>NC_091121.1:98022786-99222786 GCF_040183065.1 Periplaneta americana | reverse complement strand
AAAAAAAAACAAAGAAAAATACTTTTTTCCCCCTAACAAAATTCCGCATGCCTTGGATCTGTGGTGTTCCTGCAATTCACTGTAACTTATTGTCGCCGTGAAATGTACACTGAGCACTGGGAGTGTGAAATTTCTGTAGACTACCACTTGAGAGGCCTATGTATGAACATTACAACCACATGAAAAATTTAATTTCAGGAAAAATGTGACTTGTGCGGTTTCTGCAATTCACGATTCAACTATAAAAAATATTAATTTTCAACTGTGCATAATATGAATGGATGTTTATGTTTGTCCTACGTCATAAAATCGAAGTAATAAATAATTAGTAATTTACTTATTTTATAAGAGTTGGTAGGCTTGACGATTTACACTAACACACTATCTAAACAATTATATAAAATATTTTACTTCCTTATTTCTGTAGATGAAAGCAGTCAAGAATTTCAAAACGTTATATAATTACAGGTCCCTATTAAAACATTATATAAATAGGGAAAACTAGAATACAGCCAGAATTAATTTATGAATAAAATTGAGTTAAATATAATTTCTAACATGTTCTCTAAATGAAACTATAATAATTATAATAATACCGACAAAATATAATTTATATTGACGTTTCTTTATCGAACAGCGTTTGGTGCTGGAGACGTGAATTTCAATTCTGACGAGATATCAAATGGAACTTGTGGTGGACAAGACTTACCGCGTTGCTTCCATTTTCCTTGTTACACTTCAAGTTCACCTCCTACGCCGTGTAGAAAGCAAACAAACTACCGCATAGTATCAACTATACGACTCCTAAGGCGAAACGTTCATAATATGATAATTAAGGAGTGGGAATTCCGCAGTTGGCGCCAATACAACTGTCGTCAGTCCTAGTCAGGCAGTTTGCCAGTACTGACATCATTCTACAGACGTATTACAAGAAATAGGTATTCACAGTTTATATCTTGATTCTCTGAATGCGACTCAACCATTCACAGACTAACTCAGCATTTACATTTTACGAACTTGCTTTTTGAATCCTAATAGAAATCAGCTTCACATTTCTTTTCATTACAATTATACAGAATACTTTTGATAAATCACGTCTGGTAATAAATATCTTGCATATACCACTCACTACTCCAAACACCTCTGCTTGTTATTTTTGCAGGTAAAACTTGGGATGATACTTACTTTAATGTGAACAATGGCATCACATTCATTAAAAATTGGTTTGATTCCAACATACTTGTGTTAAATCATTCTAAAACCACGGTCGTGCCATTTTCGTTAACATCTGTTCGTATGAAATCTCCTGATTCGCTCTTGTGCTTAAAAATTCATACATCCAATTGTTCTTCTAATAGTTGTAACTGTCCTATTCTAAATGAATCTCCTCAAGTTAAATATCTCGGAAAAATAATCGACCAACACTTACGTTGGGATAAACATGTTCTTTTTCTGTGCAACAGATTAAGAAAAATTATTCACTATTTTGTCAGCCTACGAAATTATTTGACTGCCCATACTTTACGACTGATTTAGCTCCCATTAGTACAAGCTATATTACAATACGGCATTATAGCTTGGGATAGTGCTTGTAATACCTTCCTCATGCCAATAACTCTGCTACAGAAACGAATAACAAATACATGCCTTAATAAACATCTTGATTATCCTTCAGAGCTGCTGCATTCAGAATTTAAAGTATTTGACTTCCATCAAATTGATAACAATGTATTACTGAATTTCGTACATAAAAACCGAAACATATTTAATTTATATTCACATAAATATAAAATCAAAAGATCAGACAACATATGCTTGACAGTTCCTAAATTTACTACGACTGTAGCATATAATCACAGTAGCAACTTCGGTCCAAGGCTTTATAACATGATAATAGATAAATTCCCAAATATACAATTTGCTAATGCTTCTTATTTCAAAACATCTATTAAAAATTGCTGTTAACAGAGAAAATTTAATGTTCAATTATTGTGATATGTCTTTTTTTCTTCTTCTTCTTTTCTTTTATTACTTTTTACTCTGTTATTCAATAAAATATTTTAACATTAAGTAATGAGGAATGCCCCCTGAGCACGAGTATGTAACTACTCTTTCGGGGGGTGCTAGAGAGTTCTTATATAAAAAAAATCAATATATATCTTTGTTCTGGCAATAAATTATTATTATTATTATTATTATTATTATTATTATTATTATTATTATTATTATTATTATTATTATGCACATCAATTTTCTAAATGAAGAGAAAAAAATTGATGTGCATAATAATAATAATAATAATAATAATAAATTATTATTATTCTAAAATCCCCCAAAATGGATTTAGGAAAGGCAGATCCTGTTCCGATTGTATTTTTACTATTAACCAGATATTTGAGAAACATAGAGAATATAATATACCAACTTTTATACTGTTTGTAGACCTTGAAAAGACCTTTGATAAAGTTAATAGAAATAAATTATGGAATATCATGAAACAGAAAGGAGTACCTCAACATTTAATAACTGCAATAAGAAGTTTGTATGTAGAAAACAAGATATTGGTTGAAACTGGAACGAGACATAAAAATGATATAACGGCAACCATAAATAGAGGTGTAAGACAGGGATGTCCACTTTCGCCTTCTCTCTTTAATGTTTATATTGACGATGCCATATTTCATTGGCAGACAAATTTAGATTCACATTTTAAAATAAAGGAACAAATATTAGATACGTTACTTTTTGCTGACGACCAGGTTCTCATTTCTAGCTCAGAAAATGATTTACAGAAGGCCACATTTCAACTAAGTAATATTCTTAAAAATTATAATCTTAATATATCTACAAAGAAAACTAAAGTTTTAGCTTTTAAAGGACCAGATACCTTACGAGCAAAAATTATTTTGGATGGGAAACCTATTGAGCAAGTAAATAATTTTAACTATCTAGGCTGTAATAGCTCCTATTTTAAGAAGGAAGATCTTTTTAATAAACTTAGTAAATTTAATTTCATATGTGGCACAATAAAGAGATCCCTGAAATACACTAGAAGAGAAACCAAACTAAAATTCTATAAGGTTATGGCTGTGCCTATATTGCTGTATGGTAGTGAATTTTGGACTTTAACCAAGAAAGAAGAAAAAACTATAGAAGCAGCTGAAATGAGGTTTTTACGTAGTGTAGCTGGTTGCACACTTTTGGATAGAAGGAAAAGTGAAGATATCAGGAATTAATTAAATATTTTTAAACTGATGGATAAAATAGAGCAATATAGGAACAATTGGAAGGAGCATGTTCAGAGTATGAAATCAGGCCGAATACCAAAAATCATTTTAGATTATAATCCAGAGGGTAGAAGAAGTGTTGGTAGGCCAAAGAAGAGATGGATACAACTTTTTAATTGAAATCTATGAGACCGGAACGGGCCTAAATGGCTTAAGCCGTGAAATGTTGATGATGATGATTTTCTAAATGTTTCCCCTGTACCATCTGCAGGAATTGGTACAAAGTCGGGTAATATTTAAAAAATAAACAAGAGAGAGAAAACGTTTAATGAAATTACTAACATCCAGGATCCTCTTTTCCTTTCTGAGAACTCGTGAACGACTGGTATGCGCACCACACAGACGAATACTGCTTTGGGGAAACCATGATGTCACACCACGATCTGTGTCTTCCTCACTTATTGGGACATTTTCAAAACTTCGGTTATTGTTGTGTTTAATTTTATAGGACGGAAATAAATTATATCTTTCAAGTATTGTCTTGGAATAATGGACTTTGCTGTCAACACTTTTAGTACCACGTAAGCTCAATTTGTTCACATAATTACGGGGGCCCACACCTGTGGAGTAACGGTCAGCGCGTCTAACCGCAAAACCAGGGAGGCCGGGTTTGAATCCCGGTCGGGGCAAGTTACCTGGTTGAGGTTTTTCCGGGGGTTTCCCCTCAACCCAATACGAGCAAATGCTGGGTAACTTTCGGTGCTGGACCCCGGACTCATTTCACCGGCATTACCACCATTTCATTCAGACGCTAAATAACTTAGATGTTGATACAGCGTCGTAAGATAAACCAATAAAATAAAATAAATAATTATGAGGCTTGGAAATCGCTTGGTCCTGACCTATATTCACGCAAAAATAAATAATAATTTATTTATTTATTCTTTTATTTCTTTTTTTACTATTGTTTATTGTGTTGTACAACAGCCAGAGGCCAATAACAATTCAGCATAAAGCATAATTACAATATGATAAAATCACAATAATAGTGCATAAGATAATTATTACACATAAAGACATTAATTAATTAACGACAATAAAGACATTGAATAGACGGAATAAAATGGATGATTAAAATACATAATAATAATGACAATTAAAAGTAATTGTAATTGAAAATGAAAGGATGCAATCATATAAATGAATAAACTACATGATATAAAAAATAACGAGAATAACATTATAATACATATTTGAACAAAAAAACATAAATTAAACTGATATAAAACTCCAAAAGTATATACTATAATTAAATGAATCCAAGTTAGTTCCATGCAAATTAACAAATTTTATACATCTGCAGACCGGAGAGAGAGATTTAGAATTACTATTGTAAAACATTTTATGAAATCTTAAACCCATAGCAGGAATCCGAAGACGGCAAATAAACCACAACAATTAAAATATTTGCAGTTAACCTCATATTTATAACCATCAGAATTAGGTAAACATCTATAAGAACACAAGGAAATCAATTTTCTTTTAATATTATCTAGCTTAGCCTAGTCAGTGGAAGTAATGGAGTTCCATACAACAGATGCATATTCAAGCTTGGATCTGACCAATGTATAGTATACGAGTAAAATTAATAAACACATAGGAGTAGAAATAGAATAAGTTATAGATTTAATAAAATTAGACCAAGCATTCTTAATGAATGTGTAAAAATATATTGCACATCATGATGGAAGTAGAATTTTTATAATCAAGTTAGATACCAAGATCTCTAATGCTATCTTTCCTAGTAATTATGATATTATTAAGAGAATTATTACATTTTTGGGAGGTAGTTTAATAATAATAATAATAATAATAATAATAATAATAATAATAATAATAATAATAATAATAATAATAATAATAATAATAATAAAAATAATAATAATAATAATAATAATAATAATAATAATAATAATTTAATTCATTTTAGCTGACAGAGTTAAGGCAGTAAGGCCTCCTCTTCCATTCAACCAGGAACAGGTATACATACATATAAATAAAGCTACAAGTTACAAAAACTACAAAAAAATGAGCTCAATAAAAATTACATGTATACATGAGCTCTCAATTAAACATTAAAAAAATCGTATATTATGAATTAAACAAGGAAATACACACTGAGTATCAAATTTAAACTAATATACAATAGGTTCTACATAGAAGGGTGATCCCAGAAGTAATGTACACTGCGCATGCGCTCCCATATCCATGGAAGTGCGTGGTTGTTATTTATTGCGTTAATAGTGAGAGTTATTCCGAACGGTTCTGTGCAAGTTGAGTTAAATTGCTTAAAAACTTGTTTCTGTATAAGCGATTGAAATGGACGACGAAAATCTGTCAGGTCACGTCACTGAGATCAAAGACTGAAATAGAAATTTTACGTTGACGCACGCCGTTGGAAATTTATGAATTGCTTCGAGAGAAGTGTGTGGTGACTCTACAATAGACCGTAGTACCGTTTCCCGATGGTCTCGGCAGGTCTTGGAAGGTCATATTACTACAGAAGTCAACAAACACACTGGAAGACTGAAATTATTACCGAAGTTCACTACAGAGGTAATTGTTGCCAATGTTTTGGAAGAAGACAGGCGGCTGGACATATGCATATATAACCCGTAGGAAACTGCGCCCAAAAATTCGCCAGAACCGACTACAGCTACTGGAGTCTGGTGTGCTGCTTCTCTACGATAATGCAAGGCCGCAAATCGCCGAGCCAGTGAATGCCGTATGACCGATAACAAGTGTGAAACACTCCCTCAGCCAGCCAACACTCCGGACATGAATCCACCCGACTATGATCTTTTCCTGAAAATGAAAAATTCACTTCTGGGTCAACTTCTTGCAATGTTAGAGGATCTAAATACAGCTGTGTTCCAACGCATGCGAGACCTAAACTTCTAAGGAGAATTTTATTAAGCGGCATCCAAAAGCTACCACAACGTTGGGAAGTTGTCATAACACAATTTTTAACGATCTTGGTGTAAGTGAATTGAAAAAAATAAAATACGTTCCAATGAAGTAAGTTTGTGCATTACTTCTGGGTTCACCCTTGTAAGTTAAAGTGTTAATATATTTAAAAATAATCGTAAAGAATACGAAGAAATTACAATGAGAATAAATAACACTGAACAACAAAAATTTTCCTCAAACTTAAAAAAAATGTGTCCCTTATAGTTTGGTGTGTGGTGAATCCGAAAATGCATCTCTTCGTATCATGTAAGGTTTTTAAGATATACTTTGATCTCACTTTTTGATAAGTGTTCCAGTAAACATCTGGCGCGGGTTGGAGGTTGTAAACGGAAACAAAAGCTAATATATCTTATGAATTTATGACCCATTTCCGGTTTCTTATGGTTGTTGGCATGTTCTTTTGTACTTCTAATAAACAGATATTGGTCCTTTCTATTCAGAAAATGTTATAACATTTCGAAGTGAGGTATATGCAATGAACAAATAAGGGTGTGGTTTTCAGTATTTAAAAGAAATAACATATATCAAAATATGATTAATTATTTATTCCGTCAATATGGCTTAAGCATTGAATTACATATGAAAGAAAATATTGATGTGTTACATCCTATTTAATCTTGATATTAAGGTTTCAGGTACAAGATATAAGTATCATCTAAAATCAATTACAATACAAAGTTTACATTTGAAAATGCCATGACTAGAATAAAATATGACATAGTGACAATATTATCTATACCAACATTAAATGTCCTGTCAAAATATTAAAAACAAATTTAATTTAAAACAATGTGAATTTGCTTAGCTATACAAATTAGATCCCCTTGTATGGTATCTCAAATGTAATGTGTTGTTGTCAATAAAATCAATAAAAATACTAAAAATATACAAAATTAAAACCTAATATTATCAAATGTGGAGTCATAAAAGCGTGTATAACTAATTTCGTAGAGCGATTGGAATTCTCGTTAAATGTTCAATGTTCAATTTGTTTTTAATATTTTGACTGGACATTTAATGTTGGTATAGATAATATTGTCAATATATCATATTTTCTTCTAGTCATGGCATTTTCAAATGTAAAATTTGTATTGTAATTGAATTTAGATGATACTTATATCTTGTACCTGAAGATGCCCCATTTGGGGCGAAAACGTTAGTATCAAGATTAAATAGGATGTAACACATCAATATTTTCTTTCATATGTAATACAATGCTTAAGCCATATTGACGGAATAAATAACTAATCATATTTTGATATATGTTATTAACACGAGGCTTAGCTGAAGATTTTCCAACATGAATTGTAAATTTAAAAGAAAGTTTACCAGTTTAAGTGAGGACAAATTAAAAGAGGGCATTTTCATCACTTAACAAATTCACAAAGATATGGCTGACTCTTTGAGGAAAAACTTTCTGTAATAGAAAAAATGGCATGGTGCGCTTTCAAAGATGTTTGAATTTCCTTGGAAATTCTAGGGAAGACAACTACATCGAACTTATCGAAACCATGTTAAATAGTGCTGCTTATGATTAGGTTTTCTCCGGAGCGGTTGTTTGCGCGCTTTCAATCGGAGACCTCCGGTTACCTCCGATTGCTGTCGCGCAGGTTGTATATGTGCTGTGGCGCAGACACACACTTTCCGCTGAGCATTCCTTTAATCGGATCAGATAGTGATTCGAGTCCGCTGACGTCCGCGTATCTTTTAAAATAAGTTGTAATTTGTTGTTGTTTATTCTCTCCTTTATGCTAATCTCTCTCTCTTTCTTCGGCTCTTTTTTTTCTTGTGTTGCTTAAAGTGCTAAGTTAGCCGACAGATTTTTTTTCTAGTTTTGAAATTCATAGTATATGTGGAAAGACGTATTAGTTTTAGGTCATTGATCAAATTAATAACATTCAATCTAAGTGCAAGACTAACGCAGAAGTGAAGCTTTTCAGTACCTAATGTAAACATTTATACTTTAATTCTCCTAGAAACTCTCGTTTAATCGCAATCATACTTTGTCAATTATTATTCTAATCGGTTTAGTTTAACGTAAAATATATTAATGGAGCTTCAGAATGGAACAAAAGAAACGTGGGCTATCAGTGGGATAAAGTTTACTGTCCAACATAATTTATTCAGATTCTTCACCGGGCAGGATTGTGATTATTGTGTTAAAGGGTGTCAGTATTTGAACTGCCTCTTCTAAAACGCGCCACTCTTGCTCTGTAATAAAAATATAAGTGGATATCAACTTAAGAAACATTTCGTAATAATATAATTACAATTATGCTTTAGTTTCATTCAGAAATATTTTTATCCAAACGTAAAATATAACTCAAGTTATCTAAACAGCAAAATATAACTCAAGTCGTCTTGTAAATATTTCATATATTTTTTATTACCTCGAAAGTTACGTTTCAGAGAAATTTCAAGACTTTTTCCTAGACTGTGAGCCTTTGGAAACAATAGCACTAAAACAATTTAAAAAGAAATCCTATCAAATGTTTTGCGTAATTGTTTTCATCAAGTTCGCGATTGTGCGATCGCTTCAAATGGCCTAACAAATTCGAAGTTCCACCACACTTAGAGTAAATTAGCCCACAAAGTTTACAGAATTTCCATGCGACGGATATCCGATTTGGTGCCATTTTATTCCACTCAACTACCGCAGTCCTTACGCGCCGGTCGTCCTTGAGCTAACTGTCGCTTCGCTCCGAACCACCACATCCCTCCGTATGTCCCCTGTTCCATCTAAGGTAGTACCGAAGATCACCGGTGGAGAGCTTTATTCGTAATCTCCGATTCCTCCGCGGTAGTAGTCACTCCGATGAGCAGCACTGATATTAAATACATATGAAAAATGAGGTGTAATATGTCTCTCAAATTACACTTTTACATTCTCATTTGGACTTCTTTCCTTCTAAACTTGGAGCGGTAAGCGACGAGCATGGGAAAAGATTTCATCAAGAAATATCTGAAATGTATAGGCGATATAAAGGAAGATCATCATCTAGCATGCTTGCAGACTATTGTTGGTTCCTTGTAAAAGACAGTCCCGGGTGTAGTTATAAACGAATGTCATCCAGAAAATTATTTTAAATGGTAAGTTCAAATTCCGATATTTTTCTCATTATACGCCTGAAATATTTTATTGTTCTTTTGCTTTTTGTGTTTTAAACTATATAACATCATTTTTATATCCAGTAGGTCTACAGAGTTTTCAAGTATTATGAGGCATTTTGAATCCATAGTATGTTGTAATTTTATCAGTAGCCGTGAAAAAAAAAATAAATAAAAAACTTTTTCATAATAAATTCAATTCACTTTCCCCAGAAAATGGTATGTGATGGTGCAATTTGAATTTAAAATTCAGATTTAGGGCACATATATTAGTAATATTCGCCTATTTTTATTTCGGAGCAAGACAAAAAGTAAATATTTGTCGTTCAGTGTAATTGAAGACTGGATATAAAAAAGGCTGTAGGCCTAAGTGCCAAACACACAAATCGTAGAAAACACACACACATATATATATATATATATATATATATATATATATATATATATATTTTTACAGACCCAGAAACAAAATACGGGCCTCCTGAATTTTAAAAGTTCCAGTTATAACATGTTTTCTGAGAAAGTAATACATAAGTATACAAAAGAGGATACAATAATATTAAATTTGAGGACCAAATGAGCAGAGTTCGTGTTCGGTGGTAGTTCAGATATATTTTTATGCTCGACCATGCCGAAATGTACTAATTACTCGTATACATCTGGTAGCAGTCCTTTAATGCATGTCATTAAAGTACACCTACTCATTAAAGTACAGATCTTCAGCCAATGATAACTCAGCTTACATGTGTTCAGCCAATGACAAGTCAGCTTTGTACCGTTATAAAACCGCAAGTATCGATTATTCTCGGATATGCAAACGAAAGAGAATTAGCGAAAAGTCACGGAGGCTGGAAATCCAATACTGTCGCAGAAGGTTATGTTTTGTTACTATAATAATTAGCGTTAATTGTAAATAATATTAAAATAAATTCAATTTGTCATCTCGTTTTTCAATGTCGAATTCAATAATCAAGGCTATAATATTATAATATTATCAAGTTTAACGGGACTACGTTAAGGTCAATGACATTATTGTTCCTCGGAAAAAAATCAATACTTTCGCGTCTGCGCACATCTCACAATCCACGACCTAGAACAAGGTCACTTCCGATCTTGTCAGATACAAATAAAATGTATACATCTGAATACCGGTAATTTCAAGTTAGAAATATGGTCGAGCATAAAAAGTCGTATGAAACTCGCCTATAATGGTAATTAAGAAGCTCGTATGAAAATTATGAAACTCGCTTGCGCTCGTTTCATAAATATCCATACTCGATTCTTAATTACTATCATTATAGGCTCGTTGCATAATGTACTATTATTATAATAGGAATAGAAAAATAAAATTAAATAGGAACTGAAATTAAAGTAACAGCTGCAATGAAATTACATAATATAATATTAACACAGAGAAGAAAAATATTGTACGTCAATCAAGTAGGATAATTATGAAAAAAAAGGAAATGATATATATATATATATATATATATATATATATATATTCCGAAATTATAAATTATAAAATACAGTACGATTATTTAGTCCTGACATTCGCTGGAGATGTGCGCCCGGGTCAGGCGAGTCCATTTAGTTACGCCAAGGGCTGTTTGGGTTAGTCACTCGCTTGCCTTCGGACCGATCGGATGTCACGCATGCGGTAAAGCGTTGTGTTTCCAGTACAAGCTGTACTGCATTCCTTTACCGATCGCTCGTCCTTATCTCTACTCCGGAGTTCTCCCCATTACTCCTATTACTTCCCCTCTTTCGCGTCGCTGAGCTGTCAGAACTAAATAATCGGTGTGTATTGTACTCCAATTTATTTCATATTAACACATTTGCATCTAGAACAACAAAAGTAATATTTTCTAAATAATGTTTTGAATGTTCCACTACAGAAGTACAAAGCTAAGGGATTAAAACATGCATTAGCGAAGAGGAAATACTTCGATACCGCCAAAGTAAGGCCAACAGAGTCTTCAGTAAATTTTGGTGTGATACAGTATACAACAACGCACCACAATTCATAAGGAAGGAAACAAATAATGAACAATACAGACAAGAAAATCACAACATTTGCACTTCTGTTTCTTTTTTGGTTTTGTACTGTACCTCGAAATTCCCTTACGCTTCTTCTCAGTCTCCTAGCAGTTACAAAGCTAAACACAAACATCAAAAGTGGTAGAAGAGCACAGTAGAAAAGAAAGTTGGTAATCACCATTACTTTTGTCGGGTACGGATCTTGTACGTCCAAGGAGCACAAGTATGTATACACTCCCATTACTAACACTGTTGGGAGTGATACTAACATTGCTAGCAGCCATATTGCCAAGATGTAGACTGCGAGATAGATGTTTGAAGTTTTTGAGCTGTAGCGGTGAAAGCTAGGCATGGTGATGAAGAAACGCTGGATACTAAGAGCAACCAAAGACAAGGCAGCGCCCGCTCTCAGTAACTGTCTAACTGCCATCTCTGTTCTACATCCAATTATCATCATCGGGTAACGGGGCTCATACGAACACAAGAACTGGAGAGGACCGCTGATTCCAATATTCAGGATGTCACAGATAGCGAGATTTAAGATCATGACGTTTGCTGGTTTTCTTATTTCTTCGCTACGAATGAACATAATAATAACGGCACCATTTAACAAGAAACCGACGACAATGTAGATTGAGTAGACAACAGGATCCACATGACTTGTAAAAATGTCCAGAGTTGTATACTGTTCTCCAGAATTTCCAACTTCAGAGGCATTTTTCTTATCAGTTGTTAAGGAAGAATGGTTATCTGCTTCACTAGCAGCAAGTAGTGACTGTGAAGAGAATTTTCACGATATGAGACAAAATTATAGCTCTAGCTGTGACTTATGTATTTATGACTAAGTAGCGAATCTGTGAGTTAAATATGAGTTCAAATTTGTCTTATAGTTATCCTTGTCGCACATATACAGAGTAGCTCACTTGACTCTTTCACCTCCGACAGCACGTGAAATATTTTATTTAACATACACAAATGTCGGCCGTCTCAGGTCGATGGCATTTAATTGTGTTTAAATTCGACAGGATCATGTCAGTAGATTTACAGGCATGTAAAAGAACTCCTGCGGGACAAAATTCCGGCACACCGGCGACGCTGATATAACCTCCGCAGTTGCAAGCGTCGTTAAATAAATCATACCTTTTAATTTTATACACAAATCGACAATTAGGCCTACAAGTTAAATTATTTCGAAGGGGATAACTGATACAAGAAAAATATTTTATGTACATGAAATAATTCTCAAGATATTACAGTCAAGTTTATTTTTTTATGGGAAACATATTATGTTTTGTATTTGAAATGTTGCCTTAGCTCTGTCTAATAACAACTGAATATTTTACCGATTATTTGAATGTCAACGATAAGAGTAAACTTAAACAATGTCTGACGCACCCTTTTTTATGTTTAATTCTTAATCTTGACGTAATTGAAGATGGAACGTACCCATATTACTGTACACTACCCAATACAACCCTTATTTCTTCATTTCTGTACTGGACAATTGAACGATAAGACATTGCGAGAAATCTGACTGCATATCGGAGATTTTTTTTTTTAGAATAACATTGTTTATTTTTTTTTTTTTTGTACTCTGTTTTTGTGTCTCACTTCACCATATGCAACATTTTCATAGTACTTAAATGTACAGTACATTGGATTGTCATTTAATTGACGCACATCTCTAACCACAATTGTCCTCCCTCTATTCGATCCTTGGTCAGACATTGCTTGTGTTTACTCATACCGGTGATATTCAGTCAGTAAAGTATCAGTTGTTAAGACAGAGCTAACGAAACATTTCAAATACAAAACATAGTTGGTTTCCATTAAAAAATAAAAGAAAGTTGACTGTAATATCTTGAAATTTATTTCATGTACAAAATAATACATTACGTGTATCAGATATAATTTAACTTGTAATTGTCGGTTTGTTGTATATACGAAATATTTCACACGCTATCGGAGGTGAACGAATTAAGTGAGCCACTCTCTATATGGATTATACCGCCACATTGAATGAAACAATACAATCAAACGTCAAAATTGTTCCGAATTCCAATTTTCCACCTCTCAAGTTCTCATTTTTCTAAATTATGTATGTATGTGTATATCCAATGCCTACTCCACTTGCGTGATTCGGGTTCCGCATATTGTGGATAGATGGCAGAACTGTGGCCAATTTTCCAGAGTCCGCGGAAATCCAGAGTAGCGCAATCAGCCAGTCGGCCGCCATTGTTTTTCCATTTCAACACGTTTGGGATAGGAACATTTAAAACAAAACTCAATTTAGCCAGAATCCGTGGCCATTAAAATTAAAAAAAAATTGACCAAATTTGGGCTACATTCAGTCCCTGTACAACTTTATATGGCAATAGCGCGCGCTGAAATAACAATAGCTAATTTGTCGCCATTCCCGGCGCAATAGATTGCGGTACTCTGGATATCTACGGACACTGTCATTTTCAAGTTGCACACCACTTCGGTGGGCCACGCTGTGCAGGACGTGTATCTGTGGAGAGTTATGTCGTGTAGTAGAGTCAGTATATATGTGTACGTGTTCGTGTAAGTGTGTGTAATGAATGGGTGAGGATGATGAACATGAGGAAGAGAGAAGGGGAAACCCGGTGCCGGCACATAGCCTACTGTCGAATAGTACGAAGGAGAACATCAGGCTTAAGGGTCCGTTCACAAGGTACGGCAATTTCTCGAAGCAAACATTTATTCGAATCGATTTTGTACGGAAGTTGTGCAAGCACTGTTCGATGTTTTCCCTGTGTAACTTAAATTTCAATTGTACAGGGAAAAAATCAAACCGTGTGTACACTGCTGTACGGATGAAATCGATTCGAATAAACGTCCGTTTCGAGAAATTCCCGCACCCCGTAAACGGGGTCTAACGTCCTCGTTCGACGGACGAATCACTATTAAGAGTGACATACTGTATGGCTTCTCTTGAAATGCACTGCGAAGAGATTTGGGATTTAACTAAGGCATATTGTTGTACAATATAATGATGAGAAGTTGTGCACTGCCGCCTCTCCTAGCTCCGAAGTAAAAATTTTACACGAAAATATTTGACCCCCGCCGGGAATCGAACCTGGGCCGGCTAGTATGGAGCTACAACAGAGCTAACTCGGCGGACTCATCTTTATAAATAAAAAAATTACAATTTCACCAAAGCAACTTCTTCTTTTTATTAAATACGCCTGAACTCTTTTCGATATTAAACTTTTGTGTTATGAATGTTCAATGTGAGACATAATTGCTTAATCTATGCTAATAATAAATCTGTAGCCGAAATTTTTCTGGTAATTTTCGATTTTCCAAAAATAATTGGTCCTAACATATATAATTAATCACCCTGAAACCGCAAATCTCTTTTTTGAAATTTTTGTTTGTATGTCTGTCTGTCTGTCTGTCTGTCTGTATGTTTGTTACCTTTTCACGCGATAATGGATGAACGGATTTCGATGAAAATTGGAATATAAATTAAGTTCGTTGTAACTTAGATTTTAGGCTATATGGCATTCAAAATAAGGGGGTTATCAGGGGGCCTGAATTAAATAAATCGAAATATCTCGCTTATTATTGGTTTTTGTGAAAAATGTTACATAACAAAAGTTTCTTTGAAAATAATTTTCGATAAGTTTTATTCCTTGAAAAATTTTGATAGGACTGATATTTAATGATGTAAATGAGTTTTAAAATTAAAATAACTGCCATCTAAGGCCGTGTAATGAATTAAGAAAAAAATGACTTCGTCTACTGTATAAGGGGCCTTGGACAGCAACAATCGAAAGCTATGAAAGATAGCCTATGAAGTAATATCGAAAGCTAAATTAACCGATTTGTATAATTAATTATTATTTCACCATTAGAAAGTGTAGTTTCTCTAGATGGACATAATGCTATAATGTTATTACAGTAACTTCTGATATAATATAATATAATATAATTATAATATAATTTAAGTTATTTGAAGGGTTCACAACCATAGTAGGCCAAGCGCCATTTACTGAATACGTAGAAAACAAGGGTTAAAATTAAGTTATTACCATAATTCAATGGAAACCTATAACAAGTAAAATAAAATATACACATTAAATCTAAATGATGTCAATGTTCATTAAACTATGGTTGCATGTAATAAAAATTAAGCAACATGTTAAAGGAATTGTCATTGCATCAAATGAGTGTCTCTGGACCAAAATGATCGCATTTTAATTATTTGGATGCAATTTAAATTAAGTAGCATATTTAACGATTTATCCTTCTATCAAACACGAATATTCCCTGGATCAAACGTCCTATTTTAATTATGTAATTACTTTATATTTATTTCTAACGGGTGCAGCGGAGCGAACGGGTATGGCTAGTTAAATATATTTATATGTAGCTCTATATGAACTAATATAACAGGGTGTCTCAAAAATAGACCGACAAATTAATTGTGGTAGTAGCCACAGAGAATAGAAATATTTCAGTCAAAACTCTAAAGTCCTACATCAAATAGGCTATGTTATTATCATTCTATGAATCTGTTAAAATTTAACCCAGTCCCAATAATAAAAGTGAGAACATTTCTGAAGGGCATAAAGAAGGCAAAAGGTATGTGTTATTTGTAGGAAAGACATTTTCGATGTTTTCTTTCTTTTCGCCCAAATGATTTTCGCTCTTTTAATACGTAAATGTAGGCAAACTCAACCTAACTCAGAGTGATTAGACAGTGTGCATAGAGCTGCTCTCTGATTCCGCGGCAAGTTGAACATTTCGATGCCAGGTAGTAATGAAAAAGAATAAAATTTACAAGAGATGACAATAGAGATTCTCATATATAGTCCATTGTGAGGTTAATTTCCAGCAAGATTGACATTGAAAAATTATTTGTAGAGAAAATGACACAAAAATTTAAAAGATTCAAACTTGCAAAAATAACGACAAATCCGGATGCTTGTATATGTGTGTAAAAACAAAATGTATTTTAGTTAGGTCTACTTAAGTTTTATTTTGTAAAACTCGTCAATATGTAAAAATTTTGAAATTGTGTCAGGATATAACCTATTTCGCATTTATTAATAAATGGGTAGTGTCATTCACAATATAGTAATATTTCTTATTGTTTGTATTATAATGTGAAATAATTGTTGTTAATAATTATTGTATAGCCTAATATTAACTTCACATTACTGTAGTAACTTATTCTATGTACAACGTACACCCCAAATTGAGGGTTTTTCTTACACGCTGCAACACCACAGCACTCGCAAAGTGTAATCTGATAGATATCAATTCGTAACCTTGCCCGTGTCCTTGACATGCCTATAGTAAACAAATGTCCAATACGTCTGATGTACACCAACATACGGCCTAATTACAAGTCATGTTTGTTTTACATCTCAAGAACTATATGAGTCAGAAAATTCGAATCGTTTCCTTTCGTGTTTCTTTTTAATTAAAGAACATTCCATTAAATTTTGTCGTTTTATTACTGAGACAGTGTAATGCAACAACAGACAAACCAGTAAAATCACTTTTTAGAGGCAATGAGGTATTTATTTGAAATCAATTATAAAATGAAAGTATCAGTTTTATTCAAAACTAACTGACTCTGAACATGAAATAAAATAAGTTCAAAAGCAAACAGAACATTTTTACCATTATACGAGTATTAATATAATTATAAATTGTTCAATAAAAAACTATATACTGTTCTATTGTCGTAGAATACAAAATGGAGGAAAGGCAAGTAAGCAAGAACTAAAACTCAATGTTGAAAGTGGAAAGTAAGATACTAAATATTCAGATATATTTTTTTAATAGTTTCAACTATTTGCTTGTAGATGACAACAAAATCTAAATCTTACAAAATTTTTAAGCGATGTGTTGTTGCATAACTCCATTCACATGGTTGTATGTACGAGTATGTATCAGAACGTACTGATTCTTATTTAAATACAAAAAACCCTATTTTAAAGCATCGACGATGAAAATACTTAGTGGCAGTTTTGAGGAAATCCACATTGCACTATTCTTATCTCAGAATTAGAATATAAATATCGTAAATTACTGAAATAGGCTTATGTAAAGTTTAGTCAATATTTCATTATATGCAAGCTTCTTAAGCTCGAAGATAATAATTTTATATTTAAGTATTACTACTGTTGTTATTGTTTGAACGTATATTTTACTTCTGGTAGTGTGGAAGAGAAGGCCTTATGGATTTAATTCTACCAGAATAAATAAATGAATATACAAACAAAATAAATAAAACAAAACTAACGAAAAATGAATCAATGAATATTATTTCAACAAAGTAATATTTGAATTCTTTTTCACTGATTAAGTATGTTCCGTTAACCTATATTTTCTTTCAATTATCAGTATTTTGCTTACAATTATTATTATTATTATTATTATTATTATTATTATTATTACTACTACTACTGTTACTATTATTGTCATTATATTAATCTGTTATTGATAATAAATTTGATTTGTAATTTTATTTAATGATTGTCCATAATAAAACTTTCAAATTTTCAGTTTATATACAGTACATCTCCTTATGTTGTACACAATAGATTATATGCTGTAATCAAATAAAAGCTTAAATAAAAAATAATAAATAAATAACTAGTAAGTAAATAAATAAATAAATACGTTAATAATTAAATAAGCAAACAAGCAAATAAATAAGTAAGCAAGTGAGTAAGTAAATAAGTATTTATATATACAATATATATAAAAAATAAATAAGTAATTAAATTAATATTCATGTATAAATTAATAAAAAATTGTTTATAAATGTACAAATTTATAAATTTGTTCAGCTAAGAAGAATATCGGACAAATTGTATAAGAAAATATTCGTTTTGTTAACAATGCTGACTACAGAATAACATGGAAGACTATAACTAAACTTTTTTGTAATATTACACCACTATCTTGATAATATGTATAAAGAGCAAAATCACTGGATTTGTGTGCATATTATCGATAATTTTTATTTTGTACTGTCAAGAGAATATAAGTTTTCTTAATTAATCGCAATTAAAAAGCAGTTTAAATTCAAGTACTCACAGATATACAACACATTCCTTCTACAAGCGTATACCTGTATAAGAAAACGTGCTTGAAGTTCTCAGACTCTGTGTGTCCTGAAAGGGAATTACCTTCAATCTTAAGGTAGTCCTGACTATGCCGGTTTCTAATCTGAAGAAGGATACAGGGAAAGTCCCGAGATTAATACTGTGTACAAAACATTACATCAATTGAATTTCCAAAGATAATTCCAAAGTGTTTCCGGTATAGTGAATCCAATTTCTAAAATTTCTTCAGATTTGAAAACATTTTAGTAAAATTAATCGGAACTACTAGTGAATCCGGCACGTAATTTGACGCTATCATGGTCGTTAAGTGGTTTTATGAGTAATGTTGCTCAACAGAGCGAATACTACTGACGGAGGAATCGACGATTACGAATAAAGCTCTACTCCTGTGATCTCCGGTACTACCGTAGGTGCTAGGAGTATAAGGAGAGATGTGGAGTTCCGGAGGGAAGCGATAATCGAAGAACGGAATTCTCAAGGACGACAGGCAGGCCGGACGACCAACGAGACTGGCGGTAGTTATCAGTGCTATAAAATGGCATTGAAGCGGGTATCCGAAACATGAATATTCATGGATTCAGTTTAAAATAGTAGAATTGTTTATAGTTTACATTATCGGTATTTTAAATTTTGTTTACTATTATTATTACTGTTATTATGTCTGTTATTTGAGCCGTGCTCGACATCCTGGTTGTATATCTAGTACGTCACTTCACCCGACAGAGTGCTCTCAACGATATGTTATAGATAGCGCTACGATTTCCTTCATTTTCTTATCCAAATTATCCTATTGGCCGGTTGCTTACATCAGACGAAGAGAGAGGGAAAGCGAGATTACTTGGCTACGCGCAGTTATATGTAACATTACTCAGGAGCCGGAGCCCGTATCGACAGCATTACTCAGGCGTCGGAGCTAGTACCGATAACATTACTCAGCAGGCAGGCCGCGTACCGACTTCATTCAGGCAATCGACGTGCACTCAGGAAATAGAGCTCGAACTGTATTCTACACTTGTAACTTAAGTTCATCGTGTTAGATTGTTCGAGAATAGTGTATCATTATATTTCACTTGAGAATATATGGATTATATGAAACCTTGTTTGAAATATATTTTGGGATTCAGTGCGGCAATAAGTTGTATCAGATTTGTTATTATTGGAGTAGGCAAATTTGGATTGTGATATTATTCTCATTTTTTGTTGTTTGTGTTTGAAATATTGTGGTGGATCGTGTATGGAAATCGCTCGCTGATGATACGTCTTGGGTTAAGTAATTGGGATTACGTGAAGTGATGTATTTTTTTAGTATGTTATTTTACGACGCTTTATCAACATCTCTGGTTATTTAGCGTCTGAATGAGATGAAGGTGATAATGCCGGTGAAATGAGTCCGGGGTCCAGCACCGAAAGTTACCCAGCATTTGCTCATATTGGGTTGAGGGAAAACCCCGGAAAAAACCTCAACCAGGTAACTTGCCCCGACCGGGAATCGAACCCGGGCCACCTGGTTTCGCGGCCAGACGCGCTGACCGTTACTCCACAGATGTGGACGAAGTGATGTAATTGTGATATGTGAGGTTGTATTCTATTGGGGGATTACGTGAAGAGATGTAACTTTGATATGTGAGGTAGTATTGAAGTTCCAAAACGGTTTCGGTGATAGCGTAGTGATTACGATCTCTTGGCTTACATCGTAAGAGACGGTGTAATGAACTAGAAAAGTATGGGCCTCGTTATCTAATCTAGTACTTGCTACTCCATATTGGTTATTATTGGTTTCCACGCCGGTATTCAGGAATCGAGTGCATTGTATTTCAGTTGCTATTCAAACAACTATTGGTATTTGAAATTATCGTCGGTTACTTATCATTTGTCGTATCTCTCTCTCTCTCTCTTGGGCATTGTTTGATTGTAAAGTACAGAGATTATTGTTGGTGCTATTTGCACAGTTTATGTCAGACATATGTGGAATTGGTAATTTATATAGTGATCAGTCGTGTGACAGTTTATATTGGGTAAATTCTTTGTGTGATACTGAGCACATGTGTACGTTGAATTTGGTTACTCAGACTTTATGTTATCTGTAACTGAATGGGGCATGTGTTATGAGTTAGTACACTGACTGGGCGTTCATGTTGAGGTTTATATCTAGTTGGCTATATATATATATATGTACACACACACACATATATATATATATATATATATATATATATATATATTGAGAGGATGTTTCAAACTGATTATTGAGAAATGGGTGTATAAGATTGTATTACGACTTGTAAGTATGTTCGCCCAGTGTAGTTAAAGTCTCCACGATTTAGTTATTGGTGTACTGGTTATTCAGATTAATTTGTAATATTTTCATTTACTTAATTTGATACCTACATGTTATTTCATTCATCATTCATGTAATACTGTTATCCATTATTTGTTAATTATATCTGTTATACAAATTCACACTATTTATTTCTAAAAGTCTTCCACTGCGCACATCCAATCATCCAATGTACCATACATCTGGCGAATAACAGCCACTATAAGAAGTAGAGGAGGAGAGGATGTTCGTACACCTCCTCATATTGTTACTTACTTACAAATGGCCTTTAGAGAACCCGGAGGTTCATTGCCGCCCTCAAATAAGCCCGCCATCGGTCTCTATCCTCAGCAAGATTAATCCAGTCCCTATCATCATATGCTACCTCCCTCAAATCTATTTTTATATTATCCTATCATCTACGTCTCGGCCTCCCCAAAAGGTCTTTTTCCCTCAGGTCTCCCAACTAACACTCTATATCCATTTCTGGATTCGCTCATAAGTGCTACACAGACTGCTCAAGTCAAAGGTCTGGATTTAATGTTCCTAATTATGTCAGGTGAAGAATACAATGCGTGGAGTTCTGCGTTGTGTAACTTTCTTCATTCTCTCCGGTTCACACCTGTAGAGTAACGGTTAGCGCGTCTGGCAGCGAAACCAGGTGGCTCGGGTTCGATTCCCAGTTGGGGCAAGTTACCTAGTTCAGGTTTTTTCCGAGGTTTCCTCAACCCAATATAAGCTAATTCAGGGTAGCTTTCGATGCTGGATCCCGGACTCATTTCATAGGCATTATCACCTTCATCTCATTCAGATGCTAAATAATCTAAGATGTTGATAAAACGTCGTAAAATACTAAAATAAAAATAAATCCATTCTCCCATAACTTCATCCCTCTTAGCCACAAATATTTTCTTAAGCACCTTAATTTCCAAAAGTCTTAGCTTCTGTTCCTCTCTCAAAGTGAGAGTCCAAGTTTTACAACCATACAGAACAACCGGTAATGTAACTCTTTTATAATTTGTAACTTTCAGTTTTTTATAGTAGACTGGATGGCAATAGCTTCTCAACAGAATAATAACAGACATTTCTCAGATTTATTCTGCGTTTAATTTCCTCCTGATTATCATTTATATTTGTTACTGTTGCTCCAAGATATTTGACGTTTTCCACCTTTTCAAAGGATATATTTGCTATTTTTTATATTTCTATTTCGTACTATGTTCTAGTCACGAGACATAATCATATACTTTGCCTTTTCGGGATTTACTTCCAAACCTATCTCTTTACTTGCTGCAAGTAAAATTCTCGTGTTTCCCCTAGTAGTTTATGGATTTTCTCCTAACATATTCAAGTCATACGCATAAATAAGCAGCTGATATAACTTGTTCACTTCCAAATCTATCTGTTATTCTGGACTTTCCTAATGGCAACGTTAAAAAGTGAAGGTGACAGTGGATCTCCTTTCTTTAGCCCGCAGTGAATTGGAAAAGCATCGGCCAAAAACTGGCCTATACGAACTCCGCTGTACGTTTCGCTGAAACACATTATAATTAATCGAACTAGTTTGTTATGAATAACAAATTTAATAAGAAAATTATATAAAAATTCTCTCTTAACCGAGTCATATGCCTTTTTGAAATCTATGAATAACTGATGTACTATGCCCTTATACTTACATAGGAGGGAGTGAAAAGCCCCGAAGAAATGTTACCCAGGCAACTCGTCCCAAGAGGGGAATCGAACCCCGGCCCGCTGGGTTCGGGAACGAAGACGCTATAACGAAACCACGGCGGTGGACTTTATTTCTCTTACTTGTTAATTAATTTCTTTCTAATCAAATACATAATGTTATTAGTTAGACCTATATTTGTACATATTTGAAAAATACATTTCTAACAAATGCAGCGGAGTTATTATTTTATTTCTGAAGTATTGAGTGTTTATTTTTCAAACAGTTTTCACAAACTAAAAGCAATATAAAAGTACACAAGAGCATGTTACTTACATGTTACGACGACAGTACGCGGAAGTTGGTCTTACCTGAAATAGAGGGAGAGAAACGTTAGCAAAAAGTTATTGTTCAAGTTAATTTATAACGTCCATTAATACAGTTTATTACCCTCGTTCTGAAAAGTTAGTTAGCTTGTGCGCAAGAACTTGCGTTATAGAACAAAAGTTAAATAAAATGAAACATATACGCAGTGCACATATGATCGCAACTCGCGAGTTATAAGGGGAAAAAATAAGGAAGATAGAGGAAGGAAAATAAAACGAATTAAAAAGGAAGTGACGTGAAAAGAGAGAAAGGGAACAAAAGGTGACGTGAACTTAGAAAATGGGAGGGGAAACAAGATACAAAAATAAAGTGAAACAAGCACACCAGAAACATAGCAATCGTAATAATAATAATAATAATAATAATAATAATAATAATAATAATAATAATAATAACAGCAATAATAATAATAATAATAATAATAATAATAATAATAATAATAATAACAGAAGAAAAAAAGAAAAAAAGGACACTATATTACAAATAGATCTACATCGACACGTAGAATACCTAACTCAGTTTCTGAAATGAATTACGGTTCGTCTCCCTCATGTCAAAACCATGAATATTCATTTTCCCAGAACTAAGAAAATGCAGATTCATGGTTTTGGCACAGTCTAGTATATACAATCACGAAGCTCAATATGTAGTAAATATGCATCCATGGATAGTTGATAACCACTAGGATCGCTAATATCGCCTCATTACAGACAACGCGAAATAGTACCGACACAGTCTATTGTTGCTAGCACCCTCACAACTCAAGCTTCCTGACTATATGCTAGACTGTGGTTTTGGCATGAGGAGGAGTTGTGTTGCTTTGAATGAGATATTTTCGTTTCGGTTAACAAATGGAGAGTACTGATCTCTGATAACAAAAGTAATTAACGGAAAATTGTAAAATTGTACATTATGTTTCATTTAACGAGCGCTACAGAAAACAAAATGAAACGAACGAGTAACGAATACAACTTTCATATTAAGCGAATCCTATTACAAATTACTAGAAATTAATTTTCCTTCTTCTTTTTCACTTCATGGAGGGCATGCATTATGTCTGTTCTGTCTCACAGAAATTAATTAGTTGTTAAATTATCCCTTAAAGTGCTTCAATTAAAACTTACCTGTGACTGAGCAAATATTCACTTACACGATATATAAACATAGTCTTCTTCTTTTTCTTCATCTTCTCCTTTCTTTCATGTATTAGGCCTGGTGGTCTGTTACGGTCTCACTCCATTGTGTCAGTGGACGGCCCAAAGATCTATTTCCTAATATAGGAGTTTATTACTGGTCGTAGTATTCTTGTAGGCAGAATTCTGAGTACATGATATCCTCATTTCTGTCTGTAATTTCGAAATTTCTCTAAAATAGGGTCAATTTTAATCCTTCCAAAATATCTAAATATTTTTCTTATAAGGAAACCGTTCCAAATCGTGTACCTGAAATTTAATGAGAATACATACTTAAGCTAATTTTCGTTCGTTAAGAATGTGGTGATAGTCATTCGTTTCACGTTTTCCTCGTTCACGAAATATAAAGATTATAACATCGATGCTACTTATGCCATTTCTTGCGCGCATTCGGATCCTCATAGTTCCCCGACGCCGTATCACTGCTCCCGCATTAATGCTCTAGTCCATTTTCTTTTTCTTTTAACCCACATTAATACAGTACTCTTGCTGAAATACAAATTCAATTTGAATTTCAAATATGTATTAAGTTTGTAACTCACCTTAAATATAAAGCGGAATTCGAAATGAAGTGGTCGGAACAAAGAGCCATTGAACAGTACTAACATTTTATACATTGCAAATCAAGATTTTCAGGTATAACTCCCTGTAAAGTTGATTTGAATAATTTCGAGGGAAAAATTGTTCCGGAGCCGGGTATCGAACCCGGGACCTTTGGTTTAACGTACCAACGCTCTACCACTGAGCTACTCGCGAACTCTAACCGACACCGATCCAATTTTTCCCTCTATATCCACAGACCTCAAAGTGGGCTGACAACCGTCAAGCGACCAACTTCGAGTGCACACTAACTCCGTGCGACTTAAATTGTGGTTTTCTGTTAACGAACAGTGACGTGTATTATGCAAATCAAGATTTTCAGGTATAACTCCCTGTAAAGTTGATTTGAATAATTTCGAGGGAAAAATTGTTCCGGAGCCGGGTATCGAACCCGGGACCTTTGGTTTAACGTACCAACGCTCTACCACTGAGCTACTCGGGAACTCTAACCGACACCGATCCACAGAGCGTTGGTACGTTAAACCAAAGGTCCCGGGTTCGATATCCGGCTCCGGAACAATTTTTCCCCGAAATTATTCATTTTATACATTGTATTTTTGTTGTATTGCAGCACACATTTTAAAACGAGAAATGGCGTATTATTCTTTCTTTTGTGGCAGTTTTGCGGTCTCATGTCATGTAGTCTAATTTAGAGATATTAAACTTTTCCGGAAACTTCATAGATTTACCAGTAATTTTCCTGAAGATGCAATGAAAGAAGTTGTGAAACTTTGGTCAATTTATATTCTGTAATATGCTGCGTTTCCACACTTTTCTGTAACACACACTGTTTCCAACATACAACATTGTTGCAAGAACATTATCAAACTTTCTCACATGTTTCTTAGTCACGCTTACATTAGCATGTCTTTGAGGTCAAGTAAATGAAACTGTTGATAGACAACAGAATAGAATGTCATTATGAAGCCCCTATCGTGTAATGTGTCTACAATGCTTTCACAGATAATTTTATATATGAAATATTCTTCTAGCCTTCGAATTACAATTTTATATTGCCTAAAAAATACACATACGAGTTTTGCAAAAATCTTGTGGTTTTGGATGGATTATTTGTGTTTTAATTATCTTACCATGTAAAGTAATATTTACTCCTTCAAAAGTAAATATTGTGTCATATATCTGAACACTCCAGGAATCCAGAAGTGAATGGATTATTTATGAAAGGGCCTAAATCATTATTTTGTGAAAATAAATTTGTAATGTAATAACTGCTCTTTGGGCGTAGATACATCGATTTAGATATGAAGAGACTAAGTTTCACACTCTAAATGCTTTGTAGAATATATGATACAATTTTTATTTCAGCCTTAATTTAAAAAATTTCGGCTTATTAGCAGTTTTTCTTTAATTGCTAACAATTTAGTATTCAAGACTTAGACTCTTTCATAAATAACCCATTCAAGTAGTAGTATGCCTTTCTTAACATCCGGTAGAAATACGTCTCTTAACCATCTTCTCACGTGATTTTTTGTCAGTTTACCGGAACTACTTTGATTGACATGTTGTTTCATTTTAGGTCCAAATTACTCTTTCGGTTCTTGAAAGCATAGTGTGTACATTCGTGTTCCTAGACTTTCAGCTGTATACCTATGGATTGTGACGGTGAACAAATGAGTGAATGATGCTAAGGATTACACTATTACTTTATTAATGCGAGTTAAGAGAAAACAAATTGACCAGAGCATTAATGCGAGAGCTATGAGGATCCGAATGCGCACAAGAAGCGGTATAAGTAGCACCGATTTTCAAGTCAGTATATTTTGTAAACGAGGAAAAAGCAAAACGAGCGACTATCACCACGTTTTTTAATTGACGATAATAATTCGCTTAAATATGTATTTTCATTAAATTCAAACTACATGACCTGGGACTGCTCCCTTGTTAGAGAGGGTTTCCAGTAAAATCGCACTTTCGTAAACCTGTTGGATTATCCGAGTGTTTTAGGTGACAATACTTCAATCAAGCACGAGCTGACTACTATAACTACTGGTTACTATAATATTTTTTGTAAGTGAAACTGAACTATTGAATAAATATTCTAGTACTCATATCACTTATCGGAATTACAATGTCAATTAAATTCAGAGCTGAAGGCTGTCAAATGTTTCCTGATATTTAATTTTTCAGACGCCATCAGTAACTCGTTGGATTTTAATTAGAAAATAAATCAAATCAGGTCATCCATAAATCTCAGGCATAATATACTAACTCTGACAGGTCTATATTGAATTTTTCAGCTGATTTATATTTTTTTCTGATAAGTATAGTAAGACATTATGTTTATTTCCAATTATAAACTTTACGTTTGTATATAATAATAATAATAATAATAATAATAATAATAATAATAATAATAATAATAATAATAATAATAATAATAATAATAATTTAATGGTTGAGTTGTTTGGACTTTTACCATTGCTAATTTTCAAAAATTGTAGTACAATGTTTCGAAGAGTGGATCTCTCTTCGTCGTCAGATGAAAAGCTACTGTGGGGATCGTTACAAACAGCTAGCCTGTCTGACTGATGTTTGTAGCTGTTTGTAACGATCCCCACAGTAGGTTTTCACCTGACGACGAAGAGAGATCCACTCTTCGAAAAGTTGTGCTACAGTTTTTTAAAATTAGCAATGGAAAAAATCCATTAAACTATTCACCGTTGCTCTCTCCCCCTTCATTCAGATCAATAATAATAATAATAATAATAATAATAATAATAATAATAATAATAATAATAACAACGACGCTTATGGAAGTCTGCCAAATCACTGATAAATATTCTTTCGACAGCCCTAATGCTTCATCTATTATGCGGCAGTCTCAACATCCGTTCAATTCCCACACAGCACAAGAAATATTATTTTACACATATGCTGATGCATAGCGTCAGCTTGGAAGTGTATCAGCTTGAAATTCGACGAATGTTACATTGAGCATATTCCAGTTTTGGTGGTTCTTTGTACACAACGCAAATCAGTTGCTCATGCATCCCGGGAAATAAATACAGTAAGAAGTTCTAAATCGTTAGAAACAATTCATATCACGATTCTCTCACTCCTTCAAGGAAATAAATATTTTGTCCGAATATTTCTCGCTGGAACTGACTCTGAATGCTGATGATTTCTAAGAAGTATTGCATATTTAAGAAAAACATAGCCAAAATATTTCTTCGCCACTATTACGTAATTTATATTAAAACAATTGGTGGGATTATAATCAACGTCCTTTCTACGAAACGTCAAGATACTTTCGATTTCAGTCAACCTCTCGCTAAATACGAATTATCCAACCACTGTTTAAGCCTAACCGCCATCAGAGAACGATCAGTTAAATCGTGGTAGGTGAGATTTCACAGAACGCTATGAGGAACAGTGAAAAATTAGCATTATTTTTATGAAATGTTGTAATTAATTAAATATGATAAATAAAACACTATTCTGAACGTTATATAAAATGTATGTAGCCTACAGTCTTAGAAAAAAGTTTTGTCGCGCAGATACATTATAAGTCTCAGAAAGGAGACAATGCGCGTGATCAGAGGACGAGCGACCTGATTCACAAGAGAACGACTAGTTGAGGTAATGAAATTAGTTTTGTTTCGTTATATATCTGATCTTGCGCACTTCCTCCTTTCTGTGTGACAAAACTTCTTTCTAAGACTATAAATGAATTATGTAACTAAACATTGAGGTTTATACTAGCCTAAAATGTGTGTGCTGTTGACTTTTCCTTGTCATTTATTGTTCTTAAAATTGTATAAGTGTGATTAATGTTGTTCTCGGGCTTTTGCAAAAAGCACTGCAAAATGCTAACTGCAACAAACAATAACATATTATACAGTGCAATACGTTTTACAATTTAGTTGCCAACTTGAATCCCATAAATTTGACTACCTTTCTCACTACAGATATCAGACATATCACTTTTACTAAATAACAGTTCATTTCTAATAAAAATATAAGCACCTACTTCTTGGAAGATTTGGCCACACAAATTACATCCTAATACGTAGCCTTATAACTAAAGCTGTAGGCTAATGTTTCCTTCTGTTTCACATGATGTTCAGTTGTACACAATATGTCTGGTTTATGATTTTGAGATGCTAAAGCATCGATTTATTAAATTCTGAATCTCCTAATATTTAAAGCAGAAAACTAGACTTGATATCAGATGAATGAATGAATGAATTAATTAATCACATCTCTATCTATTTGCACTTTTTGACATCACTCCTAACTTTTTCACATTTCAACTTTATTTTAGGACTTAATTTTCTTTTCTCTCGATTTATTTCCCCTCCATACCATTTCCTTAAAGTGTTAGGACAGCTTACATCAGTAACATTTTGGAAATATTCAACTTTTTTTTTCCTCCATTACTGTATCTTGTACAATAATGAAAATTAGTCTGTGTAGAACACTGTCCTTCTGCTATATGAAAATAATATTTTTATGGTTAAAAAGATGGTGGCAGTTCACTGTGCAGTGATTAAGCTTTTCCATCATAACTCAAAAACTATCCAACATTCTGTGATGAACATTTGTGTGTATTTATGCATGTCATATCTACAATATGATACAAAATCACTTCTCTACCTTTGATAGATATAGTCTGATAAAAAATAAATTCATTTAAAAATGATCAAATATCAGTATTTTCTTCTAACACAAAATGAAAAATTATTATTTATTAAGGAATGTAGTTGAAAGAACATGGTATTGTAAACATGAGATAATAAAATAAAAGAGAGAGAACATGAAAAGTTAACAAGTTTATAAGTTATGAGGGAAACGCTTCATCACTGCACAGTGAACTGCACCATTTTGAATTTTGAAAAAAAAATATATATCGTAAGAATATCTTTTTCATATAGCGGAAGGACAGTGTTTTACAGATATTAATTTTCATTATTGTACAAGATACAGTAATGGAGGAAAAAAAGTTGAACATTTCCAAAACTTTACTGCTGCAAACTGTACCTAACCCCTTAAGACTTACTGAATTTTTCCCTACTTAATATCTAATATAAAAATATTTCCGGTTATAAAATTCGTATAAAAATTAAAATAAATTTATACTTACTTACTTACTTACTGGGTTTAAGGAACCCGGAGGTTCATTGCCGCCCTCACATAAGCCCGCCATTGGTCCCTATCCTGAGCAAGATCAATCCAGTCTCTACTATCATATCCCACAAAGCCATTTTAATATTATCTTCCAATCCACGTCTCGGCCTCCCCAAAGGTCTTTTCCCTCCGACCTCCCAACTAACACTCTATATGCATTTCTGGATTCGCCCATACGTGCTACATGCCCTGCCCATCTCAAACGTCTGGATTTAATGTTCCTAATTATGTCAGATGAAGAATCTAATGCGTGCAGCTCTGCGTTGTGTAACTTTCTCCATTCTCCTGTAACTTCACCCCTCTTAGCCCCAAATATTTTCCTAAGCACCTTATTCTCAAACATCCTTAACCTATGTTCCTCTCTCAAAGTGAGAGTCAAAGTTTTACAACCATACAGAATAACCGGTAATATAACTGTTTTATAAATTCTAACTTTCAGATTTTTTGACAGAAGACTAGATGACAAAAGCTTCTCAAGCGAATAATAACAGACATTTCCCATATTTATTCTGCGTTTAATTTCTTCCCGAGTGTCATTTATATTTGTTACTGTTGCTCCAAGATATTCGAATTTTTCCACCTCTTCGAAGGATAAATCTCCAATTTCTATAGTTCCTTTTCGTACAATATTCTGGTCACGAGACATAATCATATACTTTGCTTTTCGGGATTTACTTCCAACCCTATCTCTTTACTTGCTTCAAGTAGAATTTCCGCGTTTTCCTAATCGTTTGTGGATTTTCTCCTAACATATTCACGTCATCCTCATAGACAAGAAGCTGATGTAACCCGTTCAATTTCAAACCCTGTCTGTTATCCTGAACTTTCCTAATGGCATATTCTAGAGCGAAGTAATTTTAAATAAATTTATAGTAATTAAAAATGGTAAAAACTATTTGTTGAAGCACTAAATTGTTGGATATATGTATACTTCGCTTACATTCGTCACAAATAAGGAAGCGGAAGTGACTTGGAGCGCCTGGAGAGAGGTCCTTTTTCCGCATGGAGCCTGCGTAGAAGGAAATTTGTATGGTGAATATTGTAGTAGTTGCTCCTCATTCGCTACGTTTCCAGGTGACAGTTTGGTGCGTCGCAGTGTTAAAGATCGCACGGTGTAGAGATACAAATAATAAAATTAGGAAGTTGTTATATTAAGGTCTGCACCATAAGCAGTTTGTGTGTGTAGCAGAAATACTATATTTGTGAATAACTCTACATATATTTTTGAAAATAGGCTGTGGAATGATATTTACTTAAGTCACCATTTTACTTCAGGTTTTATCTCAACTTCTGCATGTAAAAAACGACATTGCAGGCGATATTCCTATTGGCTCAGTAAAAACTATAAATAAATATCGGAACATGAGAATATCAATAGTGTGAGTTTGTTTTCTCATTTGTAAATGATGAGAGACTTACGCTCGCAGGGAATGACTAAAGTTTAGACTACTTCGACTATATTAGAAAACAAAATGTTAAGCCACTTAAACCCAGTCACTACACCCCGAATTTATTTTTTATAAGTTCAGTTGAAATTTTAGTTTATCTCCTTCGCATTGCAAGAGTAATATTAATGCTATATGCAACGTTTATTTTAGTCTACGAAACATATTCGGAGATAATGAGATGGTGATTTGGTACAGGAGATTTTGGAGTCAAATTTCCAAAAGACACAAATATATATATATAGACAGAAATCTTCACACACAATCTTTATGGCCAAAGAAATCTCATGCCAATCTGCTGGGAGTTGCAAATCGGCCCTTTTGGTACAAAAGTAGGAGAGTTATAACTAGGATAGAACTAGATATCTTCTTCTAATAACATTTGTTTGCTTTCTATCTTGTTTGTTTGTCATCTTCTATACTGTAGTGATTTTACTATAAGAAGTCTATGACAATGTCTACATCCACAATTAATATATGTGTATATGTTTCACAACAAAGAAAACATTACAGTTTTATTGAGTTAAAATTGGAAAAGTTTTAATGATAGAAGTCCTTTTATTTCATTCTTTCGCTTCATCATATCGATTACATTTATAACATTTGAAGTCTGTATAAAAGTTGGCTCATTGCACATATTTATATTGTTAAATTATTTACTGCTAAGATGAGAAGAAACTGTAACTTGGGCACTATTTCCTGACATATTTCTTGTAAGAACAGGACGGAAGCAACACCAGTATTGTTTGAACAACTTTCTGAATTTTCCACTAACGACAAAGAGAGCCACAGGATTAAAACAAGCGTTAGAAAACAAGAAATATTTGGAGAATATAAGAGTCAGTGCCACGACATCATCCTTTTTATCTGCTACTGTGAAGAACACAATGACATTCCACAGTTCGTATGGATAATAACAAATCACAAACAATACTGAGAGTATAATCAAAACTTTAGCACTTCTGTTCCTCATTTGTTCTTGAATACTGTGTTGCATTTCTCCAGGAATGAGTCTAATACTTTTCTTCAAACGGAAGGCAGTCAAGCAGCTGAAAAGGAACATGAGGGGAGCCAAGACTAAGCAGTATATCACAAAATGCAGCAAGAGCATCAGATTTGCTTGAGATCCATCTGGATTTGAGGAACATAAATGAGAGTAAACTTCCCATACAAGCACAGAAGGCAACGCTACTGAGAGTGCAAGAACGTATATGATGAGCACGGATGTGCAAAGACACAGTGTAGAGTTGTTATATCTTTGGAAACGAGGCACTGTGATGCAGAAACGTTGGATGTTCAGTCCCAACAAGGAGAAGGCGTCAGCAGCTCTGAAGAACTGCCGTATTGCGAGGTAACATCTGCAGTTTATGACCTTTATATCATTTTGGGTCTTGTAGAAAGAAGGAAAATGGAGAGGACCGCTGATACTCAAATTTAGAACATCGCAGATAGAGAGATTCAAGATCATGACGTTAGCCGTAGTGCGTAACTCTTTGTGGCGTGCAAACATGCAAAGCAAGGTTCCATTCAACCCAAGTCCAACCAAAATATATAATGAGTACATAAATTTGTCTACATAAGTTTCAAACACTTGTAATACTACAGACTTCTTTCTTGCGCCTTCTTGATTACTTCTGGAAGGTAATGGACGTGTCACATCTTGAGAGATTGTCTGTCTGGTGTTGCTTGAGGAACTATGTGACGTTTCCTGAATGTGTTCCATATTTTGTCCTCCATGAGGGAAAGGCGGTGTACACTGAACTATTCTGCATGATGCAACAGTTACAAATATCTGTGAAATAGCAACGTTTATTATTAGAATATTAGAAGAAACTGAAGAAAATTGCCAATGATATAATATTATACATATATTTATATAGGTTATTGTGCAAATAAAGGTAATCCTAAACAACTGCGTAAATGAATTTGCCAAGACTTGAAAACATTTAAAATCCTACTTGATTTCAGTAAAAACTGGTAAAATATATCCTTTTACAGGACAATGGCTACAATGGTTATAAAGGAAGTTCAGAAGTAATACTTGATTATGAAGTCACAGTCAAGTAAATTATTTTTTTATTAAAACACTAATATGCAAATGACTGATAAACCATAAATAACATTACAAAATCAATGTCATGAAGATGAGGCATGCACATAGGTGGGCAACTCGTGCTCTCAAAGTGTCAACACAACCTCAGTGCAGGTAGAATGGACTCTGTACTAGCTGTAGTGCCTATATGGGGTTCTTGCAAGACGCAAGTTCGTTCGCATTTGCAGTAAGTGGCGGCTCGTTTTAAGTGAAAAACAATATAATCCCCAGATCATTTCCCTTTAGTGATGAGTCGAAAGAGAAAGATTTTTTATTAAGAAGAGAGGTAAAGTTTGGATTATGTTCTATTACACTTTCTTACGCATGAAATTTTATGTTACAAATAAACACAGTGAAGGTTTAGTAAATAAATACTGACTAGATCTGCTTTAGAACAGCTAAAGGTAAAAATGGGATATCAATAAGGTGAGACTGAGACTGATATCAAATATCGTTAGCACGTTGTGCGTGCGAGTTACAGAATTGCACGATATATGATCGACTAGCTAAGAGCATTTATGGATAAATTTTAAATGTGGCAGTATGATGTAGAACATAGACAACTTCACTTTCTTTGACAATAAACTATCTTGAGGAGTGATAAGAAAATCTTCTTATCAAATATAAGAACCCACTTCAAGACCTACAGCAGAATTCACTGGTAAGTTTAGAAAAACAGTGACAATTGACAAGGAATCGAGATTTTTCTGAAATCCTTTTGGCTTATAGCCGATAGAAGATCCTGAAAGTTTATAGCTTGAATTGATAAATCTACAGAACAGCGCATCATTGACATTCCAGTGAAATCAGGAATCGAACTGTTCGTAATGTTGCCTAAGTCAGAATTAGAAATATGCTGTTTGCTTCCATATATACTGTATGTTCTTGAGGCAGAGTTTAATGTAAAAAAGAAGTGTAAGAGCTCTCAATGTGCAGAAAGAACTCAGAAGTGAGTTTATTTCATTTTCCGTGACTACTTGAGAAAAAAAAACTACTTCCTTGAATTTGTGATTGTTTGCGAATACAGATTATTACCTTTCTGAGAACAGAGGAATACTCTTTAATGTATAAACACTTGTAAATTCTCGTGTTCTATGTTTAAAATAACACATATAATAAGATATATTAAGAAATAGTGTAATAATAAATGTGTTGCAGCTATATTTGTTGTATTTTGAAAAGGTTGTATTCAGTTTGTTTTAGTAATAAACTAATTTACAAAGCCAGGAAATAATATAATTTTGTTAAGTGTGTTTAGGTACATTGTTTAAAATTATAATTAATGCATCATGCGTCATTCTGAAATTCAAATCATGGAGTAGATATCACGACCACCTACATGAGTCGCCACAACATACCTTGGCAGTGAGCTGCTTTGCAACAAAACTACAAACAACTTGTAACTGCTGCGGCTGGCTCCGTCTGTCTTTCTCTCTTTCAAAGTTGTTGTTTTTTTTTAACACTTTGTGAGCACGAGATGCCCATCCAAGCGGCATACTTATCAATATGAGTTTCACACTTATACAACAAAATTTGGTTATTTTTTCATATTGCAACTGATGTTTTGGATTTCAGTTACTTTCCTTGAAATATCAGTTACAAGACATACAGACGAAATAAAGTTGCTGTGCATCCAAACAAAGATTTAAACTGTCACTTACTGCATTTCGCACAAAAGACATTTTTCAATCCGAAAAATTACATATCGAGTTTCAGTTAACGATTACGCGGTTAAAGTTTATTTATGTAATTATATTTACAAACAATAATGATATAGCTCTTCATACATCGCAATGGCTTTATTATTACTTTGCTATTTGTGAATATCAGCATCTAATGTTGGAAGGAATTAGATGCATTTCCACTCATATTTGCGATAGCATTCTAGTTATGTAACTTATGGCGCAACGAACATTTCAAACACAGTAATCTATAAACAAACCCCATTGGGATATGTCTTCATTTCCAAATAACTCTGAAAAAAGGTAATTCCTTATTATCCCTTCCAGTCCACCGGTCTTCCATGATGAAAAACGAATTTTTGGAGTATATCGTCGTTGTTCCTGCAATAACTCCTATTTCTAAAATATAAAACTTTTCAGTAGAAAAAAAAACACATTTATTCATCCTATGGGAACCGTACATAGGAGACTGTGAATTCTTACATTTTAGAAACAAAGAAATATAATTACATATAGGAGATTTTATTATTTGCTGTATCACTATTTAAGTTATTTAGTAGAGCAAAAATCTGAAAATCGATAAATATGTCACACAGGAGTTATTGCAGGAACAACGACGATATTATGAAATTTAAATTCTATAAATTAATTCTCCCCTTTCTCTTAAACTCCACATTTCTCCTTGTGTGCTGTAAGTCCTTTTTTCCCCTACTCTTGTAGGTTACTTCCTAAAATAAATTTCTGTACAATCTTCAAGAGTTCCCAGTTGAATAGATATCAAGTTTTAGAAGTAGGCCTAAATATAGTTTCTATTTTGTTTTATTTCAGTAACGAGTAGGGTACATTAAATTTGTACAACCATGACTGAGATTAATTTTTGCCTTCAACTTCTCGAAAGGAGGTAAACTATACTAAGTCCTAACTTATATGACAGATTATAATTTCATTTGTCATTTTATGTGACGTAATTGTAATTTTAAAAAGTTCGACCTATTTCCGAGAGAATATCCACCTTCATTATTTTCTGATATGTTGCGAGTAAAAGTCAGAATAGAAGAAGAAATGTCAGAAGGAAGTAGATTAGGGAGAGGAGTACGACAAGGACGTTCTTTATTACTATTTAGAGGATTTAGTGAAGAACTGTTTTGAGAATATACATGGGAGGGATGATAGTAGGAGAAAGAAGAATAAAATGTATCAGATTTGCTAATGGTATGAAGTTGTTAGGTCCCGCGCCGTGGCGTCGTGGTCTAAGGCATCCTGCCTAGGACTAGCGTTACGGAATGCGCGCTGGTTCGAGTCCTCATGGGGGAAGAAATTTTCTCATGAAATTTCGGCCAGTGTATGGGATCGGTGCCCACCCAGCATCGTGATGCATTTGGAGAGCTACGATAGGTAGCGAGATACGGTTGGAATGTCAGCTATAACAGCTGGGGGTATCATCGTGCTAACCACACGATACCTCCATTCTGGTTGGATGATCGTCCACCTCTGCTTCGGCATGTGGGCATGAGGCCAGCTGCCGGCTGGTCGGTCTAGGCCCTTCATGGGCTGTAGTGCCACGGATTATTATTATTATTATTATTATTATTATTATTATTAATATTATTATTATTATTATTAAGTTGTTAGAAGAAAAGCCGATATTAAGGGAAATGCAATTGCAGCTAAATGACAGCTGTAAGTATTATGGAAAGAAGATAAATGCAAACAAAACGAAGACAATGGTCATCGGAAGAAAATTAAAGAAGACAAACGTGCGAATTCGAAATGAGGCAGTAAAACAGTGGACACCTTCAAATACTTGGTGTGTACTATAAGCAGAAACATGAGCTGCAGCCAGGAAGTCAAAAGAAGGCTAGCAATGGAAAAGGGAGCTCTTATTAGAAAAAAGGAGAGTTTTCTGCTGATTTCTGAAGAAAGAACTAAGAAAGGAATTAGTGAAGTGTTTTGTGTGGAATGTGGTATTTTATGTAGAAGAAACATGGACGAATTTAAGAGAACCTACTAGAAGCATTTTAAATGTGGATATGAAAAAAAAATGGATTGTCTGAAACAGACAGAAATAATAAGATATGATACTGTGCTGGAAAGAGTGGATGTAGGAATGTTGAAATTGGTCAGGAAGACGAAGACAAATGAACTGGGTCATTGGATAAAAAAACTGTCTACTGAAGGATGCAATAGAAAGAATAGTGGACGGGAGAAATGTTGGAGGGCAGAAAGAGATATCAAATTATAGACAAAATTTATATATATATATATATATATATATGGATCGCATGCAGAGATTAAGAGGAAGGCGGAATATAGAAAAGATTGAGAATGTTGGGTTTATTCATGCCTCTAATCATGAATTAGATGAAATTATAATTAATATACCTCTTATTAGAGTCATTAACAAAAGGATTTTTTGTTCCAGGTCGAATTATATTTCTAATTGTTTCAATACATACTCTATAAGTGGTATTAAAATTGGGGGAGTTCCTTGTCCCTTGTAAAATACTTGACCTTGAGCAGAAAACAATGAATGAAATACGTGTGCTGTGCGATTTTTACGGCCGCCATGCTTTAAATGGTCCTATAAATGCAGTACGATTTTCAAAATATTTTCCAATAAATTGAATTATTAGGCTACTATTTCAACTATCTTAGAACTAAGTGGAGTTAGTCTCTTCGACCGTAAGCTTCCTGATGGGCTAACTTTAGTCCCATGGAGTAAAGGAAAATCTGTCTTATGGGATGCTACTCGTGTTGATAACCTAGTCATTTCCCACCTGCCACACAATTCCAAACTTTTAAAAGGCCAGCTGCGGAATTAGCGTCCGCAATAAATGGAATAAATATAAACATGATATCCAATCCTATATTGTCGTTGTTTTAGAAGTTGAAACTGTGGGAAATTGGTGCCAGGAGGACAAAACCAGTATATCAGATATTGGCAGTAAAATAAAGTTTTTTACTGGAGACTCATTTTCTATCGAATTCCTGCTGCAGCATAGGAATTGCCATTCAACGCGGTAACGCTGATAGTGTGATGCTACGTTTCCTAACACCACTCGCCTGGACCAAAATTGTTTATTGTGTATGACATCATTCCCTACATAATATGTATACAACGTATTACTTTTAAACATGATAACTATATTTAGTATATCTTTCGAGATGTAGGCCTCTATTAGATATTATATTTTTTGTTAAAGTTAAGTTAAAGTTATGTTTTATTTAACGACGCTCGAAACTGCAGAGGTTATATCAGCGTCGCCGGATGTCCCGGAATTTTGTCCCTCAGAAGTTCTTTTACATGCCAGTAAATCTACTGACATGAGCCTGTCGCATTTAAGTACACTTAAATGCAATCGACCTGGCCCGGGATCGAACCCGCAAACTTGGGCATAGAAGGCCAGCGCTATACCAACTCGCCAACCAGGCCGACTATATTTTTGTTGTAGGCCTATAATTATTATTATTATTATTATTATTATTATTATTATTATTATTATTATTATTATTATTTTGTTCTTTGTTTTTTTTTTTTGCGAACTCTAGATATTTGCAGATTTATCCTTTTAAAATGTTGCACCATAGCGTCACGTAGATTTTCATTGTTGTAGATATGGTTCGTATAACGAATTAGCCTGAAATAACGTAATAAGGACCAACAAATGTTTATCAAAATTGTTTTATGTTAAGTGCATGATTCCCGATTGATTATCTTACAGACAGATAGACAGATAGAAAGGTAGGTAGATAGATAGGTGGATGGACAGACAGACAGTCGGGACAGGACAGGACAGACAGACAGACGGACGGACGGACGGGCGGGCATACAGACAGACAGACAGACAGACAGACAGACAGACAGACAGACAGATAGATGAACAAGCAGAAAGACATATAAATATGTAAATAAATAAATAAATAAATAAATAAATAAATAAATAACACATAAATAAATAAATATTAAGAAAACTCAATCGAGTACTGTAGGAGAAATAGTTATGCATAGATATACAGACAACACGGGGAAAACGACGTTTTCGATATTACGCGTGCTCAAAACGCATTTTCCCTTCGAAAACCCCTGAATAGATTTTTTTTTTTGCAATATCAGAATACTTCCCATATATAATTCGAATAACAAGGAAGCAAAAGACAATTACACACGTATAAAAATAATTTATAAAGACAAATTTGGAAGGTAATATAAAATAAATCACAGTCCAATTTTATTGTACCGGTATCGTTGTGACAATTATTGTTTTTCCTGTCTACATTTGTCATGCGAAACTAACGCATTTCAGTGGTCACGTACACATTCAATACATGCTTATAATTTCTTAAATATAAAAAGCTATTATAAAAGTGGAAATTATATATAAATGTCGGATTTACGTTACGTTTTCATTTCACGGACAGTTTATTTTTAAACGTAGTTTTACTCTCGCTCATGCATTCTGACCTTTCTGTTGTACCACAGCGAAAAAGGAAACGCGCTCAAACGTTTTACTTCGTGATTACAAAATAATTACGGTCATATGCCGTAGAATGATAGCATGTGTTTAAGAAAATAGGAACGTATATTTACGAAATATTGCACAACTAACTACAACATGATTATTTATCCATTTATTTATTTTAATTTATTTATTTGACGTTAGTCATTATTTAGGTACACATTCTTTCCGACTTTAGAATTATTGGTAGCTTTCAATATTTATCTAGTCCAAATATTTATAATGATACCTCTAATTCTAATCATGAACATAACAAGAAATAAATTCTTGTGTAGGTATATGAATACAAATGAATCGATTTTTTCAGAAAAGGCTGAAGTCCATCTTTTTATGAAAACGAGTTAAGATCGGTTTCATAACAGCTGAAGATAGATACATCGATGACCCAGAAAGTAAACTCAGTCCAGCCTTTCTAACGTGTGAAATTCTACTCTATTTTCCCCGTTGAGTGCAGAAAGGTCTGCAGTCCAGGACTGGGATACCTTTCTGCAAACAAATGTTGGCAAACATATATACCTGCGGTGTAATATTAAGAACCAATCATTTTTTAGGCTTAATATTATGTTTCCTTGTTGATATTTTTGTTATTTAACTTTCAATTTTATTCTAGTAACTGATCAGTATACAAGTGCAACATGGCATCTAGTCGTCATAGCAACGAAGAAGAAGCAGTGAATAATCGTAAAAGAGACATCTATAAACCATCTGAATATAGAAGAAATAACATAAAAGTTGCTAAGTCAAAGGAGCTAGAACATACGAATTATGCAGATAAAACAGTGCCTGGTAAAACCGCTGGTGAGTCATGTAATTGTCGATTGAACTGTTTTAAAAATGTTTTAAAAGATTATGTCAAAAATAGGTTTAATGCTAAAGAACATACTTGAATATACTTCTCATTACATATTTCATGTACTTTTACTAACATAATTAATCGACTAACCAGTTAAAACTGTTAATATCTGTTGACTGCAGAAAAGACTTAAATCCAACACTTTTAAAAATTAATAATACACGAACTACACGTGAAATTCGTTTTATTTAATGTTTAATTAGTGATCATATATATTTTAAATAAATAACAACTAAGTTATTTTAATGTAACCCAGAAAATCCTAACACTTTTCTTTTCCAGTTTCCTCAAAAGTAAATTTTCTGGACTTAAGTCCTTTCTGCACTCGTCTATTCAAATATGTTCACACACTAACAGAATAGTTTAAAGACAAGTGTATTTTCATTTTGAAGTTATGGTGTGTAAAATAATATTTCATCATGATGAAATAACTTAAAACAGTAATAAATGAAATAAAATAAAAAAAAATTTCAAAATGTTGTGCGAGTGTAAGATTAATGTTTTTCCTATCGAGAATGATTTCCTGTGATGCCTGTTGTTGTCTTCAGCCATGGTGAGAGCACGGCAATAGGGTACGCTATTTTTAAACGTTTAAAGTTGTTTGATAACCCTGAGAAGAGTTGGTTCAAACTAGATCAAAGTGACATCCGGAAATAAGTAGTAGGCTAATAGTTGAAGACGATGATGATGATAATGTAACCTATTTTAACATGACACCATTATGCCCTATAATTATACATGGAAAATTCTTAAAATAATTATTACTTACAAGGACGCTATAACTGAAGTGTGCAGTACACATGAAGACAGCATGTAGCACATTCAAGCTCACGGAAGTTCAAGAGACAATGAAGGAATTTCCTTAACAAGATTATTCTTGCGGTTAGTAAATGTTATGCGTCATGAAGATAAACATGTAAAGCAATACTACTAGATAAAACAAAAGCCTAAGATACAGTATATGTTTATGAAAGTTAAAGTATGGCCAGAAAACAGCACGGAAGAAGTGATTTCAAGGTTCATCTCCATATAATAAATTTATTGCGGGGTATGTCGAGCTCAATTGATGAAACAATCAAGGCTTAAATAAAGAGGAATTAACTGGAATTTAAATCGAGCAACTAGCGTATATATTTAACACTTACGAGTCCGGATCCCGTCTGGAAGATAATATGATATATATTTTCCTCTTACAAAGGCACTTATTGTCTGGAGGACAGCCCATACTGATACATTTGAAATTTTATCAAAGATAAATTGACCACTGGCCTTCCCAAAGCATACAAACTTTTTAGTTCATAAAGAATTCGAAATTGTTTTTGCAATTCAGAGTGAAGAGAGGTTTCATTAATTCTTTTTTAGCCAATGAAAATAAATATTTATTTTATAAATACTTTTGGCCTTAATTATAATTTAGGCAAAGGAAAATCTTTGGAAATCTCGAAGTTTATTATAGAAGACAGACTTCTTCTCAATATTTTGAGATAAAGTCCCCAGTGAAATATGAAATTCTACTGTTTCGTGTAGGTTAAAAGTACATATTGTATTGAATTGAATTTGTATTGAATATTGCAGATAAAGAATGAACTATTCAGGAGTATCATTTCTTTAATTAGATAGTATTGTGAAGCTAAAAATGTGTTGCGAATTGTTGTAAATATACAAAACTGTGATACGTAACTTGGTTTTGTTTAATGTGTTAAGCCATAAAGATTGAAAATAAAAACATTAATATATTGATATATGTAACAACAAGAACTTTTCTAGATATATTCTAATTTTAATCGCAACTTGAAGTCATATTCCGTGGAATTCAAACTTTTTGTTAACTTCAGTTCTATTTACATTTTTTCGAAATGTATTGCCTGTGATTATTGTATCAATTCTGTAAAATAATAACTTCTATACAATTATTAAAACAGGAATTCCCTCTGACTTTTAAGTAAATGTGCCACATGTCTAATATTCTATAAGAGCAACGTAAAATTGGAAATGACAACTCACCAGCCATAACTGCACGCGAAGCGGATCTACTGCTGAGTAATACGCGAGTATATCTACACTAAAGGTGTTGGCATGAAACAAGTTGCGATAGGAATTCCCATTCATTAGATAAAATTGTGAAATATACAAGCAGTACAGCTGTGTACTCAAGGCTAGCAACATCGGTTTTCTGTAGCTCGGGAAGAAAGTCTCACAACGGAACCTTTTTTACCCCTCATATCAAAACCCCTTCTGAAATTTAATGCAATCGTTGGTAATGCAAAAGTAAAGTAGCATACAAAATATTTGCGACCGACGCAGCACATAACATGGAAAAATATTAATGTTATTGATGTTGCTTGCGTATTATAGTAAGTTTGCGGCAGCACAGGCGAGCTCCCAGCGCGCTCTTTCCTTCCCCCTACAGCTGACCTATGTCGCCCAGTGCACAACAGACCTTCTGCAGGAGTTCCCATGGGAGGTGTTTCAACATGCACCCTACAGCCCAGACCGCGTTCTCAGTGATTACCACCTTTTTTTGCACATCAAAAAATTCCTGTTCGGTCAACATCTTCACAGTGAGAGAGATGTGTAGATGGCTGTCACACACTGGTTCCGATCCCAGGCGGAGACTTCTACGACACAGGGATACAAAAGTTGACGTCACGGTATGACAAATGTCTCGATTCCGGTGGGGAATAAATTGAAAAATAGCTCAATATTTGCTGTTTCTGACTCAACTAATCTTTCTATGAAATTGCCTTTTCTTTCTCTAAAAGGCTCCAGGGAAACTTACTTTCCGAACGCGCCTCGTACATTATATTCAAAGTCAAAATTGAATTCATTTATAATAACATAAAAAAACCTTGATCCCAGAGGTTTTGTATTTCATATATTTACGTCACTTTGGAAATAAGTTCTTCAAACTTCAAGCTTCAAACGACTTGATGCAACTGGATAAAGAATAATTAGGAAAGCTAACACGTGTTAGTGTTAAACTCCCAACCAATGATGATGACAAAAGAGAGGGAGATGGATGTGTAAGGTCTTCCATCGAAAGGAAATTAGTATCGAGGGTCTTACGTCGTAGATTTACAGTTACATGAAAAACTGTTCTTGGTTTAAATAGTTTCAAACAAAACTGGCTGTCAGTATAACATTCCTAGAGACCGGAATCTTAGTCCCTAATGTTTGTAGTTAAGTGAGTACGGACTTTGTGCAATGAGCCAACGACTTGAAGAAGAATAATGGAGCGTGGAGCTGTACGATGAAAACAGACGACAACCGCATCAAGAAAAGCAAACACACACATAAACAAACATTGATTTCAAGAGAAAGGTGGTGTTGTGTGTTACAGAAAAAAACAGTCTTTGCTGTAAACTTTTAACTTAAAATTGTACTGTTTCACAGACTTTATTTTTAATTACATGTTTAAGTCTATATTACAATAATCTTTGCTTTAAATTTTTAACTTGAGAAACCGATACAACTGTAACACAGGTACTGATCTTAATGAAATGTTTAAGCCTAAATTTATAATAATTTTTGTTGTAAAATTGGAACTTAAAATGCTACCGTTTCACAGCTACTATTCTTATTGAAATGTTTTAGCCTATATTACAATAATATATTCTGTAAAATTCAACTTAAAATGCCGGTACTCTACTATAACACAGGTTGTGTACAAGTGCACTTTTCAATACAATTTTTGAAGTGCTTTTCCTCAACGTTTTTAAAGTAATGTTGGCACGCATCATTATTTCATAAAGAGTTTTGCAAAATTCGTCCACTGGCATTGAATTACTAGTTGAATACAGATAGTCAGACTCACTTCTTTCTAACAATTAAAAATGTTTATACGTTTGTTTGTTTTTTAATGACAGTGCTGATGTAAATACCATCTTTTAGAATAGATTATAACAGTTTTACATAAATAACACACAATTATGTCGCCACTTACACAGGCAAACATTCTTCCGAATTCCTCTACCCACTTTTTTACTTTCGTACTTGTTTTACAACCAAAGCCATCGTTTCTGGCACCTGAAATAAGTAATGGGAACGTTGAGAGCGAATATCTTACCTTTGCCGCAGTCTGTGGGCAAGAAAGCTGACTACTGTAATTGGCAGATTGGTGACATGATTTTTGTTAGGAGAAGGTATCATTCTCAGCCGAAGTGGCAAATGATGCCACTGACTGCGCAATGTACTCAAGGACACACCCCAGAAACGCAAAGTGCGAGTACCTTTCCTTCGTCGCTGTCAGTGGGCGATAAGACTAACAACTGTGATTGGCAGATTACTGACGTGGCGTGTATTCGGTTGGTACCGTTCTCAGCTGCACTAGCAACACATGCTCACTCACTAGATTCTTATTCAAGGACAGAGCCTATTTATTTCAACTAGTAGTGCACCATATCATAAACACTGCTAAATTGAAGCATGTACTGTAATTGTTTAGGAGTTAGGAACCTGAGTAGAGTGATCTTGTAGTATGTATTATTAGTAGTGCTTGTGAGCAGAATAGGTACTGAAGGTTACGTGCCGTATTGTATACCCATTCTTTAGCCAGTCTCCATCAATTTCTTCCTTTGTGTATACGAGATGTGTCTCTGAGGTCCAACGTCAAACGAGGCTGCTAAGATCTCTCATGGTCATAGTACAAGTAACACTGTAGAAAATACGATATTGGCACAATAACACAACAGACTGTAATTTATTTGAAGGTAAAAAGCGAAGGGGATCTCGAAAAAGCTACTGAGGCTAAGTGCTCAAGTAAAACAAAAGCAGTTACACCTGACTAACTAAGCTATGTTAAAGCCATTGCCAGCTATTGAGTCTAAGTTCCTACTCACTTCCTTACAATTTTGACTGCCTGCGACATATATTTATTTGGTTTCAAATAAACATATAATCTTAATATTTAAAACTACACAGTTATTGTTCATATATATATATATATATATATATATATATATATATATATATATATATATATAAAAGCTTTCATTTTGGCTCTTAGCTCAATTAACTTAGAAAGATCATTCATTGTTAATGTAAAAATTAATATGTTCTCATTAATTACTTACTTACTTACTGGTTTTAAGGAACCCGGAGGTTCATTGCCGTCCTCACATAAGCCCGCCATTGGTCCCTATCCTGAGCAAAATTAATCTAGTCTCTACCATCATATCCCACAAATCCATTTTAATATTATCTTTCAATCCACGTCTCAGCCTCCCCAAAGGTCTTTTCCCTCCGGCCTCCCAACTAACACTCTATATGCATTTCTGGATTCGCCCATACGTGCTACATGCCCTGCCCATCTCAAACGTCTGGGTTTAATGTTCCTAATTATGTCAGGTGAAGAATACAATGCGTGCAGTTCTGTGTTGTGTAACTTTCTCCATTCTCCTGTAACTCCATCCCTCTTAGCCCCAAATATTTTCCTAAGCACCTTATTCTCAAAAATCCTTAACCTATGTTCCTCTCTCAAAGTGAGAGTCCAAGTTTCACAACCATAAAGAACAACCGGTAATATAACTGTTTTATAAATTCTAACTTTCAGATTTTTTGACAGCAGACTGGATGATAAAAGTTCCTCAACCGAATAATAACAGGCATTTCCCATATTTATTCTGTGTTTAATTTCTTCCCGAGTATCATTTATATTTGTTACTGTTGCTCCCAGATATTTGAATTTCTCCACTTCTTTAAAAGATAAATTTCCAATTTTTATAATTCCGTTTCGTACAATATTCTCGTCACGAGACATAATCATATACTTTGTCTTTTCGGGATTTACTTCCAAACCTATCGCTTTACTTGCTTCAAGTAAAATTTCCGTGTTTTCCCTAATCGTTTGAGGATTTTCTCCTAACGTATTCACGTCATCCGCATAGACAAGCAGCTGATGTAACCCGTTCAATTCCAAACACTCTCTGTTATCTTGGACTTTCCTAATGGCATACTCTAGAGCAAAGTTAAAAAGTAAAGGTGATAGTGCATCTCCTTGCTTCAGCCCACAGTGAATTGGGAAAGCATCTGACAGAAAATGACCTATACGAACTCTGCTGTACGTTTCACTGAGACACATTTTAATTAATCGAACTAGTTTCTTGGGAATACCAAATTCAATAAGAAAATCATATAAAACTTCTCTCTTAACCGAGTCATATGCCTTTTTGAAATCTATGAATAACTGATGTACTGTACCCTTATACTCCCATTTTTTCTCCATTATCTGTCGAATACAAAATATCTGGTCAATAGTTGATCTATTACGCCTAAAACCACACTGATGATCCCCGATAATTTCATCTACATATGGAGTTAACCTTCTCAAAAGAATATTGGACAAAATGTTGTGCGACGTCAACAAAAGTGATATTCCTCGAAAGCTACTACAGTTAGTCTTGGCCCCCCTTCTCAAAGATAGGTACGATTATGGACTCCTTCCATTGATCTGGAACAATTTCCTTTTCCCAAATACAAGTACAAGCTTATAAATTTCGTTAGATAATGCGCTTCCACCCTCTTGTATTAATTCTGCTGGAATTTGATCGATACCTGGAGACATATAATTTTTCACATTTTCTATCGCAATTTCGACTTCAGAAAGTGTGGGTTCGGGTATAAATGGCTCAGCAGTTTGTATTTCAATTTCGTCCCGATCATTCCTATTTGGCCTATGTATATTTAGTAGTTGTCCAAAATAGTTTTTCAACCTGTTCAGGATTGAATGAGCGTCTGCAAGCAGGTCACCATTCTCACCCTTGATCACGTTTACCCTTGCCTGATATCCATTCTTGAATTCCTTTATGCCCTTATATAAATCTCTAATATTTTTATTTTTACTATTTGTTTCTACCTCATTCAGTTTTTCCTTCAAGTAATCTCTCTTTTTATTCCTAAGCGTACGATTTGCTTCCCGTCTTTTATTGAAATAATTATCTCTATTCGCCTCAACTGGATCCTGTAAGAATTTCAATTTTGCCTGTTTCCTTCTTTCTACTACCATGCAACAATCTTCATCAAACCACGGTTTCTTTTTCTTAGTTTCATAATAACCAGGGAAAGGATTTATATGTAAATACATATTTACTTATAAAGCTAATATAATTTATATTTTGCATTATCTTTATGTTTCACAATGTGTAGGGTTGAAAAATCCTACTTCTATTTTCCATATTTTTCCATATTTTAGAGTTTAGTACATATTTTCGTTAATTTCCATATATTTTCCATATTTCATATAAAACAGTCCATATTATATTAGGTTTAACAATAAAACAAAACAAAATTCCATTAACTTTTAAAAATACATTTCAACAATAGAGATTTAAACACATGTTCAGTAATCCCTTTAACATCAGAGTTATTTGAAAATTAGCAGTCCTATCAACAATGGGAAAGTAAGTTACAAAACTGTATTAATTTAATTTAAAATTTTTAACAGACTTCAGTTGTGCAGCTCAACAGTTAAATGCCAGTCAGAGTACACATAGGTTCAGTTTTGTAAATCATACTATAAAGACGGTAAATATGCCAAAAGTACGTCATTCAGTCAATTTAAAATCAAAACTAACAAGTTACATTTCAGAATTTAAAGAAGATGGTTTATCAACTGACAATAAAATATTATTTTGTAATTTGTGTCAGTGTGCAGTATCATCTACACAAAAGTTCCTGGTGCAACAACACATTACAACTAGTAAACATCAGGCCAACAAACAACTAAATTCCAAGCAGAGACAATTGTTTTTAACACAACCAACAACATCGAATGTAAGATCTGAGTTTAACATCGACCTGTGCCGTTCTCTCATCTCTGCTGATATTCCTCTCTACAAACTAAAGAATAAGGTCTTCAGGGAATTCCTTGAAAAATATACTCAACATACAATCCCGGATGAGTCAACACTTAGGAAGACGTATGCTCCATCCATCTACGATGAGACAATACAGAAGATAAGAGATGAAATTAAAGATAGTTCAATTTGGGTTTCCATTGATGAGACTCCCGACAAAGAAGGTAGACTTGTTGGTAATGTAGTTATCGGTTTGTTAAGTGAACAATATTCTGAACGAATTCTTTTACATTGTGATGTTCTAGAAAAGTGCAATAACAAAACTATAGTTAAACTGTTCAACGAAGCTATTGGTATCCTGTGGCCAAAGGGTATTATGTACGATAATGTGTTATTCTTTATTAGCGCTGCTGCCCCTTATATGGTCAAAGCTGGACAAGCATTATCTGTTGTATATCCTAAATTGACTCATTTTACTTGTGTGGCGCATGCATTTCATCGTGTGGCAGAAGTGGTCAGAGACAATTTCCCTAAAGTAGATTTGTTGATTTCATCAGTGAAAAAAGTATTTCTCAAAGCTCCCAGTAGAGTTAACGTGTTGAAAGAAATGTACCCTGAAATTCCATTGCCACCAAAGCCAATTTTAACTAGATGGGGTACATGGCTAGAAGCAGTTGAATATTATGCCGAACATATAGACTCTATTAACAATGTTCTCCTTGCATTGGACTCTGAAGATGCAGTCTCAATTGATACTGCGAAAACAGTTACCTGTGACATAAGTGTGAAGAATGACTTAGCTCACATTCAGCATACATTTTCATGCATCATAAAAACGCTCAAAAGTCTCCAAAATAGGCACCTTTCACTATCTGAAAGTTTTGAAATTATAAATAGTACTGTGGAAGAACTGAATCGTGGTAGAGGTAAAGTTGCAGATGCAATAAGAGCTAAGGTGGACACTGTACTTTCAAAAAACCCTGGATATGAAGAACTACAAAAGGTTGTTGCTGTGATGAGTGGTGAATCAACAGTGAAGATTAACTTGGACTTATCCCCAGCAGACATTGTGAAATTGAATTATGTACCAGTTACTTCTTGTGACGTCGAACGCTCTTTTAGTCAGTATAAATCTATCCTCAGAGACAATAGAAGAAGATTCACTTTTCAGCACTTGAAATAAATGTTTGTAACCTATTGTTATGGTAACAGACAATAAAAATTGTGTTTTGTTGAAACTACATTGGAAGATAAGGTACGTCCATTATATTTTTTGTTTAGTTTGATTAAAATGTACCAATATTTAACGTACATAGTCATTTTTTTATAATTTTAAGTCCATATTTAATTCCATATTTTGGTAAAAATCCATATTTAATTCCATATTTTGGTAAAAATAACTACATATATATTTACATATTTCATATATTTTTAGTCCATATAAATCCGTTCCCTGACTCTATTCAGCTGCAATTTTGATATTATCTCGGATATTTTCTCACATGCTATTAACATCTAACTCTTCCTCAACTTCGTCGGAACTTGCTAATACGGCAAACCTATTTGAAATTTCGACCTGATAATGTTGCTTAGTTTCCTCGTCCTTTAATTTCGGAATATTGAATTTTCTAATTTTAACTTGTTGCTCTACTCGCTTGGCTACTGATAGTCTTTCTCATTATAATGGCTAATATTTTATTCTGCCCTTCGGAAAGAAACTTCTGTAAGATAAATGACTTCCTTGTTAAATATTCCTTTAATCTAAAAGCGCTGTCTAATCTGTAATTTGAAAAATAGTGAAACAAAAATGCATACAAAAAATCAAATCTATAATTACACAATTTCACATTACTAAACAAAGCATAAAACTGAAATAGTTTCATTTTATAAACCTTTCAACACTACTCTGTAAATATAACCCTTTAGATCTAAACATAGTTATATAGAATAATAACAAACCAAATACAGACCAATTTGTTTCAATTCAATTAATTCAGTTTCCCATGTACTGAAATAGACATATTCGACATGTTGAAAACAAACGCACTGCATTCGAGTAGTGGGCATTCTGTAATATATAAAACGGCATGAATTTAACTATGTATATCTACTTATTTCATATCATGATCTTCCATTTAATAGACGCATTAAAACAGCTTTCACATTAATTCAGATATTAAATATAAATTAACGAAAGTGTTTTCAGAACATACGCAAACAATCAATATAACATTTATAGAAATTATTTATTACGTTCAGCTGTCTACCCCACATGAAAATGGTAGATATTAAAGGGAAATTCTGCCAATAATTTATACAAATAACTGTTTTAAAACATGGTTTCCACGGCGGCAGTAGTACAATGCTTTCGCTAATTGTCGTTTTGCTTCCTTGAGCTCTTGTGCAACGTAACACGGAAAAATTGAAAATAACTTCAATAATAAGTTCACAAACCTTAATAAAATTTTGAGCAGAAAAATGTAATATTAAGTGCAGTCTCATTGTGTTTCATACTGAATGCAAAATACTATATCGTAATCCTTAGGCCTAAGCTCATTTACTTTTACGGATGTTTCGAATTAGAAACAATTGAGGGATTTGGGAGGAATCAAAATGTACCACACCTGGCATATAGCCCTAATCTTGCGCCTTAATAGCGGTACTTCTCTTTAAGCAATTCATGAATTCGTTCTCACAATTGAGAATAAAGATTCGCATCCACTGCAAGTCCGTTTAGAACTAACGCCCAGTGAATCACGTTTTCAAAATTTCACCAGACATAACAGATATAGTATCTAATCTGTGTTGAGTTTGTTAAGGTGTCAATTAATGAGATGCACATATACAATTTACTTAAATTTAACGGCGTTCACTTTCAGCGTTTCACTTCGATCCCCTTTTCCATCTATCTCGATCACCTCAGGAACCATCTTCCTCTTTCAAGTCCTTTGGCATTCATGCCCTCAACAACTCCTCCTCTCCACGTAAACCGAGGGCGTCATTTCTTCCTTATTTCTCGAGATGGCCAATATAATATCTTTTTGGGCCATCGCAATTCCGGCATCCGTTGGACATCCCAAAACCATCGAAGCTTTTGGCATTCCAAACGATCAACAATGTTTTTTGGATGTTAAGTTTCTCCATTATGGAGTCATTTCGTAACTTTTGAAGGAGAAACAAGAGCAGACTTAGGCGTATTCCATTCTTTTCCACAGCTTTAATGCAGTTCTTCTGTCTTACCGTTATGTTCAAGGTTCTCCCCCATATGTCAAGATACCCTCCACAATTAGGTTGAGTGTGTGTGTGTTTTTTTTTTTTTTGCTTTAATGTAACGCTCCGTATCATTCCATTGAGCTGTTTAATAGCGATGCGGGCTTGAGTTACACAGCTTTCGATCTCTTTCGTACATGCCCTCGATTGGTGAAAGATAGATCCTAGATATTTGAATGATCTACTGTCTCGACTGTGCTTACCAAGAAATTCAGATTCCTATACTGTCCACAAACGACTAAAAGTTGTCTTCTTGAAATTAATATTCAGGCCCCCTGAGGTACAACAATCAATGAATCAATCAATCAATTAGTTAATCAATCAATCAATCAATCAATCAATCAAACTTCTCATCATGAATTTCAAACCAAATTCTGTATGATTTCATAGTCATCTTAATGTGGCGATGTAATGTATGTTTTGAAGTACCAAGTTCTTCTGACAACCTAGTTCTTTGCAGATATTCTTCCAAAATTCTGCATGCATTCTCAATATTCCATACATTAGGTCTTTCAGGATGTTGTAAATCTTAAATGCCTCCTTCTTCATTATTGAAACCCTAGAACCTTCGTTGTGCTATACGCTCACTAACGAAACCTTCACTTTCGACTTCACGATATTCTTCGAGCCGTAGCAGAAGCTTTACAATCTTATTTCCATTTAATAACAAAACGTAATTTAGGTGTTCTATTCATTGACGTGTACCTTATCGTCTCTTTCAATATGCAGGGTTATTTCACGTCCACACTACATTTCAGTGGTCGTCAGCACTCGCTGAAATGGGTAGAGTGCATAGAGGGTAAGGAACTCTGCTCCGTCGTGCACAAGGGATAGAGAGACAGCATACCCGCCAGCAGCGACGAATTCACGCTAGGGCAGTGTCTTGTCCGCGGGTAAGGGACGCTAGCCCGAGAGTGCAGTGTTCTGATGACCGCTGCTATATATGTATAAATCACAAAAATGACCAAATGGACTGAGCAAGTTTTGGGATCACACTCATCAATTATATATTTATTAAAGCTCAGACGGAAGATTATTTAACTTGGACTTATTGTTTTTCGATTTAAAATTATGTTATTACTTAATTTGATTTCAGCTGACTTAATTTTCGATTTCCGATGCTATCCACAATCCAGTTTTCACTGTCGTACATAAACGTGAGAAAATAAATATAGCATTTTTAATAAATAGGCTTCGTATTCCAGCTACCTAAAGACTGAAATTAAAGACACATGGGGTATATAGTACGCCGAACACAGGTAATGCAGCGGATATGGATATAAACAAACAGATCGTCGCTGCGTGTTCGTGGAGTACAGTCAACTGCCGACATTCTAAAGCTATACTAGTAAACACATGCTTGAGCAGCGATGTTCATTTGCGTCGTAATCTTTGCAATGAATAATAATTAACGTGCATTCATAAGTTATGGAACTTGAAATGATTTTATATTGTAAGAAATTCTTTCAATGGAACATGATGTTATTGGTGCATGATATAGTACAAGATATTCGTATCGTCTGATATTTTCTCGTGTTTCATTAGGATATTGAATGTCGCTCATCACTGAAAACCCACTAATTTTCTATGTACTTCTCTAGAAATTCCCTAAAATGTAGATTATTTAATTTATTGATTGGGACGTTGGCACTGAACATGATGGTGGGCTACACAAATCCATGCTAAACGTCTACTTATTATCTTCATAATTTTCAGATTATGATGGTACTGGTTCTTTTGATTACGTTCAACACACTTCCTGTGTCTTTTGGTATTGCCGTATCTTTCAGTGCACTATTTTTGTCACGTTTACGTTTATTTTACACAATTTATATGTAATTTTGTCTATATTGACAGTAAAAATATTAGTTCAAATATCCTGAACTATGCTCTGCAATATTACACGCTTGAGCGTCTTACCTAAGGCATTTTACCTCTGCAATGAACCTTTAATCAGCCACAAAGATGTAGTTATTTAAATAATACGACTAGTAAGAGCAGTGATCGATAAGCCTACTCACTATGACTGAGTCCCGATTTTGACTTCCTAGGGGAAGAGGACAGAGGATGCGTAACTATTTTCTATACGAACGTACCTGTACCTGCGCTGTGACGTCACATATACTTCGAATCGGACAACTTCTTTCCAGTTTATAGGTAACTGAAATACGGAGCCTAATAATAATAAAAAAATGAATCTGAAAATTCCTGAAAGGCAGACGTCTTCTCCGTTTGTAGTAACATCTAGAAATGTTTCTCACTTGGTCAGCCAGTCCACATGAGTGTCACTATCGGAGCACATTCAAAACTATGACATAGGCCTATACTCTAGTTTTATACTGATTGCTTCGGACAAATTGGGTTATTGCGAGTAGGTCTATAATAAGTACAGAGTAAAATATTAACTGTTTCAAAATTCTCCGCAATATTTAAAATGCCCTATTTCTTCAAGCTTAATTATGTCTTCACATTAGACTAGTCTTCTTTCATGTCCTTTCTTGTCATTGCTTTATTCTTCCTTTATTTATTTATTTTCCAAAATCCAGATCTTCGTATTACTTCAATAATTTCGAATCACTGTTGTGAAGTTACTTGACGTGTGTGACGTTTGGATGACATGTGTGAGACACACTTGACTGCAGATCCTTTCACATTTGAGTGGTGTAAAGTGATGTGACCTTTAGCGTGCTTCAGACTACAGGCGTGTGACATCCTCCCACAGACGCAAGACATGGACATTGTACAGATCCCCACCTACGTGGCATGCTAGAACAGACACTATGGTCGGTTTATCTGTATCCTAACTCAGATATCAGATGTTTCCCCCATAGAGCATCTGTTCAAAGAATATCCTCCAACATTTACCCCACTATAACGAAAAGATAAAAAATTTGCGCTTAAGAAACTATTAAGAATAATATAAGTTTTTTTTTTTTCTGAAAGTCCTCTTCTTTCGACGGTAGTGAACTATAAAACTCACGTTTCATGCATCAATCATTAGAACTTTCTTAATATGTCGTCGATTTACAAGCCAAACACATTAAGTCAAAAATATAATTTCTCAGAAATATCCGTACATAATGTACAGCTCCGCTTAAAAAGAATGAGACGACTCTTGGTCGCTGGAAGTGAAAGTTCTACAGCGCGGTTCACTCGATATCGACGTAGCCAGGAAGACATCTGGTCGTGCATGCATAGGCCTATTTTCATCTTACTCCAAAATGCACACCAGTGCAAAATGTTATCAGTTGTCCGTGTATTTCTGGTGTAGGTCTCTTTTTACGTCCTTGATCATTTATCTTTAATGAAAGATTGAAATATACCGTGTAACACGAAAGTCATTCGCCAAAGTGCAAAAACAATATTAATTTTGAAATGACAAATGTAGACATATGGCAAAGACAGCAAGGAACATTGTAAGGACCACGACAAAGAAAACAAAGACCTCGACAAGGACAAAGATCAGGACCATGGTTACATACAAGAAACACGACAAACACCACGACAAGGATTATGCCACGACATAGACCACGCGTGCGTCCGCTTCATTTGTAATGTTCGATACTATGATCATATCTCACCTTCTTTCGAGAAGTTATCATGGCTTAGGTTACATGAGAGGAGAAATCTGCACTCACTTTCTCTCCTATATCGAATTATGCACACTTCATCCCCCTATTATTTATTCGCTCGTTTTCATACTCTCTCTCGCTATCATAATATTAATACTCGATCACAACGCGATAACACGCTAGAAATTCCACTTCACACATCATCTCTGTATTCCTCATCTTTCGCTGTTGCTACCTCTCGTCACTGGAACTCTCTGCCGCCTGAAGTCAAGGGCTGCCGAACATTGAAATCTTTCAAATCCAAGTTAGAAAATTATCTTATGACGAGTTGCCAAACTAACTTACTATTATGACAAGTGTTGTATTGCATGTTTCCACGTATTCACAATTTTTTTTATGTTCTAGTGATATTTAACTTATTTTATATTTTTGTTCTCATATTTTCCGATAATGGTATATCTCTAATGTGATAAGTTGAGCTATATATAAACATAATTTTCCTTACTGTGTATACTTAAAAATATTGTATTCATTGTATGCTTTGTACTGCACTATTGTATTACTACTATTAGTATTATTATTGCTATTAGGCCTGTTATTATTATTATTTTATTTATTATTATTATTAATATTATTATTATCATTATTGTTATCATTACTATTCTATTTATTATTATTATTATTATCAATAATTCTTATTTTTTTATACTTTGTAGGCCTCATTTATTTTTGACCTGCTGTTGACATTTTATTATGCTTTTTTTTCTTTCTTTCTGTATGTTATATATTATGTCTGATTTCTTCTTACTTGTTGTTTACATTTTATTATTATTATCTTATTCAGTTTTGTGTGTACTTTGTAAATTTGTAGTGTTTCTATAACGCAGTTTTTACTCCTGGTTGAGTGTTAGAGAAGGCCGTATGGCCTTAACTCTGCCAGGTTAAATAAATCATTATTATTATTATAAGGATTAAAAGGACCAGGACCACGAAAAGGACTATTAGAAAGACAAGGACCGCGATAAGGACCAAAAACAGGACCATGATAATATACTACAAGAAACACGACAAACACCACGACAAGGATTACAATAAATACCAAGACATGGACCACGATAAGGACTTCGAAATTTACCAAGAAAAGGACTATGACAAAGACAACTAACTATGACAAAAGCAGCAAGGAGGATGATAAGGACTATTACAATGCCAACAATGACCACAATAAAGACAACATAGATCACGATAAGGGACAAGTCAAAGACAACAAGGATCACGACAAAATAATAAGGATTACGATAAGGACCATGACAAGGAAAACAAAAACCAATATAAGAAACGCGATATGGATAAAGACAAGGGCCACGATAATAATTACGAATTAGACCATGATAAGGACAAGGTTCATGATAAGAGTCACGACATGAACTACGATAAGGACCAAGACCATGATAAGGATCATAACAAAGAAAACAAATACGACGATAAGGACCACAACAAAAACAAGGATTATGATAAGAAACATTATAAAGGCAACAGTGACTACGATAAGGACCGTGGCTAAGACTACAAGGTTCATTACAAAATCTACGGCAACGATCATGATAAGGACCATGACATGGACCACGGATTATCACCATAAAGACTTCGTCAAAGACAAGAACGATGTTAAGACCCATGACAACAACAACACAAAGACAAGGACTACGATAAGAAAAACGACATGGGTCAGGAGTGAGAATGAAATAGTCCAAAGCCACACTTTTAACAAAAATCGTTTTGTGCGAGTGCATTTCTTACACATATGGGAAAGCTACTAATAATATATTGTAATAATTACTCAAGAAATTACATAGGCCTAAGGACTCTAAACCTTTGGAAAAGTTTGTCTGTTTGGCTTAGGAATATTTTTTTTTAATTTCATTCTAACTGTTAGTTTTTAATATGCTGTTAAGTGCATTCATTAGATTAACGTTTATAATATTATAATTTGTAATTTTGTATTATTTGCGATCATTAACACTTAATCTCAGGACTTTGTAAAACTCTAGTTCAACGTTATTTAGCTATTTCAACGTTATTTAGACAAAAAAAGTCCTTGTGTAGACTAAGAATCGAACTCGCACTCTTCTACACAACACGCAGAAGTCTTAGAGTTTGAGCTGCTGAAACGACATGAAAGCTCTCCTTTCTGTGTGGAGTGTCGCTCTAGTCATGAAGGTCCATGTCGATTTAACTACACGATTTATGTATATATTTATTTATTATTTACGTCATATTACCATATTTTTTGCAGTTTTTGAAGTGAATTTGGGAACGATGCTTGTAACAAACCAAATAGCCTGAATTTAAGTAACTCAATATTCGTTATCTTGTGTATCAGTGCTCTGTCTCCGATCATGCGCAGTGTCTTACAGCTGGGAATAGGAATATTCAATCGTCTCATTATTTTCTAGGGAAACTGTACATAATATATGTGTATAAACTTAGAATTGGAAAATTAAATACACATAAGGCGAAACAATTACCTAAAAATAATAATTTGAGGATTCACTTTTGTTAAGAATATTCAAACGCCTTTTTCTCAGATGTAAAATGTTTGACGTAATGTGTTTTGCTTGTAAACAGCGATGTGTATGGTGTAATTGAAAGTTTGTATAAATAAGTTTGTTTTCCTGGTATCAATTTAAGTGTATTTTCTGTTCTTTCATTTAACTTTCTATGGATTTAATGATAACTTACATAATTAAGCCCTGTAATTTGAATTTTATATTTCACATCTTGCAATTATATGGATCTCATGAGGAAAAGAAAAGGGAGGCAGAAAATAGGAAAGATTGGAGAAAGCTGGGTTTCCAATGAAAGACCTGCCATTGGGCAGAACAGTAAATGAATGAATGAATCTTGCAATTTCATTTTTTTTTCTTGTTGCTGTATTAATAGCAAACAATGCAACTGAAGCTGATTGGTCAATCAGCCTGAATGTTCAATATTGAAACGCGCCCTGCAAATTCATTGGAGTTAACAAATTTCGGTCTTCCTTCATCATATTCACCTGTGAAATAACTTGTACACCTAAGAACAGTTCGGTCGGAACAGTTATGACTTCCGAGAAAGTACCTGGAGTGTTCCACACAAGATGGTTGGACGGCATGTTTCTACAATACTCCAGTTTCCATGAGAAGCAGTTCGTCACAAACTCCTATTGTTATTTTGGAACAAAGTGTTCCGACCTACTCTTCATTTCATGTACTATGTAAATATCATTTAATGAAAGACGGAGTACAATTCACTGTAACAGAGTTCAATAGTATCAACTGTCATGTTTTGTAAAGTTTTCTATCACGTATTTTACAATAAAGCACATGTGTGTAAAACGCATTAATTAATGTTACGTTATACTATATATTATATAACATAACAAAATAAAAGGAAAAAAAAAACAGAAATCTAAAATACAGTAGGCCTATTTAGTTTTACTCAGCTTTCATTTCATCCCTAACTCATCAATCAATTGGTTTCATATACGTAACTACCAATGTTAGGCATTTACATTACTTTAAGTTTAATTTGATGAATACGAGAAACAATTAACACAAAAAAGGAGCCACCATTGCAAGTTTCCTCTGCGCCCGCGGCAGCGAAACAAGAGTGCAACGGGCGGTATGTCAGGTTTAGATGACGTCACAGGCATCGGCATCGAGTTGATGATCACTATTTTTTTCTTGTATCTCTATGAGGCTGGAGAGGAACATCCCTATGCACTGCGACCTGAGTCTATTGTGCGCCCCTGGGATTAGTTGTAGCCCAACGAACGCACCCACGTCGAACCGATCTAACGCCCAACACACTAACAACCAGTCCCGCCATCCTTCTAAGTCCGTGTACCATTCCACCCCAACAGCCCTCCCCCCACATTCCCCCCTCAAACGGTCTGAAGTGTATGCCACCCCCCTCGTCTGACCAACGGTCTGAGGTGTAGGCCACCCGTACCGTCGGAAGAGGAGTGGGTTCCGCTGCTGGGTCACCAAATACCATGCTTTGGAATATCCATGGAGGCCGGCCAAGAGCGTCAGGAGCTTCGGAGGGCCGCCGCAGGCGCGACCTGAAAGTCAAGAAGATAAGGAAAGGATGATGAGGGGGGGAAAGGAAGTGGCGAGAATGAGTGGGGTTCCATACGCCTGATAAAGTTACCTGATATTCATTCATAGCAGTGAGGGAAAAACCCCGAAAAAAAAACTCACCCAGGCACTCGTCCCAAGCGGGGAATCGAACCCCGGCCCGCTGGGTTGAATTTCTTAACGACGACTAGACATGCTCAAGTAGAGATCTCGTAGATCATATCATGCTTATCACGGTGCTGGATGAACACTTTAGATTACAAAGTACACGCATATTACAAGAGATACAGACACACATTTCTCATATGGAAGAGATATCTGAATTTTTCTGTCAGGAGGTTATTCCTGACCCGCTGAAGTTGAAGCTGAAAACGCCATTACTTCACTAAAGCAGAGGACCTGAAAACTATTCGCTTCTTAAAATAGGATTCTAATTTGATAGTAATGAAACTGGACGTCCCCATTCAATGCTGCTTCTGCAATTCAGAGTAACATGGAATTAGAGTCTGGTGTAGGTGGATTTGATCGAAGCAGAGAGAGTTCGATTATATTGTTTTGCGTTGTGAGGAGCCGAAGCTTGTTCAAACGCAAGGGTCGTTACGTTGCAATCAAAGGGATACACCCGTTAAACCGAAGGCGTGGCTTACACACCGCCCAATATGCATGCGCTTTCCAACTCAAACAGTTGAACTCTTTTAACATGCTGGTAGGGGCATTTTACTCGCCGTGACAGAAATCCCTTAATAATAATAATAGAACAAAGCAAACAGTGCACAATAAATATGGATTACAATGCCCAACACTATTATTATGCTTTGCCAATGGGTACAGATCGGTAACGAGCAAGGCCACTGTCTTTCTAGATCTGATTTCTCTTCTCCTCCTCCTTTCTACTTCAGCATCACTGAAAAATGTGCAGCTGGATACTAACGATGTTTCTGAATGATCTGTCAGGAATATCAAGAGGCAATAAATACGCAAGAAAGCAGGAATTCCATTTTAAATTACAGCAGAAATACGAAAGAAATTAGATTTCCAGATCAGAATATGTTAAAAGTATGGCTTATTATAAAAAAAAAACATAACTAACATGTATCGACGAAGGATATCTGATGTACAAAATTTCAACTATACCTATGTGACACAAAGTTTTTAACCACACCTCTGATGCTATGCCATAGACAGTCCTATGTTGGTAAAAGTGGGAAGGAAAACTTTGCGTGTATTCCTCTATCCACGTTCCCCCACTACTTTAGTATTAGAAGCGCAACTTGGACTCACTCTAATTTTACAGGTTTGTGCTAAAATGATGCATTTCATTTTGTCCGTACTTATAAATTAATACTCATTAATTAGGCCTGCAATACTTAAGAGGAGGCATTACAATCCTGAATAGCCAACGCAGCAAATCTCTGATTCGCTGGAGTTTCTAAGCCTATGAGATTTGGTTACGATAGTAAATATTTAATGAATTGATACTGGAATAGACTGAAGTATAAAATGAGAGACCCGGGCGTAAAACACGGTAACTGACATTTTAGTGAAAAAAAAATGAGATATGTAGCTTATAGCATGGTATCTTACATTCTGAGTCTAATCCAGTAGTAAGTTTTCCAACATCTCAACAGAAGGCAGAAGTATACAGATTTTACTTTCCTGGTAACTAGCCTATATAAACTGTTGCATGTATAAATGTTTACCTACCTAATAACCTCGAGATATTAAAAAGGCACTTACCATGTTTACTGCCGAACCCTTCAATGCTGAACTACCGAAGTAGTAACAGTAACAGCAATAGCATAGGTAGTAATAACAGTAGTAGTAGCAGTTATTTTAGTAGTGTAAATAGCAGTAGTAGTAGTAGTAGTAGTAGTAGTAGTAGTAGTAGTAGTAGTAGTAGTAGTAGTAGTAATAGCACAAAGAAGGATATTTGTATCGACCTAACATTACAGCCCAAGAAAACACAGAACTTAAAATTAAGAAGGAGTACATACCAGTACCATAGATTGGATTCGACTTAATATCATTCGTCGATTAAACTCCGTCTATCATTCATTCTGTGCATTACGCTCAGAGTTATTCGTTTACTAATTCTGCAACAAAAATTGCAAATCATTTGTTTAATTTTCGCTGGAAACCGAAAGATTTAATGTGTAATAAAAGTTGCTCTACGTCCAACGTATTTTACCCCTATACTTCTTCTCCTTTCTCTTCTAAAATTATATGTAAACTGCTTTCAACTGTTTTGAGTTGTTATTCACAACTTTGCGTTGTATTTTATGCAGAATAACTTACCAATACACAGCATAACTTATGTATTTTCTATCATAAAACCGAAATTGCAGCTTGCAGCGTCGATAATTTACTATGAAAGGACTTTTATTAAGCCTCTAAAACAAGTTGAACTCCACAAGGAGCTTAAAACAACTTGCTGATGTCGTGGGGCCTTGTGTATATATACACTCCAGTTTTATTTTCTTCTTTATAGCTGTATAATTTTTGTCGTTAACACCACCTGCTGCTGAATCTTATAGATAGATGGATCTATTCAGCAATATTATACATACAGATGCACTACACCATCGCTGGGCAAAGAAGGATTCATGAATCCCTGTGATTCATGACTTATACTGTCCGCAGAGCATTGGCCTATCTCCCTACCTACAAGCAAGCGGCAGCAGTGGTGGAGCAATAGCTGAGTCTACACCTTCCGCTTCAAAGAAAAGGAGATTTCTAATGGAATGGGAGGAAGAGTTCTTCCGTTGTAAAAAAGATGATGAGAGTGCAAAATGCCTAATTTGTAATAAGCTATTATACTTTAATTCCATAAATTTTCCTATTACCGGTATGTTTCTCTATCTTAATATTATAGCTATTATATAATTTCGTTGTAGCCGTAATTTTACTTTTAGTTCCTATTTTATTTTGTTTATATACAGTATTCCTCTTATAGCCTATTAATAATATCTCTGAACTGCGATCGAACACGAGCGCTGCTCATTCGGTTCTCAAATTTTATTAATATTACTGTAAAGTTGTCAAAAAAAAAAGTGGCCGCACTCGTGAACAGCTAATATTTTCAAAGTCCACTTCGGGTCGCGGCGATGTTACACGATGCATGTGCTTGTACAAGCAGTTCCGGAACTATGAAAGTGTTCCATATGTGCGCCTCGTAGACCAGCGTTAGAGTGCTTAAACAAGCACAACAAAGGTTGTGGTTTCGGGCCTTTTTCAAGTTTTCATTTTATTTTTTAATCGTTCTTTAGCGATGTAAATGATATTCAAATTATCATTTATATTCAGTTATCTTTCTTTATGGATATCACGTTATTTATATTTTGTTATCGTTCTTTAGAGATATGAATAAAATTCAAGTCATCATTTGTATTCTGTTATCGTTTTATAACGATATGAATAATAATTACTATTATTGTATCTCCAATGAGGGTTAGCCCTATTTTACATATGTATGTTAGGGCTATAGTGTTATACACAAAAAAAGATAAGTATAAAGAGAAATGGAAAAGAAAATTAAATTAGCTTATGCGATGTAAACAAAACATACGCAATCCGTAAATTATGCATTGCGATTGAAAAACAAATATCAGGTATCAATTTGAAACATACAAAAACATTAACAACACACATACGTAACACTTCTATAACACAAATACGCAGCTTTCCGTACCATACATCATAAATTAATACACAATAGTCACACAAACACAATCAAACTATAATTACGACATTGCGACGACATCAAGCATCACATAACTGACTCACATACATAACAAATCAAGCATCCGTTACAACACATACACTTCAACATAGTAACCACACTTTTAAAAGTTACAAATTTGGCTCCAAGAAGAATAAATAGGACACTGTTACTAATTACTATTCTTCTACAATTTCTTAAATACATCTGTAATAAATCTGTGAAATTCCGATATGAATAATATTCACGTTTTTTATATTCTGTTATCGTTCTTTAGAGATATAAATAATATTCAAGTTATGATTTATATTCTGTTTTCCTTCATTAGCATTATAAAATAATATTCAAGTTATTTATATTGTTATTGTTCTTTCGCAATGTAAATAATCTGTATTTTATGTAAATAATTATTGTAACACAAATAACCATCTTTCTTTGTAAAATAGGTTATTTTATTTAGATAATTAAATACGTATTATATAGTATCTTATATTAATTAAACAAACCGATATTTATCATTTATATTCTGTTATCGTTCTTTAGTGATACTGTATAAATAATATTCAAATTATGTATATTGTAATCATTCTTTAGCGATATAAATAACATAAATTTAATATAAGGTTTGGAAAAATCTAGTTGAATAATACTGGTATTAGTTTTTCTTTTTGTATTATTACATTATACTATCTTGAACCACAATAAAATGAAAAAGAGTAACGAGGAATTGAACCTGAGACGTTGACATCTAAATTTCGACGTTCGTCCGCTGAGCTACGAGGGCAAAAGTGTGGAAACATTTTCGGAAAAATTGGCCCAATCACACTCTAAGATTTTCTGATGATACGTAGAAGCTAGTCCAGGATGCGGGGGGCAAAGGCTAATTGAGATTTCCCGGTCTCTGATCGGGTCAAACATCCTGATAGAATTAATATTTAACCCTTGCCATGTCTTTCGGTGAAGTCCGGAGGGCCCAATTAGTCAAATCCACTCTCCTCATCTCCACGCTTGGGCCCCCTGGAATTTAATAAGATGCGAAAAAGATAGTGGTGTGCGGAAAGCAACGGGATGTTACCGCATTTAGCCCTATCCTTCCCAAGAAAAACTGCAAACATGAACAAAGGAAGCTTTTAATAGAAGAAGAAGGATCTTCTGCGGACCTCTGGAAAAAGAACTGAGGAAGAGACTAGTGAAGTGCTTTGTGTGGAGTGTGGCATTGTATGGGGAAGGAACATGGACATTACGACGAAATGAAATGAAACGAATTGAAGCATTTGAAATGTAGATGTGGAGAAGAACGGTGCGTGTGAAGTGGATAGACAGAATAAGAAATAAAATTGTGTTTGAAAAAGTGAGTGAAGAAAGAATGATGCTGAAACTGATTAGAAAGAGAAAAAGGAATTGGTTGGGTCTCTGGTTGAAAAGAATAATAGACGACATTAGGATAATGGATCATATGCGGAGACTAAGAGGAAGGCAGAAAATAGGAAAGATTGGAGATTGCTGGGTTTGCAATGAAATACCTGCCCATGGACAGAAAACTTATGTATGTTCAGAATGCCTGGAATATCGTGTCTAAGAACAGTCGCTATTTGCAAAGACTAGTCGATTCCATGCCCACTCGACTGCAAGATAATCGAGATAAGAGGAAGATAGACTAAATATTGAATTGTGGCTTTTTGTTTTGTTTTTTGAACGCTTAATTGTTTGAATGTTTTAAGGTCGACGCCAGTAAATTTGTTTTGTTTATGCCACGAAAGATATTTTTATTGAGAATAAAATCTTTTTTCTTTCCATTTGCAGCCAAAATATCATAATGATAAAGTCATGGCATAATATATTAATGAACCTGATGTTAATTACTAAAATAATGGTAAAAGAGAAAGGAGCCATTATGTATAATTTGTCTCTCTCAAAAACAGAACAAAAAAGAACATAAAAAGCACGAGGTTGTAGTCGAACGCAAGACCTCACGAATAAGAGGCCTGAACGCTAGCATTACGCTATCGAATAACACACAGAATACTTCAATTATAACTGTAGATATCAGGCAACGTGGTCCAACAACATGTAACATGGCCTGTCTCCGAATTGTAGCGAAGATACCCGAGGCAACTTTGTTTCAGGAGAGCGGCCACTTTTTCTTTTGATAACTGAACCTTCTTCTTTCATATTGGTGTATTATTTTATTTCTATTTCTAGTGTTGTATTTATATCCTGTAGTCTGATGTATTCTATATTACATGTTCTGTATTATTATATAAATACAGTCTGTTCTAAAAACAGAAAAAAATTTAAAAATTTAAAATTTGAAATGAATTCAGTCGCAGATTCTGTGATTTCAGGGACATGGAGACTTATCTTGCGGTGTCAACCCTTTCTCTGTAAATGTAACCAGTGCAAGAATTAACTTGCAGTGTGAATTTGTTGGCGTACAAACAGACTTAGTGATGAAAATCAACTGCAAAGATTTAGTGGGTGGGAATTTATTTGCACAATTTTGTAAAGTGGAATATAAGTGTCTAAGGACCATATTCATAGAAATTCTTAGCGCGGGCTTCCGGTGGATGATCAGCGAAGTATGATATGATATGATATGATATGATATGATATGATATGATATGATATGATATGATATGATATGATATGATATGATACGAGATATGATATGATATGATATGATATGATATGATATGATATGATATGATATGATACGAGATATGATATGATATGATATGATATGATATGATATGATATGATATGATATGATATGATATGATATGATATGATATGATATGATATGACATGATATATGATATGATATGATATGATATGATATGATATGATATGATATGATATGATATATGATATGAATCCTGCACAAGTAACCACTCGATAGCCTGGGCTAGTTTAGTTCGTTCGTAGCGCGGGCTAGCGAAATGTCTATGCATAGCACCCTAAGAGATTTTTCTGTCTCTCTTACATAAATATTCAGCTCCACTTATGTTTTGAACAATTCTTTTCTAGATGAAACGCTGCTAAATCGAAAGCAAGATCCTCTCTTTCAGATGATTATTTTCGGCACAGCTGCATATAGCTGTTAAAGACATTACTCCACATTTTGAACGTATAGCCAAAGCTTCAGATCAAGACGATTAATTTTCCTACTTCTGTTTTGTATTATTTATGTTTGCGTAAGAGGAAATTAAAACATCAATTCAACACACCACAGTAAACTTCTGATTGTATGTAATAAATGACGGTTCGGTGGTGTGTAATGTTTATTGCCTATATTGATTTATTCGGAATGAATTTTATCTGTTTTTCTGTACCTTAGGCCTGTATGTTTGTTGCTTTAATTTTGCTCACCAGTGTAGTAGAGCGGGAAATTAACGTCATGCTCTCTCGGACGTTCACTATAATGTTAATCCGTCACTGCACACGAGAAACAGTCAGGACTTCAGTTTTACGATTAATGAACTGAATTTTATCCGGGTTGCGTTCACTATGGATTTGGCGCAAATTGTTTTCTACCCACCCCTGCAGTACACTATCAGAATTTGTCCTTAAATCAAAGGCACGGGTATTTTGACCGTATGTGCTTTACAAAAAAAGTCCTACTTTGTAAGTTTCGCCCCCTTCACCTATGATTAAATCCAAGCGCTCTCCATAAAACACACAAATTAATATGAAAATGGCAGGCACAAACAAAACACATTATCTTATCATATATCCTAAATTAACATACAAACAGGCATAAAAGTGTATAATCAGAAACAGGCATAAAAGCGTATAATTCAATAGTTAGAATTATCCTTTCGTCAGTTTGCATCATAAACTTCAACAACTGAAGTTCTAAGTTGTCTCGCCTTGAAAAGGAACAATCCAGTCTTTTGTTCATATTCTCTATTCCCCATGGGGTGACGATATATATAAGCAAACCCCTGTTCCGACTTAACTTCGAAGGTGGCAGATATTTTCTCCGGAGACGTTCTGTTTTTTCACAATGGGTTTAAATATGTTCCCATTAAAGATGAACAAATCTAACTGCCGCTCGCGCTCGCTGTGTTCGTTGCATTTGTCTTTCGAGTCTCGTTTCGTATCTCTCGTGCGCTTCGAGTCTTGCTCATCATTCTCGAAATAGAATTTGGTCGGTGTGGGAAGATTTCATAACTTTGAATAACATACATCGTTGAAATAAATAACATTAGAGATGTTTAACTGATACAAAAATACAAAACAATAGAGTATCATAGTTTGTTATCAAAATGTTCTGGTTCTATTATCAGATGGTGATATAAACAGAAAAAAAATTCTCAAATAAATTTTCATTTATAAGAAACATAAAACATAACGTTAAATAAAGTATTAGTATTTTTTTACTTGAGATTGTACACTTGATCTCAAACATACGAAAAAAAATCCTAGCTTTTTAATAAGGGCCTAGTAATGAAATAAAGATTGGGAAATGGATTATTATACACTGAAAAGTAGATATGATATTTCAAATAGGCTACTTGATTGTATATACATACATAACAATTGCCAAAACAGATAAAAGTTCATTCTGGTATAAACAATTGTGACGATTGAAAGCTGCTTGACGTTCGAGAGTTGACCACTCCCGATATCTTGATTCACTCATAGGCAGTCAACGACGTAGACAATACTGTCGTGCGGGTTTTCGGCTTTGCGGGCGCTGTTACTCTTGCTTCTCTATCGTCGTTCAACTCTAGTCCTCATGTCTCCTTTTCTACACATAATGGGCAGATGCGGTCTCAGTTTTTGGTCACAGTGTTATGATCCTTCCTGTCCACATCTGTGGAGTAAGGTTAGCGCGTCTGGCCGCGAAACTAGGTGGCCAGGGGAAAGTTAACTGGTTCAGGTTTTTCCGAGGGTTTTCCCTCAACCCAATATGAGTAAATCCTGGGTAACTTTCGGTACTGGACCACGGACTCATTTCACCGGCATTATCATCTTCATCTCATTCAGACGCTAAATAACGTAAGATGTTGATAAAGCGTCGTAAAATAACCTATTAAAAAAAAGATCCTTCCCTGCCCGCAATCTTATCCACTCCAAACCCGCTCTATTATCTTTGCTACAAGAATTTATGTAGTCACTCCTCAAACTGACAACAGTGCACACTAGATTTCATTTTACCTGTTACCGTTGATTACATAATTGAAGGGTTCAGAGCCATAGTGAGCCAACCGCCATTTATTAAAAACGGAGAAAGCAAGTGTTAAAGTTAAGTGAATATCATAGTTTAATGAAGATTGACATATAATTTAGTTTGAACGTGTATACTTTATATTACTTGCTATATGTTTCCATTGAATTATGGCAATAACTTCATTTTAACCCTTGTTTTCTACGGTGTTAGTGAATGGCGCTTGGCCCACTATGGTTCTGAACCCTTCAATTATTAATATATTATCATTACTGCATATTATTGCTATTATTATTATTATTATTATTATTATTACTACTACTATTATTATTATCTCTTAATACATCCCGGAAGGACTATGTGATAAATTTAAATATGAATACTTTACTCTCACAGATGTTCAGAGCTGTCTTTTGTTGATTGTCAGCCAGTAGCCTACTAATTCAATGTTATTTTCAAGTATCCTTAGCTATTCAGGAACCTCTTATGCAGGATTATTATGAGCTGAAACTAGGAGGTTAAATTGGAGAGGTGGCCTGCCAGATTCAAGTTAACTTACTGTAAATGAAGGGTTCAGAACCATAGTTGGCCAAGCGCCATTTACTAAAACCGTAGAAAACAAGGATTAAAATGAAGTTATTACCATAATTCAATTAAAACATAAAACAAGCACTATAAAGTATACACATTAAAACTAAATTATATGTCAATCTTCATTAAACTATGGTATTTACTTAACTTTAACCCTTGCTTTCTCCGTTTTTAAGAAATGGTGCTTGGCCCACTATGGCTCTGAACCCTTCAATTGTAATAATTTAATTTACATTTCTCTTCAAATATAGAGAACAAATATAAGGGAATAGGTTTTCGAAATGGATCAATTAATGGAATTAGAATCGAAGGGGAATTTAAAGTGCTCTGAGAAAATTTTATCTGCAACCTTTCCGTGCAGAACAAATATCACATTAAATGTTGAACATTGGACCACGTTTACTTTGCTGGAAATTTTGGAGCTGAGCGAGATGTAGTTGTGCCTTGCATGGGTTTATTTTGCTTCCGCTTACGAAAGTTGGCGTGTATTCAAAATAAAGCGTTTATTACTGTCATGTGGTAGCGTTGTGGTATGACTTCTGGCTGCAAATAAGCAAATCTGGTTGGGATTCCTGGCAGGAAGAGGAAATTCAAATCTCTCCTATAGTAAATGTGCGAGTATTCCTCGTCTTGCATTTATTGTGTTTTCCTCATGCGGTATTCTTTCACCATAATGACCACATGACCAACAAATTTCGGTAACCTTCGCTGTCTAATTCTGACTCACTATCCAAATATAAGTGAAGACTGAAAAGACCCAATATCTCAATTTCTCCTTGTTTGTCTGTATGAAAACACACCTCTCATTGTACACTTTTTCAAAAGTTTATTCATTTATCCATTTAGTGTTCTGCCCAAGGGCAGGTCTATCACTACAAACCCAGTTTCTTCAGTCTTTCCTATTTTCTGCCTTCCTCTTTGTTTCCTCATATGATCTATATATATCTTAATGTCTTCAATAATCTCATATCTTCTTCTACTCCGAAATCTTCTCCCGTTCACCATTCCTTCCAGTGCATCCTTCAGTAGGCAGTTTCTTCTCAGCCAGTGACCTAACCAATATCTTTTCCTCTTCCTTATCAGTTTCAGCATCATTCTTTCTTCACCCACTCTTTCCAACATAGCTTCATTTCTTAATCTGTCTATCCACTTCATACGTTCCATTCTTTTTCCTATCCACATTTCAAATACTTCTATTCCCTTTTTCTTCACTTCTTTGTAATGTCCATAATTTCTGCCCCATACAATGCCACAATCCATACAAAGCACTTACTTAGATCAAAAGTTTATGTATGTCAGTTTCATAAATAATAAAGAGACTGTTATCTAGACAAAAAGAAACGATTGAATCATCCCTATTCGGATTAAATTCTTTCATCAACTTTCCATATGTGTTGAACTAAAAGAAAAATCTATTAAAAATTGAAAGGTTATGAAGTAAAACTCGGGTCATGTCACGAATTATTCCTCATTGCGAACAATAGTTCAACCTCATAAAGCTCTCATATTAATAAACAGAAGGTTAATGCATACCGAGGACTGGAGTGGCTACGTTCAATTCTTGTAATCATAATCGGGCATAAAATAGTAATGTATTCCGAAAATAAATAAGATTTCTCTGTTGACTACAAGTAGTCAATGAATTATGACAAGAACTATTATAGGCTACATTAAATTAATCCAATGTAGGTATACTGCACGTAGTTAATATAGTCTAAACACAACGACACAATAGTAGATATTAAAATATAAACATAACCAAATACACAATTACAAATACATATAATAATAATAATAATAATAATAATAATAATAATAATAATAATAATAATAATAATCACAATATGTGTCAGAAGTCTAATATAATTCCAAATTTAGAAATAAAATACAAACAGCATGACCGAAAACATTATTGCTACTTACTTATTCACCTCTCCTACTTGCAAGCGCTAGAAAGGTAGAGTCGGTACGGATTCTCTGAGCAATTGGACACACAACTGAAAATAATTCCGCCTTCATAAGTTTAAATGGACGTAAGAGGGGCCGAGCACAAGTTATATATGGGGGTACCAGGATCGAACCCTGATCCACAGCTCTATCCACTACAACACTGTGACAGCCTATTTTAAAACTTGCAAATATTCTTTTTTTCTCTCGGTCTAATTCGGTCTTCAAGCACTTGGGCCTATTAATCTCTCCTATTGTGTGTTATATTTAAACAAATTAAATATCCTACGCAGAGGCAATTTCAAACTTCCATCGACTTAAATTCCATTTAGGTCTGCAAGAGTCAAGGAGCGGTTCCAACTCTATTTATAACTAATATTAATTAATTAATTAATTAATTAATTCATTCATTCATTCATTCATTCATTCATCCATTCATTCATAAAATTCGTACGTCCGTCCGTCCGTCCATTCGTCCATCTATCCACACATCCGTCCGTCCATCCATCCATCCATCCATCCAGAACAGAACAGAATATAAGAGTAAAGTATCTTCTTGTTTTGCATGTCGTCGTCTAGGAACCATCACTATTGCCGATATCCTGCAGATTTCTTTTCAGGCGAAGAGGCTGAGCGATATCCCTGCTTTATCTGGACACTCTATCATTCATTAATACGTATCTTCTGTACTGCTATGATCTGTACAATCAGAGAATGAAATCAGCCGAATTCTACGTAAATTATTGATAGAGGGTTGCAGAAAGTGTTTCAGAATCTCCTGTTTTGATGTGATTCTTGCATTCAAAATGTGGTCATCATTTTCAACGTTTTCTTTGGTAAAAGGTTAAGATCAACATAATGCTTCTTTATTATTATTGTACGTTAGTTCAGACCTCTCGTGGTAGACCGGTCGGATTTCCACACTAAACACGTGCTCTACGGCCGGTCGTAATGCCGTTATGTTGCATATTATCGTCGCTGAGCCTACAAAATCCGTTATCAGCGGTCATCAGCACACTGCATCCTCGGGCTAGCGTCTCTTACCCGCGGAGAAGAGACTGCACTATGGTGCATCCGTGGCTGCTGGCGGATATGCTTTCTACCTCTACCTGCTGCACGACAGGGCATATTACGTTGCTCCGCTTACCCTTTACCCATTTCAGCGAGTGCTGATGACCACTGCGTTATGTGTTCTTAATAACATTTTGCAGCAGAAAGAAAAAAGCATTGTCACTCTTAAGTTCCTTGATTTTCAAAGGTACTTTCGGTATAATTTCAATCATTACATCATAAATGGTGAAAATATAGGGAAAGTAGCTTCGAATATCAAGGGAATTAAAAGTGACAGTTCTTTTTTCTTTCTCCTGCAAAATCTTTTTAAAAACACATAGCGAATTTTGAAGGCGCAGCGATGATATGCAGCGCACAGTAGCAATAACCATAGTTGAAATAATAGTACAGGGTTATCTCTTGAAAGTCAATGAGATGCAAAAGGAAAATATTTCTTATATTTTGGACATTAATTATGAGGTTAACAGGGACTTTATGTCATGTGGAGCAGTTTGAGGGAAGCCACCAGCGTAGCTCAGTCGGCTAAGACGCTTGCTTGCCGATCCGGAGTTGAGCTCGGGCGCGGATTTGTTCCCGCTTGGGCTGATTGCTTGGTTGAGTTTTTCCGAGGTTTTCCCCAACAGTAGGCCGAATGCTAGGTAACCTATAGCGAATCCTCGACCTCATGTTGCCAAATACAATCTCACTATCACCAATCTCATCGAATCTACGTAAAGATTAATTTTTGGTCCTACAGAATATATCCGTTATGGTAACAATGATTATTAGAGGAGAAAAATTCGCTCCGGCGCCGGGGATAGAACCCGGATCCTTGGTCGTACGTACCAAGTGCTCTACCCACTGACTACGCCAAAGTTTAATCCACAGCACCGGATCGAATAACCATTGTTACCATAACAGATATATTCTGTAGGCCCAAAAATTAATCTTTACTTAGATTCTTCACTCCTTGTATAATGACAGTTGACTTAATATATGTCAACATATATGTTGAACTTGGAGTCAGGCACAAAGGGAAAAACACTAGAGGAGAGGGATTCGATCCAGAGCTGTGGATTGAACTTCTGCGTAGCTCAGTGGTTACAGCACTTGGTACGTAGAACCAAGGACCCGGGTTCGATCCCGGGGTCGTAGTGAATTTTTCTCTCTAATAATCATAATCTCATCGAAACTGAATAACATAGTATTTGATACAGCGTCATTAAATAACCAAGTAAAAAAAACAGGTGGGGATACACAAATAGTAATTTTTACTCTAAAGTTTATCAGTTCTCCTGCTGACAGTTTTTTTTTTCTGAAAATTGAGTAGCACAGAATATTTTCCTTTTGCATCACATCGATTCAATTTGAGAGTGAAGAAACTTTAGATCAGCAGTAGTTTTATTGATAGCGCATATCGGTGTACGTAGAGTCCAAAGGAAACGTCTGCGGTGCCTATCCATAAGACACTTTAGCCCCTTTTCAATAATTTCTGTTAATTGCTTTTGAACACTCCTCGTAACTATTTATCCACAATTACTGTCATGGAAAAACGAACTATTGCAGGCCTTCTATTCTCTGGCACGAGTTTCCACAACCTGGAAACCTTCGAGCCCCTCCAAATGGACAGAGCGAGAGTCTGTGTATTTTGAGAAAAGCTGCGGTTTCGTGATGGTCGTTGAGCGCCTCGAAGAGAGGAGAAACTGAATCTGACAGAAGGGAAATTAGTACATACAATGCTAAAGGGTATGAAGTCTGCATAGGTAAAGAAAACAGAGTTGGTCATTAATTAACTTGGCGTTGGCACTAATTATCGTTATAAAATAATAATACGAACGGAGAAAGAGAAATATTACTTCTCTGGATTCTGCATGCAAAAGCGATCTATAGTCTTTGTTTACAATTGTGAGCTGGAATTCTTTTCAAATAAATACATTCTGGACTTTGGATTTTTAATTTATCGACAAGAATACTACTAAGATTCATTTCAAATCATCCATTCTCAAGTGAGGTTGACCACTGGGATCCGGAATTAACAAACATAAAAGATAAAGGGGAATGAAACGAGCAAAATAATGATTTGATTTGTACATTAAAACAAAATTTACGTGTTAACATATAGATGATAGTGTAGAATTTGAAGAGAGGCCTTCAGAATTCCCATTAAAATCTTCTGAACCTCATAAAAGGGAATTTTAAAGGATTTAAGGATATTACATGTAAATGTTGGTAAACAACCCCTTGCTCCAAATAGTAAGCCTGTGTCATCCCAGTTGTAAAGCGAAATGCCATATTTTTCACTGAGGTATGGAAGACAAAGTACATATTTAGCTCGCTTGTCATCATTTATCTGCAGTGCTTGATTCGTGTCTCGTTCAAAGCAAATCGTAGTGTCTAAGACCACCGCTTTCTGGGTTCTTCTGTTGATGACAATTATATCGACTTTCTATGAGAATCATCTTCAGACACGCAATGAATCTCCACATGTACTTCCCGTCCTCTGTTTCTTAGCAGGTTGGCAATTGCTGTACGGGCACGATGGTGTCTATTGTTATGCAGTAGGTCTCCCTTCTTACAGAACCCCAGTACGTGGCCAAGCCAAAATCAACAGTTAAGGCACATTCCAGTCATTTAGTCGGCCAAATCAGTCCAATCAATGCAGTCCACTTGCTTTTTACACGACAGTCAATCCAATTCATTTGATATCTACATTTCAGTCCTTACAGCAATAAATGAGTCACTTCACCAGTCGATGTGATTTTTCCGGCTATGTACTGTACATGAACAGTCCACAATTATCACTAACAAAATTTAAGAGCAAAGGGAACTAGTCTTCATTAGCAGACAGCTGATTTTCGGTCCCTACGCAGCGACAAGACGTCATGTCAAAAGCTTCCTTTGCCATTGTTGTCCTCCTTTTGACTTCCTGGTACCAGCTTACGTTAATTCTTATACTTGACCCCAAGTATTTGAAGTTGTCCACTTGCTCTGCCGCCTCATTTGGAATTCGCACCTTTAACTTCTTTATTTTCCTTCCGATAACCATGTTTTTCGTCTTGTTTGCATTTATCTTCATTCCATACTGCTCACAGCTCTAGTAATATAGTAGCTCCAGTAGCATATCCCTTAGTAACATCTCTTCTGCTACCAACGCCATATCATCTGCAAATCTTATGGTATTTATTCTTCTTCATCCTATTATCACTCCTTCCATGTTCTGAAAACAGTTCTTCAGTAAATCCTCCAAGTAGATGTTGAACAGAGTAGGTGAGACTCTATTCCCTTCAGACAGTTCTTCTCCTATCCTCGTCGTTTCATGTAAAGGTTACTGATCAGCCTCTTCTCTTTTCAATTCACACCAATTTTCTTCAGGATTTATTTTAAATAGGATAGTCAAAAGCCTGGGACAAAATATAAGCTGCAAGGAACTAATAATGTAGTCCCATTTCCAAAAATCTTTAAAACTCAAGTTGAAGGGGCAGACTTCATGATTCCGCTTACTTACTTACTTAAAAATGGCTTTTAAGGAACCCGAAGGTCCATTGCCGCCCTCACATAAGCACGCCATCGGTCCCTATCCTGAGCAAGATCAATCCAGTCTCTATCATCATATCCCATCTCCCTCAAATCCACTTATCCTCCCATCTACATCTCGGTCTCCCCAAAGGTCTTTTTCCCTCCGGCCTCCCAACTAACACTCTATATGCATTTTGGATTCGCCCCTATATGCTACATGCCCTGCCCATCTAAAAGTCTGGATTTAATGTTCCTAATTATGTCAAGTGAAAAATGCAATGCGTGCAGTTCTGCGTTCTGTAACTTTCTCTATTCTCCTGTAACTTCATCCCCCTTAGCCCCAAATATTTTCCTAAGAACCTTATTCTCAAACACCCTTACTCTCTGTTCCTCTCTCAAAGTGAGAGTCCAAGTTTCACAACCATACAGAGCAACTGGTAATATAACTGTTTTAGAAATTCTAACTTTCAGATTTTTTGACAGTAGACTAGATGACAAAAGCTTCTCAACCGAATAATAGCAGGCATTTCCCATATTTATTCTGCGTTTAATTTCGTCCCGAGTGTCATTCATATTTGTTACTGTTGCTCCAAGATATTTGAATTTTTCCACCTCTTTGAAGGATAAATCTCCAATTTTTATTCAAGGTTCCGCTACCCACTCTTAGTAGTGGTAGGACGGTGATTCATTTTCTTCTGTGTATGCTAATTTATGTCAATGTAGGCCTGCAGGACTGCGTGTGTAACAAAGTTCTTCGCACCTGTGGCTGTGGACAGTCTGCCCGTTATAATAAGTTTGCGTGAGTCGTGAGGGAGCGTTCGAAATGTGAAGACCAGTAATCCCCGTGCCCCGTTTTTATCGTATCACACAATGTTGGCTCTCTCTATATCGCGGACATCCATATTGCGCAGAAACTAATCTATGCATTCTGCCCGATGCAGGGCCGTGTTCCTCCGTTCCAGACTTCTGCTGCCGAGCTTATCGAATTGCTGCAATGTTTGCTGCTGTTGGATTATTAATTGAAATAGATTTTCAACGGTATTATTATGCAAATTGATCAAGTCTAAATTTAATGAAAGGACTTCAAAATTACGGGATTTATGGACTTTTAGTTAGCAAATGAATACTTTTTACACCGGACACCATATTGATTCAGTTTCTACGCTAACAATATATTTCTTTTCTTGTACGGAGGAGAAGCCCGAAGGCTTGCACTGCAGCCTGAGGCTTATTGTGCTTACTACTTCTATTCTATGAATGATTGGGTAGCAAAACGGCCGCGCTCTTGTACAATAATGGCGAAAAAACCGGACCGATCCTTGTAGCTGATTTCAGAGCCTTGTTCACCCCAGAGCACGATAGAATGGTAACTAACACTTTCGTGGTTCGAATCCTGCCTGGGAAGGAAACTTTTTTTTTGTTCCTTATTCAAATTTATTCCCAATACTTTTTTATTGCTGGTAAAATTCATGTTCTGGGAATAATAAGTTAATTAAGTAGTAAAATATCGCTGCAATCGAAAAGTATTGGGAATAAATTTGAATAGGGAACAAAAAAAAAAGCTTCCTTCCTAGGAAGGATTCAAATCACGAAAGTCTTAGTTACCAGTCTATCGTGCTATGGAGCGAACAAGGCTCTGAAATTAGCTACAAGGGTCGGTCCGGTTTTTTTGTCACTACTGTACAAGTACAGCATGCCGCACCGTGAACTTAACCTGGGATATTGTATGGATAATGACGATATGTAAATTAATGAATCCGACGTCCAATTCCGAAATTTAACAAGCAATTAATTGTGTTTCAATTGGTTTAAGGAAAACGTCGGAAAAAACCCCAATCAGGTAACTTGTCCCAACTAGGATTTGAACCCGGACACGCTCGTTACACGGCTCTTGAGTAATATATTTCCTAAACAAAAATATCCTGCATCTCATTTTACCAAATATTTTTTCTATGTAAATTTATAACATGTACGGTTACAAAGTGACACACAAGTTGTGTTATTTATAGAGTCCGGAATTTTAGGCGCTAAAAGTTAAGAATGACACTGAGTGTAGATGAATAGATGTGGTGCCAGTGGGTAGGGTTTTAAGCCTAGTTCACAGGAGTCCGATATGTAATAATAGACAACATAGTCACAAGGACTGGATAATGAATCTTGTAAACTGTGCGCTAATTTGTAAGTGGTAGTAAAGAGGATTAGAGACCTTTAACGGTACCAAAAGGAAAACTCTGAATGACAAGAATGACGTGTCAAAGAAGTGGGAGCATGGCTTCTATTTTATAAACTATCCTGAGCAACAATATTAACTTTTAGCACCTAAAATGCCGGGCTCTAGTTACTTAATCTCTGACCAATGTAACTTCCATTACCAAACTATTGGAATTGCCATTAAAACAGATGACATAAATGGTTTCGCATGAATTAAAGAAAAGTCAAAGACAATGCTTACTTAGGAATCGACATCTCGTTATAAAAATAGTTGTTTAACTTTCGAATCATACGTTCCTCTCCCCAGTCTTTATGCACAACCCTACAATTGTAAGTATAAAAGCGTACTGACATCCAACAACCAGAATGAGTTCGTTATTGATGTACTGAAAGCCAACTGACCATTTTTCAAGTTAATTTAAAATACAAACGTGTAGATATAGATAAAGCAACGGCACGGTATGGAGAATATGTAAAAAATTCATATATATGAGAAAAGAGATGGTTTACTTGATAATAAAAGAAGACCAATTAATGAGGCATTTCAAGAGCTCGTTGGAGTGATGTTTTATATGGGTATATTCAAATCCTTGTTCAATGCATACGTGTTTTAGAGAGAGGAACGAAATGGCTGATAACTGATGAATAAAATGGGGAAAGTACGAGTATCTGTGAGCTAAGGGAAAAACTTAGATGAATTTTGTGACTATTTTGCCATTCAAATTTGTAAGACTCCCATCTACAGGAACGTCATTTTATTTTTACTAACATTTCTAATATTAACCTGCCTATGCTTTTGGATTAACGGTTGAGAACCGGAAACACCGTTTGCTACTCCCTTCCACGACTGGAGTTTGATGATACTGGCGTAATACAAACAAATCACTTTACTAGGTATAGGAGGGAAGGAAAGTAGTTCATCCATTTACGTAAACTAGGAAATAACGCGATTTTGAGTTTGATAATTTTCATTGGGCTTTTGTTTAATCAAAATACAGTAGGCCTACTGTATTAACAATTAAGGGTGCTTTGCATAGACATTTCGCTAGCCCGCGCTACGAGCGTGCTAAACTAGCCCTGGCTATCGAGTGATTACTTGCACAGAATTCATATCATATATCGCTAACACTGGTTTATGAATATGAAAAACGTTAGTTCGCTGATCATTCACCGAAAGCCCGCGCTAAGAATGTCTATGAATATGGCCTTAAGTGTTTTTACTCGCGAACTAAGCTATCCATTCGGACGTATTCATTATGCAGTGTATATTGTACTGACTACAGCACATTAGCGTACAATGTAGAGAATGAAATAATCATAATATGGACATTTAAACACATTTTTGAAAATGTGGCCATTCATTTCGATACAGGCTTCAGTTCTTTTGTGCATATTACAGCACTATAGACTATTGTACCTAATTCCAATTACCAGTTTCGTCCTTCGTACTAGTAACTCATGTTGAAATAATTTCTGTACCCAGTCTATAAAAAGTACCTTACGAAATGTAAATTCAATGTTCACTTCTGCCCGATCCGAAAAGATAAAATTACTCAGACATGCTATCTACTGTCCGTCCGAGTGGTTTTGTCTCAGGACTTCAAATTCATAACAGAAATGGATGTTTTCAGAATAGAGCTAAGACAACCCAGCCACTAGCCTTTACAGAGGGGCGAGCAGAAGCGGGTGGAGGAAACCGGAATGCGACGTAGGCAAACGTTCGATACATATATAATGTTAACAGTTTTCAGAAACTGTTGTTGAATATGGCCATAAAGTCATTTAATATGCGCTCCTGTATATATATATATATATATATATATATATATATATATATATATATACGACGTGTATCGTCTTAAATGCAGGTAGTAAGGCCGTAACATAACACTACGAGAGGAGTTCGGCCGGCGTCGTGGATCGTGTCCCGGCATGGCTCAGTTGGTTAAGAGCACTCAGCGCGCACAGCTGAGAGGTCCTGGGTTCGATCCCCCGGTGCCGGTACGAATTTTTCTCGTACTTAATGGTAATATCTTATCTTATGTTATAAAATGTCAATTTCATGAATTTAGAATACATAAAATATGGAGGAAAATATTATTTAATATTGCATTGCAAGTATTTAACTTATCTTCCGATGCCGAAACAAAGGTACCCCGACGGAGGCTTCAGTATCTACAAGGAATTTAGTTACATCTGGTTGCGACAGGGGCAGAGAGACAAGTGGTAACCTCGTCACCTAATAGAGAGAGGAGAAATTTGGTTCCAGAGGCTCTAATTTAGGCTTGGAGTTCTTTAACATGCGTACCGACATGGGACATAAGTACGCTTTGAAGTCCCTCCCGGAGGGTGCATCAGAGTTTCGAGTCCTGAAAAATCCATCGACCTCATCCGAGATTGAAACCGCAATCCTTTTGTCTAGAGAACAGCGCTTTACCGCTTTAGTTCTAGAACAGCGGTGACCAAAGCGAGTGTTGTGATTACATCGTGTAATCACAGACATTCAAACGGGTATGAGGAGTTTCCTGTACATTGCTGTGTGTTTCATTCACGTACTGAAGGCAAGCAGTGGCCGTATCATGTCGCTATACAAACTCTGTCTCTGCAAGCAGTAAGAGGTGGTTTCGTAAAGAATGAGAAGAACGTTTTTTTTTTTTTTTTTTTGCTCTGTCGGACAAAATGTAATATGATTACCTTGCTTAGGAGCATATAGAAACATTAATTGCCACACTGAATAATGTATTATTATTATTATTATTATTATTATTATTATTATTATTATTATTATTACTGACCACTAAGAGTCGACCTGGTTGGCGAGTTGGTATAGCGCTGGCCTTCTATGCCCAAGGTTGCGGGTTCGATCCCGGGCCAGGTCGATGGCATTTAAATGTGCTTAAATGCGACAAGCTCATGTCAGTAGATTTACTGGCATGTAAAAGAACTCCTGCGGGACAAAATTCCGGCACATCCGGCGACGCTAATATAACCTCTGCAGTTGCCAGCGTCGTTAAATAAACCATAACATAACCACTAAGAATGTGTTTCTATAATTATTCTTCTGTACGTGCATGAATATTGATATTTTTAGGATAAAATTATTAGGTTTTATCTCAATTTTAATCTTCTTAATCTTGAGATGAGGGTAACTATTTAGTAATTATTCATTTAATATTTTCAGTTTGGTTATTTAACGACGCTGTATCAATTACGAGGTTATTTAGCGTCGATGAGATTGGTGATAGCGAGATGAGGCCGAGGATTCGCCATGGATTACCTGGAATGCACCTTACGGTTGGGGAAAACCTCGGAAAAAACCCAACCAGGTAATAAACCCAAGCGAGGATCGAACCCGCGCTCGAACGCAACTTCAGACCGGCAAGCAAGCGTCTTAACCGACTGAGCCACGCAGGTGGCTTTCATTTAATAATAATATTGTAGAAAAACTGATTCAATATTATGTGCCAACGAACTGTTAAACGGCAGAAATTGGCATGTCTTAAATCATAGCCAAGAAGAGAAAGATGAGATAAATAAATGTAAGGGAGTCAGCTACCTAATTGGGTTTGAAATATCTTGTGCTCTAAAGCCTTTTAATAGAACAGAATTTCTCAAAAGAAGAATGATTAAAATAGCTTAAATAACTTGTCCATAAGAAGTTTTTAATTTTGAAAAACTACGAATTTCTCGATTATGTATCGAGAGAATAATTTAGAAAATTCCTGATTATATTCAAGAGAAAGGTTATAAAAAGAAGCAAGAAAAATCGTATACTATTCACTGGCTCTTGATGACAGCAGGGACATTACTGATATAGGAAAACTTGATATTTTTATCCGCGAGATTGATCAAGATGTTAGTACAGGAACCACCACTGGTTGTACTTTTCATGTCAACTACCTTTCCTCTGCCTCTTTACTTCATAGGCTGTCTGTCGCAAGTAATCACTGCAGCTCGAGTTCTGGTCACCGCTGCTTTAGATCATTGGAAGCGACAATACTGCACTAATACCAATCTATTTGCGGAACAAAATTAATTAAAGAATAGACAGATAAGAAAATACACTAAATTCTGCAAGGCAATAACAGCACTGCCGTGTGCTTCACAAATTTTCACAAGAAGTGACGTTAAAAGATTATAGATAACGGAACTCTAATATCTTAGAATAGGTATAATTAGGAAATTTACTTGAATCAATAAATTAGAAATGAAATGATATAGAAATTACCGGTGTGATGAAATTTAAGAAACAGACGAGAATATGCTAGTGTAGTAAATGAGAAATAAGACTTCTTTAAGAAATCGTGAGTAAGAACAAATATGTAAACAAATACCGATCTGAGCAAAAACTATATTTTTTTTTAGGTGGGCACAAGCTTTGGAGGAGGATTGCAGATAAATCTTGAAAAATTTTAGATCCCCCTGCTATCGTGTGTGGTTCAGAATTCTTGGCACTGGATGATAAGACTTAAATATATTTCTAAGAATTGTTACAAGATATAGACTAATAGGAAAAGAAGGAAGATGTTAAAAAATCCGCAAAGACAAACTTCGTAGGCAGAATAGAAAATAATGGTGCGGCCAATTACACAGACCTCATAATGAAAACTAATTACATCACTATTCCTAACCTTTTCTTGTGGTGGTTTCTGAACACTAGAAAACTCTCTAGTCTGGTTATCAGAACCAAAAATACCACTTGACACATCACAGGAAACACGAGGCAGATACAAATTAAAGAGTTGATCGAATTACCTAGAGATGAGAAAGATGCGAATTAGATTCTGAGAGGTGATGTCATCTTTCATAGAATTATATCAGGAACACGAGCTTAACACACGACTTAAACTTTAATTATATCATAGTAGTAAATAGATTAAAGGGAATGAATCTTTTATCTTGTCATAGTGCGCCATTATAACATGTTATTAAAAAAAGCACATTGCCTTGGGATACATGAAGAAATAAAACAAAAGTCATTATCACATTACTCCTACAGGCAGGGACCGTACTGTGTCCCGGGAGGCTTCAAGATTAAGTATTACTGGAGTTTTAAGTGAACGATTTGCGTGCGTCTAATAAGAGTACTTGACTAGCGGCTCACGCTACTCTTCTTTTGTAAAGTGGGACAGAACAAAACATGCACCACTTTTACAGTCACACTAATATTTACAATTTAAATCATTTATACTATTTATACTAGAATAGGCTATTATTACTATTTACACTATAATAAAGAATGTAGGCCTACATTTATCAAACACTATTTAGAATACTAGGTGTTCATTTCAAAGTGTCATGACGTCACTGTTGTGAGTCAGCTATTTGAAGCGAGTTTCAGCTTTTACGTCAGAGAAGTTGCCTATTAATCATGGCGTTCAATCTGAACTTGAGAACGTGTACGGTATAACTTGAACAACGTAGCAACAGATGGCAGCCTGTACGGTCTGTGTGCTACCATAACCTCTTTCGAACTGTGTTTTGCTCGGCAAGTCGTACGCAGGGTATTTGTTATCATCGGTTGCGTACATTCCACAACAAAAATCAAATGAACCGTGTCCATGTTGACCGTGGAAGTTAATGTCAACAAACACTGAACGTAAGTAATCGTCTTAACCCTCTCCCCATATCCCGACAGTAAGAAAAAACTCACCTCAGTACGTGTTTCCAAACAGTTCACATTCCTGCCACTACTGGAGTTACCGTACGTATCGGTAAGTACTCGTCAGAATGAACGCCGTACTTGCTAGCAACTTCTCTGACACATAGGTAATACGCCTCTGTGGAAGTGTAGGAAGATTGAATTGTCTAGGCTCATCGGCTAGCCACATGACGTCATACAGCGAGCCATGACACACTATGAACTGAACACGCAATATACAGTGTTTCGTATTGTAATGTAACGTATTTTATTTCATAGTACTATAGCCTATTTATTTTGTAAATCATGTAGGCCTGCGATAGAGATAATTGATCTGTCAATCAGTGCATACATTTGTATAGGTACCTACGTATCCACCTACCTAAATATTTATCTCCTTGTTTTATCTATTTATTTTCCTGTCTATCAATCTTCCTACTAAGGCAAAACCTACATGCATATCCAAATGACAATTAATTAATCTACCTATGCATTTATATACTGTAGTTCTACTATTGAAATTACTGTAAATGCCAGTGTACTAATGTTTCGTATTATAATTGAGTAGGATATTGAAAAAAGCAGCTACATCTAATATATATTGGTACCCTTGAATTCCATTCCTGCTTGGTTATGAATTGAAACATAATATGAAACAACTGTTACAAACCATATAAAATCGGAGAAGAAAAGCGGTCGAGTTGAAAGAGAAGTTAAATCCCCTATGGTTAATTGCAATTGAAGTTATATCCACCAATCAGATGTACAATTATTGCGAAAACAGCTAAATCATTATGACAAAATGGCAACCTCAAACTTCAATTTGAAAAAGTAGCTACTTCCTTTTCGTATAGCCTAACCATCAGGGAAATTTATTTTCATTTATAATAAAATTATGTGGCATTTATAAATACGTGAGTAGGCGAAAATAATAATATGTTAACAATACCCGAAAACAGCTGTATATTATTAATATACCGGTGATAGTTTTGTATGAACAGGTTCTATTTTATTAATTTATTGTATCTGCCTTTTCAAAGATTAGCTATTGCTTTTCTGAATATTTATACATCGCTAATTTATCAGTTTTACTTTAAAAATAACGATGGATGAGGATATTAATGTGATGATAGAGGATGAAAGTAATATGAGACTCCCTCTAACAATACTGTTTGAATTTGTGTTTCGTTTCATTAAAATAGAAACACCTGACCAAATAGAGAAAAGGAAATTGTATATATTTTTTCGTAAATAAGTGAAAGTATTTTGTGATGTACAGTAATATCCAATTTTGTGTATAAGCCCTATTAATAGAGTAATAGAATTCTTCAAACAATAATTGTATGTATAATTCATTGGCCTAATGCAGGGATGAAGAACCGGCGAGAGAGGGGTGGAAAGCATGGGGAAAGCGTTGGTTCCCCGTCCACAGTCCACCGGCGTTGAATGACGTATCTGTGGCCCGTACGTAATCACATAAGACAGACACTGAATACAATCCCCTCCCCTACAAAGCCAATGACGCGGGGATGAAAGGAAGGGGTGAGTGACGTATCCGATGAGTGACGCAACGCCACAATTGTCGCCCAGTTCTCCAAGCCTGGCCTAATGTAAGATTTAAATGCAATTGAAACTGTACAGAAAATAAAAACTGCAGGCACTTCAGTTCCAAAATCAGTCAAATACTTTGTTCTGCATTTTATTTTAATAAATATGAATTGTAATTCTCATTGCATATTATATAGGTTTTGTTAAGTAAAAAAATTTTGTTTACCTTTTTTTTAATAAAAAGAGCGTTTGATAGCTCAAATGACGAAAACGATACAAGTTTTTTCGCTCTAGCCAAAAAAGATTCCAAGTGGATATAACGATTTTTGCCAATGTATCATTTATAGAAAATAAAGTGAATTTATTAGTAATCTATGTGTAAGACTAGAGGATAAAATAACAGTTTTTATCATTACGCATCTATCTGTCCAACATTATTTCTGCATGTAGCTTCTTTTCTAGTTGTCTGCCTGCCTTCCTTACTGCCTGACTGCCTGCCTGCCTGCCTGCCTATCTCTCCGTTCCCCTATATTATTATTATTATTATTATTATTATTATTATTGTTATTATTAACATTGCAGTAATTTTCGCCAACAACCTCTTCTTTTCTATCTGCCTGCCTGCCCGCCCGTCCTTCTATAAGGCTCAAATTGTAATTGCAGGCCTTTAAAAATTGGATTTATAAATGAGTCTGTGCAAGCTTCTGTCGAGAAAAATAATATAGTAGACAATCAAATAAAAGTCTTTCAGAAAAGCATGTTCATAATCCAAAGAAGACTGGTGGAAGTAAGTCACAATTTAATATTGACCATGGTGAACTGGAAAGTATGTAATGCGATTGCCGACACTAATTCAGCACAAAAGTGTTACATATGCCGTGCACATCCATGTTGAAGAAATTATTGGGAGAAATTTAAGTACTGAAAACTTTGGATTCGGTCTGTCTATTTTACATGGATGGATACGCATGTTTGAGTGTCTTCTGTAGGCTATATGTCCAATAAGTTGCACACTGAAAAATGGCAAGCTCGAGGAAGTGAATCACAAAACGAAGCTCGGATTTAGAAAGAATTGAGAAGACGCTGTGGTTTGATAGTAGACAAAGATAAATTGGGATTCGGAAATTCGAATGATAGAAATACTGTCATACGATTTTAAAAAAACTTAGAACTTTCAGCCCAAATTTCGAAACTAGACCTATATTTGACACATAAAATCCGTATGTCCAGGGATGTTGATGTCCAGTAGACATGAAGTAGATGTGGATTTTAGGGAATTTGCCTATAATACGCCAGATACTTTGTTCAAGAGTATCTATGGTAAATATGCCACCAAATTTACATAAATACTTCATAGATGAACATGAAATAATATCATCTGCATTGCTTCCTATATGACAATTAAATGAAGAAGTCCAGATGCGCGCAACAAGGATTACAAGCAGTATCGTATTACGCAAAGAAATGTAGTCGGGAGAAAAAGAATGATGACATTTTTAACTTACTTTTACTCATTTCTGATCCAATAATCACAAGGAAGAGAATCATACAAAAGAAAAATGTTCAACACTTTTCAAAAGAAGCAATAGTGTTGTTGAAATCTCCAACCTTGCAAACTTCCTGCTATAGTGGTGGTGGTGTAAAAGGTATTGATGACAGCAATGGAAACGATTGTGGCGGGCATGGTGTGACTTCGGATTCTGAAGATGAATCTATCTTTGAAGGTTAGTACTATGCTGTGGTATTAAAATTTAAAGTTTGAAAGCTTCAGATATTACTTCTATAAGCAATTAAGTAGTACTTAAAAATAATCTATGTCTTTCGATAACACCACTAACACACGACTAAAGTTTTATAGTTTATAGTGGTAGAGCAAAGTATTTGAACAATGAAATGTTTTTGAAGTGTTAGTGAAATCATGATAGTATCGTGAAATGTGTCGTAGTGCCAGTGCAGTGAGTTGATAGCGAAATGAGTGAAGTGCTGAAAGATACTTGTGCATGTATGAACATGGGTTTTAGTTCGAACTTAGGGTTAATAATAATAAATTAAGCTTCCCTTATGAAAAGGTTGCCGGATTTGACAAAGCGTATTATATACAATTCGGAAACACACCTAAAAGGTAAAATGATTTACATTTGAAACGGTTATGAAACCGAATATACAAAACATCAGAAAAATTTACACCTAAGTAGCGTTTGTGCTTATTTGCAGTTAAGAAAGGGATAGTAGTATCATCAGATATGTTACAATGATTTGAATCACATATACTGCGAGAAAAATGATAGTACAAATTAGATTTACTTTAAATGTTATTTTAAGTGATCGTGCTTCATTTAATTTAGGATGCTCCTTGTTAGTTTTATTATACTATTATTTATTATTATTAATAATAATATTTATTAGTATTAATTATCATCATTATTATTAATTTATTATTAATTATATTTATTATTAATGGTGTTTAATATAAATTGTCATTATTGAGCGTAATTAGTTACCACTGCTACCGGGTATTTACCCCATTTGCGGTGTGAATACATACATACTCATACATATACATATACATACATAACTTATGGAAATAATTAACTAAGTGACAAAGAAATCAATCATAAAGGTTTTGATTGTATGATAAATTTCAGGGCCCATAACTCTGTTGTGCGTCGTCACCTGACACTGAACCTGGGACCTTCCAGTCTACAGTCGGTTGCTCTATCAACTTAGTTACCTGATTCACGATATTTCTAAATCTAGTTATTTCAGTTCATCACTTACTTATGTTATTATCCTTTAACAACAATGTGCAGTGCTAGTAGCTACATACAGTAATATACTATGAACATGTTGACACACTATGTAACGATCAGGAGCCAAGAAGGCAATCTACAGACCATTCCAATGCCAGGAAAGTTCTGCAATCAATAGTTATAATTTATTGTCGCTATAGAGTCTAGCAACGGCGTAATGTAAAAAGTTGTTCAAATTTCATTTCCTTCGAAGATGTATAGTTTTCGGATAATTACACAGAATACTTACACATCGCAGAAAAAAATACTCAAAGTTTATCTGTAGGTTATATTGTATAACTCACACTTAACTCTCACTATAAACCTCACAAATTTTTTAAACATTTTCTTGAGCATTATTATAATTGACTTTGAGTCAAATAGGACAGATACCAAGCAAGACGTGGATTTGTATTCAGGAGGCGAAGGTTCGATCCCAGAGGTCGATCTGACCGTTTACGTGACTGTTCGCATTATTTCTGGACATGATTCGTTCAAACTTTGCATTGCTACGTATTGGAGAGATTCATTGTGTTACAAATACGATGACTATTTCGAGTTAGCTATAAATCATGTTAGAAAAATTTCATATTGTATTAAAATATTACAGATTTGCATTTTAGAAGTCTAACATAGAAGCCTTATGAGCCCTTTCTCGTTGTTTTCTTTTTCTATCTTACTAACAAATCCGAACTTCATACCGCCACATTATGTCATATTCGAAAGATCCTAACCATGAGGATAGAGGACGACCGTCGCTCTTTAAGGCTTTTTCAGTTTTTCCACATAAATGTCCAATTAGTGCATTGAAATTGTAAATTTTAATTTCCTAAGATGGTAATTCTGAATGCAGCTTTTCACAGTTAATTGAAATCAATTCTAAAAAGTTTCCGATTGTGAGATTTAGGGCCGTATTCATAGACATTTTTAGCGCGGGTTTCCGGTGGATGATCAGCGTTTTTCGTATTCATAAACCAGTGTTAGCGATAGGATATGATTTGAATTCTGTACAAGTAACCCGTCGATAGCCGGAGCTAGCTTAGTACGCTCGTAGCGCGTGCTGCGAAATGTCTATGAATAGCACCCTTAATGTTTTATGTTTTATATTCAAGGAAACTCTCGACTAATCATTTCTACTGACGAACGAGTAATGTGGTTTTAATGTTGCCGTCTTGACTTATTTATAATGTCAACCCAAAAATTATTTTTAACACATTTTAATTATTTTGCGAATGTTTACACAGGGCGACGTTTTTGTGAGGTTTGAAGCCCGTATAGAAAAAATGATTTTTCATTTTAATAAGAGATTTAGGGTTTTATTTACCGACTTGAGTTAGGATAGGAGCTCTGATCATTTGTCTCATTCAGTCCTCCTATGAATTTTTTTTCCATAGTGCATACTTATTTTATTACTACATTATCCAATGAAAATTGTCATCTAAGAATAGATGCTTTTATTGTGTAGTGAAGAACGTTGTCATGCAATAGACATTATTTCTTTCTTCTTCTTGTTGCATCACAGACAATGTAGATGTAGCATTACATTGACAGGAACCAAACTACAATTTTATAATTAGAGAGGCAGTCTATTTTTTCTCCGTCTAGCCATCTCTTCCTCGGGAGACCCACACTACTTTGCACTGACGAATCAAGTGATTGGTCTAAGATTTCTCTTTCAAAATATTTTTGTGAGTATATATATGTCAAACTATACCTTGCTTTCTGTAGCAGCTGTTTCATTCTTTTGGTTTTATATTAAATATTTTGTAATACCAGTATCTTTTTTTTCTACTCTATCTGTACGATACTAGTTTCAATAGAAATTTTCATTCTTATAGTTTGGTTTGTTCTTTCATTTAATTTACATTACATGATAACCATGGGCGCACTATTAGATAAATGACTATAGAATCGCGGGTTCAAATCTATGAGATAAAATTTCTAGTGGATAAGGACAGTCTTTGGGAAATACTTTCGTGGATTTTTCTCCATTCAGTATAAGGAAATTTCGTCAGTTCTCTATTAATCATTATTATTCTTCTTACAAAACTTAATGCAGCTCGCATTATGCGTTACGAACAACATAAAAAGATAACGTGATCGATGCACTGCTTCTATAGTGAAGAGTTTGAGGTTAATTAGTGGGAATCAAAACACAAGCCTTTAAATATAAAATAACTTACATTTGAACTGCAAATGCCGTTTGAATATTAAGGTAAGATGATGGACGATAATCAACAAATGGTGGATCGAAAATAATCGGAGACAACCTATTCTAAACTGACCCGAAATAATAATAACTACGTAGCTTCCGAGGAGTTCGGCCACAGATCGGCCCGTTCGGGTCTCATGTTAGAAATCGAGAAGTCTCTTCAGTGGTCTTCCAGGGTTTCTTGTACCCGCCGGGGTCTATTTCTTTTAATAATCTAGGATATCTGTTGCGAGGCAAGGAACATTAGAGGATTATGTGAAAAGGGAGAAGAGTTGGATAGAACCGAATGAAAATTATATCAAAATAGTAGTCATTACTTACTTACTTACAAATGGCTTTTAAGGAACACGCAGGTTCATTGCCGCCCTCACATAAGCCCGCCATCGGTCCCTATCCTGTGCAAGATTAATCCAGTCTCTACCATCATATTCCACCTCCTTCAAATCCATTTTAATATTATCCTCCCAGCTACGTCTCGGCCTCCCAAAAGGTCTTATTCCCTCCGGCCTCCCAACTAACACTCTATATGCATTTCTGGATTCGCCCATACGTGCTACATGCCCTGCCCATCTCAAACGTCTGGATTTAATGTTCCTAATTATGTCAGGTGAAGAATACAATGCATGCAGTTCTGCGTTGTGTAACTTTCTCCATTCTCCTGTAACTTCATCCCTTTTAGCCTCAAATATTTTCCTAAGAACCTTATTCTCAAACACCCTTAATCTCTGTTTCACTCTCGAAGTGAGAGTCCAAGTTTCACAACCATACAGAACAACCGGTAATATAACTGTTTTATAAATTCTAACTTTCAGATTTTTTGACAGCAGACTAGATGATTTTAACTTCTCAACCGAATAATAACACGCATTTCCCATATTTATTCTGCGTTTAATTTCCTCCCGAGTGTCATTTATATTTGTTACTGTTGCTCCAAGAGATTTGAATTTTTCCACCTCTTCGAAAGGTAAATCTCCAATTTTTATATTTCCATATCGTAGAATATTATGGTCACGAGAGTAGTACAGTAGTCATAGTAATAATAAAATAAAACAACAATAATAATAATAATAATAATAATCCTTCCCTTTGCAGTTACTGGTAACAAGTACCCTTTCTGCGACTACATAGATTTGTTCATCGGCGAAATGATCTTCCTATGTGTTGGATTTCTTTCACTCTATAGTTTAATAATTTTTAGGTTAACTGGCATTCCCTGAACGTGATGACTCAATTTATTTTGGACTGCTTTTTTTTCCATTTCTTCGACATTCCATTTTTCTTCAAGTTCCTCACTTCTAATTCTATCTACTAAAGTCACTCCACTTAGCTAGCGTAGAAATTTTATCTGTGAACAGTTAATAATAATAATAATAATAATAATACTAATAATAATAATAATAATAACAACAACAACAATACCATCACTATCATCATCTTCGGCCTTATTTATTCGATCACTATTAACTATCCGGAATCGTTCAGGACATTGCAATTTTCACGATATTTTTCCGTGATCTCTCCCATTTTCTTAAGGAGGAAGTGATCAATTTCGTCTTCGAGACTAGTATAGTACTGTAGGACCTAAAAGTATTGTGAAAAGGTATAAGATTAAAATTAAATTAGCGGGAAAAATAAATCATCTTTCGCCTAGAGAACTGAATTACTTTAGTTTTTAGAAAGGGTGCTTCCAATATGGGCTACGTATATGTTTCGGTTCATCTACAAGGATGGTGGTTAACCCGGTCCCTTGGTAAATGAAGCACTGTGAATTCCTGTTCATTGCCCCATTTGGTTGAGGTTAGAGAATTCAGTTTGTGCGGCTAGACCGTAACTACAGCTCGCTCTGCTAGTATCAGGTTTCCTCAGTTTGTGCTCCACAGGAAGGAAACAGGGGTTTATGAGATACTCTGTAATCTTCTTGCTGTGCTCTATATTTTACCAAAGAAACTCACAAGAAAATTACATGATGCTGAAATTAGGACCCCGATTTAAAAGCTTACCAGATGGCGCTGAGTTAGGTTGCACGTGTTCTTCCAAGGAAATGCTCGATATCGACTATTTAGAAAACTTGCGTTAAATTTATTAACATTAATAGAACCTGCCAAATGAATTATTGATGTAATTTAACAACTGTTCAAAATGTGAGATTAAGATAAACGTGTAACAATAAAACTTCGTAAATGAAATGTGAAAGCAATTTCTCTGTAATGTGCTAAACTATATGAAATTGACGATAGGGAATGGATATTTTTTTATTTAGCTAGCTAGCTAGCTAGCTAGCGAGTATAAATTAAAATTATAAAACAAAAACGTTTCTACCCACTACCGTAAGAACCAGGCTCGTGTACGGTGTGGTCTTAGCCAATATATAACATAAAATTTACAAGGACAGTTTAGTAAATACAATAAATAACTTGATTCAAACCAGTAAATAACACACAAGAGCAAAAAAAGAAGAAAGAGAAAAAGAGAGAGAAAAACCACATTTAATATAAATTGACAATCAGACAGAAGCCAGTGTCATTCAATAAAAACATAAATATAATCGACAGAAATAAAAGGTAAAAAATACACACATTTGTTAATTTTATATATTATGAATAATTTTATAAATTTATTTTGTAAAAGCTTCAATTTTAAAATATTTCAAATTTGGAAAATGGTTTGCAATTTTATTATAAAGTCTTGGGCCGAAACTAGCACCATATTTTAGAGCTGCACTTGTATGACATTTAGGCTCAATTAATGCATACACCTCCACATATGCAGAACACATCACAAATGCCAACCACACCTACAGAGACATCAACACAGACATGGAAATATTGCACATCCAACCAAAAATCCAGAAACTCAACACACTTGAACAATATGAAATATACAGACACACGAAAACACACCCCAAAGATATTCTCAACACACAACTCAATTTAAAAACACATATACTCTTTGACTCTACACTACGAACCCACCCTCACAGGAGAGAAGAGGTGCCAAGACCAATAACGACCAGTTCCGAAGATGACCCAAAATAGGTCGAAACATGTTAACAAGTTACGTTAAAATTCAACACAAGAAAGTTCTTATCATACATATTCCGAAACAAATTATATGGTAAGTACCAATGCCTGACATCCCTGGTACTAGGTTAAGAATATGATTTTTTTAACAACAAGAAATAACAGAACCATATTACACATTCTGTATCCTAAAATGCACGTAACTAGCATATAAATGCAAAGCCAATGTATCTTAAGTAAAAGTTAAATAGCCTGTATATCGCCTTGTGATTTTATTAAGCCATTCACTAGATCTACTTCATTCTAAACACTCACTTCTTTAGTCCAGCATTATACACATGTAATGACCACACAAATTCCAACTTTTATGATGGTGCAGAGGAGAGAGTTCAACGTATTTCCAGAAATACATTTAACCTTATTTCAAACATAAGAATATTTATTGAATGAGTTTCAGTCAAAATGACATCAATATTTAAAAAGGACAACAAATATTTATATATATAAATAATTCATTGAAGTTAATAATATGTTACTAATATTTTCGCCTATTTAGGCATCTTCAGGCATATATTCAAAATATCTCATGCGGTGCATTAAAATTTTATTATATTGGCATAATTATCAAATAGATATTTAAACAATCTTAAAATAAACATATTAAAATAATACATACAAATTAAATAAAAAAAATAATACTTGTATTAATTATTGTTTTCGATTAATTTACTTGTTTAATGGTTAAAACCAAACTAATATTCAGAACCTACTTCAATTTTATAACAATTATTAAAATAACTATTGATACACGTAACAAAATTACAACAATTATTTACATTAAAACAGGTTCAATTTCTTATATCTGTATTTAAGGTTTATTACTTCAAAAATTATATCTTTATTAATATTGCATATGATCGTATAAATGTTTATATATTTTGCAATTTAATGATTTGTGTCGTTGTGTGAAATACATATGTCAAGCATTTGTTGTTTTATTAAAGTTATAATTATAGCAAAGTAATATGATCTTGTTATTCATGTTAATTCCAATATTAAACGCCATTACTTCATGTATTATAGGCATTCAACAAGGAAAACTTAGTGCGCAGAAACCAGCGGGCGTGACTGTCTCGCGCAGATGACGTATGCTCCCGTTCCCGGCATGCTCTCACGCCTATTGCAGGGGGGTAGGTAGAAACACATTATTGCCACGGCACGGCACGAAATGTGATTTCCTGTGCTGTCACGTTCTGTATTCAATGTGTGGTATTCGTTTTCTCCATTTATTTACGTTGCTTAGAATCACACTATTCCCACGCCACGGACGCCACGTCCTCTCCTGTGTAGCACTCGTGCCATCACGTTTAGATTTTCTGTCGCACCGGACATTGTTGGACGGTGGAGAGCACGTACAGGTTCATTATGGAGGAATATATCATTGAAAAAGTAAGGCAATATGAATTTATGTATAATGTTAACTCATCCAATTACAGAGACTTAAACATGAGAAAAGAAGCTTGGGAGGAAATAGGAAGAGAGATGAATATAAGCGGTGAGTACTGTATGTTAACTTATTTCCAAGAGCTATTCCATCTCAAATCGACAGAAATATAGAGAAAATTGACCTTAAAATTTCTAAATACAATGAAACTTTTTTTTTTGTACGTAGAGAACAGTGATACAATGAGTATAAAAATGCGAAGTTAGCATTAATTATACAATTACACTTTTAATTTTTACAGCTAGGACGGCAAAGGAAATTTGGGAAAAACTAAGAAAAAGTTTCCTTCAAGCAATGAATAGACGCCAGTAATAAAAAGTCTGGTCAGGCAGCTAGGAAATTTGCACCCTGGAAATTTGAACAGTAGAAAATGTTATGTTTTATTTAACGACGCTCGCAACTGCAGAGGTTATATCAGCGTCGCCGGATGTGCCGGAATTTTGTCCCGCAGGAGTTCTTTTACATGCCAGTAAATCTACTGACATGAGTCTGTCGCATTTAAGCACACTTAAATGCCATCGACCTGGCTTGGGATCGAACCCGCAACCTTGGGCATAGAAGACCAGCTGAACAGGAGATATCTTTCCTTTTGCCATATTTGGAAAATCGGAAGTGAATATAAATAACTATTTAGTTATTAAGGTCGTCTTTTATTATACTAGTTTTCAGTAAAATATACTTTTTATTTTAGGACACATGACAACTTAGAGGATTTACAAGAAGAACCTCAAGATAAACCACAGGATGACCCAACAACCGAAATAAGTGAAAGTCAGCCTGCTCCTCACCCTTCACCTGAAAACTCTGATTTTGAAGATTCTACGTCTCAAAACACGGCTTCTCAAGATCTGGAATTTGGACAAGGAATAACGCGTAATAATTCAGATTGTCCAAATTTAAACAACTTGAACACGAGAAAAGGAAAGAATCGAGAAGCACAAAATAATTATATTGATAAAATGATACATTTAATGAAATACAACGCTGCCTTACGGCAAATTAAATATCAAGAAAGACAGGAAAAAGCAATGGATGAAACTGACATGTTTTTTATGAGCATGTGCAAAATGACAAAAACGTTGCCACCATATGAACAGACAAAGATTAAACTAACATTAAGCAATGCTGTTTTGCAAGCCCAAATGACAGTGCAGGAAAAAGACAATGAAAACAGACAGCAGCAGTTGCAATTAACGCATCCTTTATCTGCACCATCAAGTTTATATATATTTCCACCACAGGATGAGGCTCTACTATCTGCAGGATCATCTCGATCAACAACACAAGATATAAATACAGGTACGCCCGCAAATTGTGAGCCAATGGCAATGATTATTATCGTTAACCATAAACTATTATCAGGGTTCGCTCAGTTGTAAAACAGTGGGCATTATTCAAGAAGCAACTTTAAGTAGGTACGGTAATGTGAAACTTCATTGAAATATTAGATAAAGAGTATTATGTATTTAAATTTGTAGCATGTACTTACCTTAAACATACGGCTAATTTTTCTCGAGTGTTAACTGCCATTCGAAATTGAGTGTTCTGTTTCTGTATTTTCTCTTTTATTTGATTGTGAATAAATTCAAATGCTTCTTTATTCATTCTAAAGTACATATGAAAACGTTGTGGATCTTCTTCTAGTTGCTTAAACAAAGTATGAAATTCACCAGATTCCTCCCGTTTGAAGTTTATATCATGCACCCACTTCCGACACCTTCTTTCCTGAATGATAACAGCCGCAGCCGCATTTTCGATGTCTTCTTCAAACTCTGAAGAACTACTGGAACTACTAACCCATTCACCTTCCATCTCTGCTACAGAAAGCTACTGAATAAAATAGCGACTGAACAGATTGTAAGTTTAGTGTGAAGTGACATGGCGTGGCGATAATGTGCACACAACGCGACACAGCACGTGCCTTCCAACTTATATGATCTCACAAAACACATACCGTGGCAATAATGTGTCTCCGGCATAAGAGGGGTATAGCATGCGCGCCGCGAGAAGTTCGAGCTGAGTTTTGCTTGTAGGATACCTATAGTAGACGTTGGAATTGTTTCAAATACACCTTTCGACTTGAGTTACAGAGTAGATCGTAGGTATATTTATCAACTGGAAGTTGAGCCTAGTCGTGATGCATTTCATTCTGTAATACATGTTATATCGTAAGTATTAATATAATATAAAAATTGAATGTTGTTGAATAATTTGTTGTGAAAAATACGTATGTTTAAATTCAAGTTACAAAAGTTGTTCGCAGAATTATGGTTTGAACAGACCTTGTGTTTAAAAGTTGATTCGTGTATGTATTCAGTAATCAATTTTAGATTTATTGTGATACGTTTTCTGTAATGAAAGATGTTACGTTATTTCAAACATTGGTGTCAACTATAGGTGTCTTGTCGACTCTAAGTGCTCTTACCTAAAATCATCCTCTTCCCTTAAGAAGTTTCACAGAAAATCATAATTGAGTCTTCGACTGCATAAGCCTACATATTACGTCCACTTGCCGGTTACTAAAGAATTTACTTGGGTATCTTGCAAGGCAGAAAGATATAAATCAGGAAAGAATTCTGTTTCCTTTCTGAATTATTTACGTCTATCAGAGGACTGTGCAGCCCTAAGTAAGGCAAGGGGCGTAACTCACATGCCTATTTAAGGAATTCTACAAGATTTCGACAGGAAACGAGAATCACATGCATATTTTAGAATTCAGACTGTCTTCTGTACTTTTTAATTTGTTCATTTTCTTCATGTGAATCCTCAAGTTACAAGTCTCACTATTAATAAAAAAACCACACATAAAGCCAACTGTTCAAGTTATAATATTGAGATTATGTTGGCTACTTTCTTTAAGGGGTTAGGTACAGCTTACAGCAGTAAAATGTTTGGAAATATTTAACATTTTTCTTCTTCCATTACTGTATTTTGTACAATAATGAAAACTGATATGTGTAAAATACTGTCCTTCTGCTATATGAAAAAAATACTTTCACGATTTAGAAAAAATTATTTACATTTCTCTCTTTTTTTTTTTTTTTTTTTTTTTGAAAATTCAAAATAGTGGCAGTTTACTGTGCAGTGATAAAGCGTTTCCCTCATAACTCATAAACTTGACAACTTTTTCATGTTCTCTCTCTTTTATTTTATTGCTAAAACTCATGTTTACCATATCATGCTCTTTCAACTATATTCCTTAATAAATAAATATATTTTCTTAATTTTGTGTTAGAAGAAAATACTGATATTTGAGCATTTTTTTTAAATAATTTATTTTTTATCAGACGATCTATCAAAGGCAGAGAAGTGATTTTGCATCAAACTGTAAATATGACATGCATAAATACACACAAAATAGTTCATCACAGAATGTTGGATAGTTTTTGAATTATGTGGGAAACGCTTCATCACTGCACAATGTACTGAATTTTGGAAAAAAAAAATGTAAATATTTTTTTTAATTCTAAAAATATTTTTCTCATATAGCAGAAGGACAGTGTTTTACACCTACTAATTTCCATTATTGTACAAGATACATTAATGGAGGAAAAAAAAATGTTGAATATTTCCAAAATTTTACTGCTGTAACCTGCACCTAACCCCTTAAACTGAACTGATACCTGCAAAAGATGGAGAACATTCTGAACGTGTAGTACAGAGCACTGTGGGGCCGCAGTTTGTATTCAATTTCAGGTTCGTCTTTCTCCCCTCTCCTGTGAGGAATCGATCATGATTCGATGCCTGTAGTGGAGGGGGATTCCCTTGGGAAGCCTCACGGTTTAGGGACAGGGAGAACTCGAAACGAGGAGCATGGTGTGATCTCACAAGTTGGAATTTGATTCTAGACAAGAGCAGCAACATTCGATCCATCTATTCTCAAGGTCCACGTCAGAATATGTACGAGCAGAATATTGCATGTAGCGATGCTGCAAGGATATGGTTATATTGTGGACGCATCTATAGGATGTAGACTAGGAATTTAAGGTGACAGTATTGCCATATTCATAGGCGACAATATTAACAAGGACACTAGTAATTGAAGGGTTCAGAACCATAGTGGGCCAAGCGCCATTTACTAAAACTGTAGAAAACAAAGGTTAAAATGAAGTTATTACCATAATTCAATGGAAACATATAGCAAGTAATATAAAGTATACACATTAAAACTAAATGATATGTCAATCTTCATGGTATTCACTTAACCTTAATCCTTGCTTTCTCCGTTTTTAATAAATGGCGCTTGGCCCACTATGGTTCTGAAGCCTTCAATAGCAATAATAGCTATAAAAAAAACTAAAGTATACGAAGAAGCAACACAGTACGAAGACATGGGTCAATAGTAAAAGTAATAGCAGTTGTTGGAGTGAAATTATAAACAAAATAATCGACAGTAAATTATAGGATTCTCACTTATGGTGATAGCGGAAATAATAGCAACCATACGAGCAGAAGTAGCAATAGCACTTGTACAACAGAATTTCATCAAAATAGTGATAAGAGCAAAAACAGATGTTTATTTATAATAAAATTCAACAATAAAAGTAATGATGATCGCTATCTCCAGAATTATTTAACATTTATATGGAGCATGCTATTAGGAATGACAAGATGTTTTAGTCGAGTATTTTAAAATAAATTATACAGTTTTAAACACTATTTTATTTGTTGACAATCACGATGTTTTAGTACATCAGAAGATAATCTCCAAAAATGCAATTTTTATAATCTCTTGGCTTAGTTTCCTCATGAGTGATGCCTTATGACCCGTCTTCGACTTTAATAACTGAAGCTCGCAACAGCAAAAATGAAGGATACAGAAGAATAAAATACAAGATGTTCCAGCAAGCGAACTACGTCGACATCGTCCAACTCTATGCTGGTTGTTATCGATCTCGTATATCTTAGATTTGACCATTCGGTTTGTCACATTCACAACTTTTTCTTGGTCTATCCAGGTTTTGAATTTTTCATGGTAGTATCACTAGGCGTGACATATTCAAAACATATTGAAATAAATTAATAAACTGTATTAAAATTCTGCGATATGCGTTCTTTAAAGGCACATGGTTTATTCTGAACGAAACAAAACAACTAAATCAATTTAAATGATTGGTTATAATTTGCATATTATGAAAACGTCGTTACAGGAACTGTAAGAAGAGCAAATGATTCGATAAAACATTATGCAAGGTTGGAAAAAAACCATTAGAAAGGAGAAAGAAAATAAATAATTAACATAACAGATTGACAGCACGTGTTTAACATAAAATTTCATAACAAAACTAAAATTCGTAACATTCACGTAATATCAGTGAACGTTATACCCACTCCTGATTCCGCCTACGAAACCATTAAATACCCTCCCACATGTCTCAGCTGTTATTTATGAACGGCTTAAGTTAGGTATCTTGTTCAAGTGGTCTGTACAGCACAACAACAACGAATGATGAAATGGACATGGAACACGTAATATAATCATTTAGTTCGTAGACACTTGCAGTCTGTAATGAACAGGGTAACATTAATTGTACGTGAACGGTATGGGTGCATACTTGTTTCCATTCTACATGTTTAATTATTTTTGTCGACGTTTTCAAGACATTTTGCATAACCAGTAATTTACACGGTAGTGGCTTGTTTCAATGCATTTTATAGAACATAATATGGAACAATGAAGTCAGTTCGATACAGATTTTCAGCAATAATTGTTCACTCAGGCTCTTTCCACGAACCAAGCGGGTTTCATTTAGCAATTAAGTACGCTGCAAACTCATCGTCACATTAAGTTATTCGAGTTTTGTGAGTGAGCGCCATTAATGACGTGGGTGTATGTATCTACTGCACTTGCAATTTACGCACTCCACATCTGCATTAAATATAATGAAATTCCTTGCTTTTAGGAAAAATTGAGAGCTCCAGCATGAATACAATAAAAAGAAAAAAAAAAAGATGATAAAAATAGTGGAAAAATTTTAACTCGATATGTGTGTCTATGTATATGTAATCATTCATTCAGTAACGAATTCAAATTGGTTTTTAGCAGGTAATGTCGAAAAGAGAAGAAATGCCAAGTTTTGACGGCATAGGTGAAGAAAATGTTCAATATAAGAACATGACGATGATGGACACAATAACCTACTACCTACAACAATCAAATAGGGACAAGTATTGATGTATTGACAGAATATGCTTAAAAGCGTATGATTCCCAGGTCATAATATTAAATTATTTAGCATATACCAGATGATAGAAAACAAAAGATACCAAATGAATAAGATGAATAAACAATTGAATACTCTTTAAATTTAAGTATCAAAATACAGAGGTTCCATTTGAAAGTTCAAACAAGGAATGGGAGTTGAGACGTTAAAATCTTAAATGTAATTAACACTGGGTTTAAACTTTCCCCCAATATCAAAATTTTTAATATGTAAGTCCTGTATGTGCTGTAATAATAGGGCTTAAGAAAAGTATTGATAACAGGGTAGTAAATAATTTCCTTATACAATATTTTACAAAATGCGTCGCGTTGTTGGGTGTCTCTACTATCTGAAGGAGCAGAGAGAGTGAACATCGGACTCTCCTCAATAGTAGACCTGCATGAGTGACGTGACATTGTATCAGAATGCCGAAACGAAAATCCAACAAAGAACAGATAATAGGAGGACTGAATTCAGAACACGGAGAAATTGTGTTTGACTTTATTGATAATGATGCTTTATGTAAATTTAATATTTGTTCCGAGTTAATTAATTTGAAACACAAGTAATCCTATAAATGTAAATTCTATTACGAGTTCATTCATACGGAGCGGACTGTACAAGCAGCCGCTACGGTAACCAGTTGTGCGTGCACACAAGAATTTTGTAAACACAGAGCTCCACGTACGATGCAGCGTAACCTATAATCAATACTTTTTTCAGCCCTAGTAATAATCAGAAACTTCCTCATTTCTGCATATTTTATCTCATGTACAAACGTAATACATTAATTTTGCTGCTTGCTTCGATTTGTATATTGCGAGAACAATTACGCAAAACACTTCCGAGGAAAGTACAAGAATGAAGAAATAATAATAATAATAATAATAATAATAATAATAATAATAAATTGTAAGTTTTAATGCTCGTGTGTAACATGAGCTACGCGAAATTTTGGATAATATGCTCCTATGGGTAAGGCAGCTCCTTTGGTACATGATGACAGTGCACCGGTTCACTTTTATTTGAACGTTCGAGACTTCTTACGCACAAGTTTTTGAAGCAGGTGTATCGGCCATGGCTTACTAGGTCTTCTAAGTCTCCCGATGTCAATCCTCTCTATTTGGGGGGGGGGGATCTTCGAAATAGTTTGTATATTTCAGACTTGTTAGTAATGTTAACAAACTTCAGAAACGCATTGTCAATAATTGCCAACGTGTGAGATATACGTCAGGAATATTCGAAAGTGTACTACTGTCGATGAAAAACGTGTTGATGTCTGACCTATCATGAACGGAGGTCATAATGAGCTCTCTTCAACTCGTGCCTATAGGATATCATCCCAGAGCACCTGTACTGACGAGACATAATAAAACTTTATGAAACGGCAAGCTTCCGGACCTATGTTTATTAGGAGTTTTTACCTCGTTCCAATGTCTTGTCCTCATTTCTGCATAATTTATCTCATGTACATGGAGTAACGGTTAGCGCGTCTCGCCGCGAACCAGGTGACCCAGGTTTGATTCCCGATCGAGGCAAGTTACCTGGTCGAGTTTTTTTCCGGGGTTTTCCCTCAACCCAATATGAGTAAATGCTGGGTAATTTTCGGTGTTGGCCTCCAGACTCATTTCGCCTGCATTATCACCTTCATCTCATTCAGACGCTAAATAACCTAAGCTGTTGATAAAGTGTCGTAAAATAATCTACTAAATCCAATGTCTTCTATTCACCCCTGCAGATTGTACATATAATTGAATGGAGTTACACAACAATAGACCAGCCGACAAGTTGAAAAAAAAATATATTTGCACAAATCTATTGATGGCAGACTAATTTAACTCGGAAAATATCAAGAATGCGATATCTGAATTTTGCTGTTATTTATAAGCAAAAATTCGTTTATTGCATATATTTATTTTGCTTTGAAATATTAATTCAACTGCTGGTCTCTTATCAAAAATCGGTTAGCCTTTTTTGGTATTATTTGTTCTATTTTTTTTGTAATAGTATGAATGTTATAATACTTCATGCATAAAATTATTTATAAAAAGAACAGATATATTTCAATGGCCAATACCTCAAAACAGGTTTTTGGCGCTTGGTCTCTTATTGCGTAACTCCGTCCAATTGTGAAACAACCTGTAACTTACATAGAGAGTGGAAGTAATGTAACAGAAGATTTTAACAGCTTATTCCTAGGACAAAGTGCAACAAAAAGAAATTCTAATATATTAGTCCAAACTGAATACTCGTCTCAGAAAATTACAAATTAATCAAAATTACAAGACTGATTCTTACATAGCTCAGTCAGTTATACTTACTTCAATTCCCTACAGATGCTGAGAAAGTTCTGCATGAAGGGAATATTCCGATTTTGTCACCATTTTCGTTTCATCACTAGGGTACGGATTTTAGGTCGTTAAAATGTAATTTTAGGTGCCTAAAATAGGCTTAAAAGTGTAGGAAATAGTCTCTAAAGAATTGAAAATAGGTTATAATAAAAATAATGTTTTTTTAACATGTTCCAAATCATCAGAAATTCACTTCTAGAACTTAATAATTTAAATGCTTATACACCGTTACCACCACCACTACTAAAAGTATAAGAACAACAAATATCTAACTAGTTATACATAAACAAAACAATTAAATACGAAAAATAAGTTTTAGACATAAATTCAGTACACAAACAAGTCAAATATAATCAATTTTTATCAAGCCTTGTCTGTTAATATCCATAATTAGCTTCATAGTAAATTACTAATACTTTTTCTAAATTTACAACTAAAACTCAATGCCGTCTGTCACTCAACACAAATTTTAATGCTGAAAATGAACGCTCCACATCCACTGAAGTAAGAAGCGTATTTCAATTTTGACACTAGATGGACAGGAATGTTACATTGTAAATCCGTGTTCTTCCCCGCTAGGATATCTGAAGCAGTACGCAGGTCCTTTAGTCGTACATTTCTCTGCAGAACTTGCTCTAGTTTGTCCCGTACTTAATTTCCAACAGAACTAGGAATTGGAATTTAAAATACAAATTTTCGAAATTATAATGGCTGTTTTGACATATTAGAGATAAAACATACTTAATAGGTCAAAATAGGCTTCATCGTCAAAATAGGCATTTTTAGGTGCTATTAAAATACCAGCTTAGGCATAGTTTTATATGAAACGTATACTTGCAAGTTTTTATGAACTTATCTTTTAAGGATTAAAATAGGTTTTTACCTAAATTCCGAAGTCTATTCATCACTGTCTCGTCATTGTCTTCTTGTTATCTCAACTACTCTAAGTATCTTCATGTTGTAGGAGACATTACACATCAATGATGTAATGTAAAATGTAATTTGAAATGTTCTTGTTCTTCTTGTATGCTTTTGAAATATATGAAATTTGTATTGTATGGACTTCGGAACATATAATTCAGTGCTATCTCAGTCCAATATGCATGATAAAAAATCTATTGTAAAAAACGGTTGAACATTATTTGCGTCGCGGGAGGGTGAGCACTTTTATCTCGGTGGATGGAGGATTTTATGAGCGTAGAAGGAAAATCCCGAGTTCATGCAGTGGACACGAGGTGCCGAATAACTCAGCCTCAGGCAAACACTCCAGAATGTATTTTTTAACCCTCCAGAAACTCCTTTCGTGCGGGTGACAGGGTGATGTGTGCTCTGCACCCCCACCCCTTATAAATCACCACTCTCTTCTAATCGTGGCCTGTCCACTCCTGGAGGGATTCACGGAGGCAGCTACTGAGTGTATAAAAATCTTCTCTTCGACTGCCGAGTTTCAGGTCTACTTGAGATGTCGGTAATTCACGACGTTTCATTTAATTTAAAGTTTTTAAACTTCGACTACCTGCAAGAAACAGAACTTTCTATCCAGTCTCTGTCCATTACGAAGTATTACGTGAGCCAGTGGCAGAAACTGAAGGTCAGAAGTTAGTAAAGCATAACAAAAAGATACAGTATATATCGTCGTTGTTCCTGCAATAACTCCTATTTGCAAAATATAAAATCTTTCAGGAGGAAGGAAAAACACATTTATTCGTCCTATTGCAGTCGACAATAGGAGACTGTGAATTCTTATATTTTCGAAACAAAGAAATATAATTACTATATAGGAGATTTTATTATTTGCTCTATCACTATTTAAGTTATTTAATAGAGCAAAAATCTGAAAATCGATAAATATGTCACATAGGAGTTATTGCAGGAACAATGACGGTATGTAACAAAGGGAAGTAAATTTATGCTCCATTAGTTGAGAATATTTAAAATACTTTAAGTTGTCAGAAAATGTAGAAGGTATTTAATTACTTTTAGTTCACCTTGTAGACTCATGGTTTGAATCTTGAAGCATTTTATACGCATTTTAGTATTAATTATTCTATAACTTTTATAAAATTAATGTTTATTTTATACACAAAATGCGTTTCTACTATATGAAGAAATTATGCATAAAATATAGAAAGGAAAAGATAGTAGTTTTCAATTATTTTAAAACTGGAAAAAGTACCATGTAGAAAGAAAGACGAAGGCCAAAAATAAAGGAGCAAGAATTAAAGACATAAAAGAGAAAAATGAGTGAATTAAGTAATCAGCTAACGGGCGAGTGGAAGAATGGATGGATGGACGATTGGATGGACAGACAGACGGAGGGAGAAACGAACGAAGGAAAAAATTAATTAATGAAATAAAAAAGACATAAGAAATAAATAATAAGGAAAGAAAGAAACAAACAAACAAACAAACAAACAAACAAATAGAGGTAAAAACAAGCAAGCGACCAAGAATTCCAAGAGAAAGGAAAAGATTAGAACGGAGAGAAAAAATTATAGCTGCTTCAAATTGCCTTGATTTCAACAAACATAACAGGTTTTGAGATTAGAACAAGTTTTGAGGGAATTTTCAATGACAGTAGAATATGTTACCATTTGCATACAGGTAGGCAGAAATGTAAAGATTACATACAAAATTAAGCCCTAAGAATAATTTATGAGACAAATGTTGGCAAATTTTCACTTTAGAACACAGGTTATTCCTTAGATATTAACTTCCTATAAATTATCCATTATAATCATGGTAATTTTTTGTACATTTCTAGTTTAATTATGTACAAAATTTAGCATAATCATAACAGTATAGCACAGCTATGATAATCTACCATACGTACGATAGGCAGGAAATTTAGAACTACCAGAAGTAGACGGAGGTACTAAATGGTTCCACAGGACCTAAAATTCCATAGTGATAAATTGATAATGATAAATTTTGTTGTTTATTCAACTGTCCGAAGACAGGTCTCAACCTCACAAGTGATACCAACATGACACTAATTATGAGGTAACTAGGCCAGGAGTTAATGGGTAGGGTGGCCAGTTCCTTTCTGCCTCTATTGCATACATCGCCGAATAGTTCCATATTATACTAATCAGATTTCAGGTGTATACAAACAATAAATTGTTCTTCCTCTGACACATATCGTCAAGTGAGATGTACTGCCTGATAATAGATGTACATATCAGCCAGAACCTCAATCAGAGGTAGGTAATGAGAATAGTAATAATTATTATTACCCTACAATATTGTGAACTGCGTTTTTTAACAAAACGTGAAAATATAGTTAATATTTATAATCTTAAACATGACAGCATCTGAAAAGATAAACATTGAAAATAACCCCCCATAAAAAAGACTAGAGAAGAAGATCGAAGGAAATCATTTATCACTCGACCGAGGCGAGTGGAGCGGCGGGCGTAATGTGAACTATCGCGATGCTGTATTATGAACGCAGGAGCAGTAGCGCCACGACTCCGGGCTGCAGGACTCCACTGGCCTTGGTCGTGTAATACATGGAGTGGAAGTAAATACAGTATGCGCCAAAGCAAATAGTACTGAAAATGTTTATTGAACTGAAAATGTATACTATATAATAAACATGAAAACATGAAGATGGCTCACTTTTCTCTAATGTTCTCTATCAAAAACATGTTCAAAATGCTTTCCATTATGTCCCAAACAATACTCATAACGTTCGCGAAGATTTCGAAATACTGTATTTTTGAAATGTAGGTTGATGCAAGTGGTGAAAAGCTCTATGATTTTTCCTCGCAAAACCACAATAATGTGGGCGGGTTCTATCGAAAAATTGATTCCTTTAACATACCTCATACATACGCATCAAGTGGTGTAAGGTCAGGTGAATGCGATGGATACGGATAATCTGTTCCGCGGAAAATTATGCGTTCACCAAAATGTTCCCGGAGAAAATTGAGTGAGTTTCTGGCAGTGTGGCAGGTGGCTCCATTTGCTGGAACCATTGAGTATGATGTGAGATGTTTCGTGCACGACAAAGTCTTCGCAGATCCCTCAGAAATGGTGTGGTAATGAGGTTCCTATACCGAACCTAGTTAACAGTCAGATGATGTCCAGCATCGTCTTCCACAAAATACGGGCCAAGTATAACTTTTGCAGGTATGACACACAATATTGTTACACGTTCAGAATGAAGGAGTGTCTAAACAATAACATCTGGCCGTTCAAAACCAAGGAAGCGAATTGTTTGTTTGTTAATGTATCCATCGAGATGAATGTAGCATTCGTCACTAAACCATATGTGAGACAAAAATGTTGGATTCTCGTTTATCATAGCTAACACTGAACCACACGTTGTGTCGCGTTTCTTCTCTGACATCAAATTGTTGTGATGTATTTCTGAACACCAATTTTTGTTATGCGCGACAACTTAAGTCGGATGGCCACTGCATTCGAATCCCACTAAATACTATACTGTTTTGCGAAATAATTGTAAGTGTAAAGCAGAGAAACAATTACATTACAAACCCAGAAAAATAATACGACAGGAGTTATGTGCAATAGAAAATCCTTCAATGTACTCGACAGCCATTCTGAATGTTCGAATGGCTATGTAGAGAAAAAGGAGGAAATCATTCCCTGTTACTCCTAAATATTTGAAACAGATTTTATTACAATTGAGAACCATGCAAGTTCTCACAAATGAAAATGAACCATTTGTTTATGTTGATATTGAAAGTGAAATTACAGTAACAACTCAAAGTAATTTACAATTTTCATGCACTGAGGAAGTCAATATTTTACCTGATGGAACTTTCTATGTATGTCTCAAGTTTTTTCGCAAATAGTAGGTGCCAAATGTACGGAATAGTGTAGGACTATTTTCAAAAAACTACTAATAATGCCCATGGTTTGTCAGTATATTTTTCATTAATAATCTTCCTCATATGTAATCGTGAAAACTATGTAACCAATTCAACAGTTCATAGCAAAAATACGCGTCAAAATGACTTTCATACTCCATCGGCAAGTCTATCGTGTTATCAAAAAGGAGTGCGTTATATGGCAGTAAAAATTTCTAATAGCGTCCCTATGGATATAAAAAATGAAATTCAAAACAAGAGATTATTTAGGACCAAATTAAAGAAGTACCTAATTTCTCACGCCTTCTATTCTGTAGGTGAATTCATGACATTCAACAACGCCTCATGAAATTCATACTAAAACTTTGTGTTGTACTAGTAGACTATAATAAACCTCTTCTGTATATATTTCAACTAGACTGTGACTATAAATTAAGACTTTATAGTATTATTAAGATTTTTTTTCGTTTGACTTGTTCCATATTCCAGCTGTGAAGCAATGTACGAATACTATGGAATGTTAATAAATACAATATAAAACAATACAATGCTGATTACTAAAGCCCGGATTTCTAAGCAAAAAATATATTTTTTCGACATTTTTAAAGGTAAGCAGAAAGGTTATACTTTGTAAGACACACATAGATAAGTAGTTTTAACTATGTTTGTTAGTGCTTATAAATGCTTATTTCGCAGGAAAAAGTTTTTGCTTACATATATTACGATTTTTAATTAAAATAGCATGTTCTACCCAAAACTGTAATTTTAAAAGTGCATATTTCACCCCTAGCCGTCATGTATCACTGATTCCGTTTTTTTATTGACTAATAAAAAATTAACTTCAGTCGAATGCATAAGAAAGCAATGCTAGGGTATGACCCAGGATGTTGTGAAATAATACTGCGTAGTTCTAATTAGGAGAGAACCTTGGGATTCCCCGCCAAGCTTCTGCGACTAGGCAGGTCAATCGGTTATCGCATTTCTCACGTTATCGGAATAATGTCATGTGCATGGATGGTGAACTCCGAGTTCCAAGCTGCAGTGTGCAAGCTGTGCAACACGCGTTGCTTCAATAAGGTGTGTGTGTGATTGCTCGCTGTTGTAGTGAAGGAATGCCACCAACAAAAACCTCTCAAACAGCATTCTCACGCAAATGCGTAAATGAGTTTGGAAGTAATATTTTCAGTGTGGACGGCAGTGTCTTATTTTGTTTGGTGTATGAAAAGAGTATTTCTGCGAAAAAAAAATATATAACATTGAGCTGCATATTAATAAAACGCGGCCTAAGGAGAGGTTTAAAAATAAATCTAAGTTAAACCAGCAACTGAGTAAAAGCAATGTGGGTGAACAATCGAGTTCTAGTCATACATTTTCAATAATAATAATAATTCAATAAGGTAATAATATTAATAATAATAATAATAATAATAATAATAATAATAATAATAATAATAACAACAAAAATAATAATAATGTAGGAGTCTACGAAACAAATAGTTTATCATAATATTTCAGTGTATTCGTTTTTGCTTATTTTGGTGCTTATTTTCACCATTTTTCGTGCTTATTTGCTAGATTATTTTACCGTTTGATTGTGCTTAGAAATTCGAGCTTTACTGATTGCAATAGTAATTATTATTGGGCCTACAATGTGCGAACTGTTCCATGTAATAATAAGTAATGTGAAGTGAAGGTAAATTTAAGAACTTTTGTAATCATATACATGAGTTGCATTGATTACATGACATAGGACAGAAGACACCAACAAATAAGCCAGAAAAGATTACTCGATAAAATCCCTTGATGAATATAAGGCATGTATAGTCACATGATTGTATTACGGATATTTTTTTTTAATATTTTCATAAACACAAACTCAATTCATAAAAAGAAGAATTACTATTTAATGTGAAACAATTTAATGTTAAAATGAATGGTGGAGCCTTTCCTTTGTATTATCTGTCACGCCATGCGATGCTATTCATTAGAATCCCGCACAGCATACAGTACCTCAGAGTTAGGAAACAGCACACCAGTCCGGCGTTTCCTGGATTGTTGAAAGCACTGACAGTCGGAAGTACTTCCAGTGTCCACATTGCAACATAGGAAATGACCTAAAGAGTGTTTCAGTATGGCTGCCTGTGAAGCCATGGAGTGAAGCAGAAAAGGCTGCTTTAACAAGTTCACGCTTTCTAACAAATATGAAACTGTCACTAGCAAAGTAGATATCCTGAAGCTAGCATTTCCAAGCGTCTGTAAACTGCACTTGTGTGGAAAACTCATTCTCTTCTCTCATACCTATTTCTCAATTCCCTTCGCTGTAATTCCAATTGCTTTACACTACGTTTCTAAGTAGGACAATGGCACAAATTGCTGCGTGTAAACAAAGTGTCTAAAATAATATTCTGGATTAAATAAAATGAAAATGATTTGATTTATACAATTGAATCTGTATTATTAGACGATCTTTTTTTAGATTACACAGACGTTTTGACTCTGCGAAAATGTTAGGTCTAGTATAATAATGTGTATAAATACAGTAAGCTGAGAGTGAAAAACAAAATGGACGTTACTTCAAATGAAAACAAAATGGGAGTGTAATACCGTAATGAAATGTTTTAATCTCCTCTACATTTCGCTTTGTCATTAATTCATTCATAGTTTTCTGCCCAAGGACAGGTCTTTCACTGCAAACCCAGCATTCTCCAGTCTTTCCTATTTTGTGCCTTCCTTTTAGTCTTCGCATATGATCCATATATCTTAATATCGTATCATCTGATGTCTTCTTCTGTTCCGAAATCTTCTCCCAATCACTATTATTTCCAGTGCATCCTTCAGTAGGCAGTTTGTCAGCCATTGACCCAGCCAATTCCTTATTCTCTTCCTGATCAGTTTCAGCATCATTCTTTCTTCACCCAATCTTTCCAATACAGTTTTATTTCTTATATAGTTTGTCAATTTCACATGCACCATTTTTCTCCATATTCAATTTCAAATGCTTCTAGTCGCTTCTCTTCACTTCATCGTAATCCCCATGTTTCTGCCCCATACAATGCCACACTTCATACAAAGCACATCATTAGTCTTTTCCTTAGTTCTTTTTTGACAGATCCGCAGAAGATGCTCCTTTTCTGTTAAAACATTATTTTGCCATTGATATCCTCCTTTTAACTTCTGTCAGCAACTCATGTTACTACTTATATTACATCTTAAGTATTTGAAACTGTTCACTTGCGTTACTGTTTAATTTAGAATTCTAACGTTTACCTTATTTACTTTCTTTCCGATAACTATGGTCTTCGTCTACTTTGTATTTATCTTCAGTTTATTCCAATACACTCTGTCGAAATATCTTTTCGAAGTCCACAAATATTACATACACACTTATTTATTCTTCTCTAGATGTCTTCGCTTTATGCATGCCTTCTAAATCAGAGTCTCAATTTTAGAAAAAAAGAATGTGTCTTTTCTATTATAAGTGCTTTCATCTATTCGTGCAATTTAAGTTCATATTAAACCGCATAATCACATATTTCACATTAATTTCAATTACTTCTCCGTTTACGCTTTCCCAATAGCTTGACATTCTAGCTAGTATGCTGGTCATATCAAACAAAATCCTGTGTTGACGGTTTATGAAATACTCAGCTATCCCAAATTTGTTCAGTTCATATAACCTCATGTACCGAGCATGTTCTTTTCTTCGCGTTTCAATAGTACGACCTGCTTGACCGGCATAAAGTTCCCCACATTCGAACGGAAGTGGGGGAATTCCCGGGACTCTAAGTCATGTGTTATCTGACACAGACTTCAGGAAATTACTTAAATTTTCTAAGGAGCAACCTCAATACTTTTTATATTGGCACCATCTCAAAGACTTCATCCCAGTCTCATTATAATGAAGGAGACCAGGAGAGTGTTAGTGGAATGGTAGAAGGAAACGGGAGTATCCCGAGAAAAGCCTCCAGAAGTACCATCACGACCTGACTGGAGATCGAAATTCGGCCACCTGGACGGCTGTTTATACCTATTTTGAAGGCACCTGTATGTAGTTACATAACGTTAGAAGTATTACGTTTCAGGTATACCCAAAGGTCTATTTCTGACCAATTCACGGTGAAAACCAAAAACCGCATATAGTTAGTAATCATCTTTCATTCTGATACAACGGACTTCAATACTTGCGAGAGCCTATTTCAATTAGTGACCTCCAAGATGATTATACTAAATACTTTAGAGTGAATATAATATTTAATTTATTTCCAACGTTTCCAAGTCGAACCTATATATATATATATATATATATATATATATATATATATATATATATAAATACTAAAAAAGTGAAAATCTTTCTCTTAATCTTAGAATGGTATTGCTGGAGGTTCATTTGATAAATGAAAATATGGTAAGTTAAAAATAATAAAATAAACGAAATGAGTAGGTACTTAAATGAAGATAATGGTTATCCTAACAGAAATTCCTCAACTAAATTAGTACTGAAAAAAAATAATGATTTATGGTAATCCTAACAGAAATTCTTTGAAATAAATGAGTACTGAAATGAAGATAATGATAATACTAACATATTTCTTGAACTAAATGAGTACTGAAATGAAGATAATGGTAATCCTAACAGAAATTCCATGAACTAAGTAAGTATTGAAATGAAGGTAATGATAATACTAACATAAATTTCTTGAACTAAATAAGTACTGAAATGAACATAATGGTAATAATAACACAAATTTCTTGAACAAAAGGAGTACTGAAATGAAGATAATTATAATACTAAGATAAATTCCTTGAACTAAATAAGTACTGAAATGAAGATAATGATTTATGGTAATCCTAACATAAATTCCTTGAACCAAATGAGTCTCTTTCCCACTCACTCGCTGCTTCTCTCCGGGCCTCGGCACGGTTCCTACGAACCCAGGGCAGCTACGCGGCATCATGGTGGCTGCCCACTTGGAATGGTCTGCCTTACGGCATACACTTCATTCCATCCCGGGTACACAATGGCTCATCCAAGTGACCTACGTGTGAGGGCAGTCCCAGTCCGTGCCACTCCCCTTAACGGGGACCAGTATAATATAAATGTGGTATAAAGAGAAGCTAATCTGATACCTGAAGAAGTCTATTTTCGCAAAATTACATGTTTCCAGCATCTCTGATACGTAAGAAGTGGTGTTGGGTAAACCTTCTTAAAATATGTGAACGGTTTTGTTGCAAATTTGTCTGGAAATAATTCTCATACAACGTAATATATTTTAGTACAAAATTAATAGGTGTTAAAAACTGAAATAAAATAAATTCGCTGACGAGCCAACACCAGTCAACTTAAATGACTTCTTTCGTAGGTACTTTTCTTCTTATATACAATAAAATGACAAATGATGCGGTGGCGTTAGCACAGAATTATCAACTATTTTCTAAGGAAAAACATTACCGTATTATATATGTATAACAATTTCTACTGTGATTAGGATTATTTTTTGAAGTGTCAATTTCTCAGGCGAAAAGAGAATATTACAGTCCCTCATATATGTAAACCCATTTGTTTTGCATGATTGAATCACTGAACCAAGATATAAGACATCTTAATATCCATATCACTTCTGAAATTTCGATTATTGTAATTACAGGGATGAATTACAAATGATCAGTAGTATGCGAACATCTATTTTGTGTAGATTTTGAGACTCTACCCCCAATTACATAGGTATAAGATTTACTTAAACTGAAGAATGTGTAAATGAAGTCTAATTCTACACTTTCGAGATTATAAAGAATGTCTTGCGTGTACATTACAGAAACCAAAGTTCCTTCTTATTTGGGATAGACAGCGCTGCCGAAGAGGTATATGAAAACTAAATGTACCCTAAATATAACTGATATTAGTGAATTAGAAAAAGCATTAAGAAAAAAAATAGAAAAATTCAAGGAATTTACGGTATAAATTTAGAGTTGTTTAAATATGGTGCATCATATCTAAAATTAAGATTTATACATTTCCTGAGCATATTTTGGAGAAACTGAAAAATAGCTGAATTATGAACGGATGTCAAAGCAATATTTCTTTTTAGAAAACGAAATAGAAGCTCAATCGATTAGTGTTGCAGATAAACTTGTAATAACATAATATATTCTGCGAGGGAAAAGCTTGTACAGATAAATTCTTGTCAATTAACCAAACAATAGATAGAAGAAGAGCATTTAATTTGGAGGCGAATATCGATTAATGGATTTCGGGATATTTTAATAAAAAGGAAATATCAATTTCATGTAATAAGAATAATCAGATCTATATGAAGCAGTACAAAAATTGTTTTAGATATTAATGGAAAACCATCTATAGGATTTCAAATAAATAGGGTTGTAAGACAAAGATGCTGTTTGTTCCCAGTACTGCTCTTTGAAGATGACCAAGCTTTACTTAAAGAAAATGAAGCTAATTTGAAAATGGCGCTACATCAACTAATAATAAACTCATGAAATTATATGACTTAAAAATGTCTACATAGAGAACCATAAGTAATGGTATACCAAGGAAACTTTCAGTCAGGAGTGAGATTACCTCAGAAAACAAAGATTTAAAACAAGTCAAACATTTTAAATTGATGGCTGTGATATTACCTACGAATGTAATGATGCTATTACCACCAAATTACATACTTATTTCATAATACCCGTATTTGTAATGAGATAAGTAGGAATTTAAAAGAAAGAACAAGACAATGGGCGCAGCTAAAATTTTAGAAAGCATTATCAGACTCAGTTTTATAGTACAACTGCGAATGAAGAACAATAAAACGAAGATATGCACCTCAAATAGTCATCAGAAATGAAATTATCAGGAGAGTAAAGGGATGTACCTACACGACTGGACAACATTAGAAATGACCAAATAAGAACAGAATTAGGTATATTTTCCATAGAAGAAGAGATTTAAGATTACAGAAATCTTTGAACCAAACATGTGTCAAGGATGGAAAATAGAAGAATTACAAAACAGGCATTCTTTTATAGATCAACTGGAAGAAGAGATGTTGGCCGTCCGAGACAGAGCTGGAAGGCCGGTCGGAACAGGAAAGTTTCCTAAACCATGAAGTGACGATGATGATGATGATGATGATGATGATGATATTAATTTACTTTATATCTATATTTTGTTTGAATATATTAAAAAAAACAACAAGAAGCATCTTTCGCAACATAACAAATAAACTCAATCGTTGCGAAGTGCCTGGAATGTAAAGTGAGTAGTGTCATCGTGACATGGTATTACCACGTGCATTGATCTGATATATAACTTATAATGTCCTGAATATGGGCAATTAGTTATATTTCATTGTGTTACCAGAGGATCTAGGCTTCTTTACATTACACATAATAAATTGTATAACGGTTATTATGTTAGTTTATATTACATAATATTATATCTACATGATGCAATATGTGTGCGTAACAATTCGTAACTAATATTTATACAGGGACATTATTTTATTTTTAAGTCAATTTTTATTCTACCTCACTTTTTGAATGTACTTCACTCCCACTCCTTCTAGTAGCAAACTTACACACACAAAACCATAGGCACATATGCAGTCAAAGTCGTCTTACGGTCATAGTAAACAGTACAGAGTGTCTGAGTATAGTACGTTCCAGAAATATGATTGCATTTTCCAGTGAAGAAAGAGCATTCATTCATTATTGAATCATATTTTCGCACAAATATTATGTATCCGTTTAGTCACGTCGCATTCCAATTTCCCCCCACCCGTTTCTGCTGGCTCCTCTGTAAAGGCTAGTGGCTGAGCTGTCTTAGCTCTTTTCTGAAAACATTTACTGTTAGGATTGGACTTCTACGTAATATTTTACAACTATTTAAAATAATTTAAATAAAAGGGTCTCGTTAAGTAAGTAATTGTCACGTGATTTCCCCCCTTTCTAACACCCTCATACATAACCAACTGAACGGACAGTAGATAGCATATCTGAGTAAATTTATCTATGCGGACCGGGCAGAAGTGAATATTGAATTTACAGTACGTAAGGTACACTGTTATAGAGTAGATACAGAATTATTTCAACAGGCGTAGGATTATGGCTACTCCATGTCGCCTGATTTGAGTCCTTTGCATTATTTCTTTGGGGTTACTGTGAAATAGTTGTGTTTGCAAAACATCCTGAAACAATAGAAGAATTAAACAATTACATTCAAGAAACCATACATTCAATTTCAGAAGATTTGCTTCAAGACGTTTTTGATAATATGCACAAAAGAATTGAAGGCTGTATCCAAATGAACGACCACTATTTTAAATAACTTGTTTAAATATCCATGTTTTGATTATTTTTTAAATTTAAATGTACTGTGAATAATGTACGATAATGTACTGTAGATAGCTCATTTCATAACAAATACGTCCGATTGGATAGTTCAATTAGTGAGTAAAACACTTACAGTTAATACTGTACTCTATTTTGATTAAATAAAAACACGACGAAAATGACCAAACTCAAAATCGTAACATTTCCTAGTTTACGTAAATGGGTGCGCTACTTTTCTTCACTCACATAACTTACCTGGTAAAGTCATTTGTATTGTATTTTACACTAGTGTCGTCAAACTTCGGTAGTGGAAGGGAGCAGCAAACACTGTTCCAGGTTCTCAATCGTTAAGCCAAGGTATAGTCAGGTTGATATTGTAAATGTTAGTAAAAACAAAATGATGTTCCTGTACTGTACAAATTTATTTCAGATTGCTTTAAAATACGAACTATAATGGAACATAAACATTCCATTTATACAGGAACATAATTTTATTTTTACTCCAATTTTTATTGTACCTGAGTTTTTGAATGTACTTCACTCCCACTTCCAACCATTCTCCACACACAACCAAGGTTGCGTATGCGGTCATAGTAAGCAGTATTGAGTTAGTGAGTATAGTACTGTACGTTCCACAAATAAGTTCGCGTTTTCCAGTGACGAGCTTTCAATATTGAATCATATTTTCGCACAGGTACTGTCGTTCGTTTGCTTACATTGCATTTCGGTTTCCCCCACTCGCTTCTACTCGCTCCTCTATAAAGGCTAGCGGCTGGGCTGTCTTAGCTCTTTTCTAAAAACATTAATTTCTGTTAGGGATTGGACGTCTACGTAATATTATACAACGGTTTAAAATAACTTAAATGAAAGGGCCTCGTTAAGTAATTAACTGTTACGTGATTTCCCCCCTTTCTATGACCCTGCAACGTAGCTACTTGGATGGACAGTAGATAGCATGTCTGAGTAATTTTATCTGTGAGGGTCGGGTAGAAGTGAAGACTGAATTTACAGTAAGTAAGGTACTCTTTTATAGACCAGGTACAGAATTATTTCAATGTAAGTTACTGGTACGAAGGACGAAACTAGTAATTGGAATTAGGCAAACTAGTCTATAATGCGACAATATGCACAAAAGAACTCAAGCCTGTATCGAAATGAACGGCCACCATTTTCAAAAATGTGTTCAAATATCTATATTATGATTATTTTTCAATTTAACTTCATTCTCTATATTGTACGCTAATGTGCAGTAGAATACACTGTATAATGAATAAAATGAGTAAAAACACTTATTGTTAATACAGTACTGTATTTTCATTAAACAAAAATCCAATGAAAATTATCAAACTCAAAATCGCGATATTTCCTGATTTACGTAAATGGATGAAATAATTTTTTTCCCCTCCTATACTTAGTAAAGTGATTTGTTTGTATTTTACGCCAGTATCATCGAACTCCAGTAGTGAAAGGGGATAGCAAACGGTATTTCCGGTTGTCAACCGTTAATCCAAAGGTATAGCCAGGTTAATATTAGAAATGTTAGCAAAAATAAAATGATGTCCCTGTATAAACCATTACATTTTTGTCATTGATGAAAGCCTTTAAATCTGTGAGATGGAAAGGAACTGGACATCTTACTCCATTATCTCCTGATTTAGTTGTCTCACGAATGATGCTTTATTGATGTGACTTATATGGTTGCGTTTGAGACTGGTGACTGAACACATGCAAACATGATTACCATGCGTTTTATTTTTCATCTGTTAAACACGACCGAAATGTTTTTCTATCTATTTACGCACGTTAATCTCTTAAAGCGAATTCAGAAATTTACTCTGCTGTCTCCTTTTCGTCCACAGGAATCATTTACCTTATTTTTATTTTTACAATTAAAATGTAGTACATAATACAGTATAGTACAGATTGTATTTTGAAAGAGTGGAGATGTGATGTGAATTAGGACAGTTAGAAATATTTCGATACGCGTTAGCTGAATGATGTCGGGCAATCTGGCATGCGTCCAACATGACGGCGCACTGCAAGCTGTAGATCAGGTATCTGATCTTTACTACTTCCAGATGGTAACTAGTGCTATTGGTGACGCCCATACCAAGAGCATAGATAACATCCGACCTAGTTTCGATTTTTCAATTATTTTAAGGTGCTGCCTTCACTATATCCCTTGTCTGTACAACAGACGCTGTTACGACTACATCCATGACATGAACTTCGAGGTTTTAACTGTCATATTCTTTAATAATATTGAGTGCTCCGACTATTCCATTCCCTTAACTCTTGCCATTTTTATTCACATTTTGCCTGCATCTTTCCTTTCCACCTCTTCTACCTACCATTTATCCTTCTCCTTTACAAGAGCAGATCCGATCTGTTACGGATTACATAAATCTTGTAATTATTATAGATCTGTATTCAGAATTAGGAAATACCTCCTAGTCTATTCCTTCCATAAGCCCTTTACTTTCATTGAGAACCTCTAAAATTTTTATCAAATTCAATGTTGCTATTTCTCTGTGCTCTGGAGATGTTTCGTAGTAAGATTTATTAATCAACCATCTGTAAAAAATATCACTTTCTCTTAATATATAAATAGCAATACGTAACTAAAATAGATGTGATGAAGTTTGTTGTAATATCTTCTATTAGAGTGCGTTGTAGGTGGATTAGTAAAAGACCTAAGTCCTTTAAACAACCAAGGGCTGCCAGTTTATTAATCAATCTTGAAATACAAAGCGTAGTACAAGTGATGAAATGAAGATTATGATGATTATTCGTTGCCACATGGGCCACTCGTCGCCCTCCCCAGCACTTCTGCGGACTGCAGAGCTATTATAATAATAATGATGCTTCTCCATCGATCGCCTCACCGTTTTATCGGCTCGCGCCAGTGACGCTACGGTGACCTTGAAGTCCGCGTGATACGCGTCTACTCTATGGCGTACCCACGCCGTGGCCAGTGCGATGACCTGCCTTTGGACTTTGACAATCATTTAGTCATTAACCCCAGTACATATAATTTTAGGTCAAGTCTGCAGGAGTTATGAGGATGGAATACACTTTAGATTTACAGTATATTAATAATGTCACTCTCAAGATTAATTGCAATCATACCAATTATAATTATATCAATTATAATCATTCGAATTATAATCATACCAATTATACCCCTACATTAAGTGGGCGCTTATCACATACATCTGTAAAAGTTTACGGCAAAATAATAATATTCTTCATTAGATAACTTTGTAGCTTGCGACGCTGCCACTCAAAACACAGTGGAGATAAACGAAGATTAGCCTTCGGAATAACGACACAAATAAACTAGCTCTTACATACAATACTCAAGATCAGACTATGTACGATCTCAATTGAAGACTACAATTTTGAAATAATTCTGAAGAAAAAATAGCATTCTCTTCATATACAGTAATTCGAACTGTAAATACGTGAATTAATGTAAGAAAAGAAACAGGTTTAATACGCAGCCTGTAGAAGCAGCAATGTATTCGAACCTCCTACATCTGCTATATCATATTTTTGACACCTAGTTTCCTTCCCTCGTATACGTACATGTCACCGCAATATTAAATTCACCCCCGCCTACCCCTTTCGTTTTATGCATCCCATACACACGCCGGTGTTATATTTAAAGGGATGGCGGAGCTTGAGGGGGAAGGTTGACGGAAAATCATGAAGAGACGCGCTTTGTTGTGCCGCTCGCTTTGAGACTGATTTCGACAAATTTATGAAAGCAAAGTCATTAAGTTCGACAGAACAAGTCCATTGTGCTTCTAGAACACGCCTCGCAAATTTATCACCCAATCTATTTACTACATTAAATAGCACGTACATGGTATAGAATGTCTAGCAACGTCGAGTCATTTTTCTGCGACATTCTCTTATTTTGTGCACAACAATTACTTAACAGAAACTCATTTTACCATGAAAATAGACGGGCTAACAAGGTATTACATAGGCCTATAGATTATCCTTCATTTAATCCAATGGTTTACTTAAATGCCAGTAAAATTTCAATTGTGGACATTCTCTCCTCAGGCTGGCCCTGAGAAAGCAGTGACTCCTACATTTTGCACTTTCACAGTTATTGGGTAGTGTGCAGTGGAGACGTTTTCTCGTTTTATTAGTGAAAGTTAAAATTTCATTTTTCAGAAGTTTCAGAATAAAGTGGCGTTTCCACTTTTTCAACTGCGCTTGAACAGTAGAGGTAAAATAAAAGCCGAGATGAGCAGTGAACTGTTGGTGTGGCAAGAGAAGGCTGCAACTTACATTGCGCATATCTCGTTTACGTGTGCACATTTTCCTGTGCAGGATTTTTGATCCAGTCCGAAGAGCAATTTCAAATATTGATAACAAAGGTGAACAAAAATTTCTCGCTGAAAAAACTAATAGATCAATGTGATAGAGATTGATGTGCTGAGTTAATATCTGGTTATAGTATTTTTCTATCACGTATAGATTTTTATTTGAGGCGTTCAAAGCTAAAGTGGATCAAGTTCATGAGACGTAGTTTTGATATAATGACTTAAAGTTAACTTGCTCTAACGAATTATCTAATTTCACTAGCAATAATTTTATTGCTCCATTCTCAAATTCTAGATTTATAAAATATAAACAATTGTGATGTTAATTGATGCAACACTTTGGTGACTTGATCCACTATGGCTCAGAACATCGTGAACAAATAATCTGAGCCAAAGTGACTAGTGTCACCTACCGACGAATACTTGGAATTAAAACTTGATCTATTACTGCTCGGAAAAGATCCAACTTCAGATAATCAGAAAATGAATTAAACTCAGTTTATGAAAATTTATGACTTGATCCACTTTAGCTCTGAACGCCTCATTATTCTTAACTTATTATAGTTTAACTCTACTTTCAATTTCTTATTCTCACAAGGGAGGGTTTCAGTAAGGCACGATGGATTTGGATGAAAGTTTTAATGTAGACTGATTTAAGGTTCCTGAAAACAATGGTGAAGATCTCTTGTTTCGGAATTGCATATTTGTGAAAATATAGAAAATATAAAAATCTGGATTGTGTGTCGTTCTTGCGCGCAGATTGTTCACAACCTACTTGCGGAGAGCACTAGAGGCGAGAAACTACTTTCTTCCAATCTTGTTAGAAATCTAGAAGTGGAATATGTTCACATTTGCATTTAGTTGTTTACCATCAGTTCTACTCTCCTCCTCTATAAGACGTGTTAATATATGCTTGGAAAAAATGTGGATACAATACAGGAAGAAAAATAAATTCTTTCAAAAATGTACTTCAAACACTGTTGCATGTGGAAAATAGTGTATGTTGTGTCGATGAGTATGAAGAAGCAACTGTGTTGTAAGATGCCGTATTGTGAAGAGATGCTGTGTCCTGAAGATTTCTTGGTAAACCCGCATTATCATGTGTGAACATAACAGGTGAGTTTACCCTAAATATTATTCATTTCGTCTTAAATGCAAATGTGAACATATTCCTCTTCTAGATTTCTAACAGGGATGGAAAAAAGTAGTTTCCTGGCCTCTAGTGTTCTCTGCAAGTAGTTATAAGCAAGTTGCGCGCAAGAACAACATGCAATCCAGATTTTTGAAATGTTGTATTTTCACAAATATGCAATTCCGAAACGAGAGACCTTCACCAAAGTTTTCAGGAACCTTAAATCAGTCTACATTAACACTTTCAGTCAAATCCATCGTGACCTACTGAAAACCTTCCCTTGTCAGTTGCAGCCTCTTCCTTTGTGCGATACATTTTATCGCTGTGTGCAGTTATTTCCAGATACTTCTATCATAATTCTGTAAAGAACAAACACAAAATTAAAGTTAAAAGTAATTGTAACAAAAATAAACAATTAAAGAAGTGTTGTACCACGAAATTAATCTAGATTTTGCAAGAAAACCATTCTCATGTTAGTAACTTATCACTAAAGGTAGGAATTTATATCACAACATGAAGATATTAGGATAGTTGTGCTTAAACTCTCGTTACGTCATTAATGACGTGAAGCCTGAGGTATGGCCAGGTTACAGCTGAAATGTGTTTTGTACCGCAGCAATTGAATGGGGATATGTTTCTCGTGCGTATAACGATCACTCTATACACACCTGACCATAAATTCATATCTTTATTTATCAGCAATACAAAAAGAAAAAAAATTAAAAACTCCTCGTGATCGTTAGTTCAAAAAGTGAAAGTTAGCAGGAAATGTGAAACTGGATCGGAGGTATATTCAAACCCTGCATCTGCAATGAGACCAGTCAGCCTAATGATAAATTAGACCAGTTCCGAATCCTCCAGAAAATGAAATGGACATTTTTAAAGAAATGGAATGTGCAGATAATATTGTCCGTGGACAATACGAATGTCCTGATCCTGACTACATCCCTGAGATGCCAAATTCCGAATTACAGTATAACCCCGATTATCCGTCACCTTATTAAACGATCGGCGGATTATGCGACTGCCTTTATCTTGCTCTTTACTTTCTCTTTCTTTGCTGCAGAAAAAATGTAGTACTATACCTCATATTATTAGCTATTTTTTCTAGAGTGTATTATTAAAATTCTTTATTCTTATGCAGTATAATTCCCGGCAGTAAGAACAGTTACCTGGAGGTGTTTTCCCCAATTTGTAAAATTGTCATTACTTGCTCTGAAAGAAATGGTCCCACTTCCGCACAATTTATAGCTAACCCGTGCCGTATTCAGTCCTTGTCCTAATGTCCGAGTGCCCGTACTTTATATCTTCTATACAAATGTATCTTCCACGGGTGTCAAAAGTATTTTGCTAAATATCGAAATAAGAATGCAAATAATTTAGATCTTTGGGGAAAGAGAAACCCGTGGTTCATTTCGCATCAGAATACGAGATTGGCGTTAATACTGTGCGCGATTTAATGAAAAACAAGGATAAAGTATTAAATTTACAACAGGAGACCTCTACTATTCCAAAGTTTCCGCGAAAAGATATCACAAGGAATTTCCTTGGCCCTTATAAACCCACCGTTGACAAATTAATGAACTTCTGGTCCACAATCTAGAATGTCAAAGACAACATTACGGAGGAAATTACAAAACTGTAATATGTACTTAAATTCATGAAAATATGTTATGGTATGGATTATCCGATTTTTTCTATTAAGCGTCCAGTCCACCCCCTTCATTACCACGGATAATAGAGGTTCTACTGTACAACGATTTACACAATCTGAATTAAAATAATAGATCTCTTTTATTCTTAAAAGACAATGAAAAACTGCTAGCTTCCAGACTAAAGGAGAAAAATATTCTTCACAAGGATGTCAGAATCAACCATTACAGAAGAAGGATCACAATTTTATAAACATTATTTTCTTTCAGGTCCTCCGATGGTGTTTTGTAATGATGTGAATGGTCTGTTTGAGAAACTGAAACAGCAGCATAGAGCATCAGATTTTAGACTGTTTACCGAACTCTTCCCAGTGAGTTTGAAAGCAGTGAAACTTTAAAGCCTTCCATACCAATTGTCCCCTCCGTTCATTTAAAGGAGAGTTACGAAAACATGAATGTAGTACTAGCAGTTATTCAATACAGTATCCACCAGTGAAATATCTGTGGAGATTTAAAAGTCTTTGGTCTGTTGACATGTATGCAAGGCTAATATTAATGCTAATACAGCGGAAGCTCTTAAGTTCGACAGAAATAAAGTTCGACATCCTATAGTTCGACTCTTGCGTAGGAGAATTAGACACGCCTCTATACGGGCACTAAGAATGGGTTTGCCATTTGAAGGGGAATTGATTCTGTGTCTTGTAGTGATACTTTTGTTAAAGGAAAACAGAATATTTTAGCTATTGATTAGGACATCCATATTGATCACTGATTTTAAATTAATGAACTCTTCTTTTTCTATTTGAGAATTGTGCCGTTTGTGAGACGGAACTGTCGAAACCCACTGTGGTACTAGAAGCGCAGCGGGGCGGCCAGGAAATGCAAGTACAGTACTATATTCGTTGATGGATAACCAATAAGAATTTGTATTCATTTCACCTGCCACACCTACTACCCTTATTGGTCAGAACTTTCAATTCTGTTCTGTCGAACTTAGGAGAGTCCACTGTAATTTATTTCTATTCGAATTGTCTTATTTAACATTAAATTGTAATTGTTTATCTCTTACAGTTACATGTAGATAAACTTATCTACATTTTTCTATTATTATTATTATTATTATTATTATCATTATTATTATTACTATTATTATTATTATTATTATTATTATTATTATTATTATCGGCTTCTAGTCGTCATGAAGAGCAGTCGACTTTTTGTGTAGCTCCGCTGTTTTCACAGTGTTTAGTTATTACTACATTCGTCTGTGTCCTCATTTAAGGCGCTTAGTTAACTGCGTAGAATGCCGCCTAGTAAAGATACATGTTCTAAATGTAGCGCTGCTTTCTTCGGCAGACAAAAGTTCCTAAAGTGTGTTGGGCCTTGTGGCCTAAGATTTCATCTTGACTGTTTAAATATGAGTGAAGTGGAATACGATTTTTTCATGAAGGGAGGCATTTCCTCCTTCAAGTGTGATAAGTGTACCAGTGCTGCGAAGGCGGTTCATGGTGATAACACTCCTGTGAAACCGACCAAGAAGACCGATAAGAAGATCATCTCGCCTACTAGAGAACTTGAACTACCTAATTTACAAAGTAAGGAATCTCTCTCTGTACAAATAGAGACGGTACGATTGAATAGTGAATCCATTCTAGATACTTTAACAGTTATTCTGGAGCATGTTAAAAATCTTGAAAAAGAAATGGGTGAATTAAAGAGCGAGAATACTACCCTCAAATTACAAATGGCCGAGATTTTAGTAAAAAATTCCTGTCCTTGTAAGCCTGATCAGATTGTCCCAAAATTGGGTCAACAGTCCACTGTTCACCCGGTTACTAAATCCTACAGTAGTGGTTTGTCTGACACTGTTAATTCTCGCAATCATGCGAAGTCAGCACCGAGTACTTCATTTGCTCTTACTCATCATAACAGTAATGAGGTAATCTCTGCTGTCGTACGCACAGATGATAGCACTGTTGCGTTATCAAATAACATAGACTCCGATGGTTTTCAAACTGTCACTCGCAAAAAATTTAAGAAAAGAGATCCTAAAGTTGGCACTCTAACTAATAGCAACTTAGAAATGGCTCCAGAGAGAATCAGAACCAAATCTCTTTTTGTTTCTAGATTTAGTCCTAATGTAAACGAGAATAATATTAAGGATTCACTCTTTCATCAACGTAAATTAAGGTCTCTCGAAATAACTAAATTGAAAACAAAATACCAGTCGTATTCCTCCTTTCATATCTCAGTTGATGAGAGGGATTTCGAGTTAATTAATAATTCTGATGTTTGGCCTGCGGGATGCCTCATTGCACCCTTTTTTGGTAAACTTAAACCTGAGCAGCATTTTGCTCCACCAGGTACTTCAGTTGATTCTAGGGTTAATGCCTCTTAATATTATTCTCTAACTCTCAATGCACAGTTCTAATAATCATCTTGAGATATTTTACCAAAATGTTCGTGGTCTTAATACAAAAATTGATGAAATTTTTCAAAATGTAGTAAGTAATAATGATATCATTATCTGTCTTACTGAAACATGGTTATCTGAATCAGTATTAAATACAAACTTATTCCCTAACAATTATACTGTGTTTCGAGCAGACAGAACGTATGAGGACACCAATGAAAAAGAGGTGGGGGTGTCCTAACAGCGATTAACAACCAGTTACCTTTTACCTGTCGGCGATATGATTTAGAAATTATTAATGAATGTGTTTGGATTGAAATTAAAATGGCTGATGGTATTAATTTATTAATTGGAAATCATTACTTCCCACCTGATTTCGGTCATAATCACTTAAAATCTTACCTCAATTTTCTTGAAAAAAACCTTGACACTCATAATTTTAGAATAGTAATTATTGGTGATTTCAATTGTCCTGGTATGGATTGGTCAACTGGTTTTAATCTTAATGATATTCATTACTACTCTAAAATTAAGTCCAGTGATTTATATTCCTCGTCTTGCCTTCTGGGATTAAACCAAATTAATTTTACTGTCTCAAATAAAAATCTACTTGATCTTGTCTTTACTAATATTATTAATAGTACAGTAAAACTAGCCAATCATTCTCTAGTTTTGGAGGATTCTTATCATCCATCTATCTCCATTAATCTTGAAGTGTATTTGTCGCTGCCTGATCACTGCCAATCTAGTACCTTCATAAATTATTCTCAAGGTGATTACTTGAAACTCTATTCCACTCTATACAATCATAATTGGAATTCCATATATCAAACTACTGATGTTAACGTTGCTGCTAACGCGTTATCCCAGATTATGAACAAAGCTATTTCTCTTGCTGTTCCTGTCACTTTCGTAAAAAAATCGCACTATCCTAAATGGTTTTCAAATACCTTGCGTATACTTATTAGGAAAAAGAACAAAGCACATAGAAATTTTAAGAAATTCAAAACTGATCACCATTATCAAATTTTTTCCAATTACAGAAAACAAGTTAAAGCTATGATTAAATCTGACAAATTTAAATGGTTACAATCCATTGATGAAAATTTGAAGAATGAACCTAATACATTTTGGAAATACGTAGAATCTTTTCGTAAATCCAATAATTATCCCACCGAATTATTAATAAATGGGATTCACATTACTGATCAGCAAGAAATTGCTAATGCATTTGCTAATCAATTCAAATCGATTCAAAAACAGCCTAATTCTAATCTCTGTTTGTTGGAGTATAATTCTACTGACTTCTTATCCTTACCTAAAATTACAGTTGAAGACGTTTCATTAGCCATAAAAAAGCTTAAACCTAATAAATCAAAGGGCACTGATGGCATTCCTAATTTTATTATTAAGGGATGTTCTAATATTCTAATACCCGTTTAACCTTTATATTTAATTTAAGTTTATTAACCGGTACATACCCTATGCTTTGGAAAGAAGCATCCGTTATTCCTATCTTTAAGAATGGTAAAAAAAAATGTTGTTTCCAATTATAGACCTATTTCAATATTAAACAATTTCTCAAAAATTTTTGAAAAAATAATCCACAAATATGTTTCATTTTATGTTAAGAATAAAATTAATTCAGCACAACATGGTTTTACTAAAGGTAAATCAACAACTACAAACTTAGTATCCTACCTTAATCTTGTTATGCCTGTTGTTGAAACCCAAGGTCAAATTGACTCAATTTATATTGACTTTAGCAAAGCGTTTGATGTTGTACCTCACAATATTCTGATAAATAAATTAAAAAACTTTGGTCTCTCTTCTAACTACGTGAGCTGGTTTGAAAACTATTTAACTAATAGACAATGTTGTGTTCGTCTTGGTGATTCTCTCTCGGACCCATTTAATTGTTTATGTGTAGTTCCCCAAGCATCTACATTGGGCCCTCTATTATTTTTATTATTTATTGATGACATATGTAAAAGAATAAGTTCAAACTACCTGTTATTTGCTGATGATCTCAAAATCTTTCGCTCAATAAATAGTTCTGCCGATTGCCAAACTCTTCAAAATGATATTAACTCCATTGAACTTTGGTCTGACATTAATGGAATGAAAATTAATGAAACAAAAACTTTTGTCATTTCGTACTCTCGAAAAACTACTTCCATAAAATTTAATTATTCTCTTAATAACGCCTGTATTATTAGGAAAAATTCTATAAAAGATCTTGGTGTACTACTCGATTCTAAATTATACTTTCACGATCATGTTCAAAATATTTATAATCATTCAATAAGAATGCTTGGTTTAATAAGGTCTATAACTTATTCTTTTTCTACTCCTGAGTCACTATTAATTCTATACTTTACTTTGGTTCGCTCTAAACTTGAATATGCATCTGTAGCCTGGAATTCCATTACTTCAACCGATTCGGTTAAATTGGAAAATATTCAAAGAAAATTTATTTCCTTATGTGCTTTTCGATATATACCCAATTCCACTGACTTTAACTATGATATTACCTGTAAATATTTTAACTGTTGTAGCCTTTATGCTAGACGTCTAAATCTTGATTATCAATTTTTTTGCAAAGTTATCAAGGGTGATATTGATTGTGAGTCTATCATAAACAATATCAGCCTTCGTATTCCTACAAAAGGTTTAAGATTTCAAAAAAATTTTTATAACCGAAATTCAAAATCACTTTCTCCAGTCTGTAGATGCATAAAATATGCCAATTTGCATGGGCACAATTTAGATCCTTTTAAGGTTTAGTTTCGTTTTGATTATTAGTTTTTACTGTTTGTACTCAATTGTATTCATGTATGTTTTTGTTATTTATGATATTATTTATTTTTGTTCTGCACCTTTGTATCTTCTGTTTGTGTATTGTGCTGAACTATAATTGGCCTCTGGCTGTTGTTCAGCACACAAATATTAATAATGAATAAAATAAATAAAAATAAATAAATAAATAAATTATTATGATCATCATCATCATCACACTGTTTTCTGTGTTTATTATATTTCCTATGTACTTTTATACTGGTTGAACGTAAGAGAAGGCCATATAGCCTTAACTCTGCCAGTACTAGTAAAAATAAATCATATACATAAATTAAGAAATACATTAATTGGGGTTTTTCTCGAGGTTCTCTCGTTTCTCCCCATATTAGGCATCTATAACATTCAGTCACCATTTCCCCATTTCGTCATCATTCCACAGCATTCCCCGATCGCTGGCTGGCGACACATGGTGGAGATTGGCCTAGAGACGAGGGGGATTGCCTGCTCGAAACCTGGGTACGCAGCGAACTTAGAATAGTCAGCCGGTGTGGGTTTGGGAATGCGCCTAGCTTGAGGGTTAGCGCAATAGATCGTAACAGGTTACAGTGCTGGGCCACAGTGCTCGTCCTCCCGAAAATACCATTTCATTCTAAGTGCTGGATAGAATTGTGGGTCGCATCACAGACCATACATTACACTCCTTGACTTTTTATGTCATAATATATTAAGAATGTGATTTATGCAGAGGAGGTTCTCCATCTTCGCCATTTGCGGGAGGGAACAAACTGCACTCATTGTGGCCACCACAGTAGACATGCTGCAGCGGACGTGGTAGGAGATAGATTACGTGGAAGTCTGCAGGGCCACGAAATGTGCACATATCAAAATTTACTAACAGGAAAACTTGAAGGTAAGTTTTTTCCATGGATTCTAATTATTTGAGTGAAATGTCATCTTATTGCAGGAAATCCTGGTGTACTTTTCCGTACAAAATATTTTTAGTAGGTTATTTTACGACGCTTTATCAACATCTAGGTTGTTTAGCGTCTGAATGAGATGAAGGTGATAATGCCGGTGAAATGAGTCCGGGGTCCAACACCGAAAGTTACCCAGCATTTGCTCATGTTGGGTTGAGGGAAAACTCCGGAGAAAACCTCAACCAGGTAACTTGCCCCGACCGGGAACCGAACCCGGGCCATCTGGTTTCGCGGCCAGACGCGCTAACCGCTACTCCACAGGTGTGGACCCGTACAACACATATATATATATATATACAAATTATTAACTTGTAACCATAGGAAATTTCTAATCATACTTAGTATAATAATAACACTAATAATAATAATAATAATAATAATAATAATAATAATAATAACAACAATAACAATAATAACTTACAGTAGTAACAATATTAAGTAAAAATACACATACTAAATCATTAATTACTTACTAAGAAATTATACCAAGACCTAAGGAAGTTCACCGCTTTGGAGTAACGGTTAGCATACATAAACCGTAAACGACTGGGCACGGGTTAAAATCCTGGTTGCGACAAGTTACCTGGTTGAGGTTTTTTCCTAGGTATTTCCCTTCAATCCAATAAGAGGAAATCCTGGGTAACTTACGGCGTTGTACCCTGGACTCATTTCGCAGGCATTATCACCTTCATTTCACTCAGACGCTAGATAACCATAGCAGTTTATAAGTCGTCATAAATAACCAATTAAAAAATAAGGGAGGGATAGCCATTATCGCATCCATTTTGAAAAAATTGATTTATAATGTAATTAACTCGTATAGGCTAAATTTCTAATAACGAAAGATTCTCAATGTAACACTATTGTAGTTGACTGCATAGCTGTAGTGTAATAAAAATAATTTCCTTAAATGCTGATTTTCAGAAAAAACGAAACTCGGGTGATAGTGCTACGTAATATCACATACCTTCCTCCCCACTAAACATAATAAAGAATTTCGGCAACATATAGGTTTATTGATACAAAATCAAGTTACATAAAGAGTTATCGGATATTTCTAATACATTCGAATTAGAAATGAACAAAACTAACTGCCGCTCTCGCTCGCTGTGTTTGCTGCATTTGTCTTTCGAGTCTCGTCTCGTCATTCTCGTGCGCTTTAAGTCTCGCTCATCATTCTCGAAATAGCATTTGGTCGGTGTGGAAAGATTTCGTAACTTTGAATAACATACATCACTGAAATAAGTAACATAAATGTTTAAATGATACAAAAAACAAAACAGAACAGTATCTTAGTTATCAAAATGTTCTGGTTCTATTATATGATATTACCTATGGTTATATAAATAGAAGTCCCGCGCCGTGCCGTCATGGTCTAAGGCATCCTGCCTAGGACTCGCGTTAAGGAATGCGCGCTGGTTCGAGTCCTCATTGGGGAAGAAATTTTCTCATTAAATTTAGCGAGTGTATGGGAACGGTGCCCACCCAGCTTCGTGATGCACTTGGGGAGTTACGATAGGTAGCGAAATCCGGTTGCGAAAGCCAGCTATAACAGCTGGGGGGATAATCGTGCTAACCACACGATACCTCCATTCTGGTTGGATGATCGTCCACCTCTGCCTCGGCATATGGGCGTGAGGCCAGTAGCCGGCTGGTCGGTCTAGGCTCTTCACGGACTGTAGCGCCAAGGATTATTGTTATTATTATTATTATTATCATTATTATTTATTATTATTATTATTATTATTATTATTATATAAATAGAAAAAAAACAATTCTCAAATAAATTTGCATTTCTAAGAAACATAAAACATAACGTTAATATCTTTTTACTTGAGATTGCACACTTGATCTTAAACATATGAAAAGAAAATTCCTAGCCTTTTAATAAGGGTCTAGTAATTAAATAAAGACTGGGGAATGGATTATTATACACTGAAAGGAGAGATGTTTCAAAGAGGCGATTTGATTGTTTATATATATATATATATATATATATATATATATATATATATATATATATATATATATATATATATATATAAAGTAGATAAAAGTCCAGTCAGGTATAAACAACTGTGGCGATTGAAGGCTGCTTCACTTCGGGACTTGATCAATATCGAGTCTCGGAAAACTCGAAGCCTTTACGTCAAGGACGCGACGTAATACAACATTGTCGTGCGGGTTTTCGGCTTTGCGGGCGCTGTTAGTCTCGCTTTCTCGATCGTTGTTCATCTCTATTCGAATGCATCATTTTTATATTTCACAGCAAGAAATAAAAATTTCCAAAATTATATTTTCTCATTAATTTCCATTTTTTCACAGGGTGTATAAAACTAGACAGACTAATTGCGGTAGAAGCAACAGAGTAAAGAAATAAGCTATTGAAAACCCCAGAGTCCTATTTTAAATATTTTTTTCAAATAATTCCGTGAATTTGTTTCAGACCAGTCTCGATAGTGAAAGCTAGAGAATGTCTGAAAGGCCTAAAGAAGGGAAAATGCAAGTGTTATTAGTAAAAAGACATTTCCTATGTTTTGATTGTTTTCGCTCAAATGATTTCCACTCTTTAGTACGTAAACTTATGCCAACTCAACCTAAGTCGAGAGTGATTAGGCAATATATGGAGAGTTTCTCTGTGATTCTCTGGCAAGTTGGAAGTTGAATAGTCCGATGCCAAGTAATATAGGTACATATGCTTCACATCAACACATTGCCTAAACACAAATCATATTTATTTGATATAGCAAGAGATACTTGGGTTGGAAGATAGAATCATTTTTCTTTTGTGTTTTTCTGAATTGAAGTCCAGTCCAGAAAATTTTGCCGGCTTATTTTTGAGACGCCCGGTATATAGTCTTGTTGCTTTGCTTCTTAAATATTACGACACAAAATATTACGCCCAAACATGTTTCTCAATAAGCTTATTGAACAAGCGTTACATTATATTGTTCCAGAATCAAAATTTAATGTTAATACAAATGAAAAGTAGCCTACAAATGGAACTTTCTTGCAGTCTTGATTTGCAGACAACATTCCATATTTAATACATATTATACATTTCCTCCCCCTTCCTTTTCTCGATAGAAAACTTCCCACTGCAGTATGGACATTTTACATTATTTTCACTGTCTCTATCACCAGAGGAGCTGTATATGAAGATTGTATTTATTTTCTGAGTCTGAATATGAATGTCTTTGCTTGTTCTGCCGCTTTATCTCATTAGGAACCTGATCAGCCTGCGAATATGGACATTATTCTTATGTTCTAATGTTTTCAATTCCTGAAGTTGGTTCTGCCTGGATTTTCATGGAGTCACTCATTGATTCCTTGAGTGAAATACTCGTATGTTTTGAAAGGTTGCACCAAGAAGGCTAGCCTTGTATGTTCAATGTGGGGACAAACAAAAAGAGATGGACACCATTTACACGGGCTAGATCGAAAATCTTAATAGTTCTAATGTGGGAATAGTGATCGTCCAACACTGAGATTGCTGGGTTATCTTTCATAGATTTCATTTAACGAAGGAATAGCTGGGACCAGTGAACAAAAGTTTCATTCTGGATCCATCGAGATTTGTGACAGTTAAGCTACCATTTGGCAGCACCTCAGCTAAGAAAAGCGAACATATTTTGTAGGTATGCAAAGTTTTTACAAAAGTATAAATCGGGTGATTTTTGGGCAATATCTAAAATTCCGACGTAAAACTATTTTAAACAACAAGGTCCCTCATCAATCTGGCTACACCGAAAATAATTTCCAAAAGAGACAATAACAGTGTTGCTAACTTGATTCTTTAAAACCCGCTATAAGTTAGTACAGAAATCGCTCAATTGTTGTACTGTCAATGTAAAATGAGATTGTTTTTTGCCGCTATAAGAGTTAATACAACTCGCTAAATGGCTATACCAGAGTCGCCAGATGATTCCAGACCAATGTCGCCAACTATACATCTATAAGGCGCCAGAAAGTAGCCAATTATCTCTAAAGCTGATAGTGATAGGAGAAATAAACTTAAAGAAAAAACCTACAGTGTAATTATGAACATAACCATTCATATTCATTAATAAATTTGTAATAATTTTATTGTTAATATTATTTAATACAAAGATTCAGGATCATGAAGTGGCATTATTCAGCTATGATACTTGCATTTTGCTGTTTGTTTACAGGTATTACATACTTTACAAATTTCTTCATGCGAATTTTTCTTAAAATTTGTGGCTTCTTGAAGCCAGCCCGAAAATTTTAATTTTCTGCTTTAGGTGTGCCTATAGTCTAATGGTGCATTTTAAAAATGGAAGTGATTTTGAATTATGACTAAATATCGGTACCGAATTTTGAGCCTTGAATATAAAATTTTAATTAAATTACAATTATTTTTAGCCCAGAGCCACTTCTCCCACCCCTTGTTGTACTTTCTGCACCTCTCATATTTCGGCATCTTCTACATAAACGTTATCACAGTTAAAGAAAGCAACCAAGTGAAAGAATCAGCTAATAGGCCCGGTAAATCGCTGATTTTCTGCTATTATTTAATTAACGGCTTACTGCTCAACATCGTTTCTATTAATTTTCAAAGTTTAGAAATAAAGCATAGAAATGGATTACATGTATTTTAAACTAAAAAGTCTACATCTGTGGAGTAACGGTTAGCGCGTCTGGCCGCGAAACCAGGTGGCCCGGGTTCGATTCCCGGTCGGGGCAAGTTACCTGGTTGAAGTTTTTTCCGGAGTTTTTCCTCAACCCAATATGAGCAAATGCTGGGTAACTTTCGGTGCTGGACCCCGGACTCATTTCACCTTCATCTCATTCAGACGCTAAATAACCTAAGATGGTGATAAAAACGTCGTAAAATAAGCTACTAAAATAAAAAAATAAAAGTTTAATTGGTAATAAAATCCACGTATTTAATTCATTAATGTAATATATTTATAAGCATTAATTCCACTTAATTATGTTATTAAAGACTTTTTTGTAAATCACAGATCCCTATGTCATTGCCTGGGGAAGTTCTCTATGCAACTTTGAACGTTAGTCTGCTATCTTTTGAAAATTAAGGGGAATACAAGAACTGACGAATATTTACGTTCTGAAGAATATTACGTAAAAGGGATCACAGTCAGTCTTGTGAAAAAAATGTTTTAATTAAATTATTTTTATAATTTCGACATTAAAAACGCCAGAAAAGTAGCCTGGTCGCTAAGTGGAAATTTTCGTCACCACATGGAACATCAACTGCGACAAAATACGAAGTAGCCACATCTGGCAATTCTATGGAGATAATGCATCCGAAGCTGATGTAAATTTATTTAGCCAAATGAATAACGGCGAATTGTAAGTACCACAGTCTGCAGCCAATCATCTGCACGAGTTAACATTAATTTTATTGCGAAACATAAAGAAATTTACTATCTCTTTCGTAGTTACGTAACCTTACTAGCTTAGAATAAATTACGGTATAATATTACGCCGGTGTATGATAATCGGCACACTTCCCTTAGTAATATGATATAATCGTTCTGGACAAAAAAAACCAGATGTCGATAAAATAGTGATTAACTGTCACACCCGTAACATCAAGAATGAATATTATTATAGTAACAAAATCTGCTCTGGGACAAAAGTTTAAATACCTTCTAACAAAAAAGTGACGTCTATTGTAATTTCAGCAAAGCCCGCTAGCAGTAACTTAGTTAAAAATTATACAACTGGATATCCGGAACATCTCCTTCATCTGCATAATTTATGTCTTGGGCACTTATTTTCCAAAGGATGCAGGGTCTTAGTCCACTTTAGCAAATTGTTCAGGAGAGCAATTTAAAGTTTGCTTTTAGCATATTCCTTCTTGTATGCCAAATTTAAAATATGTCATATGTTCACTTTATCTCACTGTTTCATTCATACAATATGGAATTCTATTCCACAAAACATGCATAACTCACTTTTTAAAGAAAGTGGACAAAGCTCGTACCTTCCCTATACCCTTCATATTTAAATTTAATAAGTATTTTGTTTTTAAACCAACTTGTGATATCTAGTACTTAGATTATATTTTCTCTTATTACATCGTTAATGATTCTATCTCTCAAAATATTCCTGTGGTAGTTCTTTAAATTCTAATTTCTGTAGTTCTCAGTTAATGTTTCCACTGTCCCGGTCGGGGCAAGTTACCTGTTTGAGGTTTCTTCCGGGGCTTTCCCTCAACCCGATATGAGCAAATGCTGGGTAACTCGGAATTGGACCCGGGAAACATTTCACCGGCATTATGACCTTTCTTTCATTCAGACGGTAAATAACCTGAGATGTTGATACTACGTCATAAAATAACTCACAAAAAAATGTTTCCACTATGGTGACTGAGTGGTCAGACCTTTAGCCAATTTGCAGGAGATCCGGGTGCAGGTCCTGTACAAGCCTGGGATTTGTCACCTCATTGAAAAATGCCGTTACGTTTGTGGCGGACAAGGTCGCAGTTGTGGTTTTCTCGGGTTTATCCCGTTTCCCCATATTAGGAATCAACGTCATTCCGTCAACGACTTTCCATTCCGTCATCATTTCATAGCATTTCCCGAACGCAATGAGGGGGCTGGCCTAGGGACGAATGAGGTTGCCTGCTTGAAACCTGGATATGCAGCCAATCTTAATGTAGTCAGCCGGTGTGATTTGGGAATGCGCCTAGCTTGAGGGTTAGTGCAATAGATCTTGAAAGGTCGCAGTGCTGAGTCTTAGTGCATCTCTTCCGAAATTCAATTCATTACAAATTAAATTGTCAGTTACTGTTTCTTTGTTTGTATCTGCTTTTTTCTCAGAGGAATAGTTTATTACCAGTCTTATGCAAGTTTTATTCGTATATAAGTACATTGACACGTATTCACATATTTTTCTTCCCATGCGATATCTCAGAGACAGCCAGATATTGCAGCGACTTTACTGGCTGGGTTCACAATTTGCCAATTTTATTCTCAAGCAGCTGTAGTGCATTCCCTTTTCTATTGTTTTATAGTTTGCTTAAAGATTATTTCGAATATAATTCGACATCCCGACATCTAGAAACATAACAACTATAATATTGTAATACCCATTCTGGGATAAGCACGTTTTCAGAGCTTAGACAACGGTTGAGGTGACATTAAACTATGCTATTTGGGATATGTGCACAGCGCTACATGTCTGAACAATTCCATGTTCAAATCGTAACGTGAAAGGCTCCCTCGACTGACATAAGATGGTTTGCTGAGATCCATCCAAAAAGGAAAATTACTAAGAGGCTGTTGCCAGAGAAAAGCCTTGAGAAGGTATCAAAACTACAGCACAACCAGAGGATAAACAAAGGGGCCTATATACATAATGTTCTGCCACATAACATGTATTTCACTACAAATCCAGCTTTCTTCAATCTTTCATATTTTCTGCCTTCTTCTTTACAGTTTTCTTGGGAAAGATAAATGCGATAGCTTCCCGTTGCTTTCTGCGCACCACTCTTTCTTTCCCATCTTAAAAGATCCCACGGGGTCCAAGCGTGGAGGTGAGGAAAGTTTCATTTGACTAATTAGACCCTCCGCAGTTCACCGATATTCACCGCAAGGGTTAAATATTAGTTCTATCAGGGTTTTTTGACCCGATCAGAGACCGGGAAATACAAATCAGCCTTATCGCCTAAATAGGCCTATGGGGTAATTAATTATTACAACTTTGAACATGAAAAATTGTTTCTGTATCGTATTCCTTTGCGATTTCTATACTAATGCAAGGTAAAATATCCATAAATGCGATATGAAAAATAATACATTAGAGAACTGGTGCAGATTAATAGGAATGATGCTATCTGTGGATCGTAACGTCAGAAACTATGAAAATGTTCTGGATAGGGGAAGGATCTATGCAAAACTAATGGTAGTGTATAGAAAATTATAGAAAAAGGCAATGTATATACAATGTTCTCAGATCTATGTATTTTGGCAACATACATTCCCAGATTCAGTATGGCATACCATTGTGTGGCGCAACAAGCAAAATTACGGAAATGTTTAAGCTACAGAAGAAAATTATAAAAATTATTAAACAAGCACCTATAAGGTCGCAAAGTAAAGCAATTTTTAGAGAACTCAAAATTTTGCCAGTGCCTTCAATATACATTTTAGAAACAGTGTCTTTCATTCATAAAAACAAAGCAAAATTCAAATTGAATTCAGACTACCACATATATCAAACAAGAACATCAAGTCATATCCATCTGTCCACTCATAGATTCACCACAAGTCTTAAAAGTATTTTACATAGAGGCATAAACATGTATAATAAAATTCGAAGCTCCATAATAAGTAGTAAACAAAAGAAGTTTAAAAGCATAGTCAACAGGTTGCTGCTGCATCATATGCCATATACTGTAGAGGAATTTATATCTTTAGACCTTACATGAAAGTGCCTACTAATGTGTAATTGTGAAGGCATATAGGTCATTACTGCTGTTAAGAACATTTCTATTATTATTATTATTATTATTATTATTATTATTATTATTATTATTATTATTGTATTATTATTTTTATACTATCTTAGATACAGTTCTTCTTAAATCATGTCAGCAGATGTCCTGCAATAACAAAGCTACAAATTCATAAATATACCTATAGTACAATCAGAAACTAGATTAAGACCTAGAAATAAGACCGACGAAGCCATGATTTGTAAAAATCTTTATGTTGAATAAATTATTACTACCACTAGTACCACTACCACTACCACTACTATTACTACTATTACTACTACTAGTACAACGGAAATAGTTAACCTCAGAACATTCTACGAAAGAAAAGTAAACAAAGTGGAAGAAACTAGATGGTCCAAAAAAAGGAATATTTTTATTCAAATAAGTTCTAAATATAAAACGTCCACTCTGAAGCAGTTTTATATTAATCCAGATTCGTCATTCACATTTTCCTTAATAAGATTATTACAAGACAGATCACATCGATTCTACTGCCAGTATTTGATCCAGACTCTAAACAAACGCACACGACGTCCTCGACGCAGAAGATGGATTTAGAAGGGCGATGAGATCTTCCTTTTTCTCATCTACGTATAAATTTGTAGATACATAGTGCAATGATACTGCGTTCCATGTCTGACAGGCGACGTAAACATTGCCGGCAGAGGATAGAAGTTACAATTAATTGCTATTCAACCAATGGGAGAGGTCTCATTCCACACTTTCTTGAAGTTGGGCGGGGGTAGAACGCTTCAGACCAGTTCCACTCCACCCTTTACCGCTTAGCTTCCTCGAGACGGGCGCTCCCACCACCGTCATTAAGCCGAAGGAACATCACTACCTGTGACTGGTCTGCACAGGAACTCTCTGAATGAATTATCTGCAGCATACTAAAGGACGAATCTTTTAATAAAGATGGCCCAAGTTAGTGGCTGTGGTTGTCATAAGAGTAATAGTAATTGTTTTGCGTTTCGGTGTAATTTTACATACAAAAATTGTTCTCCTGAAGTGAAATTTTGTTGTTCCTAAGCGAAAAATAGCATGCCAATAGACCGAAAGCTTAGATTGTGGCTTTGGGGACAGACGCAACTGACTGAATATAGTGTACTCCAACGAAACACATTCGTGTTTGTAGTCGACATTGCGTTAATGGTACACCTACGAGAGGACCTGATAACGCAGGATATAAACCAATGTTGATGTATTGCCTGAGAATACTTTACCGTAAATACTTGACGAATATTTCTTCTAATCTTTCTGTCACTTGAAATACACGTTGGATATTTTTAAGATTTTTGCCTTTTTCTAAGGTAGGAGACTTGAAGTATGAGGTGCCAAATTATATTTCCTGAAATTAAACGTCATATTATTGGCCTATTTGGTCCTAAATTAGCTTCAATTCTTAATTTCTTTCAACGTCCTATAATAAAGAATGAATACAATTTACTGCATGGTCAAGAATGGGTAGAACGGAGAAAGATTCTCTACGGCACCGGGCCCCGATCCCGGATTTTCAGCTCTACGTGCTGACGCCTTATTCACTAAGCCACACCGGATTCTAGTTCCGATACCGGATTGAATCCTTCTCAGTTTAAGTTCTACCTCTGTGTTCCCCCTTTGGTGTCCTACCCTCATGTACTGTGTCACAGAATATGTGACAGTAGCACAATGTCCAACACACTATGTACAGAGGTACACTCATTACGAGTGATTAAGTGGCCGGGGTCCGACGGAACAAGGCGCCGTCTTGAATCACAAAGTGATTACTTATGTATATCACATTACTATGATGTACCGAAGTACATATGATACATGTAGACCTGAAAACTCAGCTTCGGGTTCCTGTGCCGGAGAGAATGCAGAATTCCTGCACGAAAATATCATATGTAGGCTACTTCGGTACATCATAGTAACACAACATACTAGTTAAGAATTGCATACAATAGTCTTTCTCACAGCAAAATTTTTCATTTGTGCCTTTAGAGGTGCTTACAGTCAAAATAGCTGCTTTAGCGCGGCTTCTACAGCAAGTGATTAACTCCACTTTTCTGCGAGGAATCGTTCCTTGGTCCACCAGGTTTGTAATGGAAATAGCTAGTACTGAAATTCTAGCTAGTAACTGAATCAACGGTTTGGTGTTAGCTTCTAATGTCAGACTTGAAGACTGAAACAAAGGGGTTTCCATCCCCCTTAAATAAACACAATGTTACAGTGGTTTGTGAGGATGATGTTTGACAAGGACACCAAGTCCATGCATTTGCATGATCAGCGTAACACAAAAGGACAGTCAGACTTTCAGAATATACCCCTGAGCCATTTTCCCTTCTCTCTTCGGCACGTACTCCGGTCTGGTCAATTCATCCATCCTCTTACAGCTGTACTCAGACGGGCAGAGACCATTAGCTAATGGCGGTAAAAAGGTAGGCCTGTCTGTATCTACTGAACCCCATTCTTAATATTATGTCCTCAACTGTAACACATCATATGTGACAGCGTTTCAAAAAGATATTTTGGAAGAGAACTTGTACACGGGATATGAAATGTTGTTTTAATACTAGTGCCCACGTGCATCAACGTCGGTTAGTGTAACCACCAGTTAAAATTGCCACCTAATGCCTGGTTAAGCATTTTTACGGTGCATCGACCTTGGTTAGGACTTAAATAGGAGGTTAACCACGGTAATCTCTAACCGGCCATATTCGATTGGTTAAAGGAGATAACCAGTGACCAGTAGGCCAAGTAAAACAAAATGGCGGCCAGATCCAGAGGTGATTATTTCGAAGACGATTGTTATTGTACAGTACTTGTATTACTTGGATAGAGATGATGGTGAGCGTGAAGTTTCTTTAGTGAAAAAAGAGAATTCTTACGAGGAATTACTGTAGGTGAAAAAAATTTCAGGGGGGATTTCGTTTATCAAAATCTACAATGTTATTTCTGCTGCAACAAATAGATCACTTAAAATAACGCAGAAACAGTTGTGTTTCTCCCATGAATCGGCTGCTTATATTACAATTGTATGCAACTGATATTTTCTGTATTTTACGAGAAAACACTCGATTACCTTTTTCTCTACCTCACTAGTCGAATGAAGAGAGGTTATGGATGAATCATAGGATAATGCACAGTTCCCTGGTATGAATGGATCGTATACGCATTCGTATTAATCTTTTTCATCCTTTTCATTTATGGATATTCCATCTTTTTCATATGCAATATATATTTAAATATAGTAATTAAGTCTATCAACATTTCAAACTCACTTGGAATATAATCATTTTTGCATTCCATTTCTAATGTTGTACGATTTTAACCTAAAAGCACTGAAAAACAGAGAATGTAACTCACAAACACAATAGCGGCAAAGGGCAAACAAATGCAACGCGAAAATACAGGCCATATTCATTTCCATAATAGAACGAAGTAAGCGTAGTCATTCTTAGAAGTTGACTATTATCTTTGCAGAGGAATGGATGCTTTCCTTCAGTCACTTTGTACAAACAGTGCATCATCATAGACTTTCCGCATACTGGGACAGATATGGCACACTGTCAATAACTGAATTTGATCATATGTGACATCATTTGAGAAAGAGAGAACTACTGAAGTTATTTGAATATTAAACCAGTGTGTGCAAAACTGTCCTATCCAGTAAGGGGTTAAATGAGGTTTGAGCTATCCATGTTTTAGTAATCGGTGATTATGAATGGTGCACAGAAATTACATTTTAACCACAGTTCCCATTTAACTGTCGTTTCGTAACCTATGATTATTGCGTTTTTAACCGATGTTGATGCAATTCGCCATAGGAGTTATTATCCAAAAAGATTAAGACACAAATTCAGCTGTGGAAGTGACTGTTATGTGTTGGAATTCCGGCTAGGAAACGGGTGTTGTCCTTAGTCAATGTGATTATGTTTGTCTTTTTTCATGTTGCTTATCTCACGTCAAGGAAATCCTAACGTTTTGTTCGTCTAGGTTCAGGCCCAGAAAGTTAAAATATTTTCTTAATACGAACACATTTAAGGACATGAAAACGATCAATATATAGTGTTTCAAAAGTGATGGTAAAAATTTAGGGATGAAAAGTAAAAACGAAAGGCAGCAAAAAAGTTCCAATAAACATGGGTTCGAAAATTAACCGTTTACGAGATAATGTCATTTATTTTGCTCGTTGGGGCGGCCGGTGAACCGATAGCCTGGACAAGGAAAAAGCGGCAACATTCATGCTTGGTATGTAAGCCGCATTCTCCCCATCCCACTTCCTTCTAAATGTGAGACGACATCTAAATAGACGACAAAGTGAACGGTGGTTCGGTGGAGGAGGATCGGATTACCGGATTTAAATCCTTTGGATTTTTTTGTATGGGGTTATGCAAAAATCATAGTTTATACAATAGGCATCACTACACCTGAAGAATTTCAGTATCGGATTGTAGATGTTTCCAGCAAATTAAGAATAATCCAGGACTGCTCAAGCGCATTCTTGGGCTTTTACGGAGAAGACTAGACAGATATATTCTTGTGCATGGTCAGCATTTTGAATACTTGCTGTAAAATTCTTCAGTTAACATGTTAATATTGTACTGTACGTTGTTTATCCACAAACGTTATTGTTTTCAAACAAAAAAAAAGTTTCTTTTGTGTATGTTTAATCATACTTCTGTGGCATTGAATAAGAAATTATGAATTTTACTGTCCCGTGATTGATAAATAAAATAAAACTATCACAGCTTTTGTTGGAATTAGTACTTTGTACTCAGAAGGCCGCAACCAGCACAAAATGGTTTTATCTCGTAAACGGCTAATTTGTGGACCCATGTTTAGGCTTACTGGAACTTCTTTGCTTCTCTTCGTTTTCACCTTTCTTCCCTATATTTTTTTACGATCAGTTCTGAAACATCCTGTATACAGTATATTTCAGAGAACAAATATCTCAATTAAACAAAAATTGATATTTCTCTTTTCAGGGATTTGATAGGTACTGGGCAAGGATTGCCTTCCCTTACTTTCCACAAATTTCAATCTTATGCCTGTGTACTAGAGAAATACGTGGCAGACAGGCTTTCAATTAGTGTGAGAACACAGGTAAAAAAACACCAACCGCAGTTAACAGTATCAGCAAGTGTGTTCTCTTGTACGCACTCAGAAAAAATTAGTCAATTAATGCAAGTTGTCATACAAACTAATTATACATTATGGTGGAAGTAATATAACTGTGCAGATTTTAATGCCTTATTCTGGATAGTTGTTGCTTAATCAACTGTCCGAAGACATGTTGGAACCTTATAATTGACGACAATAAAGCACCACTCATGAGATAATTAAACCAGCAGATATTGGGGCAGGGTGGCAGTTCCTTTCCTCCCTCCATTGCATACATACCTGAATAGTAACAAATTTCTTTAATCAAGTTTCAGGTGTATACAAACAATAACATATTGTTCTTCCTTCGACATATATCGTCAAGTGAGATTACCGCCTGATAATAGATGCATATTCCTTGGATAGAGCGCAATAAAAAATTGTAATACCATATTAGTTGCAAATGGATAACTTGTTCAGAAAGAAAAAGAAACAATTTTCCGCTAAATATTAACATTGTTTTACTCCATGGACGGTTTTTTTGAAACTGAAATAAAATTCATCATTTTTTGCCATTAGAAAATCTGGGAACAAGTGGCGAATATACAGAATAGTTCAGATTATATTGTTACTATTATTATTATTATTATTATTATTATTATTATTATTATTATTATTATTTACATTTATTTTTCTCATTTTGTTTTCCGTGCAAAAAGTGTGTTTGAATGAAATATCAGTCAGTTCGGGTGCCATAAAACCAGAGTGTAACTCTGCATGCTACAAGGCAGTGGTGGACTGACGCACAGGTTTCTGGTTGCTTATAGTTTATTTTTATGATTATTCCGACAGTGATATCATCAGCACAACAGTCAGATCGAAACCGTTTATTAACCATTCACAAATCTGATACCTTTCACAATTTAGCTTTCAGCGTAGCATGAGTTCGTGATAAGTGAAGTGCTCAAGTTTTGTTCAGATGAGTGAAAAGATAAAGTTGTATTTTGCTGTTTTATTTAATGTGAAAATGGGTGACTGTAACGAAGTGTGCCATTATGACGTTGGAAACCTAAAATAAAAACCTTTTTCGAGACCGACTAGTGCCTAAATTAACAGCGGCTGGATTTCAAATATAGGGCCCAAATACATTCGTAACTCCACAGGATTACATTTTGAAAGTTAAAGAACATAAATTTATTCTGTATAATAACAATAATAATAATAACAATAATAATAATAATAATAATAATAATAATAATAATAATAATATTAATAATAATAATAATAAGAGGAAGAAGAAGAAACAGAAATATGTATAGCTATGCCCACTTTCTTGAGAGAAATTAAAGTAATAGCATAGTGCATGCCCTGGTCTTGTTTCACTCTTCGCCACTGCTGGCATCCCTATCGCAGTCACTAAGAGATGGAATGCTGCTATTAAGACCGAGCCATCGTTCTGGCTGAGGGGTTAGCGAGTTCGATTCCCGGTCAGGACGAGTTGCCTGGGTGAGGTTATTTCGGGTTTTTTTCCTCACGCCTATGGATGACTATCAGGTAACTTTATCAGAGACTGGAACCCCACCCATCTTCGCCACTTCCTTTCCTCCCCCATCAACTTTTCCTTATCATCCCGTTTCTGATTTTTCAGATCACTCTACCCGCGGCCTCCCGAAGCTGCTGACTCTCTCGACCGGCCTCCGTGGAATGTAGTAGTTCAGCGATGTTGGATGGTTTATGCAATGGAACCCGAGGCGGACCCACTCGGGGAAGCAGTTTCGCCTCGGACCGACAGGGGAGGGGCCTTAAGGGAATTTGCCGAAGCTGGAATGGTATATGGGTTCTGTCGGCTGTAGGGAACAGTCGTTAAGAGGGAGTCATGTAGTTAGGACGGTGCGCGTAGGGAATCTGTAGCATGCAACTCATTCCATATCGAGGGTTAGCACAATAGATATCAATAGGTCGCAGTGCTGGGATATCCGTGCCCCCCTCAGTTAAATTCCATTCGATTCCAAGACTGAGTACGTGCTATATTCATAGGTGTTTCGGCGATTCGCTGTTGCCAAACTGTGGGAATTTTCAGTATGATTTTCTATTTAACCACGCACTTAATTATAAAAGGGATAGGCTAATAGTTACTTCACTTATTTTAGTGTATTCTATTGTTCCCTTTAACCTCCACAGTTATATCACTTCGATCCTGTATCTAAATCTGTGATTTTGTGTACCTTAAATATCTATAACAACCACCCTATGTAACGTAGGTTAATAATACGCTCCTAAATTGTAGGCTTCTTAATTTAGAAGTTAAGTAATTGGTAAATATATATTAAAGAGTTAACAAATGAAATTTAATACACTTACTGGTACTGGACGAAGATCTGAGTGTAAAATTTAAAATTGCAGTGACTATAACAACTGAAGTTCTTGGAAACAATCGCCGATTTTCAATTACATTTCGCTGTAATATTACAAATTAAAACACGACGCTACAATAATCCCCCTATTTCATTCTATTTTATCTGTGTGTAAGCACGAAGTTCGATAGAATTCCCAGTACACGGCTCCTAATTAATTTGAACTTAATGGCGTCGCGGCAATATCCATTCTTTTATTTTCAGAACGCGTACTCGGGGCTCGGCGAGCATACTTATGCGCTGGGATACAGGCATTCTCTTACTATAGACCTGCGGGCACTAGTTGCAGTTTGCCGGCAACGAACAACGTGAGTGATAAAAATATCAAGAAATTAATATACACTTCCAAATCATAAAAAACGTTACCAATCAACTCGTTTATTCAGCACCGCATAGAAAAAACAGGTTACCGTCCTTCTACGTCCTACAGCTGTCCTAACCTCAGGATTTTAAAATCTTTACATAGGTTCTTTAACAACTAACTTTTGTGTTGGCTCTCAATTTAGAATCCTGCTTTCATTCTTCGTCTGTGTTTGCTTCATTAAATACACGAAGCATAAATGGAGGGAATTGCAATGCCACAAGAAATCTGTTGAGATATTTTCGCTTCCCAGCAGCACCGGTACCGAAAAAGTGGTTATGATTACGCTGCTCTCCTGTGTAGACCTACAATGATGTATATTGGGATATGATTTTATTTTTACTAACATGTCTAATATTAACCTGGCTATACCTTTGGATTAACGATTGAGAACCGGAAACACCGTTTGCTACTCTCTTCCACGACTGGAGTTCGATGATACTGGCGTAAAATACAAACAAATCACTTTATTAGATATAGGAGGGAAGAAAAGTAGTTCATCCATTTACGTAAACTAGGAAATATCGCGATTTTGAGTTTGATACTTGTAAATAGATCTTTGTTTAATAAAAATACAGTACTGTATTAACAATAAGTGTTTTTACTCACGAACTGAGCTATCCATTCGGACGTATTCATTATGCAGTGTATATTATAGGTACTGACTAATGCACATTAGCGTACAATATAGAGAATGAAGTTAAATTGAAAAATAATCATAATATGGATATTTAAACACATTTTTGAAAATGGTAGCCGTTCATTTCGATACAGACTTCAGTTCTTTTGTGTATATTATCGCACTATTGTATCTAATTCCAATTACCAGTTTCGTTCTTCGTACTAGTAACTCATGTTGAAATAATTTCTGTACCTAGTCTATAAAAGAGTACCTTACGTACTGTAAATTGAATCTTCAATTCTACTCGACCCGCACAGATAAAATTACTCAGACATGCTATCTACTGTCCGTCTAAGTAGTTACGTTGCAGGGCCGTAGAAGGCGGGAAATCACGTAACAATTAATTACTTAACGAGGCACTTTTATTTAACTTATTTTCAACAGTTGTATAATATTACGTAGGCGTCCAATTCCTAACAGAAATTAATGTTTTCAGAAAAGGGCTAAGACAGCTCAGCCACTAGCCTTTACAGAGGGGCACGCAGAAGCGGATGGGGGGGGGGAATCATGCAGGCTTGCACCGTCCTTTGCTCTTACTCCGCGAGCTAAGAAAAGCATACTGTTAACTGGTTCTCCTCCTATCTTTATGACCGCCAGCAGTGTGTAATTTTTAATAACCAATATTCAACATGGCGAGCAATAAATGCAGGGGTACCCCAGGGATTCGTATTGGGGCCTCTTCTATTTGCAGTCTACATAAATGACATATCTGAGACTCTAAAACATAGTAAATACATGCTCTATGCTGATGGTACTATTATACTCGTATATGCACGTACGCGACCCGAAACTCTAAATGACACAAGAGACCAACTGAACAGTGACTTGAACTCAATATCACCATGGTCTACAAAATTCGACTTAACTTTAAATCCAAATAAGTCGCAGGCAATTCTAATCGGGCAACAACGGCTCTTGCGCATTTTAAAATCCGCTATTATAAATTCTGTAAAATTAAATGAATCTATAATCCCACTCAATCTCTCTGTTAAATATCTAGGTGTGTACATGGACGAGGGCCTCAAGTGGAATGTCCAAGTCACACACACATGCAAGACCGTCTTCTCTATCCTACATTCATTAAATCGTCTGGAAAATTTTCCACCCTTTCAATTAAAAAGAATTCTAATACAAACATTGGTGCTGCCACATTTTGACTACTCGGACATTCTATTAACAGACTTAAATTATAATTTAGCCCAAATATTGCAGTGTGTTCATAATGCCTGCATACACTTCATTTGCAACTTCCGCAAGTACGACCACATTATACCTTCTCTTGAAACGCTTCAATGGGTAAGATTACAGGAGCGAAGTGAATATATAATGTTACTTAGTTTGTGTGTTTAGTTGGCACAATTTATGTGTTTAGTTGCTTTAGCTTTTTGTGTTTAGTTTGGACAGTTTGTTTGTGTGTATAATTTGTGTGTTCAGTTTGTATAGCTTTTGTGTGTTAAGATTTATAATGTGTATATTCAATTTTTACAGCTTTTTGTGTGTTTAGTTTGGATAGTTTGTGTGTGTGTTAAGACTATAATTTATGTGTCCAGTTTGTATAATTATTTGTGTGTTTAGTGTGGATATTTCTGTGTTTGTTTAGACTGTACAATTTGTGTGTTCAGTTTGTAGCCTATAGTTTTTTTTTTCTGTGTGTTTCGTTTGTATAATTTATGTGTTTAGTTTGTATAGTGTATGTGTTTAATTTGTAAGTATATAGTGTAGGCTCTCTGGGACTGTTAATGATGATTTCAGACGTTTTATATTTCATAATGATATTAGCATATATAATTTTTTTATTATTTTTACTATTTGCCCATTCATGTCTGCGGTTTATGTAGAATGGACCTCAGTCCGGTGACTTTTACAGATCCTATATGTAAGTGAAATAGTCGAACAGGTAAAAGTACTTACATAATTCATTACTGTGTCATAAACGTTGAAATATATATGTTTTAAATGCGTTTTGAGTGATATAATGCTTCCAAACATTATTTTTGTATTCTCCCAAAAAAGAATTATGATGCACTGAGGGCTTTTCAGCATGAAGTGATTTTATTAACACATGATACGAGAAAAAATAGGCAAATATAAGCTATAAAGATTGAAGAAACAATCGATACTTTTCTTGAAAATAATATAAAACAATAAACAAAAAAAAAATAACATATTCAACCAAGAACTTGAAGGAAATATGGGAAATTCATCACTGTTATGTAGAATAATACAAAAATGCTTTGCATGGTAAATATTGCGTTAAGTAGAGAGTGTTCATGCCAATGTAACACAAAAAATTAAATTGTGAAATTTAAAATCGTAGAAAATTTCAACAGCCTACTTACAGTATATAGCCTATATCCACAAGGAAAGAGAAGCTTCAATTTTACCTGAAACAGAAAAGTTACAGTAAGTTACACTTGACTTAATTTTTATTCTACATTAAAACAGTTTATAAACTTTGATCTTTATATTCGCTCCGCTTTCTTCTCTAGTTTCCAAACTTTTACAAGCGAAATCAAAAGTACTTCTACAGACACCTGAATTTGAAAGCATTGCTGTTACAATATTGTATAAAGTTCTGAGAAAAGAGTATTAGTAAGAAAGCTTGAATTGCTAAAACTCAATACATTTATGAGAACGAATAAGAATTGGAGTAAAAAGTAAGAAGAGAATTTTTTCACACAAAGTCTTCTTTTTATGTAAATCCGCTTACAAATGATAGAAAAACATCTTTACACGCGATGAAACAAATACAGTTCTTTCCTTATTTCAGTTTCAACTTCCCAAGGTGGAACGAATTTTTACGTAAGACATCATATTATTCAAATAAAGAACTACGAATTTGTTGAATCTTTGACTTATTATCATATTCCAGGGACTATAGTATACGTAGTTTATACTCCGTGTCTCGCTAATAATGAAGCCACAGTGAAATTCTAAATTAATTTTAAACTTCGAAACAAAAACTACACTTTAGGAAATTTAATAACTTTATAAATTATGCGATGTATTTACAACAACGTCAAGACATCTATAAAATATAAACAATTTGAACTTTATAGCGATAACATTTTCGCAAATTCATCGAACAAAGGCGAGCTGATCTCTGAAACATTTTAGTTCCAATCAATTCCTTCTAGTATATAACAAATACAAAGTCATTAACTAAGAAGCCCTAAAACTGTAATCAAGTTTGATATTTTTTGTTACGGGTTCCTCTAATTCTTAAAAAAAACACGTTACTATATTATATAGTCGTCTTGTCTCTTCTTATATTCCACAGAGACCACACATGTATTTCTCTCACAGACATCCTTCCTGTACCCGTGTTTTAAAAGGAAATAGTCTCCTGTCAGTAATTGTATCGTCCTGAATTTGATCTTCTTCAAAGTCAATAGCCATTTGGTTATGTTTTCAGTGAAAAATCATTCTCATACAGTGTCATACCTGAACAAATTTTTCAGATACGCATATGCTAAAACTCCACACTCATTCCATCACTAAGGATATTTTTACTTGTAATGAATGTGGTACTTGAGCTATAAATAACAATGATTTGAAAAGAAAGTCGCCTAATATATAAAGACCTAAAAAGAGGAAAAAAGAAACATCTACAATATATGCCCAAATGCGAAAATATTAAGAAAATTCCATAGCCTAAGTGAAAGAAAAGTACAATATGGAAGAAAACGACATGCAAGGAATAGAATAGGACGTATTCATTATGCAGTGTATATTATACCGTCACAGGGCACAGTTTCTTGTCTTGTGATAGACATTTTGGTGTGATTGAGAGGATGAAAAGAAAAGAGCAGAAAATTCCGCATTATATGGAATGGGTAAAGCCTTGGTTTTTCTGAACCGACGCATGCAACGTATGAAGTGCAAGGCCCGCCTCGCACAAATCCGGACTACACGAGAGGTAGTGAAAGGTTTCTATAACTGCGAGATGCGACGTCTGCGCACATCGCAGCCATAAAAACCACTCACTATCTCTCGTGTAGTCCGGATTTGTGCGAGGCGGGCCTCGCACCTCGCACGTCGCGTGCGTCGGTTCAGAAACACCAAGGCTTAAACCTTGTCCGTAAGAAGTTTAATGTTAGAGTCATGTCAGGGCAAACATTTCTGGATTATAAGAATTACTTCCTTCAGTATTTCAAAAGGACAGCAACAAAAAATGGAGACAAATTCAAAATATCTGAGTATAAAGTTTTTACCTACAGTAAAACTCATGAGAATGATGAGATTGCAGTTTCACGAAAAATGTCAAATGTTGTGTTTGATTACTTCAGATTAATTAAACCAAATTCTAAGCCGGACTTCCCAATGTACCTTTGTACACAAAACCCTGTCCAGTAAAGGCTGCCAAAATTCGAGACTTAAACACAATCAAAAATCCTCTAAGACAGGACGTTGTCTCTTATATACTGTAGAATCACTGCAGTCAGCAGAAAACTTGTCCGATTCTGAGGGCGATTAACATGTTAATGTGTATTGTGCAACAAATAAAAGTATTATAATTCAAAGTGATTTCTTGTCATTTACATTATTGTTTGTAAATATCCACACATTAACCTTCAAAACCATTCAATATGGCTGTAAGCGTGTATGTAAAGCCTCCGGAATCCAAGAGGAGCCCAATATTTAATCACTTTGAAAATTTATTTCTCATGCAAAGTAATTAGTAGAATCTTGTTGCCATGGTTATGAAAAGATGTAATGGAGATGTACTTACGGAAAAAAAAAAACATAGTTAATCAGAGGCATTTTGTAGCAACATCAAACATTTTTTTTTTTTTTAATTTCCTAAAAGTTTGATGTAATGAACTTGGGCCCCTCTGGATTCCGGATCTCAAGTGTATCTTCTGAGTTACAGTTTTTATTTCTAACTCTTTTTGGTTTACTCATTTCTTTATAAAAAGCTCCGCAGACAAAATGGTGATATATTATGTTTAGCAATATTTCAACATAACACCATCTAAAATATTGCCAACCTCTTCTCCAATTCTGTTAACTTTGGAATAGATAACCTTGGAATAAACTAACGTCATACAACATGGAGCTTCATTTATTCTATAGTTAGACTATTCCACGAATAGCTATACCAAGATTTATTCCGCGATCGTACAACTAGGCTGATTTGACTCTCAAATCATACAGTAACTCTACGAATACATGTCGAATAATGTAGAATTTGAACTTACTAGTACTTACTTACAAATGGCTTTTAAGGAACCCTCAGGTTATTACCGCCCTCACATAAGCCTATCGGTCCCTATCCTGAACAAGATTAATCCAGTCTCTATCATCATATCCCACCTCCCTCAAATCTCTTTTACTATTATCCTCTCATCTACGTCTTGGCCTCCTCAAAGGTCTTTTACCCTCAGGTATCCCAACTAACTCTCTATATACATTCTTATATTCACCCATACGTGCTACATGCCCTACCCATTTCAAACGCCTGGATTTAATTTTCCTAATTGTGTTCGATGAAGAATAGAATGCATGCAGTTCTGAGTTGTGTAACTTTCTTCATTAGCCTGTAACTTCAACTCTCTTACAAGCAAACGTTCTGATGCGGCAGATAAAAAAGGTAAAAATGTTTCTTCCATCATGTTATTAATATCAGAAGAAGTGCTTTTACAAATTTTGGTCACTCGACCGCAATTACGAGGGTCATAAGAAAATAAGTTCGCCAGAGGCTGTTAACAGAAAAAAACACAATTTCATTGGACAAATTTATTGGAACAGACACAGTAATTTTGAGCTATTTTTAACATATTTCCTATTGGAAATTAGACATTTCTCATATCATAGAATCGACAGAGAGAGGCGCAGGTGCAGTCAAACGCTGGTTCCGATCTCAGGCGGCTGACTTCTAAGACACAAAAATTGATCCCATGATATGATAAATGTCTTAATTCCAGTGGGGGATATGTTGACAAATAGTGCAACAATTGCTGTATCTGTTTCAATAAATATTTCCATGCTATTGTGATTTTTATATAAATGGCCCCAGAGAAAATCACGTTCTGAACGCCCTCGTAATTGCGGTCGAGTGGCCAAAATTTGTATAAGCACTTCTTTTGACATTATTAACATGGAAGAAGAAAGAAAAATTAACTTTTTCATCTGCTCCCATCAGAACGTTTGCTTGTTAGCCAAAACCTAAGCACCTTATTCTGGAATACCCTTAACTTCTGTTCCTCTCTCAAAGTAAGAGTCCAAGTTTTACAACCATACAGAACAACCGGTAATATAACTGTTTTATAAATTCTAACTTTCAGATTTTTCGAGAGCAGACTGGGTGATAAAATCTTCTTTATTCTGCGTTTAATTTCCTCTCGAGTGCCATTTATATTTGTTATTGTTGCTCCAAGGTAATTGAATTTCTACTCTTTGTCAAAGGATAGGTGATAAATTTCATTTTATTCATTTAAAATAGATGGGACAACAAACGTTTCAAATGAAACACAAATTGACTAGTCATGTCAGGTACGAGTTTATTAATAACTTCAAGAGAATATTTCATTTTTTAAGCTTTGACAAATTCGTTCAACTGAAACACATATCTATAAAATTCTCAATGCATATTAGGGCTATGCAAGGGCATGAGATTGATTAGAAAATATGCCTAGGATATTGTTGCGACGGAGCTCATGAGCTCATCGGTAGTCATAACGGCGTTGTAGCCGAAGTTAGAGACGTGATTCTAGATGTTACCTTGACTCATTCTTTGTTAAAACAGTACACTTTATTACGGCCTTTCAATAGCAGACTGTTTCAGTGCTCTGCGGCGACATGTGTAGCGAACACAAACAGCTTCTTCTTCGTTCTGAAGTTCGCAGGATCGGTGCTTATACAGTTCTTACAGAAAGTGCTGTTATTTGTAAATGAAATCAATTCTGATTATTATAAATCTTTTTTTGCTGATAAATCGTAGCTAAGTACATTGGCATATCTTTCAGATATATTTTAAAAACTAAATGGATAAAATCTCTGACTTCAAAATCATTCTCTGCCTGTCTTCAATTCTCATGACAAAATAAAAGAGTTTGTAGGGAAACTTAGTTTTGAGTTAGTTATATAAACATCGATTCCCGAACTTCATTGACATAGGACCCCCACAAGAGCTTCGATATTTCTTCGGCACCCGCTTCATACACATTAAGTTTTTTGTACGATCGTCATTTTCTATCTCTATTTACAGCTATTGTTGTTAGGCCTTAAAAGTTAGAATTCCCACACAGAAACTTGTTCCTAGGAAAACCATTCATCATAACATAAAACTATACTGAATCAGGTTCATTACAGTGCACTTCATGATACTTAGTTACCATTATAGTATATTTTTGCGAAGACTTTGGAATAATATTGGTCTAAAGCCATTCTTCATAACAAAAAACTATACTGAATTAGACTCATTACAGTGCACTTTATGATACTTAGTTACCATTATAGTATAGTTTTGCGAAGACTTTGGAATAATATTGCTCTACATTTTCAGTGCAAAATATATTGTATTTGCATTTTAAAAATATGATCACGCAAAATATGTTGTACAGTAACGTTTATGAAGTATATATTACAAAATGTCGAAAATGGAAAAACTCGCTCTGCTAGTTTTTCAAATTTTTCCTTCATTTTGTAAAAAGCACTTCCCAACCATGTATCATAATATACTACTATACCCATTGTAGCGGTCGTCGTCGTTATTGGTCGTCGTCGCCCTCGGCTGCCAGCTCCGTCTTATATGGAAAGTATCTCGAGGAGGCACGTCGATGTCAATAATTAACTACGTACACTGATTAATTTGGGCGCCAGCCTCCTCGAGATTACTCCGGTAGAGGATGAGGTCCCAGGTCAGCTGCAAAACGGTCGGGACATGGGGTTTGGGAGACGTGCTCGTAGGTTGAAATGATGTAGGCGCACACCAGAAGTTGTTGGTAAGAACTATGAAAACGTTTATTATTATTATTAAGTGTTCGTTTCAGATTAGCAGAAATGCGCGTCCAAGTGTATAATATCTCGCTCTCACTTCCCGCAAGTTGGTAGACTAATTTCTGAGTTCACGTAATTATATATTTTGTACTATAAAACACCAGTAATATAACGGAGAGTTGATAACTTGATGACAATTTATTCCGAATGTAATAAGAATGATGAGAAAAGAATTCAGGCTTATAATAATAATACAACACACGACTTCTTACTAAACCCACTGAAAAATTCTAAGTCCGTAAATTGTTATCCTTCAGAGTTAGGTACGCCGAGAATATGTGGAGTGCAACCTCTTCGTACGCGTACTATATGTCTTCTGTCTATCTGCCCAATCTATCCTCTACTTTCAACCACCAAACATACGATTTCGCCCTCCTATCTATATATCACGTGTCTCTATTAAGAATCCTGATTGGCCATGATTACACTTACGTCACTTAAGACGCGTTCTTCAAAAATTGTTCGTTAACTAGAACATCTCCTTACTTCCGGCGTCCTGACAATTCTCTGACATATACCAGATCATCTCTTTTGGAACCTGGCTTGGCGTCATCTTACTGACCACCCGCAGGCAAAGTCCATACATTCCCTCATCAGTCAACTCCACGCCTGGACACATGTTTCCTGTCAGCCTAGCTTGGCTTCAGCCTTACTGTCCACCTGTTACTTCCGTCTCACATTCTGAAACTTACACGTCCATGCTTCTTACTATCCATATGAGAATATTAACACGAAATACTAATCTGATCAAAACCTCCTTATCGTATACGAGGAACCGTCTCACCATAAAGTCTTATTCTATTACTCTCTATCAGAATTAATTTTCTTGTATTACTTAATTAGGATTAAGATATTAATACGTTATTTAATAATTGACTTAACGTGATATTAATTAGTATTCACGTTTTAAAAATAAATGTAAGGCATAGAATTCGAAAGAGATGTTGTAGAATATTATACAAAAAATGACAAAAACCCTCAAAAGGCCTATGTAAATTTAATAAAAAGCAAAGCAGTCCACCTGGTTGGCGAGTTGGTATAGCGCTGGCCTTTCATGCTCAAGGTTGCGGGTTCGATCCCGGGCCATTTAAGTGTGCTTAAATGCGACAGGCTCATGTCAGTAGATTTACTGGCATGTAAAAGAACTCCTGCGGGACAAAATTCCGGCACATCCGGCGACGCTGATATAACCTCTGCAGTTGCGAGCGCCGTTAAATAAAACATAACATTTTTTTAATAAAAAGCATCATGATAATGGTGAGATGTTCGCTGTTACTACATTGTACTGCTTCTTTATGCGTCAAACTTCGCTTTCTTCCCTAAGTTGATATTTTTCACTTCACGGGTTATAGTTGAAGGCATATCATTTTGTTGTAATGACAGCAACAAAAATACTGTCAGATATTGACTTTTGTTCGGTATTGAAGCTGACTAAATATGATTAATGAAAACCAACTGAACTTCGATACTTAAAACCGCAAGTTAATATTACTTAATTTGTTACTAGCAAGGTCTCGCGACGCACCAAAAATTTATCTGCGATCTACACTTTTGGAAACGCTGGTGTAAAACACAGAAATTGTTCAACATTTCTAACTCTATAGAGTCCTTTTAGTAGAAAATTATCTCAGTATAGAAAAATAATTGTTATACAATGGCATAATGTTCAATTTCAAAATCTGATGTCACAATTAGAAAAAAATACTGTATACCTATATATTTTTTTAAGTAGCATATAATTATGAAGAATTTTCATGGATTCGTGATAATTTACAAAACAATATTGAAAATAACTAAACTTTCATTGAATGAAAGAGAAAGGTTGATTTAAATCTCGAGTGGAGCTGGACTTAAAGTAAAATTCCGAACAGAAGTTACGATTAATTTCTTGACCTCATCGTCAGCGAAAACAGAGTACAGTGAACTACCTGAAGGAGCTTTAAAATTATAATATTCAGTTTGCATGTAAATTCCAATCCGGCAGTTGTCTTTATACTCGGCCACAGAATTTGAACCCGTGACCTCCTCAATGCGAGTCTCATACTCTCTCGGTTGCGCATCATTGTTTATGTAAATAAAATAAATTAAGATGAAATTAGGTACATATATATTATTTTAAGGAACATGGGAAACGAATAGTGTGGGTAAATTATGAGCGCAGGAACGTTATTTCGTGACACTTTTTAAAATAGAGAGCTCAATGCTAAATTACTCATATGCATCTAAGGAAACACCAGAGCAATAACCATCATTTTTTATGTAAACAAAATGAATTAAAATGAAATTAGGTACATATATATTATTTCAAGGAACATGGGAAACGAATAGTGTGGGTAAATTATGAGCGCAGGAACGTTATTATTTTGACACTTTTTAAAATAGTGAGCTCAATGCTAAATTACTCTTATGCATCTAAGGAAACACCAGAGCAATAACCATAATTTTTTATGTAAATAAAATGAATTAAAATGAAATTAGGTACATATATATTATTTTAAGGAACATGGGAAACGAATAATATGGGTAAATTATAAGCGCAGGAACGTTATTTCGTGACACTTTTTAAAATAGTGAGCTCAATGCTAAATTACTCACATGAATCTAAGGAAACACCAGAGCAATAAATAAAGGAGCTACCACAGTGTTTTCAATAGTGTTAGATACAATCGGTGTCAAACATGTTTTATTTTAACATAGGTAATAAGGTGTAGATGATGGTTGTATTCGATAATGTTGGAATTAACATCTTAGGAGTGGAGCGGAAGGGCAGTTGTCTTTATACTCGACCACAGAATTTGAACCCGTGACCTCCTCAATGTGAGTCTCATACTCTCTCGGTTCTGCATCATTGTTTATGTAAATAAAATAAATTAAAATGAAATTAGGTACATATTCAGTAGCGTTAGATACAATCGGTGTCAGACATGTTTTATTTTAACATAGGTAATAAGGTGTAGATGATAGTTGTATTCGATAATGTTGGAATTAACATTAGGAGTGGAGCGGAAGGGCAGTTGTCTTTATACTCGGCCACAGAATTTGAACCCGTGACCTCCTCGATGCGGGTCTCATACTCTCTCGGTTCTGCATCATTTTTATGTAAATAAAATAAATTAAAATGAAATTAGGTACATATATATATTATCGTATGCATCTAAGGAAACACCTGAGCAATAAATAAAGGAGCTACCACAGTGTTTTCAGTAGCGTTAGATACAGTCGGTGTCAACCAGAAGCATTGAAAGGAAAAGCGAATGTTGTTTCAGATACCTTGAATGTAGGAAAGGGTAAAATGATTATACGTACTTGGAATGTGGAGGAGGATGAGAAAGAATAACGTCAAATTCCAGAACTGTGATAAAATTGTGGTTGTGATAGCTGGAAATGTGACTGTAATTACTTAAAGTACTTTAGTCTTAACAAAAAATCCCCAAACAGAGGTGGGGACTTTATTTTCATGAAACAATAATCAGATTTAAATTGTGGTAGTTGGATATGTGATTGTGTTGTATTACAATATGGTGTTAATAGAGTGCCACATGGATTTTATGAACCCCCATGTAAAAGAAGACGTGTGCAAGAGATCTTTAAATAATAATAGTATATTTTATATACTTTTTATTTGCTCATAATAAACTTACAGTACTTGTGCATAAACTTGTTTTTATTTCAATACATCATCCTCATCAAACCAACTATTCTTTGCTATAGACAACTTGTTGCATTGGATCCACTTCTTTTTTATATTTAACGATAGCATTCAAAATTGTCGCTAATGCAACAGTTCGTTATTTTACTTTCTCTATACATTTCTCAATCATGGTTAGCGCGGTGAAAGTAAAAGTCAACACACACATGGACCTTGAGAACTCAATACCATACTGAGAAATCTAAAGGAAGTTCATGGGTTATGTGGTACTCTCACACGTGTCTCTTTCACAGTCGAGTGGCTGGGATGTGAGCTTCAACATGATTATGCAGTAGGCTAATGTAAGTTCATTACATCTAATCAGCAGTCATTAATATGTTATATGTGTACTCGGAGTAATCAACAAAGACAGTGCAAAAAACGAAATAATATTCCAATGTTAATAGAAATCGGTTCCGCCATTATTGTGTGTAAAAGGTAACAAACATCCCGATAGACAGATATGAAGTTAAATTGAAAAATAATCATAATATGTATACCGGTATTTAAACAAATTTTTTAAAATTGTGACCTTTCATTTCGATACAGTCTTCAGTTCTTTTGTGCATATTATCGCACTATAGACTATTGCATCTAATTCCAATTACCAGTTTCGTCCTTCGTACTAGTAACTCAGGTTGAAATAATTCTACTCTATAAAAGAGTACCTTACGTACTGTAAACTCAGTCTTCACTTCTACCCGACTCATATAGATAAAATTGCTCCTTTGTAAAATAACTCCGCTCCAGTGAGCCAATAGTAATATGCATCTAAGGAAACCATGAAAAAGTTCAGTCAGATACTTTGAACCCATGATCTCCCAGAAGCGAATCTCAAACTCTCTCGGTTGTGTATCATAATCTATTTATAAATCATGTGCATATTATCGCACCATAGACTATTGCGTCTAATTCCAATTACCAGTTTCGTCCTTCGTACTAGTAACTCAGGTTGAAATAATTCTACCCTATAAAAGAGTACCTTACGTACTGTAAATTCAATCTTCACTTCTACCCGACTCATATAGATAAAATTGCTCCTTTGTAAAATAACTCCGCTGCAGTGAGCCAATAGTAATATGCATCTAAGGAAATCATGAAAAAGTTCAGTCAGATACTTTGAACCCATGATCTCCCAGAAGCGAATCTCAAACTCTCTCGGTTGTGTATCATAATATATTTATAAATCAATAATTTCCACTTAAAGACTTATATTTTAAGCCAACAGGGAGAATTTGATCCACTTCTTTTTATATTTAACTAAAATACTATATTAAACATAACGAGAATTATTGTGATGTAGTTTTACATACTATCACTGAGCTTATTGTAACGTGAGATGACTGATAGAGTATTGCAACATTAAAAGACACACAGCTAATCGTATGTTTCAATGTTAGCTTCACTTATAAGAAACACATTTGTATCACTCTTCGTAGTCTGAATACGGAAGTAAAATAAAGAAATGGGGTATGTCTGTTTGTACCCATCCAGCGTATTACGAAAATGATTCCATCTATTTAAGGCGGTCTTGCACAACAAACAGGGAATATTATTCATTGTGACGTTAAAACACACACAGCTAATCGCATGTTTCAATGTTAGATGCACCTATAAAAACACCATTATTATTATTATTATTATTATTATTATTATTATTATTATTATTATTATTATTATTATATGCTAGACGCCATGAGCTAGATTATCTGTTCTTTTGTAAAGTCCTCAAAGGTGATATATCCTGTGACTCTTTCTTAAACAATATTACCTTACGTATTCCAACAAAAGATATGAGAGCCCACAAACTTTTCTATATTAGAAATTCGAAATTTCTTTCACCAGTCTCCAGATGCATTAAAAATGCCAACATGCATGGCTGCGAATTCGATCCCTTCAATGTATAGACTTTGTTTGCTCTTGGCAACGATTTATCATTTATGTGTTATTTTAGGCATTATACTCAATTAACATTGTCTCATAGTATTCTTAGTTATCCAATCATCGTCATTATTGTAATTAATTGTAATTGTATTTATGTGTAATAATTATTTTTGTTTTATGTTTTTTGTTATATTTGTGCTGAACTGTAATTGGCCACTGGCTGTTGTACAGCACATTAAATAAATAAATAAATAAATAAATAAAATAAAATTATTAATTCTGGAGATTGACTAGTAATTATAGGTAATTATTCAAGTGAGCATTTACTTGGATTTTATGAACCTCCATGTAAAAGAAGATGTGTGCATGAGCGTCTTTAAATAATAAGAATAGTATATTTTATATACTTTTATTTACTCATAATAAACTTACAGTGCTTGTGCATAAACTTGTTTTTAGTTTCGATGCGAATTGGTTCGGCCATTATTGTGTGAAAAGGTAACATAGACAGACTACAAACAAACAAAAATGTCAAAAATACGATTTGTGGTCTCAGGATGGTTAATTATACATGTTCTGTATATCTTTTGTACTTTTAACAACTGATGTGAGAATTACCAGTCTGCTCCGTGAATGTGCTCTAAATCTAACAAATCATGAGAGTGAATTAAAAGATATTTGAGAATGCATCACTGATGAAATGCAAGACATTTTAAAGATACATTTAAGTGAGTACTCTGCTTTAGAATTTAACATATTTGTTGAGCAAAATTTGAAAAATCCCCATAATAAACTAATACTTATAATTATTTATATACCTTCTCCGAACATATCATTAAAAAGAAATATTAAAAGTTTCTTACAATATGGTGCATGGAGCATTTTGCACTTTGATAAGACTCATGCGTTAGATTTATGCGTTACGATGTGTAATTATAAATGTAAACACCATTTATTTTTGGAAAAAGATTGATCATTATTATTATTATTATTATTATTATTATTATTATTATTAAATTTTCTGCGGAAGGAGTAAGGTGAAAGATTTTTCTGCCTTACTGAAACCTTTCTCTGACTGTGGTTATGCGTCAATCTATCGTGAAAAGTCCAAGTCTTTTTATGTATATCCTTTTGTACTTTTAACAACTGCTGTGAGAAATTACAGTCTTCTCCGCAAATGTCTGGAATCAGGTAAAAGATTTTACTTCAAGCCATAGATAGAGTATAAATCATGCTAACTTTATGTATTTATGCCTCTTTAAATACAGCAACCAGGTGACTGTTGAAGTGTGTTTTCTCCATTGTTATTATGTTATACATTTTATTCACTTCTAATAATCATAGGTCATTTTTGAAGTGAGAATTGAGTTTTCTCCACATATTTGAGTAATTTTATTCATTTCTACTAACCTTTCCGCTATTTCATCTTTTTGAATTCGATTTGATGCATTGTTTTACTTCCACCAAGGTGATATACTTTCTCTTTCAATTACTGTTTGCGTGCTTCAGACAGCCGCGTCCAGTCAATGTCATATAGTCGAGGACTCACTTTCACTTCCACGTGCGGGATTCACCTCTCACACAGATGACTAAACCGACTGCGTAATACATACTCATACATATTTCACAACAGAAAATTATTTTCAACTGGCCAGGGAACAGGCGGTGGTCGAAAAAAATAATACAAGTGTCAAATAAGACCCACAGGAACATGCGTATTCGAAACATCGCCTTCCTTTTGACACGTGTGACCTAGTTCTTTCAAGGTGAATTACTATCACGCAAGGGCAACCACAACTCCTCCCGTCTCCTCACTATCAATCAAATGTTGTAATACCAACAATTAATCGCAATTCAACACTCCCATCCCCCCCAAATTATCTCTCTCCCATTATCCAATTGCACACGCGGATCACCCCACCCAACCACCGTTTACGACCACTCACATACATGAGGTCTCCATTCTCATTCGCTAATCACAATCCCCTTCCAACCCCATTGACCAATCGCATTTGAGACCCTCCCCCCATGCACCAATCAAAATTGGGTTCCCCCCTCTTCTGTTTCAACCAATGACGAAGCAACGCCACGCCTACTTCCCCCACCCCTCCTTTGGCCACGCCCCTCCAGGCCCTCCATACCCTCAAACCCTTGACGTCAGTCCACTTTGTATACTACTCACCAGGCTATACATGTTAGTTATTCTGAGAGACGCTCTATTACTTTTTACTCGGTAGAGATATAGTCCAAGCTCACACAACTTAACAGTTTTGGTACCAACTTCCTAGTTCTAATCTTAACAGATGCTGTGCTACACCATAACACCAGGACATTGATTGTCACATTATGGTTTCCTCGCCGCCAGTACGCGAAACACTCCCGGAAACTTGAAACTTTGCCTCATCTATCCAAATGACGTGCTTTTCCAAATCTATATTTTCCTGCAGCATTGGCCCAACCATCGGCGTAGCTCAGTCGGCAGAGGCGCTTGCCTGCCGATTATGAGTCGTGCTCGTGCGTGGGTTCTATTCCCGCTTGGACTGATTCCCTGGTTGGCTTTTCTACGAGATTTTCCCCAACTGTAAGTGAATGTCAGGTAATCTATGGATAACCCTCGGCCTTATTTCGCCAAATACCATTTCGCTATCACTAATCCCATTGACGCTAAATAAGCTAGTAGTTGATACAGCGTCGTTAAATAAACAAAAAAAAAAGCATTTGCCCGGGAGTTTAAATGATACAGCATGTGAAGCACAGTGTATATAAATGTGGGTCACTTTGTATAACTCAAAACATGAATAATCATATGATAAAAATGCTTTCGAACAATTGGGTACTACTTGAAAATAGTTCAAGAAACTCTGATCTGAGTCAATATGAGGAAGGGCACCGGCGTAGCTCAGTCGGCTGAGGCGCTTGCCTGGCGATCCGGAGTTGCGCTCGGGCATCGGTTCGATTCACGCTTGGGCTGATTACCTGGTTGGATTTTTTCCCAATCGTAAGGCAAATGTCAGGTAATCTATGACGGATTCTCGGCCTCATCTCGTCAAATACCATCTCGTTATCACCAATCCCATCAACGCTAAATAACCTAGTATTGATACAGCGCCGTTAAATAACCAAGTAATATAAAAATACCATGAGGAATTCTTCTCAATATATTTCTACATTAAAATGCCGAAGAACTCACGTGATACTGTTCGCTACGTAAGCTTACATCATCTAGACAATGATAACGGACAGGTGAGAGTGAAACGACGATGTTTTGGCCATTGCTTAGGCCTAATGCGTACAACGTGGACGACTAAGATAAGAATTTAAATGTAATTTTAATTTGAAAATTTCTGTAGATCTTCCTGTGGAAAAAGTACGTTTTAGAGTGGCATCTGTTGCTTCTACTTTTGATGCTTTCATCTCCCCGGCAAAGTCCACGATCGTATCTGAAAGCAGAGGTTAGTGCTGTTAACTAATTCATGCTCTCAACAGTTCTTGGCAGTTCACCGCGGAATGCTCTCGGTTTGTTAATGAAATTTTCCAGTTCTGCATTATGCAGGTTCCGATAATGCGATACATTATCCCCCTCTCTCTACGCCGTGCATGTACTCTTCGTCCTCGAAACGCTACTGAGGATGCATTATGCATAATTCGTGGTTTAAAGCTTGTGCCTGGAATTGTGACAATGCATTTTAGTTTCGCGTATTTGGTACGTGTAATCAAATCGACTGGAAACTAACAAATGTTTATGATGACTAGTGTTGTGAATTATATGCATTAAAATCCTAAAATGTGCATCCAAATATGCACTTATATACTCATTAAAAGCTCAAGAGCCGGGAAACTTACCATAACACAGGATCCCAGAAAAATACACTAACAAAATAATGGTAAATATTCATATTATTGTGCCTGAAGAAAAACACAGTCATAATTTATTAGTTATTGTTTTATTAAATTTTTCTAATTTAATTAAAACCAACTGACTACCTGAACTGACTAACATATAAAGTCCAACATTTACGAATTTGACTTTTTGATGATATATTGTGTTTTTGCATAGGCTATAATTTTATAAAAAATATCTCAAGTCCGACTTTAAGTCTGTGTTTTTTAATTAAACAGATATTTGTTTCAACACTCTTAAATTGGAAGCTTATGTAGTTTTCTTGCTGTCCTGAACATTTTACTTCAGTGGACTTAGGATGTTTATCAATTCAGGCCTTAAACTTGATACAAACAATTCATTTTCTTTCATGAGTGCATGGAATTTTGTGACAATAATCTTTTCCATATTTTCAGAATCAAACTCCTGTTCGTAAAAATAAACTTCCACATTCTACATCAAACGAAGTGTGGGGACAAAATCTGTAATGTGGTAACACGATAGAATAATGCCCACATCACTACCGTATCCTTGAAGAATTCTGCTAATTTTCCTCATGTTCTTCAGACCATCATTCTTTGCGAGAACGTTCTAAATTTCTCTTTACGATACTGTTTTGCTTACCATCAGTTGTATCCATATATTTGATGGTAGCATCGAGCACCCCCAAACCTTCACCAAGCTCCAGAGCCTGTGTTTCCAGCTGCCTGACGCTGGTTAGAAAGAATCTGTTTTGCCGAATAATTTCAAGAGAAAAATTGTTCCGGGGACGGGTATCGATCCCGGGACCTCTGGCTGAACGCACCAGCGCTCTACCGACTGAGCTACCCAGGAAATCTACCCGACAACATCTCAATTTTTCCCCTTAATATCCACACATCTCGAGTGGGCTGACGAGACGCCAGAAACCCACATTGACTGCACATAAACTCTGTGTGACTTGAAGTTGTGGTTTTCTGTTAATGTAACTACAGCAACGTATAGGTATTATGCAAATCTAGCTTTCAGGTAAAGCTCTCTGTGAAGCAGACTTGAATAATTGTGGATATAAGGGGAAAAACTGAGACGGGTTCGGGTGGAGTTCCTGGGTAGCTCAGTCGGTAGAGCGCTGGTGCGTTCAGCCAGACGTCCCTGGATCGATACCCGGCACCGGAACAAATTTTTCCTTGAAATTATTCAAGTCTGGTCCACAGGGAGCTTCACCTGAAAGCTAGATTTGCAATCAGCGTATTCCGAATCTCACCGGACCGGTGGACCACAATGATGTCACGCTGCAGAGGAATAGGAAGAAAACTGCTGGAAGATTCGATGGCTGTCATGGCGGCTGTACAAGTTGTTGTCTGTGCTACACTAGCAATATTTTGCGAAATTTCTGTACTGTCATCTCGTTCAAAGAAAAGAGAGCATAAACAATTTATTTCTTGAACCGGTAGTAATAACTGGTCCGTTGACATGTACGCTCATAAGCCATTAACATATTGTTTTTACGTTGTGCTCCTTACAAATAATACAGCAGAACCAAAACAGAACACACCGCCATGACACAACACTGCACGATGTCATTCGTCTGCTAATTCCCGTCCTATACAAGGACCAATCAGATTCACTGATGGCGGCTGATGGAGACTGCCACCACCTCTGCAAGCTGATGGCACCGGTCGACACCGGTAGAGCATCAGTGACGTCATCGTTGAAATTCGGAACACCGTGATGCCATCGGATTGCTCAGCGCTGAGATTCGGAATAAGCTCAATGTATTCTCTCGTTTGCGCTGCCAAGCCTACCAAGGTTCTTCCTTCTAGCTAAAGATGGCTGCATAGCAAACTGTCCGGCAAGAATTGACATGCTTTACGAATGTTCTGAAAACTATAAAACAATTTCCGCTCCAAATATTTAAAAATATGCATGAAATATAATCTTAACGTCGAATTATGCACAAACGTCCAAAATATTCACATATAAGCACTAACAACTATTCGTAAATCATCTTAATTAATTAAACATGAAACATATAATTTCTAAGTTTCATTGAGTTATGCAGCTCCGATACAAATATGCATATGCACATATTTCTCATTGCAAAGTAGTTTACCGGATTCGCAGTCATATTTGCTCATCAATCTCAGCTAGCAGTTTTGTGCACAGGTACTGGGAGGCCAGAGAAAAAATTATGAATTGAAATAAATAAATAAATAAATAAATAAATAAGTGAATGAATAAATAAATAAATTAATTAAGTAAATGAATAAATAAATAAATAATGAATAAATAAATAATACATAATAAATAAAAAATCAATAGAAAAATTAATGAATAAACAAATAAATGAATGACTGAATAAATAAATAAATAAATAAATAAATAAATAATTTCTCATCACTAATGATGACAATAACTCAAAAAAGGAAAGGATGAAAAATCAGGAGGTGGATCCATAATCACATATGATCCTGAGTTACTTAAGAGTAGAGACCGAAGGTTCAGCCCCTATCCTAGCTCGCAACGTGTAATACTACGTTTACTGCTGCGCGTTGCATCAGGTACGTACAGTCAATTCACAAAGACACTCAGGATCGCAAGCTCGAGGCAACGCGGTCGGTCTAATAGAATTTGTCGGTGCTTAATAATAATGTGATTAACCATAGCTTGTCAGTTATTTATGAAATTATTACCATCATCAAAGTTGCTAATGACTGAAACTCTAAAACATGTGAACAATATGTCACATATCCTTAATGGGTTACCTAACGGACCAATTGTCACAAACCTAAAATATAACTTTGTTAAGATGCTCAAAAACAATTGTGGGTATGCAGTAATGTCGGCTATCTGGGCTAATATGTTGACTGGTTCCACAGACGCAAGCCTGCAGGAATATAACTTGTGTGAAAGTGACATTCCTTACTTCAGATAGGCCTATTATGCTGATATTACGTCTTGTGATGTGGAACAATCTTCTTCGCGATACAAACCCTGTCTGAGTGAGCAACGCAGAAATTTTTCCTTCGAAACATTCATAATTCACTGCAATGCTGATTATAGTGAAAAATATGACATTGCTATATTCTCGCTATTGGAAGAAACTATGAATTGAACAATGCTAAAAAAAATCCAATGGTAAGAAAGTATATAAATGTAAATATGTAAATAATTATTGAAGATGTAGACAATAATGCAAAATATAACTAATATAATGGCTAAAGGTAGGAATTTATACCACAAAATGAAGATATATTAGTTTAGTTTTGCTTAGACTGTCGTTATGTCATGAATGACGTAAGCCTGAGGTATGGCCAGGTTACAACTGAAATGTGTTTTGTATCGCAGCAATTGAATGGGGGTATGTTTGTCGTACGTACGATTGTGCTCTGGCAATTGGTTTGTTTAATTTGCACTGCGATTCGTTGATTGGTTTGTTTAATTTGCACTGGGATTCGTTGATTGGTTAACCACATAAAGCTACAATCCCACCCTGTTTATACGACGGCAGAGTTCCCTAACATGCACCTGCATTACTAGCTATAGTTTCTCTTTCAACAACGAACATTCTATGCATACCTAACTTTGTAGTCTCTGTGGGTAAATCCCTATCTTTAATAATGAATGTGTTTTTAATCCATCTACGTACTGCACATATGTTATATCAGTGGTTGTCAGCACTAGCTGAAATGTGTAACGGGTAAGGAGTGTACCGACATATGCACCGTCTTACAAAAGGAAGAGGGAGGAAGCATACCCGCCAGTACCCATGGATGCACGTTAGTGCATCTCTTATCCCCGGGTAAGAGACGCTAGCCCGAGGGTGCACTATGCATATGACCGCTTTGTTATATGAACAAAATAATGTTTTGTTCCAAAAATTTGTGACAATGTACATACTACTGTTCCTTTATGTAGTTTAAATGTTAGTTCTCCTGTGCAACTGTCTTTGTATGTTCCTGAACAACAATATGTTCAGTAACATTGTTTGAGTCACCGGCGTGGCTCAGTCGGTTAAGGTGCTTGCCTGTCGATCTGAAGTTGCGCTTAGACGCGGGTTCGATCCCCGCTTGGCTGATTACCTGGTTGGTTTTTTCCGAGGTTTTCACCAACCGTAAGGTGAATGCCAGGTAATCTATGGCGAATCCTCGGCCTCATCTCGCCAAATACCTTCTCGCTATCACCAATCTCATCGACGCTAAATAACCTCGTAGTTGATACAGCGTCGTTAAATAACCAACTAAAATAACATAGTTTATTATCACTATAGTGCCTTCATTAATAATAATATTACGCTCGGACAAATCCTATCAGATTGGCCGGGTTGCCTGAAGTTTGAGGTGCTACTGTACATGAGTTTTTGTGAGTTGACTGTACGTACCTGATGCATGACGCAGCAGTAAACAAACGTAATGCTACATTTTGCGGACTAAAATAGGAGCTAAACCTTCGGACTTTACTTATGAGATTGAATTCATTATTCTCAATAACGGGATGACAGGCAACTATGCATAAAGAGCACCATCGCTCGGAGTAATCCGACATAGCCATCTGCAACTGACATACGAAGAGTAAGTGGGCAATACGAGTTTATATTTATATTACGACATTCACCATCATCATAATCTGGTTTCAGAATGTCTTCCGACGTTCCCTGTCTGCCTAATCTCCTTCCTTTAGCGACCGTTCTTGCATTGCTCTTTTTTACCTCCCTTCCATGTAATCCTGGGTTTTCTAAGTACTTTTTTCTGTAGTATTAAAACTGATTGTCGATATTTAAACAGTTAGTGGTTTATGAGCCTTCATTGTTTCTCCAATTTTAGTATTATCACTTTGCCTACAGGAGAGACTCTAGCTGATTTTGACCAATAATCCATCCCTATTGATTTCATTTTTTGTTCTTTCCTAATGATTTTCATACTTCGAAACTACAAATTGTCATCACACTCTCTCTCATATCTCGAATCCATAAAAATGAGTAAGACTTCTCTTACTCTTCTGAATTCTACTACTCTCGTATTGTTCTGCATACATTTCATTCTCTTCAAACTTCACGCCCATGAGCCTGTTTAAAAAAATATAGTAAAAAGACTCTTAATAGTTTGCTACCGTAAATTCACATTTCTACTAAAGTTCTTATTTGAGTTTCATATTAATTTTGATTACCTCAGTGGAAGTTTTTTACTTTGGCAAACTATCTAGTACAGTGGTCATCAACACAGTGTAGTCTCAGGTTAGCATCTCTTACCCGCTGTTAAGAGATGCTCGCTAGGGAAACCCTGGCTGCTGGCGGGTATACAGTATTCCAGTGGTGGGGTTTCGTTCGTGGCAGAAATTACGTCAGAAATAATAGTTTAATGATGCACACAATGTTCACATAACTATTAAAAGAAGCATATTTTATATAATTAATAAATACTCAGCACGTTCGCTTATAATGTCAATAACCTAAAAATACAGGTCTCTTCTGAAAATATTGAGGGGTTCAGTGAAAGAAGAGGACAAGCCACAAATCCTGATATGTAGAATATCTCATTATTTCACTGGGATTTTTACCTTTCATACGATCCCGAGACTAATAATGTGAACGATTAAAACCGGAGATAGATCCGAGGAATTGGTACAAACGGGTTTTCGAAAATTTCGTAACTTAATAACTATCGAAATTAGACTTCTAGAAAAAAATATACCCGGATAAAATTTATTTTAGAGTTGAAAGTGCATGAAAATTAAAAACATTTAGAGATAGAAATATGAAATCTTGATTGGTTTGAAGTGGAATTGCTCTTGTGCTAGGGCAGGAAAATGAAACAAGACGGCTTCAGTCCACATAATAATAATAATAATAATAATAATAATAATAATAATAATAATAATAATAATAATAATAATGACAGTAATACCAATAATAAATATAAAAATTACTATGATATTCTTTTCATTTTTCTCCGAATTTCAAAGTATGCTATACTAGTGTTTAATAAAAATAAATGTTATTTATATAATAGGTCTATAACTATTTTATTAAATTTCAGAACTCACGATTAACTCCTAAATTTTAAGCAATGGAATAATTTCGAAAACAAATTTGAAACCACAGCAATGATCTCTATGAGAATCCGCAGTTCTAACAGACAAAAGTTTAATCACTCTGCATACGGAAGTCCACCAGCCAAAACTACTTCTTTGTTTAACTCGCCGTAACACGGAAATTAGTAAAAATGTTCAATAGAAACCACTTTAAAATTAATTGTCATTGTTTCTAAACATCTCTCGCATTGACCCCCATCTAAAGTGAAAAATAAAAAAGTTTGCCGATTACCAACTTTTGAGAGTGTCAATGTCTATTTTGAACAGGTTACGTTTGTCTCACTTTCCAAAAAAGATTTATAATTTCGAATTCTTTTGTATACTCTCCTTAGACATCTATCTATGAATTCTAAAATTTATAGCGCGATTGACTATCATAGGAGCTACGACATGATAATGTTTAAAGGTGCGGCAAATAGCTTCCTCATCTAGACACAACTACGGCTGTTTTCTCTCTCTCTCTCTCTCTCTCTCTCTCTTCTGCACCTCGGAGCATATTCCGATACGCTCGTTACCCGATACCCATTTCAGCGAGTGATGACAACCAATAGGTCACTTGAAGACTTTTTTTTGCCGTTTATTACTTAAACTTTAAGGTGCTATTCATAAACATTTGGCTAGCCCGTGCTCCGAGCATGCTAAACTAGCCCCGGCTATCGACTGGTTACTTGTACAGAATTCATATCATTCGCTAACACTGGTTTATGAATACGAAAAACGTTAGTTCGCTGATCATCCATCGGCAGCCCGCGCTAAGAATGTCTATGAATAAGGCCCTAATATATTAACTCTAGTAAATAATTCTACCGAGCTAGAGTTGAGTAACAAACCTATATAAAATACTTTTACTACCCACAATTACTGCGTTTTCAACTCTTGGTGTCGAAAGTGTGTAAACATGTCTAAATCTCATTGATCCGCAATCTTTTGTGCGCAGCGAAAGCTATCGATGTAAGTATTTGAGGTGCAAACTGAAGTAAATGAATTGTCAATTGAAATGAGGCAATGAATTCGTGTCAATTAATCGGAATTAGAAACCAAAGTGCACTGTAACCTGCAGTTTTATTATTCTCACCTCTCTTAAAGGAAAGAATTACAGGCTGATCCGTTTGGATATGGATAATATTAATTTATTATTATAAAGTCATTATGATAGTATGAGAAAATTCTTGCTGGTAAAATTATGGTTAAAAGGTAGGAGGTGCCATACTGGCAAGAATGAAACTCAACAATGCATAATATGAAATGAAAATCGTAGATGATTTATATGGCTACTACAAATCAACAGCGGGCACAAATGGCTATTTACAGATGAAGCGACTTTTCATGTTAGCGGGAGAGTAAACACACACAATTGCATTATTTGGGCAAGGGAAAATCCACATGTCTCCTACGAGCTTGAAAGTTCAAGTCCAAAAGTTAAGGTATGGTGTGGAGTGAGCCGCAATAAAGTATATAGACCATTCTTATTTGCAGAAAATACAAACTTTATGGCTCTTGCTTTAATATATCGCAGTTGTTCCTGTTCCCACAACTTGAGGAAAACAACATTATGAACATTGTATTCCAGCAAGATGGTGCACCCCTTCACTGGGCATAAGAGGTTCATCGTTTTCAATTGTATGTGTTATGGCCGTGATTACTTGGCCCCCAAAGTCCCCAGACCTAACCTCTCTTGTCTTCTTCATGTGAGATTTTATTAAAGATACTGTCTATTCACAGAACCCAGGAACACTGAAGATCTAAGGGTGAAAATTATTCAAGTTTTTCAACAAATCACCCTTCTTATGTTACAACGGACATGGGCTGAATTTCGTCACCGTTATGAGTTGTGGAGAGTGCGCAATGATGGTCTTGTAGAGTTCTGAGAAATCTCCCATTTTTCAATGCTGTATACACAAAGTTTCAACAAATAAAGTTCAGTAGTAAATGTTTAACGGTGTTTTTATTTTATCCATTCCAAACGGATCACCCTGTATAATGACGATATTTCATTACGAAAATAGGAGTACCATAATATCTTGAGAAGACTTGCCCCAATGTCGTTTTTGACCATCAAAAATTTCACTTGGAATCTAATTCCGTTTCTCCATTGTAGATGGACAATGTTCTGATGTTTCGGTGAACATAAAATAAGAATTATTACTTTTAAAAGTCTTAACAAATAATATGATGCGTCTTACATAGAGGGCACACCACTGACTGTGACTGTTGGTCGCCCCGCAGTAGTGTTATGTACAGATGACTAAGGCGGCACATGGAATGGCACTTGGTATCATAGCAACGACCTACACAAGAGACTGTAATTGACGACCCTTCACATGATCAAACAGACAGTGAGATGTCTCGGTACATTCTGCATCAAAACGCACTAGTACATAGATGAATCTGCAAGTTAGCATTTTCTTTCAAGTAATCCTACTCAATATTACTGAAATTTTCTTAAATAGTGACAATAAAAACAAAGTAAAGGCAGATGATCAATCTGTGTGTCATGGAGAACTGATATTTTAAAACTAATGACGAAAACATGATCTGCTTTTCGAGTTCATGCTAATTGCGAGAATTCTAATCAAATCTCCAGCAAAGGACCAGATCAATACCAAAGCGCGGATTTATCATTCCTGGCGTTCACTGGACCGAAAAATATAGTTAAAAAGATTTGAAGGTGAGGGTTTCACCTAGAGTTCAGAGTTCTCTAGATTCCCTCAACCTCAACAAATGTCGTCATACTAACAGTCTCTACTTCAGCCTATGTTTTCCTTTATTTCATTAAAAAGTTCACAGGGTGACATGTAAATCTTAAGTGCTACAAGTTGGAGAATGTCACACAAACTAAAACCTCCTTTCTCTGTAGCACTCACGACAAAACATTTATGCTAGTCAGCAGCGCTCTGCTGTGTGGAGCTGGTCTGCATATCGTCGGTTTACAAGCAAAACACATTAAGTAAAAAATATTAATTCTGAGAAAAAGGTCTTTGAAAGTTCTTGACAAAACTGAATTCTCGAAATATTATTTGTAGTAAATTGGCTCTTTAAGTATATTTCATTTTCCAATTCTAAATATATACCCATACATTTTGTACTTTACGTGTAGACCTGTAAAGTATATGCCTTTTTTTTTTAGAAGTAATATTTTTGACTTAATGTGTTTTGCTTGTAAACCGATGATATAGAAGCCATATGTGTGGCAGCTCAGTGGTCCAGCGATTATCATGTTAAGGAGGACAAAAATCATTACCATGATGTCACTCGACAGAGGAATGAAACAGGCCCTCCCTTACTTGCATTACGTATGTTACACAACTACATCTTTGACAGTAAACAGGAATATATATGCATTATCGAATGTATTACTTTCAGTTACGGAAAGTTGGAGCATTTTCTTGATATAGTTTAAAATACTTGCAGCATTACTCTGGCCGTGTTCTGAAAATAATTTTTCTTTCTTCAAATGGAGGTTTCCGAAGAAAGATCCAGTTGAAAATTTTGAAATATATAATGCCTTATACTGAAGTAAACATGGAAATTAATTACAGACTTCCGGAATAGTTCGCACCAGATCTCATTATTATTATTTCTGACGAATGAATGAGAAAAAAATCCCTCTCCACATGTTTATGACACAAATGTGAAGGGTAAAGAGAATTAGCATATATTTGAGAAACTGGCATATGAAATTCATTATAAGCTGGAAACATACCAATGCATATAAATTCGTGACGGGCAGGTATCATCATTTACATCACCACCATCTTGAATATGATGCAATATCCGATTTAATTAGTTGAAAACAAAATAAGAAAAAAATTGAGATCGAGATTATTGATTTCTTCTCTTAAATGATTATATTGAACGTAGACTATATCATAAATATTTTCCAGTGCATACCCATCGTATTATAATAATGTGGAAATTTAAAGTTCTTTATAACAACATACATAAGCACGAAAAGTGTGTTTCAATCGGAGTGTTTTGAATCTTAATACACATCTTTGAATTTATACCCAGTTTTCTCAAACCTACAACGAAATATCCTCAGTAACATTTGTATTATTTTGACTAAAATATTATTCACTTCGTGGAATGTATTTTTATTTCAATATTATTGGTTTAGTTTCACTGGAGTACTTTCACGCAAGATTACGTGCCATCAGTGCAACGATCTCAATCAGGAATGAAGTCTATGACGATAATGATGATGATTAGCCTATCATTAATATTGAAATTACAAGTCATCTAGAGTTAACAGTGAACTTCTTGTTCAGATTTGTAACCAGCACTAGACTATCAAGAGTTAGGCTGGTGGAAAGCCACCGAATGATGCAACAAAAAATAAACATAAAATGGGGATCGCACAATCATTAAACTTAGGGTGCTATTCATAGACATTTCGCTAGCCCGCGCTACGAGCGTGCTAAACTAGCCCCGGCTATCGACTGGTTACTTGTACAGAATTCTATCATATGATATCGCTAACACTGGCTTATGAATACGAAAAACGTTAGTTCACTGATCATCCACCGGAAGCCCGCGCTAAGAATCTCTATGAATACGGCCCCATGTGACTTAGATTTTTATGACAATTGGATTATCAAAACTAATTCGAAATTTTCAACGTTAATGGACACTTGATAATGTAAATTATTATTTCGAAATTAATCCAGATCCGACAGATAAATTTCGAACTGTAACATATTCCTTAAACCACAGCGAAGTGTCAGTTAATTGCCATAAAATGAAAGAATTAAATGTCATTACTGTAACAAGTAATTAAAGGAGTTAATATCTAGTGTGAATAGCAATATTTGTTCTATAAATACAAATAAGTAGGCTACATACGAGTAGGCCAATCTAGATAACTTTTTACTAGTTTATTTTGCGACGCTGTATCAACATCTTAGGTTACTTAGCGTCCGAATGAGATGACGGTGATAATGCCGGTGAAATGAGTCCGGGGTCCAGCACCGATAGTTACCCAGCATTTGCGTACATTGGGTTGAGGGAAAACCCCGGAAAAAACCTCAATCAAGTAACTTGTCCCGACCGGGATCCGAACCCGGGCCACCTGCTTTCGCGAACAGACGCGCTAACCGTAATTTAACAGGTTTGGACTCTACATAACCTAGATCGTAACTTTATTTCTGTCTTTTTTTACCTTGTACCGAGGAGGAACCCAAAGGCTTGCACTGCAGCCTGAGGCTTACTGTGCTTACCACTCCTATTCTGTGAATGATTGGGTACCCGGAAGGCAGTGTTCTTGAACAAGTACAGCACACAGCACAGTTAACTTAACCCGGGCTATTATATGGATGATGATGATGATGATGATGATGATGATGATGATGATGATGATGATGATGATGATGATGATGATGATGATGATATGTGAATTGAGGCATTGACATAGGAAACCATGTAAATCACAAAAACGAAATTTTACAGGACAAGCAAAAAACGTTTGTGGGTCTGTTACAAAGGACGTTACTTAACGCTAACGCCATCTTTGATGAGCTGCTGAAGCTAAGCGTTTTCTGCTAGCGACATACTGGCTTTACCATGCAACTGGTGTGAGTTCGTACTAGCTTATCCGTGAGAAAACGGAGTTTCGATTTTTTGTGACTTACTTGCTTTCCCATGTCAATGCCTCAATTAATGATGGCAAAATGAGTCCGAGGTCCAACGCCGGAAGTTAACCAGCAATTCTGCTTCAATTGGTTCAAGGAAAACCCCGGAAAAAATCCCAACCAGGATTTGAGCACGGGCCCGCTCGTTTCTCGGCCAGACGTGCTAACCGTTACTCCACAGCGGTGGACCTATTCCTGTCTTACTCGCTTTTACTTTAGATCTGCGGTCATCAGCACACTGCACCCTCGGGCTAGCGCCCCCTAACCCGCGGATAAGACATTGCATTATCGTGCATATGTGATTGCTGACGGATATGCTTTCAGCCCCTCCTTTCTGTTCGACTGTGCATATTACGATACACTCGTTACCCTTTACACATTTAAGCTAGTGCCGTCGACCACTGCTTTAGAGCATAAACTACTGAACTGTTCTGATAACAATTTTAATTTTCATAATATTGCCCATTGTCGACCTAAACTTCTTCTATGTTCAGTATTGAATTTTATCTTTATTGTTCTATATATACTTAACACTTACAGTGATTCACGAGGATTTACCGTTCCTTACGGAGCTTACTTCCGAAGACATCCTTAGTAAAAAATGTCACATAAACATTATTTATCCAAATCTCCATATTTTCAGAGCTATACTAATTTGAAATTATTTGCAAATGCAATTATTATTTTTTTTTTTTTTTAGTTTTAAGGGTAAAAGAATATTGCAGATAAAGAATGAGCTATACAGGAGTATAATAATTTCTTTAATTAGCTAGTATTCTGAAGCTAAAAATGTGTTGTGAATTCCATATTTGCTTCGTACAGAATTTGTTTTCCGATTTTTGACTACAAAATTACATTTTCTTACGCGTTTATCAAACAATTGTTACAAATCACGCCGCTCTTGTAAATTATTCAAGATTGTACCTTAGAATGCATACTTAAACTGTAAAGAATCAAACTCCTAAGTCGTATGATTTGTAACAATGTTTGTGATAAGTGCGAAAGAAGGATGTAATTTTCAGTTAGAAACTGAAAAACAAAATCTGTACAAAGCAATTAACAATACATTTTTAGCTTCAGAACACTAGCCAATTAAAGAAATGATACGGTACTTCTGAATAGTTCATTCTCTATTTGTAATATCCTTTTACCCTTAAAACTAAAGAAAAAAGGTATTTTGCTAACAAATTCAAATTAGTGAAACTCTGAAAACATTGAGATTAGGGCATATGTTTACATGACATTTCTTGCTCAGAATGTCTTCAGAAATAAGTTCCGTAAGAGACGGCAAATCTTTGTGAATCACCCTGTATAATCACTGCTTTATATATTCTTTACTATGTCAATATGGGGAAATTACCTGGCTAATTGTTTTCTAAGTGATATTCTTCATTGTATAAAACTAGTCAGCTAGGTAAATTACTTATATTAACACAGGAAAGAAGATATAGAGTTAATCAGTGATTGAATTTTAACATAAGTTGAGTGATCTTGTAGGTTTATTAATTACTACTCTCCTCTGCATGTATGCAATATGTCTCAAGGGACTTTTGTATGGACAAAATATTTTTTCCTGTTACACATTACTCTCCAAATTTACCTCAAAAATCTAATTTTCCGATTAATTTTTCAGGGAAATGAAAATATCGTACATAAAAATTACACACACACACACACAGAGAAAAAGAGTCAAAAATCGAATCACCAGCTAGTATGCGGTTTTAATTTCTTTTCTAGCAGCTATAAGTATATTAGTAAAGTTCGCTATGAAATGTTTTTCTAATATACCGAGGAAAGGGAAGGGCAATACATTCGTGCTAATTGAATACACAGTATGATATATATTTTGTAGGTAATGAAGATGTAAAGAAGCCAAGGTTCCCATTGAAAAGAACGACTGACTACATATTGGGAAGGTGATTATTTTATCCCTTTGCATCATAACTTTCAAAAAGATTCCAAGAGTCACTTAGGCTTCTATAAAATGGGTACTGACATAATTTTCAAGGAATAATTCACCAGAGCGGAATGAAAATACACATCTCATACCAGTACCGTAGTGTAGCAGCTAAGCTCTCATACTCTTCTTAAGCCTTGAGAATCAGTACACAGAGCAAAAAATCTCGTTCCATAATACAGAGTGAATCAAAAGTCTGGAGCCATATACATATCTTCCATATGCTTGATATGCGATTACTATAGGTGTTACCAGTATGTGTAAGACCAAATGCTCTACCAGTGACACATTCGATTCTAGCCCTCAGCTATCTCAAAAACAGACATTTTGGATCCAACTTTGAAATTTTGAATAGAAAAGGGGTCATGTAGATACTCAAAATCATGTGAAATTTTCTGAAAAAAAAAAAAACAACGGTGCAATCTGTTTTGAGATATCTCTGATCGTTTTCAAGTTATTTGAAGATAACTGTCATAATGACACAAACATTAATTACTGCACCTACAGATATTTTGTAACATGGTACAGTACTAAGATGACTTTGGAAAAGGTATTTTTATGCAATTCTGGTAATTAACTTTTCCTGCTTTACTGTTTGGTTAACCTGTGACAGTTTCAATGCATTGTTGTGATTATTTGACGCTTTCGTATAACAAATTTCTTGATTTTCGTGATGACATTATCGAAAGAGAAAAGAATTGGTGTCATTCTTCATTCTGATGGATTAAGCCAAAGAAATGTTGCAGCAGACTGAACGAACAGTTCCCTGAACATTGGAATGGTCGGCGTGGACCAGTAAAATGGCCGGCCAGGTCTCCAGATTTAGCACCCCTTGATTTCTTTCTTTTAGGGTTACATAAAGAGCTTGGTATATGAAGAAAAAATTGAGAATATGAAACATTTAAAGAACCGTATTACTGAAGCCTGTGCTAAAGTCACCCCGGACATGCTACAAAATGTTCTCTCCACATTCTGACTCGGGCTTGCTGATTCAACGTTTCCAATTTTCACGAGAGTTCAAACTACATGGCGAGAGATAACTAAAATGTTAGCTAACATCCACCTCGAAATCATTGGTAGTACCCAAATGCAAGAAAGAATGTTAACAATTATTACAATTTTATCCTGTGTTAACAAACGTGTTAGTTCATTTTTAACATTTGTTGGTAAAACCAGCCCTTAACTATTAAGGAAAATTAATACCGTAAAGGCGGGTGAAGGCGCACAGTTTTATATGTTTTCATTTAAATACTGCGGAAAAAAAATCACTCCAAAACTGCGAGAATTCAAAATGTCCAACTTAATGAATCCTTCCGACTTTACGCAATTTTACCGGTAGTCTATCTCTTATTGAAGTAAAGGAAATAGTTTCGAGAAATCAACAAATTCAGTGTAGAAACTTATGGTGACGTTAGCTTGAGAGCCATCCTGTATGTGAAGAGAGAATTTGAAAGAGGAAGCACTTTGGAAGATGTTGGTCATTCATAGCTGCTGGAGCATGAATATTGGTATGATATTGATTGGTCATGACGATAATATCAGCTCTTTAAAAAGAACGCGAATCTTTTGAAATGGGAGACCTTCAAATGCAAAGCAGACGTGAAAGAGGCCTCGAAAAGAAGAAGGAATGAACGTTGAAGGAGCTTGCAGAATGAACTAATTGAATTAATTAAAGAAGCAAGCAAAAACAACTTGCATTACAATACAAAAAAGAAATACTCTTTAATGATCTGGAAAAGGAAAAGTATAATCATAAATAAAGAAAGCGAAAGCGGATATAATAAAGAACGAGGGAGGTACAGCGAAGATAATGAAATCTGTGTGAAATTAAGTACATTTCATGCAAATTTACAATCGCATATTCACGCAGAATCTGTAACATTATCAAACAAAGGAATAGTCACCAACATCAACATTCTTAACATCAGCAAAATGAACTTCATCTGAATTGCAATCATATTCAGCAGCACAACCAAGGGTAGCACGCTTTAGTCGTCGTCTCCAAATAATTACTTGAGTGGATATTCTATAAGGTATTTCCCAATTGTAAACTGAATGTGAGATAATACCATGACAAATTCAAGTAGCTATTGTACCATCAATTCCACGCATGCTAGATAATCACGCAGTTGATGAAGTCTGGTCAGTAACTCACGAAAACATCAAGATTATCGTTAAAGTTTCCGTTGCAGACACCGTAACGAGATTGAAACCTTGGCACATGTCGTTAAGATTCTACCAATACGGGGAACTCCTGAGAAATTCACGCCATCATAACATCAGAAAATTAATATCTCAGGCCCTTAAGGGAAGGCTCCACTGAAAATCATGAAAATTTTTCCAAATTTTTTTAGCTATTTCACTTATTTAGAATTTATATTTTCATACCCCAAATGGATTCAGCTCAATTCTGATTACAAATACTCGTATGTTTACACTTTTTAAATTAAGGTTGGAAGGGGGCGTGGAATTTAAAGAGCTGTCAAAATTGTTTTTCATCGAAGAATTCTTTTTTAAAATTTCTGATTACAAATCTAGTAACTTTTTGTTGGCTCCCTGAAGTTACTAGATGAATGTAGCGAAGGAGAATATTAATTTACATAAATATTCATTTTATTTTCAAATCTATTTTTCTGTGTTCATTTTTGTTGATTCAACACCAACTTTCTTATGCTAAATATTAATCAATCTGGATGAAATTTTTACTGCAAGTCTTTATGAGGTAGCTGCATGTGCAGCTTTCTATGCATTTATTTTGTGAGAAATGCTGCTAGTTTATTTTATTAATATTTTTCTTAAGAAAAATATTAATAAAATAAACTAACAGCATTTCTCACAAAATAAATGCATAGAAACATGCACCTACCTCATAAATACTTGCAGTAAAAATATTAATAAAATAAACTAGCAGCATTTCTCACAAAATAAGTGCATAGAAACATGCAGCTACCTCATAAATACTTGCACTAAAAATTTCATCCAGATTGATTAATATTTGGCATAAGAAAGTTGGTGTTGAATCAACAAAAATGAACACAGTAAAATAGATTTGAAAATAATATGAATATTTATGTAAATTAATATTCTCCTCCGCTACATTCATCTAGTAACTTCAGGGAGCCAACAAAAAGTTACTAGATTTGTAATCAGAAATTTTAAAAAAGAATTCTTCGATGTAAAACAATTTTGACAGCTCTTTAAATTCCACGCCCCCTTCCAGCCTTAATTTAAAAAGTGTAAACATACGAGTATTTGTAATCAGAATTGAGCTGAATCCATTTGGGGTATGAAAATATAAATTCTGAATAAGTGAAATAGCTAAAAAAAATTTGGAAAAATTTTCATGGTTTTCAGTGGAGTCTTCCCTTAAACATACATCCTTTGATGAGGTGCACTGCGTTGCGTTTGAAGGCGGGGGAATTGGAACAGCGGATATCGTGACAAGACAAAATAGTAAGAACTTTATATTGACACCAACTCTTGAGTTTGAGATAAGTTACACTAGCGATGAACAAAACTAATTGCCGCTCTCGCTCGCTGTGTTCGTTGCACTTGTCTTCCGAGTCTCGTCTCGTATCTCTCGTGCGCTTAGTCTTGCTCATCATTCTCGAAATAACATTTGGTCGGAGTGGAAAGATTTCGTAACTTTGAATAACATACATCATTGAAATACCTGTGGAGTAACTGTCAGCGCGTCTGGCCGCGAAACCAGGTGGCCCGGGTTCGAATCCCGGTCGGGGCAAGTTACAGCCCAGTTACTTTATGGTGACAGCTCGTCGACGCAAGAGAGGAGAAGGTTCGACTGAGGGAGGGACCGATCCGAGACGGAGGGAATGAGGGAGGGAAATACAGTCATATTAGAAATGAAGTCTCACGTTGCAGCGTCTGCATAATTTTGAGCTCCTGTCATTGTGTTCACTTCATACTCCGGAACAATAGTCACTAATAAACACTAAAGAAGTAAACTAACATGGAAATACAATGAGCAGCAGTTCGGAACAATAGTCACTAATAAACACTAAAGTAGTAAACTAATGGAAATAGGCCTACAATGAGCAGGAGTTCGGTACAATAACAAACAATAAAGAAGTAAACTAATGTGGAAATACAATGAGCAGCAGTTTGGAACAATAATCACTAATAAACACTAAAGTAGTAAACTAATGGAAATGCAATTAGCAGAAGTTCGGAACAATAATCACTAATAAACACTAAAGTAGTAAACTAATGGAAATACAATTAGCAGGAGTTCGGAACAATAATAGACAATAAAGAAGTAAACTAATGTGGAAATACAATGAGCAGCAGATTGGAACAATAATCACTAATAAACACGAAAGTAGTAAACGAATGGGAATGTATGAGCAGGAGTTCGGAACAACAATAAACACTAAAGAAATAAACTAATGGAAATACAGAGTGATTTATATACAACTGACACATTTCTATCATTAATTGTTTCAAAACGAATTGTGCTAGCGACAACTTATTATACCTAAAATGTAGAAGAATTTTGGGAGATTATTTACCTCTATAGCAAATGTTGAAAATGTCCTCCGTCCTGCATAAGGCAAAACTCAATACGTCGTTCCATGTTACTGGCCACTCGTTGGAGGACTCTGTTGTCAATAGCTTGAATCTCCTGTGTGATGTTGTGCTTCAGATCGTCCAATGTCTGGAGACGTGTGGCGTAAACAATGTCTTTTAAGTAACTCCGTAGAAAGAAGTCCGGCGTTGTCAAATCCAGAGATCTCGGTGGCTACAGGGTCCTGGAAATTATTCGGTCGTCACATAACCGGATAAATGGAACCATGCTTCATCTGTGAACCATGTGATGGACAATATGGCAGGATTTTTCACAATCAACGTCTGAAACCAACGACAATAATTCAATCTTTTATCCTTATCTGGTTCCTGTAGCTGATGAACAACCGTAACCCTATATGGCTTTAGGCTCTCTGACACATTGAGTAGGTGTACCCTGTCTCCTGCGACAAACGTCTTAATGATTTTTTGGGTGACTGCTCCAGTCGTGCTCTTACGTCAACAACAACCGTGGGAAGTCTAGATGAACGATGCTTGCCCTTTTCACTCACCAGAGATCCAGTTGTTTCCAATTTGTTTACCAGTCCCAGTATTGTGTTTCTTTTGGGAGAATTGCGAACACCAAATTCTCTCTGGTATGCCCTTTGAGTAGCTGTAATTGAATTCGTAATCCAGTATTGCTTCAAAAGGAAGAGTCGTTAATTTAATGTGTACTGCATTTTCACGTTGACACAAAATGTCGAAAACAGCTGCCAACAATAGGAATAAAACATAAACATCTGCGCATCTAGTGCTGCCAACAATAGGAATAAAACATAAACATCTGCGCATCCAGTGACAAGGAATCGAAACTCCAGAACATTCTGCTTAATTTGATGCTAAAATTGGGTCAGTTCTGCCAACAATAGGAATAAAACATAAACATCTGCGCATCTAATGACAAGGAATCGAAACTCCAGAACATTCTGCTTAATTTGGTGCTAAAATTGGGTCATTGAATGAATTTGCAACGGAATAATTAAAGAAAGAAATGTGTCAGTTCTATATAAATCACTCTGTACAATTAGCAGGAGTTCGGAACAATAATAAACACTAAAAAAGTAAACTAATGTGGAAATACAATGAGCAGCAGTTCGGAACAATAATCACTAATAAACACTAATGTGGAAGTACACTGAGCAGCAATCGAATCACTAAAAGAGCTAAAAGCGCTTGAAGTAATCGGACTTCTGGTTGGAGCAAGAGGTACCGCTACTCTCTTTATGAAAGATGCGTTTAAGAGGCTTGGAATACCTACATCTATTATTCCGATTGTAACTTTAGCTGCATTGGAAGGATCAATTGTTCTCCTGAAGAATCACCTATATTCGAAATCAAACTACAAGTTCAGTAGCATTCTTTACTTTTTTTGTAACACTTACCTTTCTAAAAATAGGTATATTTTCACTAATCTCAAAAAAATTATTTGCAGTTATGTACTTGTATGAATTTCATTGTTAAAACAAAATCCATGTTTTTTTTTAATTTCTATGGTTAAGTACTCTTTGTCCCTTGTGGCAGCTCACGACTAGTGAGAAGATATATAAATTTAACAGTTAATCACTAATTAATAATGAAATATACTCATGCGGAAATATCGGTAATGTTCATCAGTGCTTCACTGTTACCTTTCCCACCACCACCATCATCATCATCATCATCATCATCCATGTAAAAGATGGAGCGGCCTTCTTCTCTGTACTTCTTTATTTTCCTCAAATACTGCAAACTTTTGGCCCTAATGCTGTGATGCTCAACCAGAATTTGGCGATTATTTTGTGTTTTTTTTTTCAAAAAAGTCCTAAATTCAAAATAACTTTCCTCAAAGTCGAGATACCTCCCTGAAAGTCGACAGTCTTTCAATTTCAATAATATATATATATACATATATATATATATATATATATATATATATATATATATATATATATATATATAATCACTGCATACACAGCGGTAAACTCTGCTACAAGTTTTCCAACATTTGTTACGTTTTTTCTTCCGACGCTATCTTCATAAAGCGCTACACGTTGCTCAAGACTTCTCGCGACTGCGAATGCAATATCCGACTTTTCAGTTTGCTTCTAACAGGCAGCATTTTCACAAACAGAAAATAGCAGTGAATCTAGACAATAAATACTACATACTAAACAATACAAAACAGAAGCACTACAACTATTTAAGTAACTAAATGAAATGTACGTAACAAACACACGAAATTGCAATATACAAGACAGTGGTGGTGTAGTACGTCCTTAGCGCGACTGTACGCCCACACTAACGCTCCCGAGATGTGACCGCTAGTGCAGCCAGGGGAAGACTAAAAGGAACACCCCTTCGAACAAGCAGTGAACTCGCCCATACCAATGTGTCACCAGGCCAGAGCTGTCACCATAAATTAACTGGCCTGTACCTGGTTGAGGTTTTTTTCCGGGGTTTTCCCTCAACCCAATACGAGCAAATGCTGGATAACTTTCGGTGCTTCATTTCATTCAGACGCTAAATAACCTAGATGTTGATACAGCGTCGTAAAATAATCCAATAAAATTAAAAAGTTCAGGTAAAATACATATACCAGTAAATGTGTTAATAGCATTTGCCATCTTACCCGACTATCGGGGAAAGATCCTACAGTGCAGGCAAGAAGAGTACTTGTATCTATATAAACAAGGTAATTAATGTTTTCTGTTTTGTACCAAAAATATAGTTTCAAAATACCTTCCAGATTTCGATATCTCAACATGAAAATGAAAACTAAATGAGCAGTATCTTAAATTTTCAATCAAATAAAAAGTCAGGCATCTTCTCCCGATCCACTCCATATGTGTATACAGTTTGGAAACTTTGATACTCGACGAATTACTGACTAAATTTCCTCGAATGTGTGCAATTATTTCGACGTTTTATGGGCGTTCTGTACTTTGTTCTAGAGAGTGAAAAATCCAAAACACAGTTTCCGAATAACTTACTGACCTTCAACGTGTATGAACATACAAATATCTTCCTTAATCCGACGAAGTTAATACAAAAGTCAGCGAGTTATGCTTCATTTCATACCCCTCCAAGTTCCCATTGCGTTGTAAAATTAACAATTAAAACAGCGGATTAGGGAGGATTGTTTATCCTTCCACATGATACAGAGAATGCATTACACAGATTATCGTTTCACGAAGCACTATTCAACATCTAGCTTCAATACACGACAGCGCATAAACCGTTTAATATTTCATTCGTCCCAACCTTTCGCAAGCTTGAAACTCACACTTCCTAACAGACAAGCTGGCATTAAGTATAGATGTGACTAATCAACCCCTCTCAGTAGAAGGTTATGCGATATCACTACCCCCCCCCAATTTCCTCCACGCAACGTTAAAACTTCAATAGTGACATCAAAATGTACTCTAATCTGACAATGTATTCCAAATCCAAGTTGTCCATTTGTTTAGTCAATTGTCCGAAGACAGGTCTGAACCTCACAAGTGATACCAACATGGCACCACTTATGAGGCAACTAGGCCAGGAGATAATGGAGTAGGATACGAGTTTCATTCCCCCTCCATTGCATACATCGCCGATTAGCAACATATTCCACTATATCAGATTCAGATGTAGGCCTACACAAACAATTGTTCTTCCTCTGACATATGCAGTAGAACCTCTATTATCCGTGGTAATGAACAGGGTGGGCTGAACGGTTAATCGAAAAACTCGGATAATGCGTACCATAAAAGAGATTTCCATACATTTAGTGAATAACACAGACACTTTCGTAATTTTCTCCATGGTCTTGTAATTTAACACGCTAGGTAGTGGATCACAAGTTCACTAATTGAAGTCTGGTCTTAACGACGGACTTTTAAGGAAAAGGAAACTTCTTTGTTCTGTTCTCCCACCAGGAGATTAACCGCGAAAGGAATGTGCTTACTTTTGGGTCATCTATTGGAGCGAAGTAGATAGATAATATTACGTTATAACGTCAGTTTAAAAAACATGCGCTCTCTTGCATATGTTATTTCCTGTATGGAGGGATTAAAAGACCAGGAGATTAACCGTGATCTAATTTTGCAATTAGGGTAGTATAAATATGTGTATCAGTGTTATCTTTTGTGCTTTGAGAGTTAGCCAATGGAGATCCGTGTACCCAAGTATGTGACCATATGACATCAACATTCATTCATAGCATTGCCCAGCTGCGTCTTATTCCCCTGAGACTTTCTCGTGGTTGGAGTACAGTAACGGCTGGCTGTGGAAAGATAGGAATAGTGGAGGTCTCGTGTTGTAGATTTACATACTTTACACTTCAATCTCGTAACCTGACGCGAAATGAGTCACAGTTTTTCTTTCCTCAAACCACTCAATTATTTAGGCATACACTTTTTTCTTTCGATACTTAGCACAAGAATTGTTTTCACACCCGTAGAAGATTTTTACAACTCGAACAGTAGACAATACTGTATAAGGATAAATCCTTGTAATGACACATTCTAGAAAAAATAACGTGCTAATACAATGTATAGTACGTCATATATTTCTGCAGAAAAAAAAGCGAGAGAAAGGCAGATGGATAATCCAACAATCGGTTAGTAGAGTGACGGATAATCGGGGTTCTACTGTATCATCAAGTGAGATGTACTGCCAGGTAATAGATGTACTTATCTGCCAAAACCACAATCAGAGGTACCACTTCCAGTATTGCACTGATGTATAATTTTTCTTGTAGTTGTATTATATTTCTGGTGGTGTAGAAGAGAAGGCCTGATATCCTAGACTAAACTAGAGTAAATAAATAAATTAATTAATTAATTAATTAATTAAATGATCTTAAGTGCAGTTGTCCATTGTTATAAATAATGACGTTAGCGAATATTCTCTTAAACTGAAGATTTCTGATTCTAATTCCTCGTGAAAGAAGGATGGCAATTGTTTTAAGCTCATCCAAAATACATCAATGTTGTTCCTGCAATAACTCCTATATGCTAAATATAATTTTTTTCAGTAGGAAGAAAAACACATTTATTCATCCTATGGCAGCCGTACATAGGATATTGTGAATTTTTACATTTTCGAACCAAAGAAATATAATTACATGTAGGAGATTTTATTATTTGATATATCACTATTTAAGTTATTTAATAGAGGAAAAATCTGAAAATCGATAAATATGTCACATAGGAGTTATTGCAGGAACAACGACATACAGTATAAAATATAAACACTATAGAAATTCAGTAGGGAAGTAATAAAATATAGACGTGTAAGTGTGCAGGCGATAAGCAACTCGAGTTTAATATATTCATACTTGTAGCGCAAGTCCAGAGTCCGGAGAGTCCAAATTAAATTTCAAGCGAGTGAAGACGGCGTTCTGTCACTTCCCTTGTTATGACTCCTTCATTTCTTCACGAATCGAAGAATCATCTTTATTCAAGAAAGAAACGGAAAACTACATCACATCACTCTTCCTGGAAGTGAATTATTTAACATACCTACGACGAGCGTTGCAAGAAACGAGTAAGACTAACCCTAGGTGCAATGCTTTACTTAGTGTTCATTTTTAATTACGTAAGTTATGCAGGGGGGAGAAGTTACAAAACATTTCCCTTCCATGAGGTGAAAGAGGAGTTTAGTGAGCAGTTAATTCTGAAAGATACAGAGTGATTAAGAAAGATCGTGAAATATTGTAGGAACTCATACTTACCTACTTACTTACTTACTTACTTACTGGCTTTTAAGGAACCCGGAGGTTCATTGCCGCCCTCACATAAGCCCGCCATTGGTCCCTATCCTGAGCAAGATTAATCCATTCTCTATCATCATATCCCACCGCCCTCAAATCCATTTTGATATTACCTTCCCATCTACGTCTCGGCCTCCCTAAAGGTCTATTTCCCGCCGGCCTCCCAACTAACACTCTATATGCATTTCTGGATTCGCCCATACGTTCTACATGCCCTGCCCATCGCAAACGTTCCTAATTATGTCAGGTGAAGAATGCAATGCGTGCAGTTCTGTGTTGTGTAACTTTCTCCATTCTCCTGTAACTTCATCCCTCTTAGCCCCAAATATTTTCCTAAGCACCTTACTCTCAAACACCCTTAACCTATGTTCCTCTCTCAAAATGAGAGTCCAAGTTTCACAACCATAAAGAACAACCGGTAATATAACTGTTTTATAAATTCTAACTTTCAGATTTTTTGACAGCAGACTGGATGATAAAAGCTTCTCAACCGAATAATAACACGCATTTCCCATATTTATTCTGGGTTTAATTTCTTCCCGAGTATCATTTATATTTGTTACTGTTACTCCAAGATATTTGAACTTCTCCACCTCTTCAAAAGATAAATTTCCAATTTTTATATTTACATTTCGTACAATATTCCCGTCACGAGTCATAATCATATACTTTGTCTTTTCGGGATTTACTTCCAAACCTATCTCTTTACTTGTTTCCAGTAAAATTTCCTTGTTTTCCCTAATCGTTTGTGGATTTTCTCCTAACATATTCACGGCATCCGCATAGAAAAGCAGCTGATGTAACCCGTTCAATTCCAAGCCCTCTCTGTTATCCTGGACTTTCCTAATGGCATACTCTAGAGCAAAGTTAAAAAGTAAAGGTGATAGTGCATCTCCTTGCTTTAGCCTACAGTGAATTGGAAACGCATCTGACAGAAACTGACCTATACGAACTCTGCTGTACGTTTCACTGAGACACATTTTAATCAATCGAACTAGTTTCTTAGGAATACCAAATTCAATAATTGCAGGAACTGATTTCCGATAAAATTATGATTAAAAGAATTAATATGAACATGTTTCATAATTTTAAAATTCACTAAGTTACAGCCTAGTGAATGTTGGACATGAACGTGGAATTTATACCTAACTATCTAAGAAAACGGTACCCGATGTATTACGTAAGTTTATTAAATTCTATTCACATTATTACTCATAAGTTATTCTGAATACATTTTATTTAGCTTCCTCTAAGTGAAAGCTGCCTAGAAAACAAAGATTACCATAAAATTGTGTTTTTTTTTTTTTAGTAAATGGTAGGCAATTATAATGGAAAAAAAGAAAGCAATGGAGAAGGAAAAGAAAAAGAAATAACACAATCATAAATAATTGAAAACAACTAAACAAAACATCATTAATTCCAGAAGAAACATAAAATTCCCTATCCTATTTGCTATCAGGTGATCACAGTCGTCCATTTAGCACTAGTTGCAAGAACCCAACTTAAGTGAGCAGATCGCCATAGGAGAGAGATGAATCTATTTAAGTGTAGAGATGGTTTCTTAGGATCTCTATAGATCCCTTCACAGCAGACAGACATACTTCACTGAGAAGAGTTTGTCCTAGACCAAACTGCTTGCAAAAATGCGCGATCTTTTTGTGACGGTCCCTCTAGGCTCAATCAGTAATCCAATAACTTCGATCGACGTTAGATGATATTTTCCCTTATAGTATGGTATAGTGGGGTCGTATATGTCGCATTGTATGAAATCTGGTGTTCAAAGACCTCACTTTCTATAGCAATGAAAGTAGTCGCCCGAGAGTGAACTGCGCGCGTCAACTTAGTACCGTCATTTCCTATAACTACGGTCCTGGAATACAACTATCATCCACGATACAACTATTCAAAGAACATTGTAGAAGTAACATAGACCGTTCGTAGATGGCTGTAATGACTTGACTTCAAAACTATAGTACAACAAAAATAGAGATAAACGAGGTGCATTATGGAGTACAAAATTTGGATGGACCATAGTTGTGTTCCACGACAATAGTTATGGGGAATGACGGTAAGTATACTTCAATCAAACAAAATAATATTGTTAACGCTGGATACAATTCGCAGTGAATTTTGTTGTGAATTTTTATAGAATACTCTCTCCAGTGTTCAAAGCAATGTAAGTTATTGATAGTACTATGTAATACGAAACGCTGGAGCGAAGTTCACAAGAATCTGTGTTATGAAAAGTAAAACCACTATTATTTCCAAAACTATGCAAATTCCGACACATGCATATATGAACTTTTTTCTTCAAAATGACATTAGGGATCAGCAAATAGAATATAGTGCATCATCCTGTATATTGATTTCATGGTGCATAAAGTTTTTGTTGTTTTTTTTTATCGTGTAACAAACTCTTAACAGCCAACGTTTCGCAGCTGTACATCAAGTACATGATTAAGGAAGGAAAAGAAAAAGAAGCCTTGTCCTTTGGATCCGATACAGTCCTAGAAATATTCTTTGTTAGCGAATCAACATATATTTCCCCCTGTCCTTGCCTTTCTTGATGATCTTACTGGGGGACTTGGTTGTTCCAAACAATATGCAAGGATGAAGTAATTATTCGCAATGGAACTGTAGTTGTTGCAAACAACATAGACTCAAAGTCACCGTTGATTACTGAGTCGGAATGTGTGAATTTCTGTTTACATAGTGTTTGGTCTAAACTTTCATCAAATCCATAGCTACAGATTAATTCAAAATTGCATAATTCGATATTATTTAACATGTCTCGTAGTATTACTCCTTCCTTAAATGAAACTAACCTTTTAGCAGTGTGTTTTAGCAAGAGATTTAAAAGAATTTCAGCTCATGTACCACTAATTTGTAGGCATGAATATCTACATGAACGTTTTGCTGCCTTAATGCTTTGATAAAGACGGAAATATCGGCGTTCTGATTTTTACATCTAATATGATAATCACTTTAAGGAATTAAACAGTACTCCCTTCGTTCCAAAATATGGTATAGTAACAAACAAAACTAGTATGATTATTGCGCATGCGCGCACGAAATGTTCCGCGGTGTGATATTTTGTTCAGTAGTGAAGGGACTATTAGACAGTCCTGTTGTGAATGTTTCTAATCTTCTGTAGTGCATCAAACTATAATATTTAAATAGTTCATTATGAAAAAAAATCAAATGGGAACATGCTGTGATATTCTTGTTGTAACATCAACCCAGTCAATTTTGAATAAAATATCTAAGGCCCAACAGCCGTCAAAAACGGGTTATAATTTATTGCAATTTTTATGTTAATTGGCCTCTTTCAAAACAATGTTTTTTTTATTAATTTGACATCACACAGAATGAAATGTACCTAATTTTTATATTTTTCTTATGTTAATTTATGAAGCAAATTAGTATCTAGAAGTTGTTGGTATTAAAGTTACATTATATTATTCGGAACTTTAATAAATGTATACCACATTTTGGAACAGAATTATTTACATCTTTCTATACCATATTTTGGAACAGAGGGAGTATTTTTTATCTTAGTTGGCGTGATCGGTGTTTTAATCACTCCCTGTAACACTACAGCAATATCTAATAATTCTCCTATTAACCTAGCAGCCACGCTTGTAGCTTTAACCCTTAAATTACCAAATTACCTTTCGTCTCGCTACTCCTATCTATACTCTAACCACGACGTAAATACCAGATCACTTAACTGTGGCACGCTAAGTATACATCTTCATAGAACATCTTGTTATTCATCATCTTTTACAGTATCCACCTCGCGTCAATGGAATTACTTGTCACAAAGTATTAGGGGCTGCAAGACAATAAACACCTTTAAAAACAGCTTAAAAGATAACCTTATTAGCATTTCACTCCAATCTTACTGATTTAAACTATCACTGACTACATTGTTACTTCATTCTTTAGACATCATCCTGATAGTGCTGTTAAAATGTTATGTTTTATTTAACGACGCTCGCAACTGCAGAGGTTATATCAGCGTCGCCGGATGTGCCGGAATTTTGTCCCTCAGGAGTTCTTTTACATGCCAGTAAATCTACTGACATGAGCCTGTCACATTTAAGCACACTTAAATGCCATCGACCTGGCCCGGGATCGAACCCGCAACCTTGGGCATAGAAGGCCAGCGCTATACCAACTTGCCAACCAGGTCGACGATAGTGCTGTATTTTCAAAATTGTCTCATAATAATCTCTTTCTATTATCTAATATTATTTGAAATATATTAACATTCTATGTATTTTAGCTTAATTCTGCTACACAGCTTATTTCAGTGTCTAATTAATAGTTCATAGTATTTTGTTGTTTAATTCGTATATAACTCTTGTATATATGTAACTCTCACTTAATCAAATCGTTGAATTCTTTGTAAGTTCATGCATATGTATATACACTTTTTGCTGGTTGAGTGCAAGAGAAGGCCTTACGGCCTTAACTCTGCCAGCTAAAATAAATCATTATTATTATTATTATTATTATTATTATTATTATTATTATTATAAATTGACAAAGTAACCTATAGGATACAACAGGTTAATAGGCTATCTTAATATATAAAATTGAATGTGGCTATGTATGTATGTATGTATGTATGTATGTATGTATGTATGTATGTATGTATGTATGTATGTATGTATGTATGTATGTATGTATGTATGTTCTCTATACAAATCTACACGCCTTGACCGATATGTGCCAAAGTTTGCACATTTAACCTTCATAACCAGGAGAAGAACATAGGCTACATTAAAATTGTGCAAATGGAAGTGAAACTAATTAAAAATATAAAAAATAAAAAGAAATAGATCAAAATTCATGTATAATATTAAAATTGAAAATCTTCTACAGTCAATTGTTTTTTATTATTGTCTGTTGTATTCAACATCGACTTTCACGAGGCCATGGAAATTTTAACATGAAATTAAATTACTTTGTTGTTACACATCATGAAGGCTAAAACTAAATAATTCATGCAATAAGCATCTTTAAGCAGTCCAGGACCGTATTATGAATTCCTCGATGCAGTTTTGTAGATAGTGAGCAGACTGTTTTATACAACTGAATTATAGAATTCTTTCAAACTACAAGGATTGCTACCACATAATTTACTTAATAGTGAATAACTAATAGTACTATTGAGAAATATTAACCCACCAAAATTATGCACGAGTAAGAATTGGTGTGAAAAACTCATATAAAACGTAACAGAATTGGCAATATTAACTGCCAAAAGAAAAGGAGATGTTTTTATTCCACGTATTGCTAGGATACTCATTCAATTTTAAGCAACTGCAATTTAAATGCCACTGGCATTTGTAATGGCCATATTAAAATGAAGCTCTAGGACAGTCGCGTGTTTTTCACATCCTCAACTATATTTTATACAAAGAAGTGAAAAAAAAAAAAAAAGATTTTACACATACCTATCAATAAGCAATTGTTAATGTAGTATGTGAATGTACATAAGCCCATTGAAAATAACATTGTGTTTTTTTTATTTATTTATTTTATGTCGCTTTAACTTAGGAAGTCATATCGCGACCAAACATTGTATTAATTCTCAAAATATTGTTGTTCGCGTCCGAAAATGTGTTGCTCGAAATTATATCTGTACAATCACGTTGAAGATTTAGTATATTAAGTGTTGTGGAAATAAAAATCTCTTAATTTCTAAAATACCGGTAGGCCTATTCGTTTCTCAGAATATTAGTCTGTATGTTAAAAAATGACTTATTGCGAGTTTATATTGTATCTGTAATCTGTGTATAAAATTAGAATTAATATAATATGTTCTGAATTTGTGAGATATAGTTTCAAGTTATATTAAAAAAAACTGGGTATGATATAAGTGGGTGTACAGCGGTCAAGAGGTAAACAATCTTCCAATATAAATTATATTATATATGTATATATTGATTCGATGCTGAAACTGATCAGAAAGAGAAGAAGGAATTATATTTTCGTTGGGTTTTACTTTGTTTATAGTTTGATTTTTCTGTTACTTTATTTGTATTTCTGGAGGTGTGGAAGAGAAGGCCTAATGGCCTTAACTACACCAGAATAAATAAATAAATAAATAAATAAATAAATAAATTAATTAATTAATACATAAATAAATATATAAATGAATGAATAGATGAATAAATGAATGAATGAATGAATAAATGAATAAATGAGTAAATGAATAAATAAATAAATAAATAAATAAATAAATAAATAAATTAATTAATTAATTAAATTAAATAAATTAATTAAATAAATAAATAACTAAGTAAGTGAGTAAGTAAATAAATAAATAAATACATAAATATATAAATTTAAAACAGCAGTTTAACGTCAGGCACATGATGAAATGTTTTCTTTTTGGTGCCTGATTTACAACTGTTTTAAATTGAGTTAAGCCTGGCAGGCATTTGGCTAAGGACTTCATTAATTCATGTAAGTGACGTTAAGTAAAGAATCATCTTTATGGGCGAGGAAAGCTTAGTAAAGACAATTTGTTTTGGTTGCGTATAGTTAGGTTTCCGAGATTTCCGAAAATTTAATAAACAGTTTAATTAAAAATAGAAGCATAAGAAAAACCCGAGCAACGCCGGGTGCTTTCAGCTAGTATAATTTTAATATAAAAAAATGGCAGAAAAATAATATTTCACAATACTATAATATTGTACTACATATAAAATATGTAGATTGCAATAGTTGTTTTCTTTACAGTCCGAAAAGGTTTAATAAACTTGTGTGAGAAATGAAGTTTTACCAATTTAAGGGTTCACCATTATACCGGCCTGCTCTTGATGGTCAGAGGATAACTTTAATGTATTTTTTAAATTGTTTTCCGGACCTATATTATGGTCACCTGTTATGACAGACGGATCTTTCTGATGTCCAAGAAAGGAGCAGGGTGACCTGATTCGTGACTTGAACACTTTACAGAAGCAGAAATTCCCATTTAAGAAATTCAAAATCTTTCGAAAGCCTTAGATAGTTTCTAGACACAATTTTTCTAACACTCTTGTAGATTTGTTGCCATCTTCCAATGACAGAAATCTTCAAATTTATTTTCAAATTGTATACATAATCATCTGAAAGATTGTCCTCATCACTGAAGTTCAATATTTGATACAGAGCAGCACTTTCCTTGTTTAATTTTACGATTTCATCATGTCTCTTTAAGCGACACTTCTCTGAAAGAATGTAAACAACACCTAGGACTGCAGAAGATTGCAAAACAAAAGTATTCGCTCACGATCAGTGATAAATAATAATCGATTTGCATTCGAGTACGAGTCAGCATATCGTATTACTTTTACTGTAAGTCAGTTGGAACTCGAAACATAGCTTGTGTTCATCAAGAAAATCTTAAATGCAATGTAACCTTATTAGCTCTAATATATTGTAACAAGATATTGCTGACGTAATGAATGAAAACGTAAGAGTATATCTTGGTATTTGCTGTATGACCTGAACAGACATATTTACAACTTACTTACAAATGGCTTTTAATGAACCCGCAGGTTCATTGCCGCCCTCACATAAGCCCGCCATCTGTCCCTATCTTGTGCAAGGTTAATCCAGTCTCTATCATCATATCCCACCTCCTTCAAATCAATTTTAATATTATTCTCCTATCTACGTCTCGGCCTCCCCAAAGGTCTTTTTCTCTCCGTCCTCCCCAACTAACACTCTATATGCACACATACACAGTACGATAAAGAATTAACAATTTTAGGAAGCACAAATGTTCTGACTAGGTTTGATTAGAAGTGTCAAGTTTTGAGAAAGATTGCACTAAAACACTAAAGCAGTCAGCATAAATTTACACTTATAAGATGATTTAACTATCATAGATTTAGTGAGGGATAAATATTATCCTAAAAAATAAAAAACAATTTGTTTCAATTTTGGCCACGAAATCAGCACTTCTATCCTAGTGTGCAGTGGTACCAAATATTTGAAAATACAGGATGTTTGTGCACGTTAAAACGCCCTGAAAAACCATGTCAAAGTGAGAAAATAGTCGATCTAGTGAGAGACGCATTCCAGTATATTCATATGAAGTCAACAACTATTGAACTTGGGTCTAAAGACGATCCACGACGTCTCGCCTGACCTCATGGATCACCGGACTTAACTCTTTTGGATTTTTTCCCTGTGAGAAATTGTTAAAGATAATGTGTTTATGCAGAGACTTACAGGAATTGCAAGACCACATTACCACAACTATAGAAGGAATGGGCATGGCAATGCTGCAACGTGTGTAGACTGAATTAGATTACAGGACACACATCTGTCTTTTATGAGGAGCGGCCATATTGAGCATTTGTGAGTATGTGTCAAAATTCTGAACTTTCGTCTTTACGTTCCAATTCATTGCATTGATCACGAAATCCCGGAATAAATTATGACTCATGCGACATGTTAACTTTATTAAGGAAAGGTCTAATATTTTAAACTGCGGAATTATTCCTAAACAGATAAATATATTACTTTAGTTTATTGACATTCAGCCATTCTGTGATTCTCGCTCTGTTACATATTGCGTTATTATGTTGAAGATAATATTGTCGTTCTTAAATCAAATTTATTCTAAATATTGGAAGGAACGCAAATATGTCACCATTATAAATATCTTCATTAAAAGTAGAATATTCACTTAAAAAAAAAGACAGGTATCATCAGGGATTGAGCACTTGTTCAATGACTAAAGTACAGCTGGATCAGAATAGTTAATTCAGAATGTCAGGAGAAACGAAGTTATCCGAGAAACCTACGCTTTTCATCACCAGTCTCATAGAATCTATCGGTGATTGATTAATAGCTCCACGATAAAGTAGTCTTGATTATCTAATTGAATTATGAATTAGAAAGTCAGGTCGGAAAGTTATAAAACGTAATGAATATTAAAATATCTGATAGAAGTAAGGGAAAGGAATATTTACTGTGTTTCATATCTAAAAGCATATCCATCTATTATCTTCCTCCAGAATGAATCCACTTTCAGTGAAGTCAGTCTCGTGGAATTGGGAGCGTAAAAAGGAATAGGAAGAATCTTAACATAACAAATCTCTTGTTAAAAACAATTCAAATAATGAAATCGTTTTGCAAACGACGGATAAGATGGAATTTCTATTAGTAGGGTGGATGTGACAGCAGAGCAGATGGAGGCACTGGAGTTGGGAGGAAGAATGGGGTGGAGAGCTGCATCAAGTGGATGTGGAGACTTATTCGACAAGATGTAGCCTAGATCGTGCAACACGAAGGGAAAAATTGTCTAACCAGTCTCTGCAATTTCAACAAAGACTGGAAATGATCTGAAACTGTCACAATAGCCAGCGTGGTGGGAAACATTTCATTGATCACGCCTTGAAATATTGTAAATCTTGAAGTTATCTTAGTGCGATTTTGTTTTTAGTTTCAATTTGTCATAATTTCGTGTTATCTGACGGTATATTCTTAAGACAATAAACTAAGGGAATTTTATGGTTCGGCTACTTGTGGAACGTTCCAAATTGGTGTCCTGGGACGAGAGTACGCTGAAGTACAGTTCCATCCTTAATAAAATTATAACAACGGCAGTTTCAATGCATGTGGAGACCAGAGAAAATATTTAAAACTTTTGTGGCAGAAAGAATGTCACTTTTCATCCCTTCCATGAGATACGTCAGCAAACACTGTTCATGAAAGATTCACACATAATAACAATACTTACATACATACTTACTTATTTATGGCTTTTAAGGAACCGAAGGTTCATTGCCGCCTTCACATAAGCCCAATATCGGTCCCTATCCTGTGCAAGATTAATCCAGTCCCTACCATCATATCCCACCTCCCTCAAATCCATTTTTATTTTATCCTCCCATCTATATCCCATTTCGAGGCTTATTTTTGGGTTTCGTAACAAGTTTTTTTTACGGTGGTGAGTTGTTAGCCCTTCGCCCAACCCCCAAGCTGGAGGACTACCCCTCATCGGCTGATCATGACTGCTTATTCCATAGGTATAGGCTATTCGCAGCTACCCTCCATATCTGAAGGCCGTCTCCTCTATCCGCAACCTGAGGACGCGCCATGCAGTGGTGATAGGGACCCACAACACATGGGATGATAATAATAATAATAATAATAATAATAATAATAATAATAATAATAATAATAATAATAATTTTTCCTGGCGGCGTTAAGGCCGTGAGGCCTTCTCTTCCGCTCAACCTGAGGGTAAAATGGAAATACATAATATAAAGTTAATACAAAATAAAGTTAGCCTATAGGTAGGGGCCTGTAATCCTTGGCGCTACAACCCATGAAGGGCCTAGATCGTCCAGCCGGCTGCTGGCCTCACGCCCACATGCCGAAGCAGAGGTGGACGATCATCCAACCAGAATGGAGGTATCGTGTGGTTAGCACGATGATCCCCCAGCCGTTATAGCTGGTATTTGCAACCAGATTTCACTACCTATCGTAGCTCCCCAAGTGCATCACGATGCTGAGTGGGCACCGGTCCCATACACTGGCCGAAATTTCATGAGAAAATTTCTTCACTCATCAGGACTCGAACCAGCGCGCATTCCGTAACACGAGTCCTAGGCAGGTTGCCTTAGGCCACGACGCCACGGCGCGGTACGGTAGGGGCCTATACTTAAGAAAAATATGCGTAAGTCAGAAGATTATCGAACTTAAATACCTACATAAACTAGTTGACATGATTACTTTATAAACTAGTTACAATTGTGAATTATAATATAATTATACCCTAGGGCACTGTGCGTTCTAAAATAAGACGTTTCACCTTCAACTGGAAGGCGTTTAAGGTCGGGCAGTCCCTAACATCTATAGGTAATTAATTCAAAGAACGGATAGTGTCTATTGTAAAAGATGAAGAATTCGCGGAAGTTCTTCGGAGTGGGACTGACAATAGAGTGTTGTGTTGTGACCGGGTATACAGATTATGATGTGAGGATATATTATGGAATCGTGATACAAGGTCTTCAGGGGTTGATTATGCAAAACCTGATAGAGAAGAGAAAGTCAATATAAACTGCGTCTGTCAGCCAGCCGAAGCCAATACAATTTATTGAAAGATGATGAGATATGATAGTAGAGACGTATATTACATATAGGCAAAACCGAACGCAAGCATTATGGAGATGCTACAAAACTTCGGGTCAGGTCATAACCGAGATTACTTAATAGAATGTCGCAGTAGTCGAAATGTGGCATGATAATTATCTGAACTAAGATTTGTTTTAATTTAAAAGGAATAACTTTTTTCGTCGAAGTGAGTGCAGTATAGAATATACTTTTTTTTTTTACATACTTACGTACAGTTACCCTGAAAAAGAATGAGACGATTATTGGTCGTCGGAAGTTAAACTTCTACAGCGCGGTTCACTCGATATCGACGTAGGGATACATAACATGACAGATAGTACAAGAATTGTTACAAGGAACACAACAAGGACAAGGACCAGAATAAGGATCACGAAGAAGACTGCCATTTAAGGCCAGGATTTCACAACATAGCTCGAGTCCCAAAATATAATTGCTTCACTGTATCGAATGGCAAATGCCTACTAAGGGATTTACATTCTGGACTGCTGCTATCGCTGTCTTGTCTCGGTAGATCATATAGTAGCGTGCCGGTTCCATTGTATAACCGAAACGTCTCGTGTTCGATCCCAGGTAAAACTTTTTTTTTATTGAGGTGTAATTAATTTGTTCAGAGTTCCTCGACTGTCTAATTTGTCGAAAAATATGGAATAATTTATGCCCAATTTCTGGGTCTTACAAGTGGGCTGAACCTCGTAAAAAAAATAAATCTTACTTGGAAGTTAAAAGTATTCTTCCTCAAACAAAAATCGTAAGAAACAAAAAGAGACCTGTTAACTTAAAATCTTGTCCACATACCATCAGCTTCTATTACAGCTCTAAGTCGATCCGGCATGGATGTCACGAGATTGTGGAATAAGTTCTGATCCCCGGCGAGATCTTCCCAGGTGTCAACAACTTGATCCCACAATTCGTCTCGATTTCGAGGGCATAGGTGGCTATCCTTCTCTTTTTCATTTCCGTCCATAAATTTTCGATGACATTCAAATCAGGTGACTTCGGAGGCCAATTAATGATTTCGATCTCGGGTCTCCTTTGAAACCATCTTTGAATGCTTGTAGCATAGTGCACGGGATGGTTATCCTGCTGGAACAGCACTGTTCCTTCGGGAAAACGTTCTCGGGCTGAGGGAAGGAATATATTTTCCAGAATGTGCTCGTAAGTTTCCGCATTAAACCGGCCATCGATGCGTTCTATAACGCCAGGTCCATCGTAAGACATCCACCCCCAACACGATATGCTAAAGCGCCCCGATCTTTCACGTCGGTGCATATAGCGCTGATCATGTCGGAGACCATCCTCACGATAGACACGGACAGGACCTTCGTAATCATTCGAGATTGGTAGCGAAGGCAAGATGGTCGACAGCTTGTGCTTCCCCCAGTATTTCCATTTGCGCAGCCCTCCGGCTCCTAATACCGCGGTTCCTCAACCTGCTGATCACAGTCTGTGAAGAGCCGGGAAAGTTAGATGCTGCTCTTATTTCGTTAGCAGTCAGAAAGGGGTCCTGTCGAACTGTCTCGAATAAAAGAGCATCCTCTTCCAATGAAGAAATCCGCGGACGCCCAGGAATAGGGCGATTTTCGACCTCCCCAAAATTTTGGTAACGATGAACCCATCTCGCGGCTGTACTTCCAGGAACACCGACCAAACGCCCAGCAGATCTAGCCCCATATCCAGCCTCAACTAGAGCTATAACTCGCTGTCTCATGTCACGTCGGTTCGCCATTACGATGAGAAATGAGAGATGACGATAATACTTTAGTGTAGACAATAACTATTTAACATGATATAGAATTATTGAAGTAAGAGCCATCTTGCATAGTAAGAGTTAATAAATCAACCCTAAATTAAATATCTAAATAACAGGATATAACAAGAAGTCCAATTGTTGCGAAACTAATCAAATTAAATCTAATTACATTAAATAAACAAACCCCAAGTTATGACACCACATTGCTACAGCTAAATTGTATGTTATTAACATAAGCATTGAATAGGTCCGTGGTTGTGCGTTGGACGACAAAACCAAACATCGAAAGTTCGAATCTTGCCGAGGAATGTAACTTCTTACTTTTTATAATGTAAATCAGACTTATAACTACAATCATTCATATTTCTTACATTATTTATTAATATTTATAGCCAACATTGAATTTGTAAAGAAAAGACTTTAGAAATCTCATATGGAATTTGTGATCTGTAGTAACATAAACATAGATTATCTCTCGGAACTTTTCCGTAAAAGTGAATTAAATTCACTCCTTGAAACTGGAAACCTTATTCGTAGGGTCATTTTCCCATAGCATACAAGCTGAAGTAACACAGCCATTGATAAACGTTTTGTACACAGAATTAGACTGAATTCCTATTCGACAGAACCTATAATCAATGGCTTGTCTGACCATGATAAACAAATCCTATGTGTTTCCAATGTCACTGAACAATTTCAAAATATTAATTTAAAAACTAAGAAAGGATCGTAATTGCTGTATCTAGTGATTATTTACATTTATGTCTACAAAATGAATCTTGGAAAAACATATATGATACTGGTACTACTGATATTAAGAGTAAATATATTGAATTTTTCACTTAATTTCATAATCACTTCAGTGGATGTTCTCCACTCAATGTTGTGAAAAAATTCAAAAGTTAAAACATGTAGATAACGCAGGGACTTCAAAATCTCATGTATTAAAAAGAGAATCTATATGTAATGAGTTGCAATGTAATGATCTTCATATTCTTAAATACTGCAAGAAGTACAGTGTAATTTATCAAAAATTATGAAAGAGGGAAATAGAATATATTTGAGTAGAAAAGTACAAAGTTGAGATAATGCAATTAAACCGAATCGTAATATTATTAAATTTAAACTTGTAGATATCCTAAGAAAGAAAATATTTTTTCATTAAAACCAATGATTATAAAGTAGAGGATCCCAAATATATTGCAAATTCTTTTAACGTATTATAGTATATAGTACAGAAATATGAGGGTGGTGTCGTTGTTGTTGAGTTCCCACGTTGGACGCCATTTGAGGGTGAGTGGTTATTGGGACCACACGTTGGGCGCCATTTGAGGGTGGGTGCGTCTCGGTGTTGCGTGAGATTCACTCAGGGTAGCCGAGGTACTGTTGTGGTGTAGGTTGATGTCGGGAACAATACCAAGCCGGCTACTTAAATAAAAGGCAGCGTAAACTTCAAAACTATAAGTTTATTGTCGTATCCACTTGGTAAACCCTAGAGTATGTATTTCCGGCTGACTTATAATTCAATCGTTGGTCGCAATTCTGTATCGACTCAGTTGCAGCTCTGAATAAGCTCTATCCGATACTATAAATTCAATACTCTGTCCCGTACACTACGACACGAAGCGAAATAGTAGTCCTGTCGACACCAAACGAAGTAGTTATTGTGCCCTGTATGTAGGGCCGCCGACACGAAGTAAAGTTGTTTTGATGATCTCCGCTCCGAAGCGGAATAGTAGTCCTGTCGACACCAAACGAAGTAGTTATTGTGGCCTGTATGTAGGGCCGCCGATGTGAAGTTGTTTTTGCTGATCTCCGCTCCGCGGCGGAATAGTAGTCGTTATCTCTCCGCTCCCCGTCACCCTTATTCATAAAAACCTATCCTACGCTAAAACTAACTATTCTATTGGTTAAAAACTACGTCACTAACTGGCCTAAAATCTATTCCCTATTGGTCCAAAGTGACCTCATAAGCTGGACCAAGATCTCTTCTTATTGGGCGCGAAATATGTCATCTCTAAATTTAAACTTTGGATTTCCCATAACATCTAATTAGTTTGCATATCTCACAAGAATACCCGTTCTTTGGAAAACCCAAGCTTGGCAGGATCTTTCCCACGGGTCTAGTCCGACTCCGGCTTTTATGCTTCATCGAGTCTATACGAAACCCCGCTGAAGGTGGCCCTAAATCTGTCCGATGCTGACAAGTGACGAAACACCTGTGTGAGGAAGCTAATTCTAACGAAGTCGCCAGAACATCCCCGCGAATACATGTAATAAAAATATGGAGATATCATTTCGCTAATAAATCGGTCTCTCCCTCTCCTAATTACTGCTTCAAATGCCCATCTACATAACCATTGGAAATTCCCGAAAGAGTTTCCAATGTTATGAGATGTCCCCGCTTTCTGCCTATAACTAGCCTCACAGTTCCCCTTCGCTATCAGCCGGTAACACATTATTTACAATACAATCTGATTATAATATCACTACAAGCAATTACAATAAATAATACATATATCTTCACAAGCCTTTCTATGTACACAACTCTCACACAATAAGCACAACAATGTACAATTTATATCCACATTTACATATGTACAATACCATTCATTCACATATTTACATTTATTTATTAATTGATCAATTACACACTCTGCGTGCTTGGTTGTACCAGCCGCCCTGTACAGGTTCACCTAGCTGTACGCGTGAGACTAACCATCCTACTCTTTCTCATTCCTGCCTCCTAGCCTCTCCTGTTTGAAAGGCCGCAAGAGTTGCTTGTGGTACCTTCCAACAGGTTTACTTTTTCCCCTTTCTACCAATTCGAAAGTATGGTCTCCGTATTTACTCTTAATTTCGTAGGGCCCTTTGTACAGTAGCTCCATGCGTGAGTAACGTCCTCTGAGGGCGGAAGATAACTTCACGTCCCTTAGCAATACCAAATCGCCGGGTGTGGGCTCCCATTTGTGGCGATATCTTTTAACTTTACCGAGTCTATACTCAGCCTTTTTCCTGACTCGGTCGAAAGCTAGTTTACACAGTAGTTCATCACTAGGAGGCTCACCCTCCTGTATTGCCTGCGGCAAACTCTTTATCATGGGATCGGGATCGATCCCTAACATAAGTTTGATCGGAGCTATTCCGGTCGTTGGATTGATAGAGTGGTTCATGACTCTCTCAATCACCTCACATTGCCTAAACCAGTCCTTATGGTTTCGGTGACACAGAATACGGAGGTACAATGATATATCCCTAAGCGCTCTTTCGCAGGGATTACCGCTGGGAAAGTATGCGGAGCGATTGTATAGTTTCACGCCCGCATCTTCCAGCCTTTTGCAAAACACTTTCGATTTATGTACCGACACATTGTCACTGAGCACCGCTGTTACCGGGCCGTAAGTCGGTATGTAGTCTCTAACCAGCTTATCAGCACACAACTTGCTAGAGATATTTCTCAAAGGGTAAATCTTTACAAATTTCGTTAAGACATCGTACGTAACAAATATGTACCTGTGTCCGAAGGACGATGTGGGCATTGGACCGTGTTCGTCCACTGCTACAAGTTCATTCTTTTTACCCCTGATAATGACCTGTGGTACATTGTCATACCTTACATTTAGAGGTTTCGCCCTCTGGCAGACCTCGCAATGAGATATTACCCTTCTAACCTTCTTTGACAGTTGCTTAATATAAAATGATTCTGACATAGTCAAAATGATCCTATCACTCCCAGAGTGACACATAGATAGGTGAAAGTTATTTATGAGTTCATTCTCCATACTCGCAGGTATGTATATCTTCCACTTCTGGATATCCCTACCATGCAATTTATACAAGATACCAGAGCGCAATCCATACACTTCATCTTTCACCTGTGAGATTTCTCTAGCTTTGTCCATTAAGGCCCTTATCGTGGAATCCTCCTGCTGCAAATCTGCAATTTTCCGAAATTTTCCCGTCAGAGCTCCATTCCTCGTGGAATCAATTTTCATCACGGCAATTTCATACGCGGGGGCGGTGATAGTTTCCGGTAGCCCCGATTTGGAATTCAAACGAGAGAGACAATCACCAAAGATATTGTCTGCCCCCGGAATATGTCTAATCGTCACATCATGAGCCAAAATTTCGTGCACATATCTAGATATTCTAGAGTTCGTCAATTTGCATCTACTCAGAAACGCTAGGCTTACATGGTCAGTAAATATGATTATCTGCCTATTAAAGATATACTGACGGAACTTCTGTAGTGCGAAGTACACAGCAGAAATCTCTAGTTCCGTGATTGATGCGTTGCTTTCGGTACGCGACAGTCCCCTAGAAGCTGTGGCAATCACATGTCGCTTATTATCTTCATCCGTCTGACATAGAATTGCTCCATATCCATATAAGACGCATCCGTATAAATCTGAAAAGGTAGGCTGTCGTTAGGCCTTTCCAACAGAATTGAGTCGGCAAAAAGCAGTTTCGTTCGATCGAATGCTTCCTGCTCTGCCGACCCCCACCTGAAGGGTGTATCCTTCTTCAATAATGCTCTGAGTGGGGCTACATGCTTAGCATAATTGACGAGAAACCGATTCTGGTATTGTAGGATACCTAGATATCTACGAACCTGTTTCCGGTTCCGCGGCGGCGGGATCCTCGAAATGCTCTGAATTCTCTCTTGGTCCGGTCTAATTCCGTCAGACGAAATTACGTAACCCAGGAAAACTGTCTCAGCTTTAAAAAATGCTGTTTTCCCCAGCTTGACTGTCATACCAGCCTCTCTCAATTTAGTAAGTACAAAATCAATATCCCTAATATGCCTATCCACATTATTGCCATATATAAGAAAATCGTCAATGTACTGTGCCAGAAAACCTTTCGTCGAATCACCAAAAATTATGTCAAGTGCCCTTAGTAGCGCAGATCCAGAACTCGCGATGCCGAATGGGCATCGGGTATACTGATAAACTTTCCCGTTATGTAGGAACGCTGTGAATTTTCTCGAGTCCTCGTCAAGCGGAATCTGCCAATACGAACTGGTCAAGTCCAAACTAGTGAATATAGAACAGTCACTGATACGGCCTAACAAAGTGTCCACTGACTCCGTCCTGAAATTATCTTTAACTGAAAACGAGTTAACGTGTCGGGCATCGATCGTTACTCTTAAGCTTCCATTGGGCTTCCTAACCCAGCACAATGCATTTACGTAAGGCGAGTCCGATACTTCTATAACTCCGTCTTTTAACATATCATTTATGACTTCGTCTGCCTGATCCCTTAAAGATAGGGGGATGGGTCTACATTTATGCCGAAATTCCTCCATTCCTACCACCTTAATTTTGTGTGTATACACTCTACACAGACCCGGCGCGTCTGAAAAGACATTTAAATGGCTACCTACAACATCCATTAAGCGTTTTCTTTCACTCTCACTCAGGCCGTGTGCCTGGCTAACTTTATCTCTCACTATTTCGAAAGTATCTGTCTTCCTATTGTTATACGCGTCTACCTGCCTAAGATCGCCCGGCGAAATCTCATTACAATATCTGGCCCTACCGCTAACGAGATTACGTCCTAATTGTCTCGCCTGGACTAATTCGCCGATACACAACTCGCATTCTCCGCAGCCTACTTGACACACTCCCCTAGTTACCTCGTTACCTTCCCAAGGATTAACCTCTATAATTACATTCTTACAAATTTTGAGGTGCTCTACAAAAAATAACTCTTCCTGTAATTCTATCTCTCCCGCGGTTCTCTCATCTAACTCAGCTCGAGCGTTATTGCTACTGAATGGGACATGGCCTACACTGCCGTTACCTGCCGTAACCCCTAGTCTGTTTTCCCTGAAATCTAATAGCGCGTGCCATTCATAGAAGCTTTCTACTCCAATAATGATGTCGGTAGTCAACCTTTGTATCACAAGAAAAATAGCATTTAATTTCACGTCTCCGCACTCTAACTCGAACCATACTTGATATTTTACCTTTTCCTTCTTCTTGCTTAGGGCGCCTGCACAGTACAGTGAACATATGGGTAACGTTTGCAGTTTTATTCCTGAATCCCTAACCTTTTGAAAAAATTCCAAGCTGCATACATTATTTGTGGAGCCCGAGTCCAACAACACACAACACTTAATCCCAAATATTTTAGCATCTATATAAGGCAATACATAAGTCCCATTATTTTCTAACTCTGGGTTAGTAATCTCGCTCTGTCTCTTCACGCTTACCGCGTTGGTGGATTCTTTTGACAGTGGCTTACTGCACTTAGCTACAGAAATCTCCGAACCCTTGAGACTTCTGTCTAGCAGTTTCCCGAGTGCTATGCAGTCGGTTCCACTGCTACCTCGTCTCTATTTCTACAATTTATAGGCTCCCGGCCCATATTCATTCTGACCGGACTTTGCTGACGTCCGTTCATGTCTCTATTCCTGCTTTGTCCCACGTTACACTGTGTAGGGGGCCTATTGCACCCTTGTGAGGCCCTTTCTTGTAGGACGTCTCGCCTATCTCTCTCCTGCTCCTGTCTCCTCCAATCACCTCGATTTTGCGGTCCCCTGCTAAAATTAGGCTGCCAGAATCCCTGTCTGTAATTTCTGTTCCTAAGCCAGTGTGGTTGGGTTCTAAGCCTATTATTTCCATTTTCTTGTCTTCCCGTGTACCATCGTATGTGGTTAACCCTACGCACGGGACCAACACCTCCTCTATCGTTTCTCATCCTGTTGTGGCTGCTCTGGTTGTTCCTAATATTATTGTAAGGACCCCCAAAGGGCGGGTCACTCCTTCTCTCCCTGTTGGGACTTTTCCCTCCGTTATGGCCATTATGGTACCGACTATGTGCATTGTTGGGGCTCCTGTCACCACCCCAATTACTCTGATTTTGGGCTCCTGTCCTTGGGGATGAAAAGGCCGTACTTGCCCCCTTCCCCGCTTTCTGGTCGGTGGGGCTTGAACCCTTTCCTTTGCCATGTTCATAATCTGCCTGTCCACTACATTCGTAGTGCGTGGCGTCCGAACCATCCAGCGCAGTCAATAAATCTATTGTTTCCCCGAAGTCTCGGGGCCCTGCTACGATCAGATTATATCTTATGTTCTCGGGATACTGCGAAATCACAGTTTGGATCAGCTCTGAATCCGGTATTGGCGGATTGAGGCTTTTCCCTTTCTTAACAATTTCAAGAAAATAGTCTATCATAGAGACGCCTCTTCCCGCGTCAAACCTGCTCTGATTAATTTCCTTCCTAATTCTTTGTTGTTGTCTTTGTCCCCAGTATCTCTCCGAAAATTTTTCTCTGAATTCCTCATAAGTGACATTATCCCCTAGGGCCACGAGCGCCCAGTTGAGTGGTCGGCTCTTTAGGCTCTTTCGTACGACAGTCATTTTTAAGTCATCCGGCACCCCTCTTACTCTAAAGTACGTTTCTAGCTCACTTATGTAGTTATGTGGGTTTGAAAATTCAACCTCATCAAAAATAGGGTAACCAATCTCATTCAAAATGTGAGTGGGGTACTGAGGACGGCCTAAATATGCCTTGTCGTTTACATTTATCAACTCACTACGCAAATCAACCCGTGAGGTCTGACATTCCTCACCAACACTATTGTTAACATGTCTTACATTTATGTTGCTACCTGATGCCGGGCTCTCACTTGTGCCCTCTTGTCTAGAAACTGCACGGTCCGAGCTGCTATGTCCGCTTAAATTTGCGGGACTACCCCCATTTAGTACGTCGTTTATTGAGTTTAGTTTACTTCTTAATTCTTCCAAACATTCGTTATCCGCCCTTTCTTTATTCTTTATGGCTCGCTTGAGACCGTCCACTTCCTGATCCATCTCACCTATTTTCTCTTCCACCGAATTCTGAATTTCTCGAACCTTCTCCACTATCGTTTCCTCAACAGCTGATTTTAGGTCGCTATTCTCTCTAGTAGCGCTATCTCTAACTCTAACTTCTAAATCCTTCATACTTTCTGACATCCTATCCATAGCTATCTTCAATTGGTTCTCCATTCCGATCCCATTCTCGGTTAATTTTCCCTCTAGCTTCTCTATTTTGTCCTCCATCTTGTTTCCTCTTTCCGCTAATTTTGCAATATGATCTCTAATCTCTCTCGAACTTTCCCCCAATCTATTTTCCATTTGTTTCATTTGTTCTCTACTTTCCCTTGAATTGTTGTCTAATTTATTTTCCATTTGCTTTATTTGTTCTTTACTTTCCCTCGAGTTATTTTCTAATTTAGTTTCCATTTGTTTTATTTGTTCTCTACTTTCCCTTGAATTGTTGTCTAATTTATTTTCCATGAATTGTCTCATCTGCTCCCATAACTGTTCTAGCGTCATTTCCCCTTTGCCACTGTCTCTACTCTGTTGCTTTTCCACCGTTCGCTCTCCCTCTATTTCTTGTCCTGCGTTATTCTCGACCTCCTCCCTAATTTCCATAATTTCCTCGTCCTTCCTTTGCTCCATGGTTCCCTTGTTTCTATTTCCTCGTCTTTCTCGTATTTTCCTAACTACCTTACTCCTATGGCTACGTAGTATCATCTATATGCTACTCTGTCATCTATCCGACGCTTGCTTTCCCAATAATAATCTAACTAGGCCTGTATTTGCACTCGACTCACTTCCAACAAATTACGCAATACATTTATTTCACTCTTTCCCCCAAAATATCACACACAAAAAAAAAAATACATATATATATACACCCAAAATATCACACCAGAAATTGAAACATATACACTTTATAATTATTCCCCCAAAATATCATATACATATATACACACTTGTACGTCTTCTATTCATACTTGCCACAGCCTCTCCGAGTCGCCTTCTCTGGTGGTCCCCGTGTTGTCTTCTCTAGTGTTGTCGTGATGTCGCGATGGCTTGGTTCTCTTCCCGCCTTCCAGCGTCGTTCCTCGGCTATGCAGGGCTGAACTGCTCCGTCCGGTTCTCCTCGTGGTTTGGTGCTGTGTTCGCACCCGGGGCCGGTCACTGGAACAGCTGTCTTCCTTCGAGCCCCACGTTGGAAAGCGCCATTTGTGGGCGGGTGTCGTTATTGTTGAGTTCCCACGTTGGACGCCATTTGAGGGTGAGTGGTTATTGGGACCACACGTTGGGCGCCATTTGAGGGTGGGTGCGTCTCGGTGTTGCGTGAGATTCACTCAGGGTAGCCGAGGTACTGTTGTGGTGTAGGTTGATGTCGGGAACAATACCAAGCCGGCTACTTAAATAAAAGGCAGCGTAAACTTCAAAACTATAAGTTTATTGTCGTATCCACTTGGTAAACCCTAGAGTATGTATTTCCGGCTGACTTATAATTCAATCGTTGGTCGCAATTCTGTATCGACTCAGTTGCAGCTCTGAATAAGCTCTATCCGATACTATAAATTCAATACTCTGTCCCGTACACTACGACACGAAGCGAAATAGTAGTCCTGTCGACACCAAACGAAGTAGTTATTGTGCCCTGTATGTAGGGCCGCCGACACGAAGTAAAGTTGTTTTGATGATCTCCGCTCCGAAGCGGAATAGTAGTCCTGTCGACACCAAACGAAGTAGTTATTGTGGCCTGTATGTAGGGCCGCCGATGTGAAGTTGTTTTTGCTGATCTCCGCTCCGCGGCGGAATAGTAGTCGTTATCTCTCCGCTCCCCGTCACCCTTATTTATAAAAACCTATCCTACGCTAAAACTAACTATTCTATTGGTTAAAAACTACGTCACTAACTGGCCTAAAATCTATTCCCTATTGGTCCAAAGTGACCACATAAGCTGGACCAAGATCTCTTCTTATTGGGCGCGAAATATGTCATCTCTAAATTTAAACTTTGGATTTCCCATAACATCTAATTAGTTTGCATATCTCACAAGAATACCCGTTCTTTGGAAAACCCAAGCTTGGCAGGATCTTTCCCACGGGTCTAGTCCGACTCCGGCTTTTATGCTTCATCGAGTCTATACGAAACCCCGCTGAAGGTGGCCCTAAATCTGTCCGATGCTGACAAGTGACGAAACACCTGTGTGAGGAAGCTAATTCTAACGAAGTCGCCAGAACATCCCCGCGAATACATGTAATAAAAATATGGAGATATCATTTCGCTAATAAATCGGTCTCTCCCTCTCCTAATTACTGCTTCAAATATTATTGACAACTTAAACATTCAAGATTTTGCAAAAGATACTGCAATTGGTTACTTAACAGATGTATTTAATAATTATTATTAATATATGTAATTAGTCAATAACTGCAACAGTGCTTATACATTCAATCATAACATGAATAAAATTGAATGCAAACACGTAGATAAAATAGTTAAAATTAACTGCAGGGGTGAGAATGAAATAATCCAAAGCCATACTTTTAACAAAAATTGTTTTGTGCGAGTGCATTTCTTACACATATGGGAAAGCTATTAATAAATTATTGTAATAATTACTCAACAAATGACATAGCCTAAGGACTCTAAACCTTTGTAAAAGTTTGTCTATTATTATATATATTTTTAATTTCATTTTAATTGTTAGTTTTTAATATATATGCATTTACATTGTATATATGTGTGTGTATAAATGCATTCATTAGATTAACGTTTATAATATTATAACTTGTAATTTTGTATTGTTTGCGATCATTAACACTTAATCTCAGGACTTTGTAAAACTATATTTCAACGTGACTTAGCTATTTCAACGTTATTTAGACAAAAAAAAATTATTGTGTAGACTAAGAATCGAACTCGCACTCTTCTACACAACACGCAGAAGTCTTACCGTCTGAGCTATGGAAACGACATGAAAGCGTTCCTTTCTGTGCGGAGTGTCGATCTAGTCATGAAGGTCCATTGTCGATTTAACTACACGATTTATGTATATATTTATCTTTTATTTACGTAATATTATCATATTTTTTGCAGTTTTTTAATTGAATTTCGGAACGATGCTAGTAACAAACCAAATAGCCTGAATTTAAGTAACTCAATATTCGTTATCTTGTGTATCAGTGCTCTGGTCTCCGATCATGCGCAGTGTCTTACATCTGAGACTTAGGAATATTCAATCGTCTCATCCTTTTCCAGGGAAACTGTACATAGTCTGTGTGGCCAAGGGTCAGTCAAACCTTAGGAACCAAGAACCCTGACGTTTTCCGGCACTACACTATTGCAAGAACATTTGCCAGCTCTCGCGGTTAACATTCCTGCTAGTCAGACGGTGTGGCTTCGAAATGAGCCTACCTGGAGTCAGTGTAATAGTTCTCTCAGACATGGCACAATACTTCGTTCTATAATGTCTGACAGGTGATGTAAACATTACCGACAGAGAAGGAGAGACGCATAATTATTGCTCTTCAACCAATGGCAGAGGTTTCATTTCACGCTTGTCTTGAAGTTGGGCGGTCTGAAGCGTTCTACCCGCGCCCAACTTCAAGACAAGCGTGGAATGAGACCTCTGCCATTGGTTGAATAGCAATTATACTTCTCTCCTCCTCTGCCGGAAATTTTTACATCTTCTGTCATACATTATGGAACAAAGTATAGAGTGGCGGCGAGTATAGATGACTCAGAGATATAAAGCTAGTAAGCCTCGAATCTCTGTGGAGAGGAGTCAAATGACATGGATTTCTGAGATAAAGCAGAGCGTCCCTAGGAGTAAGGTACTTGTACTTGTTGGCTCACAAGGAGTGCGTGGTTCGGCAGATTGTTGGAACCGGCTTAATCGATCAGCACTATCGAACATATTCCGTAACGAATGTACAAAAATCCTACGCGTACTTGCGCAACATTTATTAGGGTTTGAATTGAATTTCGAGAGGGGCAGTAAGACACAGTACTGCGACCTTAAAAGATCTATTGCGCTAACCCTCAAGCTAGGCCCATTCCCAAACTCACACCGGCTAACTAAACTAAGGTTTCGAATAGGCAACTCCACTCATCCCTAGGACATCCCCCTCCGTGTGTCTTCAGCCGGTGTTCGGGGAATGCTATGGAATGACGACAGAATTACGTAGACGCCTAATAAGAAACTTATGGGAAAACGGGAGAACTCCGAGAAAACACCAGCTGCGAACTCATCCGCCACAAATGTCACTATGGATTTTCCATTGAAAAAATTTCAGGTCTGACCGGGATTCCAAACCAGACCGTCTGCGTGACAGGTCGAAGGTCTAACCACTCAGTTGCAGCAGGAGTTATTGCTAAGGGTTAATCCCGTCCAGCCTAGTAATTCCCATCGCCGATGCCAATCAATACCAAATGCCTCTGTTGGTTATAATTGTTAAATGCTTTCCGAACGTTTTCATGCGCTTTGTCGGTTTACAGAGTTTACATCGCATTATTTTTTGTACAAGTTATTAATAATAATAATAATAATAATAATAATAATAACAACAACAATAATAATAACACAATAATTTCAGTAGACTACATTTCTTTTATCTTCTGCTAGCTTTATTGGTAATCCTCTGGACGTTCTTTTAATTCTATCTGGACCGTGGATGTCAATGCAGTATCCATTTTCACATGACTCAAGAGGATGTTTTCTAGCGTGGTAGCTAATGACCAGCAACGGAACCCACTCCCGTCCCGACGGGAGAGGGGGCCTACACCTCAGACCGTTTCAAGAGGGAATGTGGGGAGAGGACTGTTGGGGTGGAATGGTACACGGATTTGGAAAGATGGCGAGACTTGTCGTTAGGGTGTTAACCGTTAGGTTGGTTCGGCGTAGGTGTTTTCTATCATTTTTTATGTCTTACCGTCATTTGGATTCTTTATCGTTCACGTTCAGTCCATTTCTCGTGTGTCTGAAATCCCTTGATTAAAATAATACAGATGATAGTGGAGTCTTAAGTAAATATTTTAACATAGAGAATCAATGATCGGGAATGCCTATTTCAGGCGCCACGATATTTTGAACAAGAAATACGTTTGAGAAATATTGTTGTAAGCTGCTTTGATTTTCATAACTAGTAACCGCCTACCGCGTCGACGCTTGATGGTGTTAGCTTGCAAAACAAAAACACAATCGCCGCAGGTAACGTGGACCATTCAAACGGAGTGGAAGGAGATAAGGTCTTTATACTAATCCTATACAATTCCGGCCCACATGTTAATAGAGTATCGTTGCTGGTACCATATAGTAAGAACCTTATGATGTGGGTAAGTGAGCTCGCTAGCTACAAATACAAGCGTAGCGATGCGATGGAGGGAACTTTCTCAATCCACTTTCTTCTTCCTCTGACGCGCATATAGGTTTCACGAGATAACGAATAACCTTTAACTGGATTTTTTTCATTTCAGACATAGCTACGGATAGGGCAGCTGTTGTGAACAACAAAGGGTGAAGCAAGCCCCATCTGTGAACAGTAGAAACTGCAGGAAGTTCGGTCCGGTATCACAGCGTTGGATAAATTGTTGACAGAAGTGAACTCCGGATGCGAAATCTAAATTCTCGTTGCTTGCACATGTAGTAGGTGAAAGAGGTACACCTGCTGCTTCCACAGTACTAACCACACAGTATTCCTAGCATGTATTTCATGGGAAATTTGACCCGTTTCAATGGCCCACGTTACCTACGGCGAACATATTACTGTTTTCAAAGCAAGCGCCACCAAACGTCGACGCGGTAGGCAGTTGTTTGCTATAAAAACCAAAGCAACTAATCAAATATATTTTTCTTCAAGATATCGTGGCGTCTGAAATAGGTATTTTTCACTATTGGTTCTCTACCTCAAAATACTCAATTTAAAATCATCTACCATACTTATTATTTTGATTCAAGAAGTTTCAGACACTCTGTATAATTCATAGTTTCTAATATAATATTAAATGTTATGTTAAAACATAGGTCAGGGATCGTCAGCACAGAGCACGTTGGGGCTAGCCTCTCTTACCCGCGGAAAACGCAGTGCACTATAGTGATCTTGTAGCTGCTAGCGGGTATGCTCTCTATCTCTCCCTGTTGCACGACAGTGCACATGGGACAGCACCGCGTACCCATTGCACATTTCAGCGAGTGCTGACGACCACTGACATAGATGATTCAGGTGACAGCTCCACGCATTTCAATGTTGCGCAAATAGGCGAAATGTGTGGTGTAATGTGAAAATACATTTATTTGATATCGAGAGGCAAGACATTGAGCTCTAACGTTTAGAAAAATCCTCACTGCATTTACAATCAGACTTCATGCTTAATTGGGTAGGGGGTGACTACAGAAATTCTTGCAGAAAAGATAGTAGAGCGGGTTTGGTATGGTTAAGATTGGGTGCATGGAAGGGTCATACAATTGTCACCGAAGAAGGAGACCGCATCTGTCCATTATGTGTCGAAAAGGAGTCCTGGGACCACATTCTATCGCATTGTAAGAGAATAGAACATCTCCGAAGAAAATATATATTACCCTCGATGTTAGGTCACAATAGGGATCCCCTTGAATGTCTTGACCTCATGGGGAATAAGAATACGAACGAAAGATTGGTTTGTTCCTCTTCAAGGTGAGACGACTAGAGTCCTGCGGTTTGCTTAGAGCTTCCAAGCAATCCGCAATAGTGCAGGTATGTATGGAGTATAACCACAGTCTAGTATATACAGTCACGAAGCTTAATACGTAGTAAATATGCATCCATAGGTAGCTGCTAACCACTAGGATCGCTACTATCGCCTCAGTACGGACAATGCAAAATAGTACCTGCACAGTCTATTGTTCCTAGTACCCCTCACAACTCAAGCTTCCTGACTGTATATACTAGACTGTGGTATAACTATGCTGTATAAATCCTACTTACAGGCCTACACTTCAGGTCTGCCTACAGTAAGGCAGTTAACATGCCGAAACAAAATGAGAAGCGATTAGTAAGCGATTTTTTTTTACTGTGATTTACTGTATTATTGTAATTTTACCAGTTATTAATTCATAGATGTGTACACACATAGTCTGCGTACAGTTACAACGTTCACGTGCAAAACGAGTATTGATAATGTTAATTTCTGCAATTTGGCATTAGAGAACCCCTGCCCTAAAAGATAAATGTTACCCCCTCTTGTTTCTATAAGTTCACCATCCATAATTTTTATACATCCGAAACCTCTATAATTTTTAAGCAAATACATATAACCATAGAAACTATGGCAGGAACTATTAACAATGTGCACAATATAATTATAGTACAGTACGTCAAAATATGATATGTGAAGTACAAATGAAACAAAGTAGTTGTATGCCAGAAAAAATATACCTAAAAAGTTGTGTCAAATTAAATTAGATGAAAAATAAATAACCCAAATACTTGTATGTAAAATTCGTTATGTGTCAAATTACCTTATGTCAAATAGCAGTAAGTAAAGTTCAGTATATCAATCCACCCGGAACCGGAATGTGTTCATATTTCGCTATTAAAACCCCATTTCGCGATTTGTCGCGAATGTTTTATCCGCATATTATTAATCAGAATCACTTAATTCGTAAATATTAGTAAATATCTATTGTATATCTATTGTGTCTTGATTTTTGCGATCTCCATAAATACTCGGTTCTGAGTATAACACTCTGAGTGAACATAGTAAGATCCATGTACAATAATGGCAAGAAAAACCGGACCGACCCTTGTAGCTGATACAAAAGAATCCTGTTCTGTGTATTGTGTCAAACTGTGGTAATTTCAATATGGATAGTGAAGCCAGAGGTATGTACTGCTATAAATGTAAAAATACGCAGTTATCTTTGCCGAATAGAGGTAGAAATGTAATATTGATGCCAGATGAAAATAAAACTCTCAAAGTTTTTTCGTCTGTAAGTTTGAGGCACTGAAGGAAACAAAACACGGTAAGGATCGAACAAATGCAATAAATGTCATTATTACAATTAATTATACAAGATAGATGTGTTTTGTGACTAGCAAAATTTGAATCTGTGACTCTAAAATCAGCTACAAGGGTCGGTCCGGTTTTTTTTTGCCACTACTGTACACTTCACTTGCATTCAGAGTAACCAAACGCAGGACTCTATTTCTGACACAAATTGAAGAAGGTATTACACTGATAATGATAATGATAACTGTTGAATTATAACACTTTTATGTCTGTTAATAAGTTAGGTTAGGGTGTATGATATAATGTGTTTTGACAGCAGAGGAGGATATTGAAAGCATAAGTCTTTGGGACGAGGATAATGAAAAAATTAGAAATAGTAAAGATGAAGTAATTAATGAAGAAGGAAAGAAACTAATAAGATTTTGTGAAGAAGAGAATTTTGACTTATTAAACGGAAAATATGGGGAAGACTATGAAGGGAATTTCACGTTCGTTTGTTCGAATGGGCAAAGTGTGATTGATTATATGTTAATAGCAGGAGAGCTGAGATATAAGGTAATTAACTTTAAAATCGAAGACCGATCGTTAAGCAATCATATGGCTTTAAGTATTGAACTAAAAGTAGAAGCACCTATTAGAGGCACAAGAGAAGAGGGTAAAGAGATCAAATATGGACGGGGAATGAAAGGGAACAAAAGAATCGTGTGGAGAGAAGAGGAAAACGTTAACTTTAATAATTTGTTAGAGGACAAAATGAGCGTATTACTACAAATGGGAATACGGGAAGCAATTGATAATAACTTTGATAAAGCAGTCAAACTACTCTACCACAGTATCAAAAAGAGCTAGTAGAAGTATGATGCACAGCTTAAATGGGCAAAGGAAGATAGAAAATGGGAGTTGGTACGATTTGGAATGTATAGAAAGCAAAAAGCGATATAAGAAGGCATACAGGATGTGGAGAGGGAGTAACAGTAGAGATGATAAAGAAGCTTTTCTAAATCTGAAAAAAGAATATAAAGACCTACTCTTAGTAAAAAAGAAAACTTTCGCAAAGAATGAGCTTAACAAGCTGAATGTATTAATTAGCAATAATAACATATCAGCAGCATGGAAGGAAATTAAACGGGTGGCGAAGTGGGAGAAAAAGACAAATGAAATTGGGGAAGATGATTGGCTGAGACATTTCAATAAATTAATGAGAAAATGTATGGGTGCTGAGAGTCCATATACCTGTGGTGCGGGAATAAATGAGAGATATTATGAAATACTCGATGAGGATTTTAAATTAGAGGAACTTAGAGACTTTATATTTAAATTAAAAAATAAGACATTTGCGGGAGTAGATGGAATTCCCATTCAGTGCTGGAAAGAAGTTAGTAGGAAGGAGAGTTGGTTAAAAATATTAGTGAAAATGTTTAACGGAATGAGAAAAAGGTTCAGGATCCCGGACTCGTGGGCTTCAGCAATACTTGTGCCAATTTACAAAGGGAAATGGGACGAGAAAGATACGAATAACTATAGGGGCATATCACTCGTATCGTGCTTAGGAAAAAATTATACAGGTCTGCTAACAAGAAGGTTAAGATCATGGATGGAGAGGTATGATATCATCTCTGACTTTCAGAGCGGATTCAGGGAAAAGAGAAGAACTAGTGATAACATTTTAATCATTAAAACCATAATTGATAAATATTTAAATTCTAAAAGAGGTTGTATGTACTGGTGCTTTATTGATTTAGAAAAGGCTTTTGATTCAATTAACAGAGAGAAATTGTGGTACAAGATGGAAAAAATTGGTATCAGTTCCTTATTTTTAGAAAATATAAAATCAGTGTATAGAGATGTGGGTTTTAGGATTAGGCTAGCAGATGGAAATCTGTCCAAATTGATCGAGCAAACGAGAGGAGTGAGACAAGGTTGTAACCTAAGCCCTTATTTATTTAACATATTTGTTAATGATATTTTAGATAATGTAGCAAATGTGAATTCTCATTGCCCAGTATTAGATAACATACCTATTCCGGGACTACTTTTTGCAGATGACTGCGCTATTGGAGCATTTTCGGTCAACGGGCTTCAAAAGGCAAATAACGAAATTAATAGCTTCTGTAAAACTTGGGATCTGAAAATAAACGAAAAGAAATCAAAAGTCCTAATCTGCAAAAAGGACAACGTGCATAGTAAGAAAGAGAAATGGTACGTGAATAAAGTTCCAATTGATTGTGTTTCCAGATTCAAATACCTAGGAGGGATAATAGACAATAGGGGAAATTGGAAGTTGCAAAATGAATTGGCACTGAATAAAGGTAAAAATGCACTCCAAGCAGTAGACAGATGCCTAAATAAATGGCCGAATATTGGGGTGAAGAATTTGGTCAACATCTATAATGCACTAGTAGAATCAAAGATATTATATCATATTGAGATCTGGGGTAGTAGGTTATCAAGCAGAAACATCGATAAAGTAAGAGCCAAAATGTGTAAAAAATTTCTAGGAATACCGGAGAATGCTTCTAACCTGGCAGCGTTACTAGAGATGGGAATCGATTCTAGTCTGGGAATTATTCTAGAAAGAAAAATCAAATATTTAGGTAATATTCTGTGTAGGAATGATTCGGCAGTTATGAAAGCATGTATCTTTTGTATGAAAGCCGCTAATTGGAAATCGAATTGGCTGAAGGAGCTGGAACGAGAAATAAGCAGATTAGGTCTAAATTGGTTATGGAGATAACTAGGGTCTACAAACACGAAAACTATTGGAAGAATAGTAAAAGAGAGGGCAAACGAAACTTCGAGACAAGATATTTTTAGTAATATTAAAGACCTAGGATCACTAAAATACTATAGGGAGGTTAAGCAGTTTTGGGAACAGGAAGAATATGTTAGACTAAATTCAAGGGAAGAGAGAACAGGAATGGCATGGTGGAGATTAGATATCTGGAGACTCAAGAATAAAAGAGGGAACGTACAGAAGGATAAATGTCCTTTGTGTGGACTAGCTGAAGACGCAATGCATATTGCGCTAAAGTGTCAGGCAACGAATGATTTGAGACACAGTTGGATAGATAAAAAATTTGTACAAATAAACGCTATAGTAGCTTATAAAAAAATGAATGGTCACCTTAACGCCAGCAATCTGCATAAATTAGGAAAATTTCTTTTTAGAGTTAAAATTAGATGGGAAGAGAAAGTCAAAGCTCTAACGGAGATGGAATTATAAATGTTGAGTAGTCACACGATAAGAAACTACGAAGAGTAGTCAATGAAGCTAACAGAATAATTCTTAAGAGATTGAGCATAAAATGAAAAGCTAAGGTAGGAGTTTTAAATACAAGAGCTATACTTATTATTAGTTGTGTACCATTATTATTATTATTACTATTATTATTATTACTATTATTATTACTATTATTATTATTATTATTACTATTATTATTATATTATTATTATTATTATTATTATTATTATTATTATTATTATTATTATTATTATTAGTATTGTAGACAGAGGATGCTTATAGGTTCATTAAGTATTAGTGTGTGTGATATTTGTATAGAGAGTGATGGCGGATTAAGAACTGGAGTACATCTAATCTGCCATGACGTGAACAATGATTGATGAAATAAATAAATAAATAAATAAATAAATAAATAAATAAATAAATAAATAAATAAATAAATAAATAAATAAATAAATAAATAAATAAATATAATGTGTTTTGTATGTAAGGTTACCACTCTCATATTAATTTGTATGTTTTATGAGATTGGTTGGATTTTATTCGGTGGTGGGGGGCGTAACTTACAAAGTAACATCTGTTTTGCAAAACACGTACGGATAGTGTAATACATAAATAATGTACAATTATTGTATAAATCCACATCTATCTCTACTTAATGTAAAGTCCACTGTAGGAGTTAATCTTGTGAAAAGATACAGTGCGGTAGTGTTTCATTGTGAATTATGAAGACGTTATACAACTATGACATAATAAAAGGAAGCGCCCTGAGAAAAAGTGTACCACATATCCACATATTCCATTTGAGTCCGCCAGGACTGCAGTCCCGAATATCCGGCGTAAAATAATGATCTACACGTTTAGTTAAGAGCGCACAAAAAGTTTACCTTTAAACTTTGCGGCATTTAACTCACAGAGTGTAACTAAACTAATCATTAAGGACCCTTCATCAAGTGCTATTCGATCCCATTCAGTTTAATGGATTTGAATAAATCCTACTGTAACAGCATGGAGTAGCCTAGATACACGCATTTCTGTTTTACAGCAATACGTAGGGGGAAGCGAATGTATTTTTAAAAGTTTTTTTTATTATTTTATTTAGAATTATGGACAGAATAGATCACGTTTTGGTGTAGGAGACTAGCCATTCATCCAGAAGGTACACGACATGAATTTCGACTAGGAGACAAACTGCGTGTCACTCTCTGAAAGCAGGAAAATTCCATGAAATATATCATTGTTTCCGTAACAAACACACCATGCAGCAGACTCTGCAACACTACCGAGTATCCTACAGTAAGCTTTTCTTACTTACTCATGGCTTTTAAGACACCCGAAGGTTCATTGCCGCACTCACATAAGCCCGCCACCGGTCCCTATTCTGTGCAAGATTAATCCAGTCTCTAACATCATATCCCACCTCCCTCAAATCCATTTTAATATTATCCTCCCATCTACGTCTCGGCCTCCCAACTGACACTCTATATGCATTTCTGGATTCGCCCGTACGTGCTACATGCCCTGCCCATCTCAAACGTCTGGATTTAATGTTCCTAATTATGTCAGGTGAAGAATACAATGCGTGCAGTTCTGCGTTGTGTAACTTTCTCCATTCTCCTATAACTTCATCCCTTTTAGCTCCAAATATTTTCCTAAGAACTTTATTCTCAAACACACTTAATCTCTTTTCCTCTCTCAAAGTGAGAGTCCATGGTTCAAAACCATACAGAATAACCGGTAATATATTTGTTTCATAAATTCTAACTTTCAGATATTTTGACAGCAGACTAGATGACAAAAGCTTCTCAGTCGAATGATAACAGGCATTTGCCATATTTATTCTGCGTTTAATTTCCTCCCGATTGTAATTTATATTTGTTACAGTTGCTCCAAGATATTTGAATTTTTCCACCTCTTCAAAGGATAAATCTCAAGTTCTGATATTTCCATTTCGTATAATATTCTATTCACGAGACATAATCATATACATTGTCTTTTCGGGATTTACTTCCAAACCTATCGTTTTACTTTATTCAAGTAAAATATCCGTGATTTCCCTAATCGTTTGTGGATTTTCTCCTTACATGTTCACGTCATCCACATAGGCAAGGAGCTGATTCCAAACCCTCTCTGTTATCCTGAACTTTCTTGATGGCATATTTTAGAGCGAAGTTAAAAAGTAAAGGTGTTAGTGCAGGGGTCGTCAGCACAGAGCACACTGGGACTAGTCTCTATTACCCGCGGAAGACGCAGTGTACTAGGGTGCACTCCGTAGCTGCTAGCGGGTATGCTCTCTATCTCTCCCTGTTGCACGACAGTGCACACGGAACAGCACCGCGTACCCTTTGCACATTTCAGCGAGTGCTGACGACCACTTGTTAGTGCATCTCCTTGCTTTAGCTCGCAGTGAATTGGAAAAGCACCAGATAGAAACTGGCCTATACGGACTCTGCTGTACGTTTCACTGAGGCACATTTTAATTAATCGAACTAGTTTCTTGACAATACCAAATTCAATAAGAACATTACAATATACAAAACGTCTCTCTTAACCAAGTCATATCCCTTAAGCTTTTCTTAACACAAATACTATTTTCGTAACTATACTGTATATTAGATTAGAGGTCTCCAAAAAGCGTATCGTCATTCGTGCTCTCGATGCTGCCCGCCGAACACAGTGTGCTGCAAGACTAGAGAAGGGGAAGAGACTCGTACCTCAAGATATGGGAGCGGTCAGTGGGGGATCGCGGCAACGGTCTGCTTATGTTTACAAATAATAACATAAAAAGAATAATAAATATCATACGTTTGTATATTATTTTGACATATTATGAAGCTGGAGCTCCTTCTGTTACTATTGACACAAGTAATTGCAAATTAAACCTCTTCTGTTCTATGTTGCTTTTAGTGCCTGGAGAAGATCTTCTCCAGTTATATTTTGTAATTACATCTAGAAGACATTCAGACACAGTGAAATGTTCATTAACTCCTCGGATGAAAATGGCTAGGTGAGCTTTGTCATTTCTATCTGTGCATTCGTCCAATGCAAGTGAGTAAGCTACAAACTGGCTAATTGTGGTTTCGACTTCAGATTCAATTACATTTACAATCTTGAAATTCCTTCTCTGAACTGTAATTGGAAACAATTTAATTTTCTTAAACTTTGACTTTGTTCTGGACACAGTATTTTAGTAGCGTTCTGTATGCACGATTTTTCAAATGATGCTTCTGTAAAGGGCTTCATTGATTTTCCAATATTCCAAGCTAGAACATAGCTAGCAAGAAACGTTTATTGTTTAAGATTGAGAACACGTGTATGATTTGTGTTTGTATTTTCTTGTTTTATATTTATCAAAATATGTGTAGGCCTAAGCATTTCACTAAAATTAAACAAATAAATTTATGTATGTCATGCGAACTGAGTGTAAACGTATATACTGATTATTATGTACAACCAATAGTTATACAGATAGCCTCAAAATAAATTATTTTCACATGTCCAGCATACCTGTACTTGTATGATATTCTTTGTGAAGAGTCGAGTATTGTCGTCGCATGTTGAATTTTAACACACGCTTAAGAATTTTCGAACAAATTAAGCGTTTCACATTCTCCCAACTAACATGAAAAATTACCTATTCATCCTTGAATGTACTACGTCCATGATTAGAAGACATTGTGAAACGGTTGAACACTCCGACCAACACAATGATAATGGCAGTCCGCCACTGCTCTTCGTTTGCGCATAAACATTGAGTACAGTACAGGTGGGGATGGGTGAGGCGGAACGCGCTCATTACGTACTGGCTTCGGTTCCGTTCAGGGGCTTACTCGCGAGTACGGTTTTGGAGACGTCTGTATTAGATGTTCACGCACAAATAAGGGGTTTTCTTCTAAAACAAATACCTAAAATTACAGTAAAATCAAGGAAAAGGACATCGTTATATTTTGATACTGCCGGAGACTTCTTAAATCTAATATATAATTTTACTTATTTTATTGTTTCCAACATTTCAAACGTAATACTACGCCTAACTAAAGTTTTTTCAATATTTGAAGTGCAAACTTTCAAAACTTGACATGTTCATTTTTAGAAAATGCACTTCAAATGCCAAAAACTGAAATCTCTGCAATGATCAAAATATTTTATTTGGTAAAATAATAAATATTATTTTTGTTATAGATTCATATAAAATTTCACCATAGGAAAATCGTCAATTACAGAGACACATATTTGTAGATTCTATCGGGACAAGTACCCACGTAGGAGACATACGGCATATACCATTTTTCCACGACTGTTCCAAAAGTTAAGGGAAGAATGGCACGTGCTGCCAAATTACAATTCCATTTCCACACAACCATTTTTGCTTATAACTTTCGACTCAGTCATTTCCGGACCATGGTTCCTTATCTCAAATTGATACACGTGCCCTTCGGCATCATCCCTGAAAGTTTGTAACACCACCTCGGAAACACCCTATCTATATGCTGTATATAATATAATATAATGTAACGTAGTGTAGTGTAATATAATATAATATAATATAATATAATATAATATAATATAATATAATATAATATAAATTATATATATATATATATATATATATATATATATATATATATACAGGTGGAGCGTAAGTAATGTCATCAATTTCAGGAGATTATTCTTCGAGATATTTCAAACAAAAACATTTAATACAATTTTGTTCGTTTTCGCTTCCTTTTCGAGAAAAAAAATGTTTTACATGAAATATTTCATAGAGCGTTTTGAGAAAGCTATTGATTTAATTCATAATATGGTTAATGACGTTAAGAGAGCAGTGTATTACGATATTGACTGATTGAAAGAATTTTAGTTTTGTCCTTTAAATGTGCATAACAACAAATGTAACTTTTCGTTCTGGAAAGGAATTTTACAATGTTACACTTTTCTGATCAAATTTCTAAAATTTAAAAGACAAAAATACATTGTTTTCAAGTATCTACTATCATAGGACATTGGTCTCTTAAACTGACTAACCATATTGGGAATTAAATCAATAACTTTCCAGAAACACGCTACGAAATGTTTCATGTAAAATATTTTTTTTCTCTAAAAGGAAGTGGAAGCGAGCAAAATAGTATTAAACATTTTTTTTTTTTAATATTTGAACTCCCTGATATTAATGACATTACTTACGGTTCACTCTGTGTATACGTACATATTTAACAATTATTTGTATATGATAGGTAAGACACTTTAGATAACAGGAAAATCCATGGAATCAATCGAATATATTGAAATATATTAATTATTTTTGTAAGTTCAAGGAGGAGGATAAACTCCCGCCTTCCGTACGCCCTGATATCGAGCAATGTTTTGATTCAAGCATAGCAATGCTCTGTACAAGTCCCTGTACTACCCTGAGTTGACAACTCGACTTGTATAGGATGCGACATAGTTCACTTTATAAGTTCGTTGTCCGAACTTACATCCTTACTGATCAGTAGGAATCGAACCTTCATACACCAATCGCGGATTCAAGTTATTGGTGACAGCTGCATAGTATGGCGTCACTGAATAGGAACAGTCACGGTAGAACACAAGCAGACGGAATTTGAGTCTATGTAGTATCTATGCAGTACGGGACGTGTGTTTCCTGCGTAAAGTTCGTCAGTAACATGTTACATCGCTTTCTCTTGTAAGCAATAGCCAACGCTAGTGAAATCAGCTAAAATGCCTCCAACAAGACGATCTAAACCTTCAAAACGTGTAGAGGAATTTGGTAGTCAATATTTTTCCGCATAAGACGACAAGATTGGATATAAATTATGTAAAGTAGAGATAAGAAATATTATTATGAAAGTAATAAGGGAACACTGCAACAGTAAAATATCACATTGAAATTGTTAACCTTCTGAAATTTGAAGAGCAACCAAGAGATTATATTTTGTTAAGCAGGTAATCATACAGTAGAGCATCGATTATCCGAATACCGACCAACCGAAACATCGGTTAACCGAAAGCGTTCCAGTCGGCAAATTTGAATTTGCGCGCGCGTCATGTAGACGTCTTGCGAGATTTAGCGACAAAAAACGAGTCTCAGCTCTGAAACAAAAAAAAAAAAAAAAGTTTGGACTTCTTTTCCTAACTGTAGGCTTACTTTAATGGCCGTTTTGAACTTGTCAAATTAGGCTGGTCAGTTTTCTGTGTCATTTGTAAGACGTAGGATACAAAATTATACTGCATGTACAATTTTGTGTTTAATATCCGTTTTTCTTTGTTTCATACTGCTCCTATGACACCGGTACAATTTTTTTTGTTTTCGTAAATGACCAATTATCCGAACACACCCCGTCCACAATTGTTCGGATAATCAATGTTGCACTGTAATTTTATCAAGATCTATGCGAAATTATGATTAAAGCTAATATTCCACTTAACATTACTTCAAACTTTTTTTTTTTTTTTGAGAAATACACAATCAACACATCCTTGAAACACCATCCTTCGTCAGCATTATTAAATAACTGTTATGAAAAAGTAAAAAGTAATGTGTACCTTAACCTCTTCAGTTCTATTGTAGAGTATACTATAGGTCTAGACAATTTTCTTTTAATTTTTTTGCAGTGTCTTGGATACTTTTGAAAATTTTGAAAAATTAAATTTGATAGAAATGAATTTTATCACTTTTGCAACATTTCTATACCAGAATTATAAATTAGAACTTAAAATTTGGGGGCACCAAGAGTCAAAATTGACCCAAATTTTGATTTTCTGTGAAGACTTGATTTGGGATTTTTTGAACCCCAAAATGATTATGTGACAGACTTTTTTTTTCAATTAAAAAAATATATAATTTCGGGAATGAAGAGTATAAGAGAAAATGTTTTTGACAGGAACATTTGAGTTTCAATAGTTGAAACTATAGATGCAACAGGAAGATAAGTGGCAAACATAATCATAGGCACATTCTTACCTGATTGTCCAGGTAATAAATCATACAATTCATACTTTACAAATCAGTTCTGTTTACTACTTACAGTACCCGTAATAAAAGAATAAGGAAATATATTCATTTTTCTCTTCATCCGACTGTACCTAACCAACTTCTTCTGTCTTCACGTGACACACACGACACCTTTCTCTTTCTATAGTGAATATTCCGTAACTTACCATTCTATGTATGAAAGTTTGAAGCCTACTGATCAGTCAAAGAGAATACAGACTATTACTTGTCTCAGAGACAAGTGGTTATCTACAGTATGCCTGTCTATTAAATTATCAAAAGTAAATCAAGGCTACCAATTGATTGGTAATTTTTTTCCTCATCGTAGGTTATTTCACAAAAGTAATTGAAAAGTATGTAAAATTAATGAAGCAATTAATCAGTTTCATAATTATTTCGCAGATTTTTGGAACTAATTCGAACTGAATGAACCCTCTAAAGTCCTTCCACGCATTGGTTCAGCCCGTGGAGGTCGATGCTTTTCAAGCAGACTTAAAATTCCTGTCCAACTTCTCCAAGATCATGACATCGAGGGAAGAAATCTAATGAAATTGGCAGTAATTAAATTTATTGAGATTGCCATAGCATGGAGTCGCCATTGCTTCCATTAGCTTCGTTTCATTCCAGGTCATATTAGAAGTCTAAAAAAGGAAGGGACTAGCAATTTCATCTGCAACTTCCTTTACAATTTCCACCAGATAAAACTTCTAGAGTTTGAATCACAAAAAGTTCCACGTTTTTCTGAATCCGACTTGAATACAATAAAAGTAAAGATGAAGTCCTATAATTAAGTTTTTAAATCATTTAGGAAATTTTTTTCTGTCTACTCTCTACTTCTTTTGTTCGTTGCTACGATCTTGTGCTGACACAATTGCATTTGTTTTCGTGCTGTGATTGTTTCTTCTTCCAATAGCACGCTCGAATTGTCGCACAGTGCATGGACGTATCCACGCTTTAGTTGAAAAATCTCGCCGCACAGGCTCCTCGGCGTTAACAAAGTTTCCTCTCGTTTACAATATTGCTTTCGTTTCGCTCACATTTCATTTGGCGCGGAATGTGTCATTCAATTGTCACCACCCTCACCCCCCCTCATCCTTCAGCGTTTCGTGTGCTGTCGCGTTAAAGGCTCTGCCAAACAGACCGTAATAATACCTTATAAGATTCACATTTTTTTCCAGTTTTTATATTCGTCAATGTGTAGCTAAAGAATCCGTACGACTTTCAGTTACATTACACATCACCGTTTCTATTCATTTATTTATGTAATTACACGCAGTAAACGGAAAAAGAACAATTTTCTAAAAGAACGTTGATTATTAACAACCACCGTCAACAATATACATTACCATAAAAAATTCTCGCATGAATCATTTTATTTTATTGTATTTAATTATTTTTTACATATTGTTTTTAATACTTGCTTGTGAAATAGAATACAAGGCGAGATATTATTCAAGATTATTTAAAGGAATTTGAAAGTAAATAATTTTAAAATGTCATTTATATTTGACTAAGTCCAATGAATGCAGGAATTCCATTCTGAATGTGAAATGCAAAACAGTCATGTTTAGTTTGAGGACTACACATAACTGCTCTTGGGCAACGAGGGACACAAAAGTAACTAGCTTTTTGTTGAATCTTCCTGATTCTGGAGCAAACAATACATTTTCTCTGGATCCTTATTGTTGCTTGTCAGACTTTGAAGAATTACTGGAGTTAGAAGAAGTGCCATTGTTGGCTATGTTAGTTATTTCTGAGGCACGAATCCACGTTATTCTGTTATCAATATTCCATTTTATTTTAACAAGTTTCTTACGTACCTTCAATACAGTTCCTTCACACACACTTTCAGACCACGTATCACCAAAACCAGATTTACTCCAAGTATTATTTTCATCTTCATAAAAGAGAATTGCTTTAGCGAAAACTTGCGCACTGTCATAAAGAATCCGCCATATCTCAGCAAAAATATATCGTACCAACTTAATTTTTTGCGCCAATAGAGAAAGAAACGCTCTTGTCAATGGTCCAGGTGAACATTCTCTTGGCACGACAGGAAATCCTATATAATCACTTGAACTTGCTAGGACGATGAGGACATCCTGTCATGCCGGTAGGACGCTTTATGGTTAATCAAATGATTAATCGTACACAAACCAGAATATATACGCTAAAATTAACAAAATATACACTATTAATGTAAAAAAACTATTTTATTCTAAGGAGTTTACTATTATTGATGGTTTTTCTGCTATACATAAGAATATTGAGACCCCAATCAGTTGTTAAAGATGCATGTCCTTAAACCCAATGCTTAAGGGGACGATCCACTAAAAATGACAACTTTTTTCCTAATCATTTTTTCAACGAAAGTTTTAGAGCACGTTAAGAAAGTAAAGGACTAACAAAATCCTAATTTTGGACTCCAAAATGTTTTTGGTTTTTGATTTTTTTATTTTATACTTTTACAAACATTTTCAAACCCAAGTTTTTTGTAGATCATCTCAAATTTTACGCTTCTTTGGTTACATTCACAAGACATAGATAAACATTTCAATGCATTCATTTTATGGAATATCTCATTTATTCACTTTGAATATTTTTTTTTAATTTTGAAAATGTTATCGTTTCTATAATTCCTGAAGAAAAAAGCAGCATTTATTACAAAATTAATACATAGAAACATGCTACTATCTCATAAATACTTGCAGTAAAAATTTCGTCCAGATCGATTAATATTTGGCATAGAAAAATTGAAAAAATAAAATGAATATTTATATAACACATACCTATTAAAATTCTCCTCCGCTACATTCACCTAGTAACTTCAGAGAGCCACCTTTAGAAGAAAAGTTACTAGATTTGTAATTATAAATTTGTGAAAAATAATTCTTTGGTGAAAAAATAATTTTTAGAGCTTTTTAAATGCTACGTCCTCTTATAGCCTTAGTTAAAAAAAAAGAAATATATTTGTAATCATCAGAATTACACTAAATCCATTTATGGTAAGAAAATATACATTATAAAGAAGTGAAATAGCCAATAAATATTTTTGAAAAGTTTTCATAATTTCCAGTAGAGTCTCCCTTTAAGCAGTACACTTCTGGTACATTTTTCGTTAGGCATCGTTGATAAAACTAATTCAAAAGTAATAATTTTCGTGCGGCTAAGGTGTTCTAAAATACAATGCACTGTAAACACTGTCGAAGTTTCTTTGACATGTCACCATAATAAAATTAAATATTCTCATTTGCCACGTTGACAAGTTGAGAGGACAACGAACATGGCAACGGAAATGTTGCTCATGGTAATAATAGTGTTTGACTGGTGATTGTTTATTTTCACTTAAATGTCACTGTAGCGAATGATTCCATGGAGCAACGGACTTGGGATGAGCACACATACCTAAAATCGTCTTTTAACGTTAGCTCATACCACACTCTGCTCGTTCCACGTAGCTCTCACCACGACACGGTAGCGAACTAGTAGTCCGCAGTGTTCTACTGAGCCGCAATATCTAAATGTCAAGTAACAAGTGAAACAGAAATATAAATATCTTTCGTTATTCAAGCATTGGCGACATATACCAGCGCCTCTTTTCTCGGAAACTATGCGATACAGATTGTTCATAAAAATTTTTATAACCAAAACCTATGTAAAGAATCGATTGGTTGTAGTACCATTTCCCGTAATAAACCAGAAGTTGGGGTACCTGTGGTCAACTTCAAAACTTCAAATGAGAACATGGATCATTGAAAGTATATTTTTTCCCTTGTGAGTAAACAAAAATTAGAAAAAAAGTTTCAGTACAAGTTGTTTCCTTTTAAAAGTAGTTTCCAGTGGTACCTTCAGTGATCCATGTCCTCATTTGAAATTTCGAGATTAACCACAGGTATCCCAACTTTCGGTTTGTTACGGGAAATGGCACTACCACCAATCGATTCTTTACATAGGTTTTGGTTATCAATTTTTTTATCAACAACCTGTATCATATAGTTTTCGAGAAAAAAAAAAGGCTGATACGGGTGGTCTGAAACACCCGCTATAGGACTAGATGGTTTTTGTCTTGTAGGATGTAGAGAAACTTGTGATAATATCCCGTGGAGACGGAAAGCAGCAACAGTTTCGTGTGGTGTTCTGCGCAGTTGTAGAGACGATGTGCTATCGGGAAATAGCCGAGCTTTGAAAGCGAAAAATGGAATGAATTGGAAAGATCTGCCCAATACAGTTTTTGTTCACAGATAATTTCAATGCCTGCCAGATATCCAAATATTGCCTTAGGAAGAAAAAAGTCAACAGTCCAGACATTGGATAAGTTCTGCGCAGTGTTATAATAGTTATCTGACATTGTATCCGAGGTCTGCTGATTCAAACTCGATCAAATGGATTTTTAAGCAATGATACAAAATTATTAACATGGATTCTTTAAGAAGAAAAGCAAAATTTCAGATCGCGTGCCTTGGCACGAAGAAGAGCTGCGTCCCTGATTGAGAGAATGCGGAAAGATCGGTCTCCGATTCAATTTATCGATTGGAACTCCATACTGAATTGGCTAGAGTTCAGTGCTCCTTGGCTTCTTAGATGCTAAAGACGATTATACCAGTCAGTTTATGTAAATTTATACTTATCTATCTTACCCGTTTAATCCTCCGGCGCAATTGGACGAATCAAAACTTCTAAGATATCCAGACAATTTTATGTCGCTCTCAAGTGGAAAAAATAATTAGAAGAAAGATTGAAAATGCGTGTACAAACGAAGTAGTCTGAAGCCGCGGAAGTCTCCGAATGGTAAAAGAGAGAGAGAAAATATGAAATATGAAGACAGGCACAATAATCCAGAAGGCTGTAATGTGTTCAGCGTCAAAGAGAACGGAACAAGTGGATGGATTTACGAGTGATTTATTTATTGGGCAAGAAGTAAGTAGACGGAAAAGTTTTACTGAAAACCTCAATCAGGGATAGGATGCTTTTACGTGCTGTAAATCTAAGAATTATGACCCTCAGCTTTACTTTACTTTCGACGGAAGCCAAGATAAAGATTTTAATATCCTGTTCTACGAGCACACCTCGAACACATCGGTTTGGGAGTCTTGACTAGAGATGAACAACAATCGAGAAAACGAGACTAACAGCGACCGCAAAGCCGAAAACTCGCACGACTATGTTGTATTACGTCGCGTCCTTGACATAAAGACTGGTTGTGAGTCTTCCGAGACTCGATATTGATCATCTCCCGAAGTCCCGACGTGAACAGTTGTTTATACCTGACTGAACTTTTATCTACTTTGGCAACTGTTATATATGTATAAACAATCAAGTAGCCTATTTGAAACATCTCTACCTTTCAGTGTATAATAATCTGTTCCCCAGTCTTTATTTAATTACTAGGCCCTTATTAAAAGGCTAGAAATTTTCTTTTCATATGTTCAAGATCAAGTGTGCAATCTCAAGTAAAAAGATATTACTGTCATGTTTTATGTTTCCTAGAAATGAAAATTTAATTGAGAATTGTTTTTTTTTATTATATAACCATAGGTAATATCATATAATAGAACCAGAACATTTTGATAACTAAGATACTGTTCTGCTTTGTCTTTTTGTCTCATTTAAACATTTATGTTATTTATTTCAATGATGTAGCCTATGTTATTCAAAGTTACGAAATCTTTCCACGCGGACCAAATGCTATTTCGAGAATGACGAGCGAGACTCGAAGCGCAGCGAGAATGACGAGCCGAAACTCGAAAGACAAACGCAGCGAACACAGCGAGCGAGAGCGGCAGTTAGTCTCGTTCATCTCTAGTCTCGACAAAGGAAATAAATACTTAACAATTTATTAGAACTAATGAATTAGGGAGAATGCCTGGAGAAGCTTCACTTTTTGTAAAGGAATGGTAAGTATGAGATATTTGCTGATAGGTATGTAACACCTCTTGTATTTCGACATTGTATTTTTGATGTTATGAATTTTCATGAGGTACGGATGCCATTATGCTCCCCTGTAATGTTTGCAATATTTACGAAGATCATCACATCGAAGGAGTAACTGCCTTGTTCCTACACACAACATACTGTACATGCGTACCGTTTTAAAAATCTGCTTACATAACCCTATACATACACAATGATACTACAAATCTTACCGACACACTATCAATATAATATCATTATTACGAAATAAATAATAAACATTAACTAGGGCTATGTTGTTCATTCACTGATGTTTTAGCTAGGGGGTGTGGAGCGGTCTTTCCAGTAGTTCATGTTTGTAAACACAACTCATGGACCAATATGCCTATCCTGATACAGCTATTTTATCCGAACCGTACTTATCAAGAATGGATAATTTTAAATCTCATTGCTCAGGAGGTCATAACCTGCATCAACTGAAAATTCACTTCAAGATCAGTGCACTGTTGCCGCTTTAGTTCCCTCATAAGATGTTTACGGGGAGAGAAATTAATGGGAACTTCATGCGTTGCGTGCTACATCCATGAATGAAAACATTGGCCTATATATTATTAAAGCATCGTAAAATAAACGACAAAAAAACTGATCAGGAAGAGAAAAAGGAATTGGTTGGGTCACTGGCTAAGAAGAAACTGTGTGCTGAAGGATGCAGTGGAAAAAAATGGTGAACGGGAGAAAAATTCGTGACAGAAGAAGATATCAGATGATAAACGACATTAACATTAAGGTACCGGTATGTGGATCATATGCGGAGGCAAAGAGAAATGCAGAATATAGAAAGGATTAGAGAATGCTGGGTTTGCAGTGAAAGATCTGCTTTCGGACAGAAAACTATGAATGAATCAGTGCACTTTGAACTACGGCTGGGGACGGACCGGTTCGGAGCAGGTACTGTGACGTCATTACTCGGTTGTTCCGAGTACAGTACCGAGTACAAATCTGTGGCGGCAGATTAAAAATTTGTATAGATTGAATCGATTTTAGAACGTCCTTTGAAAGTGAAACCAAGCCTGTTTTTAAAAGCGTTGTAGTAAAGCGCTTTCGATTTGCCAATTGACGAGAAAAAAGAAGTGCTTCGGTTCGCTTCATTTCGAAATGACGGTTACAAATTTTATTTGAGTGATTACAGCTATTTTCGGAGTTATTTTATATGAACGACCTAATTAACCTTCATTGTCGTTATATATGATAGACGAAATAAAATTGATAAAAATAATTTATACTACTAACGGCTAATAAATTAACATGTGAGGTAAACATTAAACGCTGCCGATAAGTAAAAAGGAAAATAGAAAGACACGGGCTCCAAGAAGCGCTGCCTAAAGCATTTAAAAAATAACATATACAGTAGAGTTATTTACTATTACGGAAAGTAGATAGAATAATCAATAAAACGTGGAACCTTGAACTGAAGAACACAATGTTTATTTATTTTATAACAGGACTAGCCTTCCGTGCAACCATGTTCTCTTTGGTAAAGAGTAAATTATTGCTAAATCAAAGTAATTAGGTAACATAAATCATAGAACTGATGAGGTAACATAAATCGATTAAACACAAATATAAAAATATAATGCACTTCCTTTTTTAACATATTTCACTCCAATATAATAATAATAATAATAATAATAATAATAATAATAATAATAATAATAATAATAGTAATAACAATAATAATATTATATGTAATATAATAATAATAATAATTATAACAATAGTAATAACAATAACAATAATAATATTATATGTAATATAATAATAATAATTATAACAATAGTAATAACAATAATAATATTATATGTAATATAATAATAATAATAATAATAATAATAGTATTGTTATTATTATTATATGTAATATATTATTATTATTATTATTATTATTATTATTATTATTATTATTATTATTATTATTATTATTATAGGTAATATGTACAAACTGTCAGTGTTCATTAGACGCACTTGATAGGTCATAGGATGAATTTCTCTTCAAAAACTATTTCAGTCCGTCTTGGGAATATCTCCTGTCGGAAAGAATTTGTCCTGCAGCATAAAATATTTAAATACAATAAATAGTACCTATGTCGTTGCCTTCTAGAGCTAAGTGAAACACGTGAACTCTGTTTGAATTGACCGGTAACGGCTACGGTTAACCGAGTAACTTCGGTGCTCCGCTGCAAGCACATTAAACCGCTGGAAACTAGTTACTCAACAGTTCTACTCGCTCCGTCTCCAGCTCTAACTCGATCCAAAAGGACCATGCTTAGTCATATTCCAACCAACTTGAATGAGTTTACGCTCTATTAGCTCGAAGATATCCGCCACTGGTGACTTGTAAACTAGTTCTGTTATAACAGGACCCCATACAGCTCAAATTACGAGACGAAAAGTTCAGGAACTGGGAAGAACCGAACTCTTACAACATCCAGCTTATAGTTATGATGATCTTGCTCCATTAGATTGCCATTTGTTTTTACCCATGGTTCATTATCTACGGGGAACAAACTTGCAGAACATCGACAAAGAGAAAGTCGGTATCCGCAAATTCTTCGCGTTAAAGAAAAACGACTGGTATAGTCATGAAATTATGCTACTGCCTTTAAGATAGAAGAAGACAAAAGAATCAAAGGCTTTTACATCGGAGACTAAATGTATTCTGTATTAAGACTTACGGGAAGTGAAAATTTATTTAAAAAACAACATTGCTTATGGGTCAGTAGGCTATCTATGTTTCTACGACTACTCGTTACGGCTATAAGTTGAGTACTATGTTTCTTGAACGTCCTATGAAGGAGATAATGCATATTTTGAACAGTAACTTACTGCAATTATTCTATGAAATTGCCTTCTACTATCAGGTGACCTTGGAGTTCCTCAAGACTACGTTAGATGGCTCTGTGAGTGACTTTAATTGAAGCTATTCAGTGTTCTGGAACAAGTTTTTAGACAAAGCACCACAAGTCGTTATCCCCGTCTCGGCCCCACATCTCGAGAACACTTTTAAGTTAATTTCTCCTCGGTTGAAAGCTCTTATCTAGCCACGAGGCGTCCGATTGGCTGGCATCCCTCAACGGCCGTAACAAGCTGCTTCATACTCAAATGAATTGACTCTAGGGAACAAGTGAAACTTATCCGCATAACACGTGTTATAACTCCTTACAATGAGGAACATTAATGTATTGCTCTGATAAATCGCTATATGAAAATTCAAGTTTACTTTCAGGTCTTATTATTACATTCCTTTGTCTATGTGAATGGGTATTAATCCTTATCATGTGATATTCTCTCTTCTCTCAGCAGTTGTCTTCTGCCGTGCTGACCTCACGACCAGAAAGGTCCGCGATATGTGTCTTTTAAATGTTGGACAAAATATACATACTTGTTAGTTGCTTATCTATTTATCTATATATTTATGTATGCATCTATCTATGTATCCATCTATCTACCTTTGTATCCATGTATCCATATATCATATCTATCCATGTATCCATCTATCTATCCATATATCCATCTATCTTTGTATTCATGTATCCATATATCTATCCATATATCCATCTATCTATCTTTGTATTCATGTATCCATATATCTATCCATGTATCCATCCATGTAACCATCTCTCCATCCATGTATCCATCCATGTAACCATCTATCCATCCATGTATCCATCCATGTAACCATCTATCCATCCATGTATCCATCCATGTAACCATCTATCCATCCATGTATCCATCTATCCATCCATGTATCTATCTATCCATCTATCTATCTATCTATCTATCTATCTATCTATCTATCTATCTATCTATCTATCTATCTATCTATCTATCTATCTATCTATCTATCTATCTATCTATCTATCTATCTATCTATCTATCTATCTATCTATCTATCTATCTATCTATCTATCTATCTATCTATCTATCTATCTATCTATCTATCTATCTATCTATCTATCTATCTATCTATCTATCTATCTATCTATCTATCTATCTATCTATCTATCTATCTATCTATCTATCTATCTATCTATCTATCTATCTATCTATCTATCTATCTATCTATCTATCTATCTATCTATCTATCTATCTATCTATCTATCTATCTATCTATCTATCTATCTATCTATCTATCTATCTATCTATCTATCTATCTATCTATCTATCTATCTATCTATCTATCTATCTATCTATCTATCTATCTATCTATCTATCTATCTATCTATCTATCTATCTATCTATCTATCTATCTATCTATCTATCTATCTATCTATCTATCTATCTATCTATCTATCTATCTATCTATCTATCTACCTATCTATCTATTTATTTCACTATGATATTTAACCGATAATGAATATGATGCGATGGTATATTGTCATTCCACGATTGATTTAAAGATGCATTAAAACCAGACGTAAGTGCAAGTTTGAACCAATAAATTACTGAGATTTGCGATAGATTAATTAATTTAGAAAATTGTATATTCATTATGTTGAACTACTTTTTGTACTTATATATCATTTTTAAATTATTAAGTTTGTACTTTTGTGAACTAATATCAATAAATCTATTATCATACATAATGATCTTCATATAGCGATGACGACGACGACGATGATGATGATGATGATGATGATGATGATGATGATGATATATAAGACGAAATAAATCCAGATAATGGTCAGATCTTCTGCCGCTAGTACTTACTATTAAAGCTTGCAACTTAATGAACTTAGCAAGTGATATGTTGAATACAGCTCAGTGGACCTTGCAAATCCTCTTACAAAATCCCATTTCCCTCGAGATATAAAGCCCCAAGCGGCCAGCTGCTTAAGTGGTCATTGCAAATACATCAGCAGCTCGCTTCGCTTCGGGCGTCTCTCTGTTTAAGACATGTATCAGACCCATATGCCTCGCGTTACGAGTCTCCAGCGAGTAGCTAATCAATTGGACCATCAATAAAGGTGGGTCGATGTTCATTGAACATTACTACCTTAAGGCGGAAGATTTCTCTAAATGAAGTAACAAGTTGGCTATGTTAACAAAAGTATAATTAAATAAAGTTGTCGGGTATTTTATACATTTCAACAATAAATTCAGTACCGCGAAATTAGGTATATGAAGAATTTCAAGTCAAAGATATAAAGTCAACCAGTAGGCCTATTATAATATTAATAATGATTCGGAATCATAATGGAACACACCTGCTTCTGGTGGTGGTGGTGGTGGTGGTGGTGGTGGTGGTGGTGGTGGTGGTGGTAACACTAATATGCGAGCACCTTAATTTATATAATTTATACACAGTGGGCCAAAAAAAGGCACAAAATTTAAATGAGTATATTCCAATAACTAATGATTTCACTTGAAAGTTTATTTCGCAGGCAAATTGCACAGTCCTTGTAGACCGGGAAAGTACTGTAATATTAAATTTTTTTACCATTTATTAAACATTATTTTTTATTTTTTGTAAGGCACTGCACAATCGATCATTTATTCCGAACTAAGCATTATGGTCTTACGAGTTCAGCAGGCCAAGCCGTTTGTTGCGCTATCATCAAATACCTTACTATAATAATACCGGACAGCTGTATACTAGCAGCATTGACGTGAGTGCGAAAAATTACGGACTTGGAGCGGCGTGGAATTACGTCCACAAATACAAATATTAATTGAATAGTACCGTATTTCATGTAACATTATTTTATATCAAATCTGCATACTCGTATTATGAGAAATATTGCGTATTTTTTCTTTGCTTTAGTGAGACAAAATTAATTCTGACATTAAAAATGAATTTACAATAACGCTTTATATACCCATTGCTGACAACTGCAAAGATAAAAATGGTAGTAATATGATGCTTTTAATGATTAGTAGAGGCATGTGGACAACAATAAGACTTTATTTGCTAAAACTTTAAAATTTCCAATATATTTTAACTTCTAGTCATTTACTAGGTTTAAATAAAAAAGCTAATTTTTATTGTTACTGTTGCTCCAAGGTATTTCAATTTTTCCACATTTTCAAAGGATAAATTTCCAATTTTTATATTTCCATTTCGTACTATGTTCTGGTCACGAGACATAACCATATACTTTTTTTTTCGGGATTTACTTCCAAACCTATCCCGATGACAAACTAACATAAAAAACTAATATGGTAAACCAATATTTAAAAAATATATATATAAAAATGTAAACCCCAACATGCAATCTTATACCCTTTATATTTCTGTATGTCTCTGAAAAGATAATTTTTAAAAGTGAATTTAAAATGAAATACCGGTAACATTGAGTCTACAACTGAGAATACTAATCGAAATTAAGTGGACATACTGTCCTTTCTCAGATAGGATTCGATATTATGAGTGTTCGCGTAACACTTGGAAGTTTGTAGAACGATCCAATGGAGGTATCTGACCTTGAATTATTCACGGAACCGTCCCCTCCAGGAGTGACGCGCCATAACTATCATTCTTCCTCCGTAGCGTTCCCTTCGGTCCATTAGGGAAGGAGATTTATACAGTGATTCAAAAGTTCGGCGACATAGACAAACTCCGTTATTAGTGCAGATAGCAAAAAATGGGAATAGAAGAAAGTTGTTGGAAATATGTGGTTTTCAATCTAATGTTCTGGAATTTTCAACGGAAATGAACTGTTGAGGCTGCACACTAGTACGACACACCCGCCATTCTTAATTTCAAAACAAGATATATCTGGTTGTTTTTATTCCAATATTCTTATATTTCATTATATGGCTGGCTCTGTACAACGTAACGGATTGCGGTGAGGAGGAAGATAGGCAGCAAAAGGCTGAAATAATTTGTGAGAAAAGGTATGACAACTCTTACTTTACACTCACGAAAGCAGTGACCAGAGCAATGTAATGAAGGCAACCAGATATATTTTGTTTTTCGTTAAGTACTCTGACGCCCACGAACAAGATAAGTCACTTTAAACTCTACGGTCAGTCACCAGTAGAAATATAATGCAACATGTCTACATTTCTGAAATATTTACTATCTTTTCATTCGGATTGACATCTCAAGAGGAAGGAAAATAACTTCAGGGGCATATTTCATTAGACCTATATTTACTATCACAACCATTTTACTAATCAAAGATATAACTTTATTCAGCCATTGAACGCAATAATTTATTCTTATAAATAAATGTTATAAAATTACTTTTTCACCTATTTCAAGAATCTGATGTTACATTCTTTTTCCCGGGAGTGTTCAATTATAGTACCTGTTACTGCAGTCTCCATTATCTTCATGTCACAAAAATATGGCTTCTGGATACATTTTCAAAACTGAGTGTTCAACAATTCACTTTATTCTGTGTGCACAAGTTCCTTGTTTAGAAGTTCAATAGTACTTGATATAGCAAGTGGAAGGGAATTCTCATGTAAGCCTATTAGTACTCATTATCCATATTTTAGTTTGTAAAGAGCCGTTAAGCTCATTATGAAATATGCTACTAGGTCATAACTCCGAAATTAATTATGGTAAAGAATAAAAAGAAAATTATTCTACAATTCTGAGTAAGGCTATAAACTCTTATTCTTCTACCGTCTTTTATGTAATTTTTAGGTTCGAAAAATTCGAACTAACACACTATCTACTTGTGCTCAAAATAAAATTCTACACAATAGTGGTAATATGTCTATTATTATTCTTATTATTAGAATTTTTCTATAGTACAGTAGCTAAACTTCACGCAAAGAAATTTTCTCCTACACAAATCTCTATCCTCAGCATCTTCTCCAGTAAGATCCTTCTAGTCATACTCTTTCTGATGCCATTCATCCACTGTTCTCTTGATTTTCCTCTAGTTCTCCTTTCCTCCCCCAGTCCACTTTAGCATCATCTTCTGTATTCTTCTATTTTTCATTCTCTTCAAGTGTCGAATCCATTTTAATCTTCTTCCTTCAATTGAAGAGTTCAGAACCATACTGGGCCAAGCGCCATTTACTAAAACCGTAGAAAGCAAGGGTTAAAATGAAGTTATTACCATAATTCAATGGAATCATATAGCAAGTAATATAAAGTACACACATTAAAATTAATTGATGTCAATTTTCATTAAACTATGGTATTCACTTAACTTTAACCCTTGCTTTCTCCGTTTTTAATAAAAGGCGCTTAGCCCACGATGGCTCTGAACCTTTCAATTACTTCAATAATGTTCTTTTCTACCTCCATAATTTCTTTCATTCTTTTACTTATATTCTTTTTCTTCTTCTCTTTTCTTCTGCAGTCCATTCCAGCATCATCTTCAGTATTCTTCCATTTAGCATCCTCTTCACGTGTCGAAACCATTTTAATCTTCTTCCGCCAGTTATTTCAATAAAGTTCTTTTCTAACTCCATAATTTCTCTAATTCTTCAATATATAATTTTTTTCCTCCTCATCTCCTTTCCTCCGCAGTCCACTCCAGCATCATCTTCAATATTCTTCCATTTTGCATTATTTTCACGCATCGAAACCCTTTTAATCTTCTTCCTTCAATTATTTCAATAACGTTCTTTTCTAACTCCATAATTTCTTCAATTCTTTGATTTATAATTTTTTCCTCTTCTTCTCCTTCCCTCCGCAGTCCACTCCAGCATCATCTTCGGTATTCTTCCATTTTTAATCCTCTTCACTTGTCCAATCCATTTTTAATCTTATTCCTTCAATTACTTCAATAACGTTCATTTCTTTTTTATTTTAGTAGGTTATTTTACGGCGCTTTATCAACATCTCAGGCTATTTAGCGTCTAAATGACATGAAGGTGATAATGCCGGTGAAATGACTCCGGGGTTCAGCACCGATAGTTACCCAGCATTTGCTCATAATGGGTTGAGGGAAAACCCCGGAAAAAACCTCAACCAGGTAACTTGCCCCGACCGGGAATCGAACCCGGGCCACCTGTTTTCGCGGCCAGACGCGCTAACTATTACTCTACAGGTGTGGACCGTTCTTTTCTACCTCCACAATTTCTCTAATTATTTGTTTTATATTTTTCCTTTCTTTATTATTATTATTATTATTATTATTATTATTATTATTATTATTATTATTATTATTATTATTATTGCATTTAAACTCAACAGATTAAGCCTACAAGGAATTCTGGTATTTTGTTTCAAAGTTTTAATCTTATGTTCTGTAACGTAACGAAATTATTTCTCCACGGATACTTTCGTCATCTTGGGAAATTCGCCCATTCAGGTGGGCGCGTAAATTGATTTAGTAGCCAGAATTACGGTATACGAAAATAACAAACCATTAAAAATTACGGAGAACATAATTCTGAAGCTAGTAGAAATGAATAGTTAGGAAGTAGGCCTACTTTAGATCTTCCAATTCAAGCGACAGTAAAAATACTAAAACTGACACCACAACTTAACCGCAGAGAAAGCTTAGAATGGGATAACCCAAGAATCATCTGCAGTTTTGTGTGTACTTTCCATATTCCATTAAATTTGCGGCCCTCAGTTTTCCGACCACTATATGTCAGGGGAGTGTAGAGATAAAAGGAATGGCTGTGCACAACACGAGCTCCCATTAATGTTGATGACGTCACTTGCGATGCGCTCTTGTTTTCCTAAGAACATCACCCTCCTCATTCCACACTTGGAAACCCCAAAACGAAAAAAGTTGGAAGCACTTTCATTCATCGGCGCCGTTAAAAGCATCCTCGGATCTCTTTAATACAGGAGAGTGGCGGCCCAGCCTCGCTGCAAACACCGCCTTTGTTTCCTCGCGATGTAATTAGTCCCAGATCGGTGCCTGCCTGCCTGCCTGAACGCACGCAAGCACAACTTCTGTTGCTTCCGAACCGATAAGTTTCATCGCCTTGGTAGACTACTGGCTCAGGATGACTGCGGTCTCGTGTTCAAATCCCACCTTTGTCGGAGATTTATTGTGGTGGGCTAAAGCAAGATTGTTGAAGAAATTTTTTCCCGTTTCCCTCCATCATTCCACCTTCAGTATCTATTTCAATATTATCACAGTGATTCCCAAACTGGAGGTATAAAGATCTAAGTAGGGTCGCGAGATAGTTTACAAAATAAGGCACTTATAGTGTGTTCAGAAACATAAACATTTAATATTATAGATTTATTAATTTGTCATACAGAATAATTTCCGTAATATTGACAATTAATATTTGAGGAGAAAAATTCGCTCCGGCGCCGGGGATCGAACACGGGTCCTTGGTTCTACGTACCAAACGCTCTAACCACTGAGCTACGCCGAATTCAATCCACAGCACCGGATCGAATTCTCCTCCTTCAATGTTTTCCCTTTATGGCCTGACTCCATGTTAGGCATATATGTTGACTTATATTATGTCCAATGTCAACTGCCATTACTTATAATATTCTTATAGCTAGCAGTGCATATGTCTGTACAGATTACTGTGCACTTAACTGCGGAATCCCGGCCAAATAAGTCACTCAGCTGAGTGCGCTCCTAGTATAATGGCAGTTGACATTGGACATATACGTCAACATATATGCCTAACATGGAGTCAGGCCATAAAGGGAAAAATTGAAGGAGGAGAATTCGATCCGGTGCTGTGGATTGAATTCGACGTAGCTCAGTGGATAGAGCGCTTGGTACGTAAAACCAAGGACCCGGGTTCGATCTCCGGCGCCGAAGCGAATTTTTCTCCTCAGATATTAATAAACATTTAATATAAAAATAAATAAAAGTTCCAGAACAATAATTTCATTAACGCTACAAATGTGTCTGTAGCTCTCAAATCTGAACTTTGTATTCGATACACATATTGATATCACTTTCAAGTTCAGTGAGATTTCTCATCCTTTGTTTTGATGACAATCATAGGCGAGAAACTTATTTTTGCATAAATATGAGGTTGCAAATGTTATCCAAAATTTAAGATCTTCTTTTGCAAGCTCGGGGTATTAATGCATACTTTTGATCCAAACTGCTCTACGCAGTGCGAAAAGTTTAGTACGAACATTCCATCAGTAGGGACGTAGAGTAAGATGGGGAAAGAATGCGCATTTTGTGTTTAATATTTTTATGGAACTATAAAGTTTCACAAACATATGCAAAAAATAACATGTAATGCACCATCTATTACAAACATACAGAAAATATCAGATAACAATATTTGAGCAGAAAAAAAATAAAAATACTGATGAAAATGCGCAGCTTACCCGCTGCATGGGTTAAGAATGCGTTCAAAGTCGGTTAAGAATGCGCATACTAATACTATTAATATGGTGGAGAATGAGTAGAACGGAGAAAAATTATCTCCGACACCGGGATTCGAACCCGGGTATTCAGCTCTACGTGCTGACGCTTTATCCACTAAGCCACGCCAGATTTAAATTCCGGTGCCGGATTGAATCCTTCTCAGTTTAAGTTCTACCTCTGTGTTCCCCTTTGGTGGCCTACCCTCATGCACTGTGTCACAGTGTGTGAGACAGTGGCACAATGTCCAACACTATGTACAGAGATACAGTCATTACGTGTGACTAAGTGGCCGGAATATGGCGCCGTCCTGAATCACGAAGTGATTATTTAGGCTTATCATATTACTATGATCTACCGAAGTACATATGATATTTCCGTGCAGGAATTCTGCGTACCCACATTATTTAATATCATTGACTCCACTTATTGAAAGCTGGTCACTTGGAGTTTCTGTCGACACATTTGTCACGGCACTTCCAACTATAGCTACCTTCGCGTATGCTTTGGTAAAAATAGAAGCCACTTGGTAAATTGTAATTGGGTACCTGAGGCTAATCAGGCTACTCGCTTTGTCAGAAGCTGTGGCAGGATGGCCCACCTGTCGGCGCGGATTCACGAATGCTATCCTGGCCACCTGTTTGACTTGGACAATTATCGCATATAAGGGCGCACAAAGAACTAAACCGTGCCTAAGAGTATGGACCCGTCCCGCTCTCGCAAAGTCAAATCAAAACTTGACATGATTTCCATACAAATCTGCCATCTAGTTGTTACATAAGGAGTCACGTCATAATTCCCATTTGAATTGCATTAGTGACTGTACTGCCATCTCGTGTTCGTTTACGGCGGACGGGTGGCGATCCTGGCGGTTGTTCTCTTCAAAGTGCCGCCGATTTTAACATAGCGATGAGTTATCTATGATCTAGGGTGGAAGTGAGGCATTTGCTTTCAATCAAGAGTTGACATCCGAAGAGCTTTAGATTGAACAGTGAGAGAGATCCAGAGATACTGTTGCAGATGGAGTCCGCCGTCTTTCAAGAATTTGACAACGTATTGTTGACATGGCAGGAGACCATATTTGAAGTATTTAATGCCAAAAGTAATCTAAATAAATTTAGTGTGAAACAGCAACTATGTTGGCATTACTTTTCGAATGCCCTAGTATTATGCAATAAATTTCATCCTAGTTTTATTACAAACGCTGAAAAACACAACGAAATAATAAAACAGTAGAACAAACGTTAGGAGAGGCTCATCATAAAGACGAAGTCCAGCTGGAATAGAGTAAGGTGCAGCCGGCGAGTGTCGATGGAGCAGGAAAAATGACGACCGCACGGAGGGGGCTGGAAATTGCGATAAAAGTGGAATGTTATCTAGTGAATTAATGGGCAGGAACTGCGACCATATTACAGTTCTATTGTTTGTGTCGGAAGGATACCATTTATTTTCAGTGCGGCAATATGAGACGCTCTGGGGAATAGTGAACTAACTCTCGCTTCAGAAGCGCTACAGACGGGAATGAGCTCTATAAAAACAATAACTGTTGCTAGGATACCGCAGTCATTAGCAGGCATGTGGTTCCCAGCTCCAGTAATCATTTGTTTTGAAACACTAAAGATAAAACTCTAATTGAGCATCCCGGCATTGTTTCCAGTCCATGAACCAACAAACAGCATTGGGAATTTATAGAAAACAGGAACGAAACGCATTCTTCATGTCATAACAATACATTTTCATTTCAAATAATTTTATCGAAAACGTTGGTTACTATTTTATGACGTTTGAAATGTTCCCAGAATGTCGATGTGTAGATGTATCATTTGACAGCATACCACTCAAGAGACGTAATACATGGGTTATTCGAAAATTATTACTAACACTTTCATTAAGATCAAAAACTTATTTATTCACAATCAGTATTAGGCACAGTTTCAATTGTTAAAATAATCTCCTCCAGTATTATGTAACCCTCGCCACATCTCTGAAAGGCAACGGATGTCATCCACAGCGTCACTTTGCTCTAACAAGCAAACATTCTCATGGGGGCAGGTAAAAAAGTTAATTTTTTCTTCCGCCATGTTATAAATGTCAAAACAAGTGCCTGTACAAATTTGGCCACTCGAGCGTAATTACAAGGGCTGTAAAAATAAGTTTTCCTGGGGCCGTTTACATAAAGAAAACAAAATTTTATGGAAATATTTATTGGAACAGATACAGCAATTGTTGAGATATTTTTCAACATATTCCTCACTGGAACTGAGATATTTGTCATACCATGGGATCAACTTTCGCAGCCCTGTGTCTTAAACGTCTGCCGCTGGGATTGGAACCAGTGTGTGACAGCCATCTGCACCTCTCTGTCGATCCCACGGTATGACAAGTGTCTCAATTCCAGTGGGGAATATATTGAAAAATAGCTCAACAGTTGTTGTATCTGTCCCAATAAATGTTTTAAATGAAATTTTGTTTTCTTTCTTTCAGGCAAGCTTATTTTTACGGCCCTCGTAATTGCGTTCGAGTGGCAAAATTTGTATAAGCACTTGTTTTGACATTATTAACATGGTAGAAGAAAAAAAATACCTTTCTTATCAGCCTCCATCAGAACGTATGCTTATAAGCTTCTAATTGACTGCTCTACAGTTGTTATAATGACCTGTCTATTTGTAAAACATACCCCTTTCAGTGGTTATTTCTTTCTTAGAGGAAATGTCATAGTTACATGGACTTATATACAGAGGATGGTCTAGAATTTCCCAGTTCCACCTGTTAAGTAAATTACGTTAACTAGTTGAGCAACGAGCACAATTTTGAAAAACAATTAAATTCGTATCGAAGAGATTACTTGATGCAAAATTAATGTTGGATTATGTTGTTTAAATATGTAGCTATGGACCAGTATCTACGCTGCTTGTCGCTGTGTCTCTTAGCCCGAGAGCCATAGATTTTAAAAGAGAGAGAAAATTCTTAGCATCGTTTGCTTGGGAAGAAAGTTAGTTGCCGATACCATATCGTATATTTAAGGCACAAAATTACAGTAGCATTGGAGGTAATCAGACAAGAATTAGCTGTTTTTCGCTACAATAAATATATGATTTACCGACATAAATTTTTGTAGGCCAACATTTAGATTCGTATTTTAGATTGGAGATGTCTCTTCAGACCTTAAAGGCGTCTCGCGAACAAGGCTCAGAACAGAGTGAGAAATGTTAACAAATAGGATAATAGACTATAATGTGTAGAAGCCTTCAGATAATAATAGAAATAGTAAGATATTTTAAAATTATGAGAAATACAATTATTATGGGTAGGCTATATTAATTTTATTAATATTATATTCTTAGATTTAATGTAATCGAAGCACGAGATATTTAGATAAATATTAATTTATTTATAAAATTAAAAAGCAAAGCTGTAACAAAACTCGAATAGTTTATAAACCAGACTAGCATACAATGTAAAACTCACACCACTAAATGTAAACAGGAAGTAAAGTCTTAAAATCATCAAATGTTGGATAGACACATATGAAAACTTCTAAGGTCAAAATAAAAAAATATATATATTATTTCTGCTCTCGCTTTTACTTTTTCTAGTTTCAACACAATCGGTAGAATTTGTTCCCTTTGATTTCACTGCAATGACAAAGTACGGCACGAACGTTTCACTCTCAGTATGTTTACAAAACACGGCTTCAGGCTCACATGCGTTACATTTGAAACATTTCAGATTGTTTTTCCGTCCAACTTCGAGTATTTTACCCACAGAGCATCCCGCAGTTTTGTGGGAAAGAACACCTGCCGTCGGATGATTTTTTTCTTCAGAGAAGTCAAAACAATAACAGCCATGAGTCGTAATGTAGCAGCCAATGCATGCCCGATCAGAAAAATAATAAATTAGGATAAATATAATTTTCAACTACGTCAGGGTTCTATATATATATATTTCGGAGTAGCTACTCGTGTGTTTCCAGCACTAATACTTTCAATCCGCATTCCAGGTAGTGTAGGCTCATTCATGGCGGTTTTATACTGAGTTGTAAGACGCAAATGTTTTATGTTATGTACGAAGTGAGTGACATTTCAAATTGAATGTCTAGGTTTTAAGCCCCGGCGGATCGTGATGAGGGAGGATCACATTGCAGCGCAGTCGTCAATTCTACCACATTCTCATAATTATTACCATACTGGTGTAGAGTAGATTCCACGGTGTTCCAAGGACAAATTCAAAATGACAAACTGAAATAGGTTTTCGGTACGTCACTTCTAGAGGGAGGTGTTTGATGTGAATTGAGCACATAACCAACAATCGAAGAACCTTTTAACTAGATTATTTAACGATGTTGTACCAACTACTGGGTTATTTAGCGTTGGTGGAATATGGTGAATTATGGGTACAGCGGAGAAAATTCTCTCCGGCACCGGGAATCTGTTTTATCCACACCGGATTCCAGCTCCGATATCGGCTTGAATCCTTCTCAGTTTAAGTTCTACCTCTCTGTTTCCCTTTGGTGGCCTATCCTCATGTAGGCCTAATGTGTGTCAGAATATTTCTCCTTCATCATAATATTATGGTAACTAGAATTCCTGCATGGAAATATCTATGTACTTCGGTACATCATAATAATATGATACGCGTAAATAATCACTTCGTGACTGAAGATAGTGCTTATTCCGTTGGATCCCGGCCACTTAGTCACTCGTAATGAACACACCTGTATACATAGAGTGTTGGACATTGCCACTGTCACATATTCTGTGACACAGTACATGAGGATAGGCCACCAAAGGAAAACAGAGAGGTATACTCCATTTTATTTCAAGGAGTGCAGTTCGGTTGCTCCTTTGAACATCAATTTACAGATTTATGACTTCCCACAGAAACACCTCTGACAATTCCATCCTGTCCCCTCGTCCCAACACTGCACAGATGCCACAATCCTGGTGACTCTCGAAATGAGACAGTGAGACTGACGGGATTCTTGGAATTCGGAAAAGATGCGGCAACTCTGCCTCCACGTAGATATGACGGGAGCCTGTCAATTCTTCTGAACGAGGGTTGTGATTGGTTACTGACAGGAGGAGACAAGATTTCCGTCACAGTAAGGAAGACATTTATTTATGACAACCAATTAGTAGGGGGCAGTAGAAGGTCTGTCGGCAAAGTCCTTTCTATGAAACTGCACTCAATGAAATAAAATACAGTATAGAACTTAAACTGAGAGGGATTCAACCCGGCATCGGAACCGGAATCCGGTGTGGCTTAGTGAAAAAAGCATCAGCACGTAGAGTTGAAAACCCGGATTCGAGTCCCGGTGCCGGAGAGAATTTTTCTCGATTCTATCCATACTTCACCATAAGGAAAAGCAGAATTTCTGCATAGAGATACAGGGTGTTTCCGAGGTGGTGTTACAAACTTTCAGGGATGATGGCGAAGGGCACATGTATCAATTTGAGATAAGGAACCCTGGTCCGGAAATGACAGAGTCGAAAGTTACAAGCAAAAATAGTTCTGTGGAAATGAAATAATTTTATTCCTCTGTACATCTTATTTATGTGTATTTATCTGTACATCTTATACATACTGTATTCATCTGACGTTGTTTACGTTGTCTACTTACAGTATTCCATTCAGTGCGCTGTCTGACAGATGGGGACAGGAAACTACACTAAAGCAATGCAGATAGCGTAATGTGTAACGGACATGGTCGGTCCTGATATGCACGTCTGTAGACAGCAGTGTATGTGTACAAGTTGCAGTGTCCAGTCGATCAGTCCTAGTGAAATGGAGTACACGAGAGCGGAATAAGTAGAACTGTTTTTCGAATACGGATGAGCCAATGGGAACAGTAGACAAGCTCACAGATTGTATCGGGCCTAGTACCCACGTAGGAGACATCCGGCCCATACCATCTTTCCACGACTGTTCCAAATGTTAAGGGAAGGAGGGTACATGGTACCAAATTACAATTCCATTTCCACACAACTATTTTTGCTTGTAACTTTCGACTCAGTCATTTCCGGACCAGGGTTCCTTATCTCAAATTGATACATTTACCCTTCCCCATCATCCCTGAAAGTTTATAACACCACCTCGAAAACACCTTGTATATGTACTTCGGTACATCAAAGTAATAAGTCGATGGAATTGGTGATGGCGAGATGAGGCCGAGGATCCGCCATAGATTATCTGTCATTCGCCTTATGGTTTTGGAAAATCTCGGAAAAAAACCAACCATGTAATCAGCCCAAGCAGGAATCGAACACCCGCCGGAGCGCAACTTTGGATTAGCAGGCAAACGCGCTACCTTCTGAGCCACGCCGGGGGCTGAACGTTTTGTTGAAAAAGTAATGTAATAAATTTACACAGAAAGAAAGAAACATAGTGTATGATTAAATGTCCGGAATACGGTTCAGCATTGGGCAAGATATCAGGTGGTTCTAGCTTAAGATTGACTGAAGATGGGATATTATCAAGAGATTCCAACAGGCAATAATAAAATTTTTTGCAACTTCTGAACTAATTTCCGATGTTCCCCTTTGTCGCAACTATGTTTCTGCGGAGTGCGGGGGTGCGGACCCGAAGGCTTACACTGCAGCCTGAGTCTTATTGTGCTTACCACTTCTGTTCTGTTCTGTGAATAATTATTGATAGGGATGAGATCTTTTGGTATTAACGAAATAAACTTTATGCATGAAAAATACAAATTCCTTAATGAAAGTTCAAAATTAAGTGAAATATTATATCCGTGAATTTTCGCGAAATCGATATAAATTCACGAAATTGCTTCATAATCATAATATTTTAAACAAAAACAGGTGTCATGGAGAATTCGCACGAAAAATAACATTTTCTTTCAAGTAAAAAATTGAAAATTTTCTTCGTTATAAAATATACACGAACATTTGTACATATTTTATCATTCAGCATTAGTACATACGTGTGATTCCTGGCAACGATGTACGCATAATTTCAAGGACTACTTCCAGGGAACAGCGCAAGAAGACAAACATCATTTCCAAGAAAACAACAGCCATTTCTCTTTCACGCAACAATTGACTTCGTGTGATCAAGAAGTCAGTGACTGCGTCACCCTCTCACAGTCGAATGAAAATTGAATTCTGAATTTAATTAACGACACAAACAATTTTCTTTTAGTTTCAAAGGGACTGTATCAATAATCATTTTAAAAAATGTTATTTCTTTATTGTTTTTAAGTTTATTTAGGATGCAAAATATTCACGACATTGCTGTTTTTTTACAAAATATTCACCTAAATCAAACTATTTTAATCACCGAAATCAGGTAAAAATAATCACCATGAAATCACACTCCTAATGACTAGGTAGACGAAAGGTTGCTCTCTTGTGCAAGTACAGTATTATAGCACGCCGCACCGTGAACTTCACCATGGCTAAGGTATGGATGATGATGGTGATGATGATGATGATGATGATGATATGTGAATTTAATGATTGCAAAATGAATCTGAGGTGCAACGCCGAAAGTTACCCAGCAATTCTGCTTCAATTAATGACGAAAAACCTCGGAAAAACCCCAAACAGGTAACTTTTCCCAACCAGGATTTGAGCCCGGGCAGTCTATTCCACAGTCAAATGTGTTAACCGTTATTCCATAACGGTGGACCTCCTCTCTTGACAGGTTTCGTTCCCCCGTTTTTCTTCCCCTGCTTTACATGACAATAGAGCCGACAGTAATGGAATATGGTGCTGCATGTTGGGATCCTTACAGATTAGAACATATTAAGACACTGGAAAAGATTCAAAAACGGGCTCTCAAGTGTTGTCGTAATAATTCACCATTAAAACGGGACACACTCACGGACCGGAGAACGCGAATTCGATTATGCGCAATGTTCAAAACATACAGAGGTGAGCCTGACTGGAGAGAGAGAAAAAATAGGTTGCAGCCGCCAAATTACTCTTCAAGGAACGACCACTCATATAAATTAAGGGAAAGAAGACAGAGGACGGACACTGGAAAGTTTTCTTTTCTCAATCGTACTATCAGGGACAGGAATGCTTTACCTGCAGACTTACTAAAGGCTTTACCAATAACCACAAATGTATTTAAAAATAGGCTTAAGGACTTTACTAATAGACGGTAGTATATTATACACACTACTTAAAGGGTGTAATTGATATCTTGTTATTTGAAGTGTTTATGAGTGAGGAAGTGTGTTGTGTCAGTGAAGTGTGTAGTGTCAGTGAAGTCTATTGTGTAAGTTAAGTGTGTTGGTGTCAGTCAAGTGGCTGTGCAAGATATTTGAACAGTGAAATGGTTAGAAGTGTTAGTGAAATCAGGTAGAATCAGTGCAGTGAGTGAGTTGACAGCGAAATAAGTGTAGTGCCGAAAGGTACTTCTGCAGGTATGAACCTGTCACACTCGTGGGTCTTAGTTCGAACTTAGGATTAAGATACAAATTAGATTTACTTTAAATATTACTTTAAGTGATCATGCTTCATTTAATTTAGGATGCTCATTGTTATTATTATTTTATTATTATTATTATTATTATTATTATTATTATTATTATTATTATTATTTATTGTTTTTATTAGTTGTGTTTATTATTGTCATTATTGAGTGTAATTAGCAGGGAAAGGATTTATATGTAAATACATATTTACTTATAAAGCTAATATAATTTATATTTTGCATTATCTTTATGTTTCACAATGTGTAGGGTTGAAAAATCCTACTTTTATTTTCCATATTTTTCCATATTTTAGAGTTTAGTACATATTTTCGTTAATTTCCATATATTTTCCATATTTCATATAAAACAGTCCATATTATATTAGGTTTAACAATAAAACAAAACAAAATTCCATTAACTTTTAAAAATACATTTCAACAATAGAGATTTGAACACATGTTCAGTAATCCCTTTAACATCAGAGTTATTTGAAAATTAGCAGTCCTATCAACAATGGGAAAGTAAGTTACAAAACTGTATTAATTTAATTTAAAATTTTTAACAGACTTCAGTTGTGCAGCTCAACAGTTAAATGCCAGTCAGAGTACACATAGGTTCAGTTTTGTAAATCATACTATAAAGACGGTAAATATGCCAAAAGTACGTCATTCAGTCAATTTAAAATCAAAACTAACAAGTTACATTTCAGAATTTAAAGAAGATGGTTTATCAACTGACAATAAAATATTATTTTGTAATTTGTGTCAGTGTGCAGTATCATCTACACAAAAGTTCCTGGTGCAACAACACATTACAACTAGTAAACATCAGGCCAACAAACAACTAAATTCCAAGCAGAGACAATTGTTTTTAACACAACCAACAACATCGAATGTAAGATCTGAGTTTAACATCGACCTGTGCCGTTCTCTCATCTCTGCTGATATTCCTCTCTACAAACTAAAGAATAAGGTCTTCAGGGAATTCCTTGAAAAATATACTCAACATACAATCCCGGATGAGTCAACACTTAGGAAGACGTATGCTCCATCCATCTACGATGAGACAATACAGAAGATAAGAGATGAAATTAAAGATAGTTCAATTTGGGTTTCCATTGATGAGACTCCCGACAAAGAAGGTAGACTTGTTGGTAATGTAGTTATCGGTTTGTTAAGTGAACAATATTCTGAACGAATTCTTTTACATTGTGATGTTCTAGAAAAGTGCAATAACAAAACTATAGTTAAACTGTTCAACGAAGCTATGGGTATCCTGTGGCCAAAGGGTATTATGTACGATAATGTGTTATTCTTTATTAGCGATGCTGCCCCTTATATGGTCAAAGCTGGACAAGCATTATCTGTTGTATATCCTAAATTGACTCATTTTACTTGTGTGGCGCATGCATTTCATCGTGTGGCAGAAGTGGTCAGAGACAATTTCCCTAAAGTAGATTTGTTGATTTCATCAGTGAAAAAAGTATTTCTCAAAGCTCCCAGTAGAGTTAACGTGTTGAAAGAAATGTACCCTGAAATTCCATTGCCACCAAAGCCAATTTTAACTAGATGGGGTACATGGCTAGAAGCAGTTGAATATTATGCCGAACATATAGACTCTATTAACAATGTTCTCCTTGCATTGGACTCTGAAGATGCAGTCTCAATTGATACTGCGAAAACAGTTACCTGTGACATAAGTGTGAAGAATGACTTAGCTCACATTCAGCATACATTTTCATGCATCATAAAAACGCTCAAAAGTCTCCAAAATAGGCACCTTTCACTATCTGAAAGTTTTGAAATTATAAATAGTACTGTGGAACAACTGAATCGTGGTAGAGGTAAAGTTGCAGATGCAGTAAGAGCTAAGGTGGACACTGTACTTTCAAAAAACCCTGGATATGAAGAACTACAAAAGGTTGTTGCTGTGATGAGTGGTGAATCAACAGTGAAGATTAACTTGGACTTATCCCCAGCAGACATTGTGAAATTGAATTATGTACCAGTTACTTCTTGTGACGTCGAACGCTCTTTTAGTCAGTATAAATCTATCCTCAGAGACAATAGAAGAAGATTCACTTTTCAGCACTTGAAAGAAATGTTTGTAACCTATTGTTATGGTAACAGACAATAAAAATTGTGTTTTGTTGAAACTACATTGGAAGATAAGGTACGTCCATTATATTTTTTGTTTAGTTTGATTAAAATGTACCAATATTTAACGTACATAGTCATTTTTTTATAATTTTAAGTCCATATTTAATTCCATATTTTGGTAAAAATCCATATTTAATTCCATATTTTGGTAAAAATAACTACATATATATTTACATATTTCATATATTTTTAGTCCATATAAATCCGTTCCCTGGTAATTAGTTATCACTGCCACCGGGTATACACCCATTTGCAGTGTGAATAAATAAATACATACATACGAAGATGCCGGCTGAGTGAGTGTGCGTTACCTTTATGCTCCAGTTTGAACACTGATCTCGTGTAGAAGTTCGATACTTGTGTGTATGAAAGTGTCGTAGATTTTAAGTATAGTGTATGTGCAGGGCGTGGGTATGTTAGCGACACTAAATAAATAGCATATATAGATAGTGATATAGATAGCGTTTGTATTTAGGTAGTAAAGTCCCGAAATGTGTTGGTAGAAATCTATCGCAACCCATCTTTTAGGGATCTAGTATTCCGTGAACCGGGAGAAAACTGTATATATGTAACTGAGCCGAAGTCGGAGAAAAGCCTTATGAGTGTTAGTGGTGCGTAACTCATCCTCACTGGTGAGAAACTGTGTACGTGTTGGCGAGAAACTGTATACCTGTAAAAAGAGGAATACCTCACGAGTGCGTAGCAGACTGTCGTGTCGAGGTGCTAGTGTGCTCCTGCGTGTTAGCAAGCCAATACCCGCTCTCTGCATCTAGCTAAGATGGCGGGAGAAGTAAGTGAAGTGATTGAAAGCGCTCTTGAAGAGTTGATAGGTGTCACGGGAAAAAGTAAAAACTTGAGAAGCGACCTGAAGGAAGTAATACTGAAATCGGTAAGTGATTTGAGGAAATCATTTTGCGAACTTAAAAATGACATAGAAAAGAGAGATAAGTTACTTAATGAGGCTAAGACTGAGATTAAGAAAGCTGAAGACAAAATTCGTGCTGAAACGTCTGCAGTTAATAATAAAGAATTGAGGGGTTCATCCGCTACACTCAGTGAAGGTACAAAGAATTGTTACGCATCAGCAGTGCGAGGGAAACGATCAGCAGATATGCCTGAGGTTAGCTACGAGAAGAATTACAAACTAATTCTCAAATCAAAACATAATGAATCTCCAGAAGCCATGAAAGTTGTGCTGAAACGCAATATCAATCCAACGCAACTGAAAGTTGGCGTTAACGCATTGAAGGCACTGAGAGACGGAAGACTAATTTTAGAATCCCGAAGCTAGGAAGATATCGAAGTGTTAAGTAAAGAAATTGAAGTGAAGTGCAGCCAACAGGTTGAAGTCAACACACTTCAACTACGGAATCCCAATGTGATAATGTTTAACGTTCCTGAAGATATTACTGTGGAGAATGCTGCAGGAATTATAACATCACAAAACCCTGAGTTGAACCTAAGCCAAGAATCACTGACACCTAGATTCATCTTCAAAATTAAAAGAAGTATCCGTAACATTGTAATCGAAGTAAAACCTGAATCCTGGAGAATCCTGGTCCACAAGAAAATCAAAATGGGCTGGCAAATATGTAACGTTGACGATTATATAAAAGTAAACAGATGTTATCACTGCAGCAAATATAATCACAGAGCACAAAATTGCAAAGGAAAGCAAACATGTCCACTCTGCACGGGAAGCCACAAATTGAGTGAATGCAAGGCAGAGGAAGAGGAATATAAATGCACTAATTGTATGACATTTAACAAATACAATATGGAAAAAGTAGATGAAAAACATTCATCCCTTGCCAAAACTGCCCATGCATGCAAGCGATGATCAAGAGGTACAAACAAAATACTGAATATTAAAATGGAGAGCCCAGCAAATCAAAGGGTACTGCTCGCTACAACTACCAGTGGCACGGCGAACTATAATGATCGAGGGTATAGATCGAACAACAAAAGACTCAAGCATCACAACAGTCGCAGAGGGAATACACAACTTATTAAATGTCTACAAATTAATTTAAAACACAAAAGAGTTGCTACTAGCAATCTTATGCACATAATGGAGATAAATAACGTGGACATTGCATTTATCCAGGAACCGTACACACTACAGAACAAAGTCGCAGGAATCACCAGGAAATACAGAATCTTCTCACAAGGAGAGAATAGAATAAGAGCGGCCGTACTTCTTGCAAATGAACGAATAGATGGGGTGCTACTAAATCAGCTATCTGACGAAGATGTGGCAGTTGTAGAAATATTATATAATGATTACAAATTCTACGCAGTTAGCATGTATATGGACATTACAACAGATATCAACAACGACATCGCAAAATTGGACAAAATATTAGAAGATACGAAAGATGTTGGAATAATAATTATTTTCCATAGACAGTAACTCCAGGTCAGCGGTATGGCACGACAATAATACTAACATAAGAGGCAGACAAGTTGAAGACTATTTGAGCTCAAAACAATTATATGTAATGAATGAAGTTAGTGAATTCACCACATTTGAGAGCAACACAGGAAAGAGCAATATTGATCTTACAATAACAAATGACAAACTAGTATCCAAAGTGAATGAATGGAAGTGTGGAGAAGAAGAAAGTTGCTCAGACCATCGATTTACTACTTTCAATATAAGCAATCATAAATATTATAATGAGGAAACGTTTCTGGGTACAAAATACATAATAAAAGATGGCCAACTCGAGGATTTCAGTAATAAGATACAAAGAGAATTTTCAAAACGAATACAAAATAAAGCAGATATTAACACAACCGAAGACCTTGACGAGGAACTAAGCAGAATCACCAACGAAGAAACCAATACAGAAAAACTAGTACGGGAGTATGAAGAAGTCATCACAGCAGTATGCAGAATGTGTTTCAGAACATCAAATTCAGCACGAAAATTAACCCATAGGAAAACAATTCCATGGTGGACAGACGAGTTAACGATTCTGCGGAAGAAAACAAATGCAACGAGAAGGCGATATCAGAAAACCAAATACAACCAAGAGTTAAGAGAAGAACAAAGGTATCAATATCTGGAAGCCAAAAGGGAGTATGAGAGAACAATGACTAAGGAAAAAATAAACTCCTGGAAACGGTATTTTAGTCTAACACCATCAAGCAACCCATGGAACGAGGTTTATCGCATAGCATCCGGGAAAACAAGAAAACCCATACCGTTGACAACTCTGAAAAAACCAGATGGCTCTCTTACATCCAGTCTAAAAGAAACATTACAACACATGATAGACTACTTCGTACCAGAAGATGAAGAAGCAGCTGATAACAACTACCATAAACAAGTAAGAGAGACAAACAGAATACCATTAAAAACACAAGATGATGTCGACTTCTCACAACAAGAAATCAGGCGAATTATTGAAAAAATGGACCCGAATAAATCACCAGGAGATGACGGCATAACTAGCAAGGTTTTACTTCAAGTAGCCAAAATTTTACCGAGATACGTGACAGCCATTTACAATAATTGCCTCAGACAAGCTTACTTTCCTGAACAATGGAAGAAAGCAAGATTACTTCCTATTATAAAGCCAGGTAAAGACGCCAGCATCGAGGTCACAAAATTGAGACCGATAAGCCTCTTAAATACAAGTGGGAAAGTGCTCGAAAAACTACTAATAGACAGAATAATGCATCATATCCAAACCAAAAACTTGATGAATGGCAATCAGTTTGGCTTCACCCCACAACGAAGTACTGTGGACGCTGCAATGGCACTAAAAGATTGTGTAGAAGAAAGTCTAAGGCAAAACCAGTATTGGTGCTTGTTAGTCTTGACATCCAGGGTGCCTTCGATTCAGCTTGGTGGCCGAGTATCATGCAAGCTTTGAGGAAATTCCATTGTCCACGTAACTTGTACAAACTCACAGATAATTATTTCAGCCAAAGAGCAGCAATATTAGCGGCAAACAACATCAAACTCGAGAAGAAAGTAAGTAAAGGCTGCCCTCAAGGATCGTGCTGCGGACCGGGATTCTGGAATATACAATACGACTCATTACTCAGCCTAGAGTACACCGCAAACACAAAGGTTATAGCATTCGCAGATGACCTCATCGTGATAACAAGGGGGAAAACGATTCTGGAAGCTGAAAATTATGCCAATCTTGAAATGAAAAAGATAGCAGCATGGGCTATAAAGAACAAAACCAAATTTAATGAGCAGAAGTCGAAGACGATGCTAATAACACGAAGGAAACGAAGGGAACAAAAAGATATACACATCTTTCTCAACAGCAAGGAACTACAACAAACCGACAAGATTAAATATCTTGGAATTATCATTGACAAGAGATTTAGATTCAACGAACATATTAAATATGTAACAGAAAGATGCACAAGCCTGATTAATGCCCTTTCCAAAACCGCCAAGATAAATTGGGGTCTTAAACACAAAGCATTAAGAACCATATATAAAGGTGCAATCCTGCCCTTGTTATCGTATGGGGCTCCTGTTTGGATAGATGCCTTGGAGAGGAATTACAACGTCAAAAAACTGAACCAAGTGCAGAGGCTAATAAACATACGTATTGCAAAGGCATTTCGAACCACCTCATATGAAGCATTATGCGTTGTTACTGGACTCACTCCCATTTTGTTCAAGATAGAGGAAATAGTAAACTTGTACTTTGCAAAAACAAGACATAAGTACGATGGTCTAAATCTTGACTACATAATACAGCACAAGAACTGGACACACCCTGCAGAACTCATCGACATAAAAGAAACAGAACAAAATACAGAATATACGTATGAAATATACACGGATGGCAGTAAAAGTGAACGTGGAGTTGGAGCAGGAGTAGCAATATTTCAGAGTAATGAACTAATCCAACAACTAAGATTCAGATTGGACAAAAAATGTTCAAATAACCAAGCTGAACAACTTGCTATCATGAAAGCGTTAGACAATATAAAACGACTAAGAACAATAGGTGAAAGACCATTAGACGAAAGACGAATAGCCATCTACACTGATAGTAAAATTACTCTGGACTCTCTAAGGAATGGAAGCAACCACAACAACCTAATTGAAGGCATCCGAACGAATCTACGGCTGGTGGAGAACGACAGATGGCTAGTGGACTTCGGATGGGTCAAGGCTCATGTGGGAAACTACGGTAATGAACTGGCAGATCGTCTAGCGAAGCAGGCAGCGAGTGACGTCGATCTACAGATCTGTTGCGACAAGGTCCCGATGAGTGAAGTAAGGAACCAGCTAGCGGTCATATCCAAAGGAAAATGGGAAAGTGAATGGTCAACTACTTCCAAATGTACTCTAACCAAGGCGTTCTTCCCTAGTGTCCAAGATAGACTGAAATTGAAGATAGAAGTAACTATTAACTTGACGACTCTGTTGACCGGACATGGAAGACTCAACGCATATTTTCATCGATTTAAAATCAAGAATAGTGCGACATGTGTCTGTGGGGATGGGGATCAGACAGTGGATCATATCATTTATGACTGTACGAAATTAGGAAAGGAAAGAAGAACACTAATCCAGTCTATACATAAATGTGGTGGAAAGTGGCCTGTGGACAAGACAAAATTAGAAAAGTTATGTAAAATATTTTATAAAGTTTGCAAATAGTATAGACTTTGAACAACTACAGTAGGCTGGCTAGTATATAAGAATAAGTTATTTGGGAAGATAGGTTAAAAGTCAGAATTAAGTGATAAGGGTCAAAAATAGGTTACTTACATTCTGTAAATAAGCTACAATATTAGAGGGTATAATTTATCTGAAAATATGCTGATCAAGAGATAGTAAATATGTAAATACTGTAAATATTTTAATGCTAGAATACGTAAATAGATTCTTGTACTTCATAGGTTAGGAATAGGAAAATAAGTTAGATTAAGAAGTACCAATATTATCTTGGCAGTTACACATAGTAGATGAACTACACTAATCCATATTTAATCTAGAATGGCAACATAATAATATATAATGTAAATGGATTATGTACTTGAAGGTAAACCTAGGCATGTAGTATTACTTTCCATTTGTAATGGAACATGCTGCTCAAAAAAGGAATACATACATACATACATACATACATACATACATACATACATAACATACATACATACACACATACATGTAGGCTATCTCCGAAATGTTGGATATTTCTATGTGTAGGACACGGTTGTACTGCTCTATTTTGACTATGCCGACATTTTACTGACTGACCTCAACGCCAACAAAACGAAACTTCAACGTGCTCATAATTTGTGTGTACGTTTTGTAATCAATGTTCGCAACTACAATCATATTACCCCATCCCTGGAAGCAATAGGTTGGCTTAAACTAGATCAGAAAAGAAATTTACATTCACTTCTCCTTCTCTTCGAAATATTAAACTCTTCTATTCCTTCGTACCTGTTGTCTCGCTTCTCTTACCTTTCTTCCCACCGTAATCTGAACACACTCTCTCGCCATGAAACAATACTAACAATATCATCCCAACGCACTTCCTCATACTCATCCTCTTTCACAATAGCTCTGCCAAATCTCTGAAATTCGCTACCTGCTAGCATCAAGGACTATCGAAATAAAATTTAATTCAAACACAAACTTACTAGGCACTTGGTCAGTAATTGAGAATCGTTCAGACATGGCTTCTTGCAAATAGTTATCTTATTCTAGCACAAAATATTTCAATATCTGGTAACTTCATCACTATATAATTTTATTCTAGGTTTAATTTTTATTTAAGTAAAAAATCTTTCTTTTTTCTTAATTTCCACAATAAACTGTCTAGCTTTTATTAATCAATTAATCATTTAGTATTTTGATTTTTATTGTATTTGTAAATTTAATATTAATTGTAATTATAATTGTAACTGTATTCTTAATATTTTAGTTGTAATCCCATGGTCGAGGGGAAGAGAAGGCCTGATGGTCTTACCTCTACCAGGTTAAAAATATATATATATATATATATATATATATATATCACTTTGATCACCGCATATCTCAAATCGTACTTAACTTCAATGTTTTTACATCTACAAAGATACGAACTGTGAATTCTTAAGGCCAGGGTTGAAGATCCGACATCCAATGCATAAAGCTTAACAAGTATCGAGTTCGAATCGCGATAACTGAATGACTGCACTGTGTGTCCACAGAAGTGAGACTTGTAGCAGGTTGGCTTGTAACTAACATACATGCGCCGTCAGTTTGTAAATCTCTTTCAAGTATGTGAAAACATCTATATGTGTTAGATTATTTCCCATTCAATTTCCCTCTTCGTTCAGTTTGCCCCGTCATTTTCAGGGACCGAGATTTGTTTTTAGGAGGATGTTGTAAGAACGACATGGGCCCGGTTTGACACTTAGAGTTACACTTCGGATTCTCCTTGCATCATCATCTCTTTACGGATCCTTTGTCACAGTAATATTAAATTATCTTCCCTCTGTACTTCAGACAGGACGTTAAACAATTAATCACAGCCACATTCGGTTACTGCCCTACAGAAATGTTTCGCGTTAGAACCTCGTGGTTGGTGTTTAAGGAATGTGAGAGGAAAAATAACTTGAAGTATAGAAGAAATGGGCATGGAAAGAGAAATAGAAGATTGTAGTAGGCTATATCATGGACTGTCTTTAGAATTTGTAACTCACATAATGAGATGTCGGATGAACATGGAATGGAACCTGTAATGAAGTATATCAACGGAACATGAAACGTCATGTGGAAAGAATGAAAAACAACAGACTGCCAACGGCAATTTTGAAATATCACCCTTCAGGAAGATCTTTCGGCCGACCTCGAAGAGATGGATGAATAATACTATACAGCAATGGGCACCGCGGCTTAATATACAGGGTGTAAAAAAAGTATCCAATATTTCAGGAGGTGTTAGTATGCATCAAAACAAGAAAATAACGTTTAATAAACATGGGTCCTACAACACATACTTTCTGAGATCAGAACACTTGTTTGTAGGAGTTGTTCAATGTGACGTCTATTCACGGCAATGCATTCCTCTGCCCTTCGACGTAAGGAATCACGCACTTTTGAAATTGACCTGGTTGTTCTTGATAACCAAAAGTCTAGGGGATTTAGATTTGAGGAACGAACAGGCCAAGGTGTGGGGCCTCCCCGATCGATCCAGCGGTCCTGAAATGTCAGCGTCAGGTGTTCACGCACATTGCAGAGAAAATGTGCTGGTGTGCCATCATGCATGAACCACATCTGTAGTCTTTGCTGACATAGCACATAATCCAGCAAGGTACGCAATAGGTTAATAAGAAAGTCCTGATAACGAGCCCCAGTTAATCTCTGTGGTAGCAGGTATGGCCCTTAATCTATTGCCAAGAACGCCTGTCCATACGTTGATTGATAATCGGTGCTGATGCCTTATTTCTTCAACTACATGGGGATTTTAATCAGCCCACACATGCTGATTACGAAAATTCACAACACTATCTCTGCTGAACCCTGCTCATATCCGCAACGAAACTTTTGTTTTCAGTAGTCCTTGCAACGTATCATTATTCCATCAACAGCTGTATGATTATCTCGTAGTCTGTTGTATTGTAGGATAGAAAAATGCATTGCCATAAATGGACGTATCATTGAGCACCTCCTATGAACAAGTGTTCAGGTCTCAGAAAGTATGTGTTGTAGGACCCATGTTTATTAGACATTTTTTTCTTGTTTTGATGCATACTATCACCTCCTAAAATATTGGATACCTCTTTTTAACACCTTCTATAGTCGATGATGACGATGGAATTATAATAGCGAAATTTAAATAAACAATATAAATTTTCAACACAGACTTAAGATTGAGGCTAGAGAAAAGAATAAGTAGGCATGGATAAATAATAATAATAATAATAATAATAATAATAATAATAATAATAATAATAAATCTACTTGCTGATCCAGAGGGAACACTAAATATTTTATCGAGTATTAGTATAGACTATTGTGAGTAAAAATGTTCACATAAACATGTTTCAATGTTCAATATATATAGAAATACAGCTGTTTGTACAGAGAGATCACAAAGTGAGCGTACCCCTCCCATGTATTACGATACTACGTTGGGTATGGTTGATTGATATGGACATGTACCTCATAGTTTAACTATCCAAGACATGGGTATGAAGACCTTCATTTTCATAGCACAACTGAATTCTGCACCATGTCCTGGGAGATGTTTTGCGGAGATAATCAAGGGTCACTTCGTAAAAGACGTCTTTCACAGCTGCTCGTAATCGTGCTGTTGTGTTATAGCGGTGATTTCGCACTTTGTCCTTGAACCCCCAGAAAAAGTTCAAGAAGCGTCTCACATGCCGCTTTACGTGCATCCATACAGCATCGCTTAATCTACTGACGTGGAATGGACGGAAATGCTTGAGCTTTAAATCAATATTCATAGTTTTATCATAGTGAACGAGGAATGCAAAGCTCTACAGATTTTTTCCGAGTGGATTTCAGGAGAGACCTTTCCACCGATGTCTCAACAGGGTGGCATGTTTCCCTCCTTGCTGTAGGTCTTCCATTCTGGAACAGTCTTTCACACTACCCGTTGCGAATGCGTGTTTTTCCCACCCCAACATTGTTGCTTTCATTGGCGGTTCCATACCAAAGAGGTAATGAAATTTCATCTTTATTGTTTCCACGGTGTCGCCTATAAGATATCTTTCATGTAGCCTAATCGTTGTCACTAATCTTTCAATTTTTTGAAACAGGAAAACCTTCTTCTAACGGACGAATATCTGAAAGTTATTTTGCACTTTTAAATTTTCTTAACACTTAAAAAAACAATAGGCATAATCAAGTGGAACTATAAATGGTACAAAATTTAAAAGAACTTATTTATCATTCTACAAGAAAGTGTTTCTATAAAGTACGAATTAGCGTAAGCCATGACATTAACATAGTGTTATTTTTAGCTGCAAAAAAAAAAGTTTTCAACTTTGCTAAGGAATATGGGATCCTATTCCTGATAAAATAACATAGTGTCAGCTAATTTATCATTGCACGGTTGGCTGTTTGGACAGAAGGAATGAGGATACTTTCTAAAGTGAGCTCTTCAACAGTATCACCGTTAGATCTGCAAACTAGTTACTCATACCACTACCCTCCGCCTTCAAAACTGAGACCGCTCTCCTTACTGAGACTCGAAAACTCACTTCACAAGCAATCTGCTTCAATGCGTGACGTCATGTTGCCATGGAAAACCAAAACGTGTTGAATGTGAATGGGAACCCAAATATTTTCTCCTATAATACACACGCGGACAAATTGGTAGACTATATATAATTATTTGCATGCATATTTTAAATTATTTGTTTTAAAGCTGGAGCACTGTTACACGTTTCATGGTTTATGATAACTATTATAGATATTAATATTTTGTATGCAGTAATTTCGTCTTGGTGAATATTTCAAATCTCTTCTATTAATAATTCTATGAGATCAACTTTAGTGGTAATACTGCCTTTTTTTTAACATCGTCTTAACAAAATATCCAGAGTTTCTCGATTGGGTTCATATTAGGATTGTTGCCTGGACAATGAACTGTTTTCGTATGGGAAACCTTAAGTTATTTCGAAACCTTCTTCGCTTTATGCCACTAAGCACCTCTTGCCTGAATATGCAGTCATAATCAAAAAAACAGTCTCTTATCTACCTCACGAGCCTAGTCTCTCATAATAATTGTAATAATAATAGGATCTGTATTGTGAACATTACGTACACATTTATAAAACCATAGAACGATACATTTAAAAAATTGAAAAATAATATGTTTAGTCTGCTAATTTGTCCATGTCTCTATTTTAAATTCCAATAGACACCGTTCCACTTGGCGCCCATATCAATTAACATTATTCTTTCTAGCGACCGAATACAACTGTTTATATAATTAAACGCTGTTCATCCGGCTAATGAAAAACTATGTTTATTTTAGCAATACGGTACCGGTAATAATTAAAATTAATTATTAATATCAGACAAAATAAATACACGTAATATATAAATAAGTAAAGTGCCTCGCCCTTCAAAGAGGTGGTTTCATTGGAGTTTCCCCGTTTCCTCTATATTCCAGCATTTCTTCATAAACATAATTACCAAGGGAAACCATCGTATTGCGCCTTCTTCGCAGACTCACCTGGTGAATGGTATACGGGTAAATGACCTTAGAAAGCTGGAAATTGCTAACGATGTGTAAGTTTTTGAGTAAGAATATAGTAATAAATAGCCACACAACGTCAACGGATCGTGTTATACCATGTAAAAAGTTACAGAAGTTGGAAAGAATGCTGGTAACAGAGTTTAACACTAGTGTGAATTAAAACGTGAAAGACAAAGCAGAGCACACCGATGAAAGGGAGCTGGAGAGCGGTGGGGGCTGTACATTAGTGCCACATTATGTCGACATCCATAAATAAGTTGGCTCTACTGTGTTCGCGCACAGTTCACATGTCAAACAAGCGCAACTCTGTCTTTGAGAGAGCAAGAGCCCAATAAGAGAAGATGAAAGCAAGGAATGAAGCACAAAGAGGCGGCTCTGTCTGATTGAGTTTAAAGCAGGTGAGCGATCAGTGGCGTGCGGCAACAACTACATTCGACGACTGCAGCGTAACAGTAATGAATAGTACTGAGAATTACATGCACTAAAAACCCTACAATATGCATGAAAACATGCATTTTAAAATTACGAAATATGCATTTATATACAGGGTGGAAGTGAAATAACCTTGCAGATTTTCAGAGCGAATAGCTCATGTTGTATGTAACGTAAAAGTGTAATACCATATTGGTGGAGTCGGCCTGGTTGGCGCAGTTGGCAAGTGTGCTTAAATGCGACAGGCTCATGTTAGTAGATTTACTGGCATGTAAAATAACTTCTGCAGGACAAAATTCCGGAACACCGGCGACGTTGAAATATCCTCGGCAGTTGTGAGCGTTGTTAAATAAAACATAACATATTGGTGGAAAGTTCAAAATTGTATAAAAAATGTATTTCCCAAACGCAGCGGTGGCGAAAATGTAATGGTGCGCCGAGACACTGTGTAACCTGCAACGTGCATATCACCTATGGAGGGAGGCAGACACCCGAAGGGGAAGTGAAGCAACTATCTGACTTATTAACGGATTTTCATTTTCCTTACGCCAAGCACTTACATATAATTTTATACAGTACAAGGCCAGAAACTAATGTTTAGTACATGTAACGAAGAAAGAAATGAACAATAAATGAACAATATCACAACCTAAAATTAAATGTCTTCAGAATGTCCCTGCGACAAAGTTTCAAAATCAGGAATTATGTCACTTACTGCTAGTCGTAGTTGAACACGAATGTATTTGGCTGTCAGTCGTGATCTAAATTTGGTTTTTACTATTTTCATTGTTGAAAATAATTTTTCACAAACGTAAGTTGTAGCGAACATGGCTTCAACAGAGCAAGTGAAAGAACGAAGCTTCGGATATTTATTTTTTGGCTAAGATTTGAAAGTTCAACATTTGTCAAGTCCTTACATCTAGCTTTCATTTGACATCACATAGTAAATCAGTGAGTTTAAATTGAAGAGCTAACCGCATTATTCGTACATCTGCTGAAAAAGGGTCGACGTACGATGATGATGATGATGATGATAATGATGATGATGATAACAACAACAATAACACTTAACCTTTTAATGTTTCATAAGTAACATGCAGTATAATGCCGTTTTATGTTATAGACTACAACCGTTTTCCTCGTAATACTTGTGAACAAATCATACATTTAATATTCTCATCATATTGACAGCAAAAAAATGCGTCCTCCCATCCTACTTGGAACTTTCGTACATGGTTTCGAGAGAGACATATGCCACTCGCAGGTCAGAGACAAATACAAATGGAACGGAGTTTGACTCCGGTGAGTGAGAGTGTGGGGGTTGGCGGAGGTTAGAAGCAAGCGAATCACTGCGAGCCACAATGTCTCGCGAGTCACGTTTTCGCCACGGCTGCCCAAACGTGATGTTTACAGTTATATCAACAGTGTGATCGCCCTCGATAGCGTAGTTGGTATAGCGCTGGCCTTCTATGCTCGAGGATGCGGGTTCGACTCCTGCCGAGGTCGTTGGCATTTAAGTGTGTTTAAATGCGACAGGCTCATGTCAGTAGATTTACTGGCATGTAAAAGAACTCCTGCGGGACAAAATTCCGGCACACCGGCGACGCTGATATAACCTCTGCAGTTGCGAGCGTCGTTAAATAAACCATAATTTAAAATTTCAACAGCGTGACATTGATGTTTACAATTTATAGGGCATATCAATAGTGACGAAAGTGAATCACCACGGCATGGCGCGTCCTCAAGTTGCGGATAGAGGAGACTGCCTACAGATATGGAAGGCAGTTGCTAATATATTGAATAAGCAGTCGTGGACAGCCGATAAGCGGTGGTCCTCCAGCTTGGGGGTTGGGCGAAGGGCTAACAACCCATAACCGTAAAGAAAATAGCTTGTTACGAATCCCTACAATAAGCCTCGGAATGGGACTGATTCTCTGGCACGACCACAACAAAAGAATAATCTTCCACGGGATAGGGACCGAAGGCGGGCTTACGTGAGGGCGGAAATGAACCTTCGGGTTTCTTAAAACCCGTTTGTAAGTAAGTACTGTACGATTATTTAGTCTTGACAGTCGCCAGCAATGTACCCCTTGGTCAGGAGAGTCCATTAAGTTACGTCAAGGAGGTTTCGGTTAGTCTGTCGCCTACAGTCGGAGCGATCGGATGTCACGCATGCGATATAGCGTTGTATTTCCAGTATAATTAAGCTGTACTGCATTCCTTTACCGACCGCTCGCCCTTATCTCTACTCCGGAACTCTCCCCACTACTCCTATTACTTCCCCTCTTTCGTGTCGCTGAGCTGCCAGGACTAAATAATCGATCTGTAAGTGACGACAATGATGTTTACAATTATATCAAGAGTGACGATAATGATGTTTACAATTATATCAACAGTGGCGACAGTAATGTTTACAATAAAATTATATCAACAGTGACGACAGTGATGTTTACAGTTATATCAACAGTGACGACAGTAATGTTTACAATAAAATTATGATGACAGTGATGTTTAAAATTACACTGTATCAACAGTGACGACAGTGATGTTTACAATAAAATTATATCAACAGTGACGACAGTGATGTTTACAATTATATCAACAGTGACGACAGTAATGTTTACAATAAAATTATGATGACAGTGATGTTTAAAATTACACTGTATCAACAGTGACGACAGTGATGTTTACAATAAAATTATATCAACAGTGACGACAGTGATGTTCACAGTTATATCAACAGTGACGACAGTAATGTTTACAATAAAATTATGATGACAGTGATGTTTAAAATTACACTGTATCAACAGTGACGACAGTGATGTTTACAATAAAATTATATCAACAGTGACGACAGTGATGTTTACAATTATATCAACAGTGACGACAGTAATGTTTATAATAAAATTATGATGACAGTGATGTTTAAAATTATACTGTATCAACAGTGACGACAGTGATGTTTACAATAAAATTATATCAACAGTGATGATAGTGATGTTTACAATTACATCAACAGTGACTTCAGTAATGTTTACAATTATATGAACAATGACGACAGTGATGTTTACAATTATACCAAGAGTGACGACAATGATGTTTATTTTCATAACGGTAAAGAGGGTTATGATAATGACTGCGTGATTTTGTTTTGTCTATATTTATAATTATTGTATTAAAATTGTCGAATCTCCGAAAGTATTGCAATGTTCGGAAGTTCCCACCCAAATCTTGAACTCGATATATAAAAGTGAATAAAAGATAACGTCTTCCTTCATATCTATATCATGTAAGAACGCCACTGCTGCAATGATATGATGACGTAGAACACTGCATGACGAACCCCGATAATCAAATAGAGAAGTGCTGACGGTCGAGACTGAGAATTCTGAGGCGTTCATCTGGTCGCTGTTCCAAGAGGCGCTCCTTAGCGAACTCCTCTGCCATACGTCGGTAGACCCACTTACGATGTGACACATGGACGACCAAGAGAGAAGTTAACTGCATGAAGGTCTCCGTCGAGTTTTATACAGGATGATTCAAAGTAGCTCTCGCTAAATTATATAGTTCCTTGTGGAGGAAAATTAAATTCAGAACCCATAAATTAAATTTCATTATGGAACGATGCCAATACTTAAAAGTGGTACTTACGCTTCATAGGTTTACCCGCACAACATACGTAGTACAGTTTGACGTAGCTACTAAGCTATGTACAATATGCAAACGTGATAGCTTTCTTTACCACTTGTAGAACTGCAAATTACCTATAGTTTATTTAAAAGCATTTAATCTTCGATGAAAAGCTAATTTGGTGACCAGTATTCATACTGAGATAGGATTAAATATGTCGGACATCTTCTAGAGCAGGCCTGCACAAGGTTTGCGCTCTCCGAACCGGCTCACAGCTCATGAGCGGAATGCAAATAGGCTATAGCTATTAGCTGCGCTCTATATAAGGGTGGACTGGAAGAAGGAGTGATCTCGTACAAAATGTACACAAAAGGAATTACTACTACGAGTGTTCATGAAATGAATTCCCGTTCAGTCTTTGCAAAACTATCATGGACTATTATTAATTAATAAATAAATATTTATTTTACAAAAATAAAAGAAATTCTATAGCTACTTAAATGTACAATATCATTTTGTTATATTTTTATTTATCAGTACATCATAACGAGGTTTTATGCTGTTGGCAGCTGAAAGGAACAGTAGCCTACTGATCATAATGAAACACCTGTTACAGATGTCCGATGCCTGCCTTTGCTCACAAATATAAATATTGCGCCAAACATAGCAATCATTTTCACAGCCAGCCTGTGTAGTCGTGGATATTATTGCTAATGTTTAGTCTTGTAAAACTCAACCAGGCTAGTAGTATTATTCAAACGATCTTTAGCCCTTAGGTCACAATGAAGATCAATAAGTTCGAGCTGTAAATCGTTACATGTTAAATGTTATGTTTTAGACCTATTTAACGACGCTCGCAACTGCCGAGGTTCTATCAGCATCGCCCGTGTGCCGGAATTTTGTCCCGCAGGAGTTCTTTTACATGCCAGTAAATCTACTGACATGAGCCTGTCGCATTTAAGCACACTTAAATACAATCGACCTGGCCCGGAATCGAACCCGCAACCTCGGGCATAGAAGTAATTAAGAAAGTACCTCTGATAAGACAATGTATTCTAAAATTCATAAAAAATAGATACCGACTATACCTACCTCGGGTAATATGCATCTTTGAAGTCCTGAATCTTTTCACTGCGATGTTCAGCAACAAAACAATCGTAAGTATCTTTATGTCCGATTCGTAATGGCGCATTATCTTATGTTTCTTTCTAACTTTCAAAATGTTGTGGCAGATAAGACACTGAGTATTTACTCCAGCAGCTATGAAAAAATAAGCATTTTCCCATGCAACATTGAAATAATTTGCCTGATGATCACTTTTCCGTCTTTTAGATTCCTCCATACTGTACTGTAGCAGTAGGTAAGGAACGTGAAACAGTTACTGAGAATACACACTGCACTCCACTAGATAGCTGAGTGGCCGTTTTCCTCTCCTCTACCTAAAGCAAGTCTATGTCATTCTAACGTATCTTTCTGTCTCCGTTTCGGTGAGCGGTAAACACGGCTCTCCCGCTCCCAAGGAGCGCACACGCTCGTTGAGCGCTGCTTGTGCAAGTATGTTCTAGAGGGATGGTAGGCCTGCTAGTAAGTGCCGTGACGCTTCATTGCATACAGTCTTAGTTAACGGTAGAACAGAACTCTAGAGTTTCCTTGAGTGGTATAAAATCATAACAATGAAACATATAGGCAAATATGAGGAAACCTGTACAAAGTCTTTATCCCGTTAGAATCAGTTGAAATTCATTGATTAGGCCTACCATGGAGTGGCAAACTCTAAAACATACCGCAACAGGCAGCGATATTCCTACCTGTGAGTAATTCAAGAATAATAAATTGTTAATAGTTCAGAAACTCGTTGTTGATTACATGTATCCTGACTCAAAATCATTCTCACGCCAAATACTGATATTTGTCTGCAACATAATATAGTTTGAATCATACTCTATTTGTCATTATCTATTCACCTAAACAGCGGTCTAGTGTACACAGAGAAATCGATCTGGTGTACACATAGAACTCGGTCTGATATCTTGTTACACATAGGAATACGTTTGGTGTACAAATGAATCTGTTTCGTGTACACATAAGATCGGTCTGCTGTAGACATAGGAATCGGTCGGTGTATACATTGGAATAGGTTTAGTGTATACATGAATCGGTTTGGTGTACACATGAATCGGTCTGGTATACACATAGGAATCAGTTCGGTGTACACATATGAATCTGTCTTGTGTACACATATGAATCGGTCTGTTATATACACACTGTGTACGAGGATATACAATGTCATGGTATTGTGAAAGAAATAGAAGTAAGTACAATTGTGGTACTGTGAAAGAAGAGCATGAGGAGGTGCGATGTGACGGTATTGTGATGGAAGATGAGTACGAGGAAATGTGATGTGATGGTATTGTGAAAGAGGATGAGTAAGAGAAGGTCGATGTGATAACATTGTTATTCCTGAAGACAAAGTCTTGAAGCTTTTATTCAAGTTCATTCAAAGTGATATATCTGAACTTTTAAAAAGCAATGTTAAACAGACTTGGCTTTCGAGGGCCGGACCCGAGACCGATTCTGGCACTTAGACTTGCATTGTCTCATTATGTGGAGTAGAGTCCTGAGTTTAGTTACTCTGAATGCAAGTTAGGTGTACATCGATCTTATAGATTCGTAAGGAGAGGTAGTTGCAAGTCAACAGGTCACGCTTCAGTGAACTAGGAAGTCGTTCCTCATGCACCGGTACAGTGTATCTACGTTTGTTTATTGGACACTTGAATTTTGAGGAACAGCTGACGGTTTAATAACAACGATAAAAAATAATATTAATGTATTTCTTCACAGATTTATCTCAGAAGTAAACGCTAGTGATGTAAAGTAAGATGAGTGTAATGTATGAAGAGAATTTCGCACAATAACTTCCTTAATTTTAATATTGATGCTTTCAGTATCCTAACATTCAAAATTTAGGGGTGTAAAACTGTAATTAGCGATTTCAGCCTACTCCATTTCAAGGAATTTGATATTTATCCGATTGTAACACAACTGTTATGATAGCTTTATGAACTGTAAGTATTGTTTATTATTATTATTATTATTATTATTATTATTATTGAATTAATCTTGTTCAGGATAGGGACCAATGGCGGGCTTATGTGAGGTCGGCAATGAACCTCCGGGTTCCTTAAAACCTAGTAAGTAAGTAAGTTATTATTATTATTATTATTATTATTATTATTATTATTATTATTACTACTACTACTACTACTACTACTACTACTACTACTACTACTACTACACTGTAGGAATGTACTTGTAACTTCGTGATCTTTAAACCGAAATTAAAATTTAGATTAGACAAAAATTTCTGCATATGGAAGTTTAAAATTTATTATATGAATAAAGAAAATAATCTATGCGAGTAATTTTCAGCCTGGTGTAATATGTCTTACTGCCACCAACCTTACTGCTAATGCTATCACCCGTTATGACAGAGTTACGGAACGAAATGTTGGAGCTACACAGAACTGCTATATCATCGTAGAAAAATATACATATTTTTAAGGATCGTTGACTGCATAATGCTTTTTAAATGTGAAAATCAATCTACTATGTTCTATTACCTACTACTTTTTATTATGGAGCATGTAATATATGAAGCGAAATAAATTACAAACATTTTCTTTCTTTCTTTTTAACTCAGTTATTTAACGACGCTGTATCAATTACGAGGTTATTTAGCGTCGATGGGATTGGTGATAGCGAGATGATATTTGACGACATGAGGCCGAGGTTTCGCTATAGATTATCTGACATTTGCCTTACGGTTGGGAAAAACCTCGGAAAAAACTCAACCAGATCATCAGCCAAAGCGGGAATCGAACCCACGCCCGAGCGCAACTCCGGCAAGCGCCTTAGCCGACTGAGCTACGCCGGTGGCCATTTGCTTTACATTAGGTTTACAGTGTCTACGATTCAAACGAAATGTTTTAGGCCAGGATTCCTATAGGCCTAATACGTATCTGTTGCATTAAGGATGATTGACTGTTTTCTGTTTTGGAAAGCTAATGCCCCGAAGTAAAATTCCTTCTACGTCCAACCACGCTCTCAAGTGTACTGGGGGCTATCCACTCAGTAAACACAGAGAAACGCGGGATCACATCCCTAGAAAGTAAATTAATTAACTTTTCGATCCTATTTACTGTCAACAAAACGTTCGTTTGATTCCAGCAGAACTAGTTCTGGGAAGTTAAATGAAAATGCAACGGCGAGGTTAGCCCAGTATGTAAACGAATAATTTTACGAAAATGGTTGAAAGAGCACATGTGGATGTAACATATTTGTCTAATTTATCTCGTGAACAAACACGCAATTTCATCCAGAAATGGTGCAGGTGTCGGGGACACAAATATCTGGGTTATAAAGAGATGTATTATTAGGTATTACGTGCGCTTAGAGACAGCAGAGAGTTTACACCATAGCCCATGTCTGGCTGGGTTCTTTTCATTATTTTAATGCATTACTTAAATAAGGAAAAATGTTATGACTTCAAAAATTCCATCTTCACTTTGGCCTACCAATAAGAGAAAAGAACTGTGTGGTTACGTCTCTTTAGTACTTTCGAAAATAAAAACAAATCTAAAATAGTGCATTTTAAGTTAGAAAAAAAATATATATGTATATATATAAGAGAGAGAGAGAGAGAGAGAGAGAGAGGGGGGGGGCGGCGGCTATATAGACGACGTGTGACGGAACAATGGTTTGCGTAACAGCAGAAAGCAGTCGTTTCTTTTGAGTTTTATTATTATTATTATTATTATTATTATTATTATTATTATTAATATTATTATTATTGGATTAATCCTGCACAGGATACGGACCGATGGTGGGCTTATGTGAGGGCGAAATTAAACCTGCGGGTTCCTTAAAAGCCATTTGTAGGTAAGTATTATGATGATGATATTATTATTATTATTATTATTATTATTATTATTATCAGTGCTTTTTTTTCTGGAAAAAAGTTCACCGGAACTCTATCACTCGATCACATTATACAACAAAAACGTAGGTTTAAAAATATTAGGCCTACATGCCTTATATCATAATAAGTTCCAAACGGAGCTCATCGATTTTAAGCATAACGGAATTTTTGCGATTTCGAGCTATAGTATCAAGATCAATAACGGAAGATGACAGCACTAGATTGCATGAGTTACTTTTGCACCAACGATAATAATGAGAAAACGCAATTTTAATTTTAAATTTCGCTTATAAAATATATCTCGTTGGAATTTGTAATGGCAAAAAGTTTACCGGAACGCGTTCCGGACCGTTCCGGCTAAAAAGCGCTCATTATTATTATTATTATTATTATTATTATTATTATTATTATTATTATTATTATTATTATTATTATAGTAGAAAATTGCAAAATTGTGATATTCTCAAATTTGTAAGATATTGTAAAAATTGTAAAAAATTGTAAATGTAATTGTAATATTGTAAAATTTTGACTTCTTCCATATCTTAAAGCTTCATTGCTAATGTGAGATCTATGGAATATAATAAATGAAATGAAAAAAAAAATTAAAAACTATACCTCCTTCCATAATGTCTGTCAGGAGAAGTAAACATTTCCGGCAGAGGAGTAGAGAAGTATAATTTTGCTGTTCAACCTATGGTAGTGATCTCATTTCACGCTTAACATGAACTTGGGCGGTCTGAATCTTTCTACCTCGTCCAACTTCAAGATACAAGTGTGGCATGAGACCTGTGTCATTGATTGAATAGCAATTATACTAATATCCTCCTCTGCCGGAAATGTTTACTTCTCCTGTTAGACATTATGGAACGAAGTATAGACGCCGGAAAACAGATTCGGACTTCGGAAGGAAGACAGTACATTCTATTTTAAGTGTAAAAGAAACCGGGCAGCAGTTCAAAATCAGTAGGTATTCAGTTGTATTACCTTAATATGCAAATACATACACCACTATTTCATAAAATAAACCGTACATTATCCTGAACGAACAACGAAAAATACCAGTATTCAGGTTATACTTTCATAACATACAGCAGTGGCCGGCAGATGCTGCAGTTATGACGTAAGAGCCAGTCAGGCCTCAAGAGCTTGGAAGAGCGAGCAGTTCAGTCGTATTACTGTTATCACGCACCAGCGCAGTGGCGTCAATGCAGCAATGATACGACAGTTCTTGCAGATAAATTGATGGAATCACATTCCTGTATTTTGCTAGGGAATAACTACTCTGCGGTCAAGATGGCAACATTCTTCGCAAATTCCCCGTCATTAAAAGAACGCATATTCTTTGCAATGGCTAGTGAAATCCTATATCTTAAGCCTTAAGCTTACCATTGATTCACTGACAGTGTGTTCCCTAGCTTCACTTAACAATTTATCTTTCAATTGCTGCACTAGTACTTGTCGATAATTATTTGTGTGGCATAGAGAATAATGGCATTGTATATTGAATTTCTTTACATGCTGAAACAGCTTGCAACAAATAAAAAACTTCGCCATTCCTCCATATCCATAACACAGTTTGATCTCGACAAAGCATTTAACTTGGGCACGGTAGTAACACAAAGTGATGGTGTGTTTCAAAAGTTGAAATATACTTTGCATACTACTCACCAAGTTAGGGCCTATATAGTTCAATCTGTATATTGTATAGGAAAATGTCTGTTAAAAACACTTGAACTGTTTTCAGGTTTCCGAGTAGACAAAGTGTTGTAGTACTGCTTAAATTATTTATTTGTATATTTATAGCAGTTTCGGAGCCTCATTTACATAATGCGAACGCTTCTGCAGCTGGCTGTATTATGAATTTCATATTATTATAAGTATATTAAATTTGATTACAAACCAAAATATTTTGTTACATTGATTTATCACGGATGTACAGTTTTGTTTTCGTACAAATGTATTGTAATTGTGCTGTTCCCATACTACCTCAGACGAATGGATCGCGCTGTCAGTGCATAGGCGCCGTACCACCACTGTTCAGATGAACCTTCTCTCCTCGCTGTGCTCACTATGCAGAGACTGCCGAGCAAAGAGCGTGGCGACCCCGTGGTATGACGTCACAGAGCACGGAACATGCCGGTCACTGACATACAGAGTGAGTCGTAATTGTGTACTAAGTATAAAGTAGTGCAGAGTATTCTATACTAAAAATGAAACATATTTTTTCATACAAACTTATGGTCGTGCCAACTTCATTATGAAGATGATTGGAAAAAAAGAAAAAAAAAACAACAGCTACTTTTCTGAGAGTGTTGTTTAATGACGTGGTTCTTTACATTGCAAGTTCACAGAAGATACTTGAAATGTCCACCATTCACTTCACAACACAATTTCCGCCCTCCTCCGCCATGAACAATGCCCCGAATTGTATTTCCTGCAGCCACAATTGCATTCAACAGATGCTCTCTCGTGGCGTGTCGTTGAGAGTAAACTAGTCCCTTCATGTGGTCCCACACTCAGAAGTCGCAGGGACTGAGTTTAGGTGAACGCGTAGGCCATACAGCAGGCCCGTTACGTCCACTCCATCTGTCTGGATACCGTTCATACAAATGACGTTTCACTGCACGACAGTAATGCGCAGATGATTCATCTTGAAGTATTGGCTACCGTGTTCAACCGTGCTAACAGTGGTACCGTTTGTTGTGGTAGTTAAGTCAGCACAAAGCGCAAATACTTACAGCACCTGTTGACTGATTGTAGAGTTTCTCTCTCTTAAATAACAATAATTGCACAGGGACATCATTTTATTTTTACTTCAATTTTTATTGTACCTGAGTTTTTGAATGTACTTCACTCCCACCCCTTCTACTAATGAAGTTCAACCGTCCTGCACACAGATCCAAGACCGCATATATAGTCATAGTAGCCTTACGATCATAGTAAACAGTACGTTCCAAAAATATGTTGGCGTTTTCCATTGACGAAAGAGCTTTCAATATTGAATCATTTTCGCACAGGTTCTGTCGTCCATTTGCCTACGTCATATCCCGGTTTCCCCCACCTGCTTTTATTCGCCAGCTAGTGGCTGGGCTGTCGTCTTAGCTCTTTTGTGAGAACATTAATTTCTGTTAGGAATTGGACGTTTACGTAATATTATACAACTGTTTAAAACAACTTAAATAAAAGGGCCTCGTTAAGTAATTAACTGTCACGTGATTTTCTTCCTTTCTACGACCCTACGACATAACCACTTGGACGGACAGTAGATAGTATGTCTGAGTAATTTTATCTTTTTCGGATCGGGCAGAGTGAAGATTGAATTTACAGTACGTAAGGTACTCTTTTATAGAGTAGGTACAGAATTATTTCAACATGAGTTACTAGTTACGAAGGACGAAACTGGTAATTGGGATTAGGTACAATAGTCTATAGTGCGATAATATGCACATTAGAACTGAAGCATGTATCGAAATGAACGGCCACCATTCTCAAAAATGTGTTTAAATATCCATATTATGATTATTTCTCAATTTAACTTCATTCTCTATAGTGTACGCTAATGTGCTGTATACAGTATAACATACACTGCATATTGAATACATCCGCATGGATAGCTCAGTTCGTGAATAAAAACACTCATTGTTAATACTATACTGTATTTTGATTAAACAAAACCTAATAAAAATGATCAAACTCAAAAGCGCGATATTTCCTAGTTTACGTAAATGGATGAACTACTTTTCTTCCCTCCTATAGGCCTACCTAGTAAAATGATTTGTTTGTATATTACGCCAGTATCATCGAAGGGGGTAGCAAACGGCGTTGATCCAAAGGTATAGCCAGGTTAATATTAAAAATGTTAGTAAAAATAAAATGATGTCCCTGTACTTGCTGTGTACTGTATAATATCGTCTGAGTGATTCATGCTTGGATAGTTTCAACGTAGGGCCAACTCGCGCGTCCAACAGTGATGCCATAACTCGATATGTTTATGAGACAAAATTTGTTTATACTTGGAATATAGAATACTCTACAATCCTTTTTAGTACACAATTACGACTCACTCTGTATAATGTCACTATTTATAAAATATATTTAGCATTATCATCTTGTACAACCTACGAAAAATAATATCTTCACGGTTGATTTAAAAAGGAAGATCGATTCCATTCCAGCTGATTATGTGGAAGCCACCCAAAGGTTATACCATAAGTAAGCTCACTGTACCACTTCAAGAAATACACACAAAAAATCTTGAGCTTAACGAAACTATTCTCAGAGCAGGCTTTCATTGACCCATTTTGAGTCCTATGATGACTCTCCAAGTCCGATAAGTGGTCCGAGTTTACTTCGTGAATCCGACGCTGACAGACGGGTCATCTTATCTCAGCCCTTGATAGAGCTAGAACTAGGCATTTCCTATATTTATTCTGTGTTTAATTTCCTCTCGAGTGTCATTTATATTTGTTTCTGTTGCTCCAAGATTTTGAATTTTTCCATCTCTTCGAAGGATAAATCTCCAATGTTTTTATTTCCATTTCGTACAATATTCTGGTCACGGGACATAATCATATACTTCGAATTTTCGGGATTTACTTCCAAACCTAACGCTTTACTTGCTTCAAGTAAAATTTCCGTGTTTTCCCTAATCGTTTGTGGGGTTTCTCCTAACATATTCACGTCATCTGCATAGACAAGAAGCTGATGTAACCCGTTCAATTCCAAACCCTGCCTGTTATCCTGAACTTTCCTAATGGCATATTCTAAAGCGAAGTTAAAAAGTAAAGGTGATAGTGCATCTCCCTGCTTTAGCCCGCAGTGAATTGGAAAAGCATCAGATAGAAACTGACCTATACGGACTCTGCTGTATGTTTCACTGAGACACATTTTAATTAATCGAACTAGTTTCTTCGGAATACCAAATTCAATAAGAATATCATATAATACTTCCCTCTTAACTGAGTCATATGCCTTTTTGAAATCTATGAATAACTGATGTACTGTAGCCTTATACTCCCATTTTTTCTCCAGTATCTGTCGAATACAAAAAATCTGATCAATAGTCCATCTATTACGCCTAAAACCGCACTGATGATCACCAATAATTTCATCTACGTACGGAGCTAATCTTCTCAAAAGAATATTGGACAAAATTTTGTACGACGTCAACAAAAGTGATATTCCTCGAAAGTTACCACAGTTGGTTTTGTCCCCCTTCTTAAAAATAGGTACAATTATGGACTCCTTCCATTGTTCTGGTACAATTTCCTTTTCCTAAATAGCAAGTACAAGCTTATAAATTTTGCTGGATAATTCGCTTCCACTCTCGTGTATTAATTATGCTGGAATTTGATCGATATCTGGAGACTTGTACTTTTTCAGATTCTCTATCGCAATTTCGACTTCTGAAGGTGTGGGTTCGGGTATAAATGACTCAGCAGTTTGTATTTGAATTTCGTCCCGATCATTTCTATTTGTCCTATGTACATTTAGTACTTGTCCAAAATAGTTTTTCCATCTGTTCAAGATTGAATGAGAGTCTGCAAGCAACTCACCATTGTCATCTTCTATCACATTTACCCTTTCCTGATATCCGTTTTTAAATTCCTTTATACCCTTATATAAATGTCTTATGTTTTTATTCGTACTATTTGTTTCTACCTCATTCAGTTTTTCCTTCAAGTAATCCCTCTTTTTATTCCTAAGTGTACGACTTGTTTCCCGTCTTTCATTGAAATAATTATTTCTATTCGCCTCAACTGGATCCTGTAAGAACTTCAATTTTGCTTCTTTCCTTTTTTCTACTACCATGGAACAATTTTTATCAAACCACTGTTTTTTTTTGTTAGTTTCATAATAACCTATGTTCTACTCAGCTGCAATTTTGCTATTATCCCGGATATTTTCCCACACACTATTAACATCTAATTCTTCCTCAACTTCGTCGGAAGTTGCTAAAGCGTCAAACCTATTTTAAATTTTGACCTGATAATGTTGCTTAGTTTCCTCGTCCTTTAATTTCGGAATATTGAATTTACTGTATATTGTTGCTCTACTCGTTTGGCTACCGATAATCTTTCTCTTAATTCTCCAATTACCAAATAATGGTCAGAATTACAGTCTGCCCCCCTGAAAGTTCGAACGTCTTTTATACTAGTATGCCAGAGAATCAATCCCATTGCAAGTCTGATCTTTATGGCTTCGTTATGTGCTACAGGCAAAACCTAAGGAAAGCATAAATAAATAAATATATTATTTATAACAGGCATTTACTTTAATGTCATGTTTTCTCTACAGAATGCATTTACAGAACCTTAAGTAATCTATCAACTTTTTTTTTACAGATTGATGAATTTGTTACAATGCAGCACATTTCACGTTTGGTCGTCACAATAACGTCGCGATGCGAGTGACAGTAGTATCAGGACACACTATGTGCAATTTTTTGAACTAAAAAGAGAATGTTTTAATAATTGCTGTCGTTTTGCGTCGGTATCCGCGGCTAGTGCAATTAATAATCTTCTACGCATATAGAGCTGAATGATTGATGGAATTGCATGCCAACATAACAGCATGAAATTATCGCAGTACCCTAGTCTCTATATCGATACTGATCAATTATTTAAAAGCAAAACGGATGCTGTGGAAAGTAAAGCAATTATTAGTCCTACGCCTACCATAAACAAAATGTTTAACTATAAGCTGAGATAGGGTAGCTCAGTTGGCACAGTATCTAGCTACGGACTGGAAGAGACTGGGTTCCATCCCGGGTGATGACGGAATCTTTCTCGTTGCCAAAACTTTCATAACATCCCTGAGGTTCACTCAGTCTTCTATTAAATTGAGTACCGGGTTTTTCTCTCTCGGGAGTAAAAGACAATCGGAGACTAGTGCCGATCTTGACCTTAACTTGTGAGTACATTCTTTCCCTAATGATATGTTATATTAAAAACTAAGATACATTTAGCACAAATCAAAACATTCATAATTTTAATACAAGGCACAAATTATATTTACTCTGCTAGTCTAAGCTGTTAAAAAAAAAGTGTTCACTGTTCATGTATTATGGGCTTCAATGCACTGCCTAATTTATTATCTTAAAGATTTGAAATACCATGAGAAATGGTTCAGAATAGAATGAACCAAATTTATATACTCACACATTGTACAAAAATTAATAATTGTTTATGCTTCTCAATTGAATTAATCTACTTGCTATGTATTGCGAAATTTTCTATAGCTCAACTGATGAATTATACAGGGTGTTTAAGAAATACTTTGAAAACCTTGGGGGCATATTCCTCACAACAAAACAGGAAAAATGTTCATATAAACATGTTCGAAAATCCTTAGGGTTTTTTTTTTTTTTTTTTTTTTTTTTTTTTTTTTTTTTTTTTTTTTTTAAAATGAAAGAACAGAATGAAACATGTTAGATATTGTCAGCTTGGTAGCAAGTGTTATAACTTTAATCAATTCAGAAACTCGTAACAATGAAAGTTTACGTTCAACGCGTTTCGAGTTACAATCCAACAACTTAAGTTTGTAATCGATAATAATTCATTTTGTTAAGTAATCGAATGATACTGTATCATTGTATTCTATATGGCTATGTGTTGCCAAGGAGACTTGTTTACTATAGTCATCTGTCATTTGAACATTTGTTATGAGTTTCTGAATTGATTAAAGTTGCAACACTTGCTACCAAGCTGACAATACCTAACAGATTTTTCATTATGTTCTTTAATTAATTAAAAAACTACGGATTTTCGGACATATGTTTATATGAACTTTTTTCTTGTTTTGTTGTGAGGAACATGCCCCCCCCAAGGTTTGTCAAAGTATTTCTGAAACACTCCGCATAACATTCAAACTGAATTAATCTGCTTGTTATGTATTGCATTGACTGCCTCCGTGGTCTGTTGGTCAGCATTCTAGCTTCTAGATCAGGAGGTCCCGGGTTCGATTCCCGGGCTTGGCTCTCAGTGAATTTTTATTGTAGAAGAAGAATTCCCTGGGTGTCTAGAGTCTGGAAATTTATATCAATGTGAGTGTGCCGGGTTAATATTAATTAACCAATCATCACAAATATAAAAAATACTTCAGGACTGTCGCTGACTAAATTAATCTGCTTGATATAATAATACATTGCATTTTTGTTTAGCTCAATTGTTTATGCTTGTAAATTGAACTAATCTGCTGGCTAGGTATTGCACCATTTTGCATATCTCAACTGATGGATTGTTTATACTTCTAAATTTAATTACTCTGTTTGCTATGTAGGCTTATTGTCTGTTTTTGACTTGTTCTACATCTTAAAGCTTCAATGGTAATGTAAGATCTATGGAATATAATAAATAAAATGAATGAAACGAAAACTACACCAGCTCATTCCAGCGCCGAAATCAAGAAAGCATGCAGCTCTATCTTTATGCCCCTCATTTTCGTTCATGGCGTATATAGGGGTTCTTTTACTCTCTTCTATGAGTATAACTAGTGTTTGGTGACTGATAAAAGTAGACAGATAGATGGATTTATTCAGCAATATTATACATGCAGATGCACTACACTATCAAAATTTGTTCTTAAATCCAGTGCACGGGTCTTTTGACCGTACGTATTTTACAAACAAGTTATTCTTTGTACGTTTCGCTCCCTCACCTATGATTAAATCCAACCACTCTGCATAAAACATACAGATTAATTTGAAAGTTGTACAAACAAAACACATTATATATCCTAACCCAGTGGCCGGCAAAAGTGCAGTTATGACGTAAGAGCCAGTCAGGTCTCAAGAGCTTGGAAGAGCGAGCAGTTGAGTCGTATTACTGTTAACACGCACCAGCGCAGTGGCGTCAGTGCAGGAATGATACGACAGTTCTTGCAGATAAATTGATGGAATCACATTCCTGTATTTTGCTAGGGAATAACTACTCTGCGGTCAAGATGGCAACATTCTTCGCAAATTCCCCGTCATTAAAAGAAGGCATGTTCTTTGCAATGGCTAGTGAAATCCTATATCTTAAGCCTTAAGCTTACCATTGATTCACTGACAGTGTGCTCCCTAGCTTCACTTAAAAATTTATCTTTCAATTGCTGCATTAGTATTTGTCGATATTCTCCCCCATATTTGTCATAATCATTTGTGTGGCATACAGAATAATGGCATTGTATATTGAATTTCTTTACATGCTGAAACAGCTTGCCACAAATAAAAAACTTCGCCATTCCTCCATATCCATAACACAGTTTGATCTCGACAAAGCATTTAGCTTGGGCACGATAGTAACACAAAGTGATGGTGTGTTTCAAAAGTTGAAATATACTTTGCATACTACTCACCAAGTTAGGGCCTATATAGTTCAATCTGTATATTGTGTAGAAAAATGTCTGTTAAAAACACTTGAACTGTTTTCAAGTTTCCGAGTAGACAAAGTGTTGTAGTACTGCTTAAATTATTTATTTGTATATTTGTATATTTATAGCAGTTTCGGAGCCTCATTTACATAATGCGAACGCTTCTGCAGCTGGCCGTATTATGAATTTCATATTATTAGAAGTATATTAAATTTGATTACAAACCAAAATATTTTGTTACATTGATTTATCACGGATGTACAGTTTTGTTTTCGTACAAATGTATTGTAATTGTGCTGTTCCCGTACCACCTCAGGCGAATGGATCGCGCTCTGTCATTGCATAGGCGCCGTACCACCACTGTTCAGTTGAACCTTCTCTCCTCGCTGTGCTCAGTATGCAGAGTTTGCAGAGCAAAGAGCGTGGCGGCTCCGTGGTATGACGTCACAGAGCACGGAACATGCCGGTCACTGTCCTAACCCAGGGCTATAGAAAGAAGGGCTGGCTCAATGCTTTGTTGTTCAGCTTGCCGTCTTGAGTCTCTCCCTCTAGCCACCCCACCACTTTCTGACGTCACTGCGGTACAGTTGGTCTCGGTGAGGGTTGCAGAGTTACGAGTGTTGAATGTAATTCAAGTTCACGTGCACCGTTTCGTAATATAGGCCTATTTGGTTGTGTAATTAGCGTATATTACAGTTCTTTATGTATTGAATAATAATAATAATAATAATAATAATTATTATTATTATTATTATTATTATTATTATTATTATTATTATTATTATTATTATTATTAAATTATTAATGATAGTATTTTAAGTTTAAAAATGGTGAATTGTGCTGTAGCGAACTGTTCGAATGACTCTCGTGACACTCACGAAGTAATTTATCACTGTTTTCCGAAAGATGTGCTTTTAGCTAAAGAGTGTCATAGGCAGGACCAAGTGAATATTAAGTGTGCACATATCTGTAGTGATCATTTCGAAAGTGTGACCGATTATGAAGATGATATGAAGAACAGGCTTTTGGGGTTAAAAGAAAGGAAGATATTGAAGAAAAATGCGCTCCCATCTCTAAATATTCCAAGTTCCAAGGCTGCAAGTGACTCAAACCGAGAAGATAGATATCAAAAGAGAAATATTCGAAAAGCTGCTTTTAATCACCTTCAGACATTTAGTCCAAAGAAGCCAAGATTAGAACCTAGTACCGGCAGCTCAGAATATGTAAATATTACACAGGGATCTGAAGAAACGTCTGTAGTGTCTGAAGTACATTGTCTGAAGTGTGATGAACGCGGAAAACAAATTTATTTACTGAAGAGAAAGGTAAATGTTTTAGAATACAGTGTTTAAACTTTGCAGTCAAGCAATAAAATACTGAAAAACAAGCTTACTTCTCTCAGCTGCATATTTTTAAATTATTTCCTGCTTACTCCTTGCACTCAGATTTCTTATTGGTAATAAATCTTCTGGTTTGGTTCTTACATACAAGAAAATTATTTTTTTATAAACACTTGGGTAGGGATTTTGTCTTACGGTGGATTAACTAAACCTTCCGAAGAGTGGAAAAAAACTATACAAATGTCATCATCATCAATAGCTATCAGGATTAGGTCATTTGGCCTGTTCCGACTCAGGTGAAAAGCTGGTCTCTCCATCGCTTCTTCGGGCGTCCACGATCTCTGTATCCAAGGGGTCTGTAATTTAATAATCTCCTGGGTAGTCTATCATTCGGCATCCGTAGAACATGCTCATGCCAGTTGCTCCGATACTTGTCGATTGTCTCTGTAATGGCTGCGATATTTAGTTCTTGTCGGATGCCTTCATTATATTTATGATCATAGTGTAGCCTGCTAGCGGTCTTAGTAATCTCATCTCAGCTGCTTCTATTCTTTTCAGTTGACTAGTTGTTAGAGTCCAAGCTTCTGATCTATATAGCAAAGTTGGAATGGCCTTTGTTTTGTAGAATTTCAAAATTGTGTCTTGCCGGATCTTCTTAAACAGTGTATTTCTAATTGAGGGCTTTGCCGGAAGAAAGGCGGATAGACCTATACGCCCTTCTTCGGGAAAATGGTTTAAAATGAAGTGAATAATTATAGTAGCGAAATTTTGTTTTGATTGTACTGTACATACCTGCAGGACAGGGCTGCGTGCGTGTATAACATTTTATTCAGGTGCGTTTTAAAATTTTAGATTGCATATATCTCAATTCGCCATATTGACGTATACGCCCTTCTTCCGGCAAACTCCTCAATTGTTGTTAGCAGCTGTTGAAATTTGGCTAATTTATTATCTATATCTGGAGAATGAATATAGGAGAGATTACAGCCAAGATAAGTAAAAGCATTTACTTGCTCTACTCCTAAGTTATTGATAACTTTTTCAGTTCATATAGAATTTTTACCAATAAAGGCCATGGTTTTTGTATTGTGTATAGAAATTTCTAAATTGTACTCTTTTTCTTTTTGATATAGCCTATGAATTGCCATTTGTAAGTTGTCTTCGGTGTTAGCTAATATAATAATTAAATAATCTGCGTAGAGCAGAGTATTAAGGGGTTTGTTATCGATCATAAAATGTGTGGCCAAATCAATTTGCAAATCCTTAATAAGTGCATTAATATATATATATATATATATATATATATATATATATATATATATATATATATATATATATATATATATATATACATACATATAATAAACAAGGAGACGCGGACAACCTTGTTTTACGCCTTGATTTGTTATCCTAGTCGTTAAACTAATCTTGTTATTAATTTTAATTTTATACAAATGTTTGAAGTTGAATTTAAAACTATGCACGGGAACTCCATTGACAAAGAGCAACAAGTAATACAACGTTTCAAAATATTGCTAGAAACTAAGTTTTCAAACGTGTGCTCCGAGGCTATCAAACTATATGCACGTGTGAGAACATTTGTGAGATTGAGGTCCTTGAATCGGGGGCAGAGAGCAGAATTACTGAGGAACAGCGCTAAGAAGAATGCCAAGTGGATGAAGTCATTTAGAAAACAGCAACTTCATTAGATGAGTGAAAAAATAAAATAAGCTGAATCATTATAGAATGAAATGTACTTGATAATTTACCAATCTTATGAAAATAGATTACTCTGCCACCAATATACATCTTTAACTATTACTTAGCAAAAGGTAAACATTTGTTCCATTATTTCCATATAATGTAGTTAACTGATTATTTAAAACCCTTTGATTTCATGCACTTCCACCAGGAGTGAAATTATTGGTTATCGAAATAATAATAATAATAATAATAATAATAATAATAATAATAATAATAATAATAATAATAATAATAATAATAATAATAATAATAATATACAGTCATTCAGAGTTTTCTGTATCAGGGCAGATCTTTCACTGCAAACCCAAAATTATCCAATCTCCCCTATTTTCCGCCTTCTTAGTCTCTTCCCTATATCTTAATGTTATAATCTAATATCTTCTGTCCCGAGCTTTACTTCTTTCAGTAAGCAGTTTTCTTAGCCAGTGACGCAGGTAATTTCGTTTTCTCTTCCTGATTAGTTTCAGCGTTATTCTTCTTCATCCACTCTTTCTAGCACAGCTTCATTTCTTATTTTGTCTGTCCATTTAATACGCTCCATTCCAGATGTAATATTCATTCTTGATCGATTTTTTGCCCAAGGGCAGATCTTTCACTGCAAACCCAGCAGTCACGTATATTTATAATATGATTATAATACATAATATAATATAATATTTAACAATACTAATATTATAATAATAGTCTAATTATCATTATCGTCATTGATGTGTTCTGGCGCGCAGCTTCAGTCCACATGTCCCATACTATATAGCAACCTTGTCCATGTATGAAGGAATGCCTCTCCTTGACCTAGGATATAAAATTTAATCAGCAGGGAAATGTGACACGTGAAAGGAAATAAAAGTCTACCACAAAATATTTAAGAAAGAAGCAATAGCTCAGTAGGCACATCAGTTTGAAAAGCGACGAAATTGTTAAAACTGAAGTCTTTAAAGACAACTAGCGTTTATAAAATATTGAATGAAACAGGCCATATGCCTAGGGTTTAATTTTATAACTTGTTATTGAGGGGTGTTGATTTTAGCCCTATTTTTGGTCGATAATTCCAGCACTTATTGCAACGGAGTTTTACGTTGTATTTGTGAGCGGACTTGCTGTGTACCGTGATGACGTCACAGCGGCTGGGAGGACAGCATCACTTTCCGACTCGCTATGAGCCAGCCCTTCCTTCTATAGCCCTGGTCCTAACCTATCATACAAAAAGGCATAAAAGTGTATAATTCAATAGTTAGCATTCTCTCTTCGTAAGTTCGTGTCATAAACTTCAAAAGCTGATGTTCTAAGCTGTCTCGCCTTGAAGAGGAACAATCCAGTCTTTTGTTCGTATTCTTTATTCCCCATGAGGTCAAGACACGTAAGCGAACCCTTATTCCGACTTAGTATCGAGAATGGTAGATATTTTCTGCGGAAATATTCTGTTTTTTTAACAATAGGCTAAAATGTGTTCCCATGTCTCCTTTCACGCACGCACACACACACAATGAACAGATGCGGTCAACTTCTTCGGTGACAATTTTATGGGGCAGGACATAGTTGCGCCCCACGGTCAGATAAGATGCAGCAGATTAAAAAGGGTCCCTGTTTTGTGGGCATAGTTGCGCCCCGTCCTCATCAGGTAGAGAAAAGAGGCATGATATAATTGCGCCGCGATGAAATAAGTAGAGAAAAAGACACTACGGAAACTCGAGCCTGGTAATCAACCAACCTTATTGATTTCTTATTCGATTTAATATTCATTATCGATACCGTTAAAATGAACACCATGAAGTTGGCAGTACTTTATTAACTGCTTTTCTACTGTTTATGCAACGATTATCGATAGCCTACCGTAAAAATGAACATCAAGAATTTGGCAGTACTTTATTAACTGTTTTTCTACTGTTCATGCAGTGATTATCGATAGCCTACAGTAAAAATGAACACCATGAAGTTGGCAGTACTTTATTAACCGACATATTCAAATGTGTGAGCCGTTGGAATATGGGGCCTTAGCAGTCTTGACATTTTATTAGTGATTTTCTCACCGTCTGTGGCGTATAGTGAGGTTAATTTAAAATGAATGTTAAGTTTAGTGAAAAGGGTAAAGAGTCAACAATTGACAATGGTTCTAAGTTTCAATTTTCGAAACCTTGTACCGTAGGGTTAAGATGTCGGTGTACAAACAAAAAATGCAGTTCGTTTATTGTGTGTGATCGATAAAAAAGTGTTATTTTAAATAGGAAATTGATCATCTACTAAGACTACCTAATTTCAATGCAATTACCATTATAATATTTTAAGTAATTTATTTTGAGTACTATGTCCATCGGGGCGCAACTATGCCATGTCCATTCTGCTACCTGATTTCTTCGGGGTGCAACTATGCAATGTCCATTCTACTACCCGATTTCTTCGGGGCGCAACTATGCCATGCCGAGGCCTCCCAATTGACCGCAGAGCGCAACTATGCCATACCGATTTTATGACCCTTCCATGTCCCCAATCTTAGCCACAGCTATCTTACTAACTTTGTTTTTATTTGTATGTTTGTTGTAAAATTACAAGTAGTATCAAATGCACTATATTGCAGTTCTTTTCTATATCCTCGCGTCCCGTCGTTGGTCCTCTACAAGTTACCTTCGGATATACCGCGTGGATGACATATTCTTCGACAGTCTCGTTATAACGCACTTTTACTACAAGCTTAACAATATAAGTGCACCTTCTTATCCTTCGTCACTTTTCTCTTAACTATGCAATGCAAGTTCAAAAGTATTGAAGGAACAGGGACTATTAAACGTTTTCACAGTTTCCAGCATATTAAAACAGTTTTTCCACTCGCTACGCAATATCACACAGCTCTAAAAATAACTCCCGCAAATCAGCTGGGGGATGCATCATATTATATTCACGTCATAGCGCGTGACCTTGCAAGGTTTAATATGTAGCACGTGACCTTCAACCTCAGGCGTTAAACTCACGTATATTCTGAATTGTATACAACTTTTTATTTTTTTAGGAGTCCGTGATGAAATTTAAATGAGTGAATAATCATATATTGACTTCCCCGTAAACAAAACAAGAGTATAACTAAATGAAAATCTACTTTGAATGCTAATTTTAATACTTACTCGAAACGTTAAGGGGGAATAGAATTGGATTTCGGGTGAACATTTTGATTGATATTTTTTTCTAATTTATTATTTTCCTTTGTGTCTTTTAAAATGATGTATCACATATGACTATAATAAAACTGTATTAATTTTAATTGTTACATTTTATGAGCAAGCGTATGAATTTTAATTATAGCCCTCATTTTCCAAAACTTTACTGATTATAGGTGAAAAATAATTACTTTATTATTTCATTTCTGAGCTTTATAATATTATATCATGTACGACTGTACTACAATTACATCGATGTTAATTTTTAGTTTTTCTGAGTACGGAGTGTAGTAAATTATAACGCTCATTTTGCTATGTTTAGTTTTGTCACATAAAATAAATAATTAACCTTTTCTCAGCTTCAAATTAATGTAGGAAGCTGAAATTTTCAAGAATAGTTTATTTGGAAGGTTTACCGATTTCTTTTCTTTTTTTTTTTAATTTCACTATTACACTTTTACTACGTCATATTACTTTTGACCAATAAGACGGTACGAAAGGACGTCTTTCAACGAATCACGGCTGCTTATCGCACAATTTTATCAATTCCCTAGTAAGGTAAGGAAAGTAAGGCCTGGATTACAAGAGGGACTGTTAACGACAAGTTTTTGAAAACCCAGTATAAACATATTGAAGATGTTAATATTTTCAAATTGCCAAACAAATTAAAAACATTATTCTGAGTTATTTTCTAGACAAAATCATAGCCATGCATATTATATGAGTATTATAAATGTGAATAATTTTTTTTACAATAATGAACGCTGCAAAATCAAAAAGAAGAAGCCGTATTACAGATGAGAGTCTCATTTCACAGCTAAAATTAGCCACATGTAGTTTTACTTTGGTCAGTTAATGAAATAATCATTTTTATTTGATTTACTGTTCCTTTTTTTGTCATACCGTATCATTTATTATTTGATAAAATTTGTGAAACGTGACGAAGAAAATAAATGAAAACAATTGTGGAGATTGAGAACAAAAGCGGTCATTTCCAAAATAATATATATATTTTTAGGAAGTATAAAAAAAGAGTATCGGGCCTTTTTATTCCAAAGTGAGCGAACCCACTCCCTTTCACCCCTTTCATTTCAGTGTTGAGCTTGTTGAGTTCTTTTGACGTATTCGGAAGGTACGTTTTGCCGATGTATGTTGTAGACAATAAATTATCCTTCATTTTACCTTCGCCAAACATGTCTGTTACGGTTAATTTCTATACTTAAATCAAGCATTTCCTAAAATTCATATTAGCAATAATCAGTCGTTTAATTCGCGCTAAATTTAAGAGAAGTTTAATTTTAAAAAGATATGAAACAATAGCATCAGTAGCCTGTAAACCTCTAGATGAACAATAAAATGCTCGGCTCAAAATAAAAAAGGTTCCAATTTTAATGTGTCAGCAGGTAAGCCAATGTTTGCGTTAACTTCAACCTCGCAGAGCGAGGAGCACGTAGATTCGGGTGTCAAACAGCGCCTCTTATCACAGACATGGTGAATAGCAACAAAGACGAGGCATGCATGACTGGGTGTCATTGTGGCAAGAGAGTTCATTGTTACGCACGAGTGATTTGCAACTGTTCTCGTTCAAGCAATCAGCTATACCTGCTGAGGTTTATCATCATCAGAAACTCCATTATACTATTATCAGGTTTGTTAAACTGCACAGCCTGATTCAACAGGAGAAGTCATTATTACGAGTATTTCACTGCCGGAGCGTTCGCCTACGGGTGGGGCCAGGAAAGCGACCTGCTCGCGATGTCGCTTGCGGGAATCGTCTATCCGTAAGCTTCTGCTTTCTATAGCATGCACACGAGAATTTTTCTACGTAGTACTAACCTTGTTATAGGCGATGTTGGAAGTGATATCCATCTGAATCCACACATTTCTGGCGTTTTTAATAAAATTATAATTCACACGAATAAGTTCGTCTTCGGCAATTTTCCTAATCTCTCTTGTTATATTAGCCTTCAATTCATCTATGTTGTGTGAATTATTCCTATAGACATTACTTTTTAGAGTTCCGCACAAATAAAAATCGCACATTGAGGTCGGGGGAACGTGGCGGCCGTAAGTCCTAAGAAATAATCCTTTGTCCAAAAATGTCACTTATATCGTTCATGGACTCATGGGCTGTATGGGCTATTGCTGAATCTTGTTGGAAATACCCCTTGAGTTTCTCATTATCTGATAACATTTGGAAAAATGGCGCGAATATTAGAGTGTGATATCTTTGTGCATTTACTGTATCCTGAAATAAAATGGGCCCAATAATTTGCTTCGCTGTAACAGCACATCAAATGCCAATCTTTTCGTCATGCGATGGAACCTCATGAATTAAATGGGGATTCCCTGTACTCCAATACCTATTGTTCTGTGAAGCAACATGACCTCGTAAATGAAATCACGCCTCATCAGAAAAAATTATTAAATGAGGATCCACAATACCGTCCACAATACTTTGTAAAATCCAATTACAAAACTAAACTCGTTTTTCATCGGCTCTAGGCCGTAATTTATGCACGATACTCACTGTGTAGGGTTTTAATTTTAGAAGTTTAGCAGCAGTGAAGACTGATGTTTTTGAAACACTAACTTCCTGTGAAACACGTCTAAGAAATTTATTAGGAGAGCGTGCAAATGATGCACTGATTTCATAAATTTTTTCTTCCGTCAATATTCTTCGTTTTCGCTTAGGAATAAAATTTTAGCATTTAGCGACCCTGTTGTCCTTAATTTAACAAGACGTCTAACAGTTTCTCTACCCGGAATTGAAGCACCCGGATATTTCACTTCAAATTGCCTACGCATCTCTGTACCCGACTCTGTTTTCTCATATGCATGATACATAAAAACTCTCCGTTCAAGCGTGAATTTTGCGTTTTACATTGTTAACAAAACACACACGCTGAATATTTAAGTAACTGTGTCAAGAAACTGCACTGCACATAAAAATACTGCAACAGCTGGCTCACAACTGATAACTTGTCGGCCTTGATTGTAGAGCGTGTCTCAACACCTGTGCGCACAAAGCGACGTATCAGCCAACACATGCCGCTTCCCTGGCCCCACTCGTAGGCGAACGCTCTGTACTTGTTACTAAGCAAATTCTCTCGAGGTACAAGCATGAAATATTCGTCGCTTTTAATTTATTTTGAGCTCAAATGGCCAGTCATATTGGAATACCTCTCTAGCATTGCGCTATAGTTTTGACTGTTACACTGATGGAGAATCTGTAGAATGCTGACAAGAAAACAGAATTAACCCGTGAAATACCGGTACTTCAAAATCCCGACTTTATCACTGCGAACAAGTCCAATGCTACAGCTACTCAACCAATGTATTAAAACAAATTTATTATAACTCGACCGAGGCGAGTGGAGACGCGGCCGTAATGTGAACTATCTCGATGACGATATACGAACGTCCCGGGCTGCAGGACTCAACTGGCCTTGGTCGAGTAATAATTCCTATCGCAGGTTTTATGTTGTGCCTTCACCGCTATGAAATTACAAAATAATGGGAGAATACTGAGATGAATTTATTTAGGTTCAGAATTTGATAGAAGTTGAAGATTTAACTTTGAGACAACCAGGTTTCAGTAAACACAGGGTGCAAATTAAGATTTCTGATGAGAGGGGGATGGGATCCTAGATAGAGAATACCATAAATAAAATTATTATTATTCTCATTCGGTACGGCTCAACGCTTGGTCGCACTGAGTTGCTTGTCTTGCATCTTGATCATAATAACAATTATTACATCCACTGAACAGATTTAAGATAAGATGCTTAATTTCTAAGTTATTGATTGTTGTCAGCTCACCGGTGATGATAATACGCCAATATTATTGTCTTTGCTTACTTTATAAAGTACACATGTTCATATTAAAACAATTATACTTTGTGAGAGGAAATAAAGCTATCCCTGGCAGAGATGTTCACATGAATTTATGAAAGGGGGCTAACTTTCCAAGAGAGGGGGAAATCCCCCATCCCCCCGTTAATTCGCATCCTGAGTAAGCAATATAATATTATCACAAAATCCAATAAGAACCTTCAATAATAATAATAATAATAATAATAATAATAATAATAATAATAATAATAATAATAATTTCTCAGAAGGAAAGGGAAACATCTGCCTGACAGACCAGGTGAACATTCAGGTCCGGATTACAAACACACAATAATTTAATTTAATTGACACGAAAACTGCACAAGTGATACATGTCAAAGTGTAGAGTTATTATTCCCTTCATATCGGAAGACGACAATCACCAATCTCATAAGATAAATATACTCATGACTTTTAGAGAAAACTGAAGGTTCATTGTCGCCCTCACATAAGCCTGTCATCGGTCCCTATTCTGAGCAAGATCAATCCAGTCTCTAGCATCATATCCCACTTCCCTCAAATCCCATATACGTCTCGGTCTCTCCAAAGATCTTTTTCCCTCTGTCCTCCCAACTAACACTGTATATACATTTCTGGATTCACCTATATGTGCTACAGGCCCTGTCCATCTCAAACGTCTGGATTTAATGTTCTTAATTATGTAAAGGGGAAGAATACAGTGCGTGCACTTATGCGTTGTGTAACTTTCTCCATTCTCCTGTAACTGTATCCCTTTAGCTCCAAATATTTTCCTAAGCACCTTATTCTCAAACATTCTCAGCCTCTGTTCCTCTCTCAAAGTGAGAGTCCAAGTCTCACAACCATATATAAGTGTTTCATACATTTCAATTTACAGCTTGAAAACAAATTTTAGTTACCAGAATTAAATTATGTTTATAAACTGTGTAAAAAGAAAATCATTCATATACTTCCAGTAGTTTTATGACAGAAAATGATATTTATATCTCAATGTTTTATTTTTTTTTTCAGGATATTTAAAAAACATGTTTTATAAAAAATAATTACTTTATATTGCTTAGAATATTACAATTTACAGGTTATGTTCATCAGTTTCCTTAATCCGTCTTAAAAATATCAAATGGATAGCTTCAAAAGCTGATGACATACAGAGCAAAATGTGCGATGCTGTATTTTATGTTACGTTTACACTACATTTTTACCTTAAGAACATGTTAAACAACGGGAGTTACTATATTTTATTGCCAGTAAAACTAACGTAAGAATATATAAATTATTTAAATTCAGGACACGTACAACATTATCAAAAAAAAATTCCACTATTCTGAGAATGTGTTCTAAATATAACAAACTCTCAAATAAGCAATTTTAGCCACCGTCATAGCTCAGTCGGCTAAGGCGCTTAACTGTCGACCCGGAGTTGCACTCGGGCGCGGGTTCGATCTCCGCTTAGGCTGATTACCTGGTTGGGTGTTTCCGTGGTTTTCCACGACCGTAAGACGAATATCAGGTAATGTATGATGAATCTGGACCTCATCTCGCCAAATACCATCTTGCTATCACATATCCTACCGACGATAAATAACCTAGTACTGAATTGAATTTTGAAAAAAAAAAATGTAAATAATTTTTTTAATCGTAAATTTTTTTCATATAGCAGAAGGACAGTGTTTTCCTCATACCAAATTTCATTATTATACAAGATACAGTAATGGAGGTAGGGAATGTTGAATATTTCCAAAATGTTACTGCTGTAAGCTATATCTAACCCCTTAAGAACATTTCTTTGAGTAACATTACTAACACTGCTAATATTTAGGGCCTATCACTGATACATGATTAAAGTCATTGCCCTTCGTTTGCTTGTTTCTTCACAGATCACAAGCTATAGGGTCATTCCATATCAAATCAACAAGGCACTCAACCCGACCGACTCAGATTTCTTTCAAATTTTGAGGGTCTGTTTTACCTGCCGCGCTAACTAAAACTGCCGAGTTTCATATGTCCTGTGCTTTTCGTTTTCTGTCAGTGGCGTTTCAAACATGAAGAAAAATCACATTTTTGTAAGCACGCCGCTTCAATTAAAATTATATATCTCAACGTCTCCAGACAAATTTACAAAAATTGGGTGATACATTCTTAATATGTGATAGTTTTTATTGCTTATATTGTTTTCTGCATGTATTCAATTACACTAAAAAAACATGGTGAAACAATTTTCATATATTCATATTTAAAAATGCAGGGGTTCTATTTTAATGGAAAAAATATATAGTACGCCTCAATTAGTGATATAATGAACTGATAAGTTTCAACTTGGAATCATCATAGGTTACAAAAATAAAAATTATTATGTCACAGCAAGCGTAAGCTAACCGTATAAGTCGCGATAATTATGTCCCACACATTCGTTGTATTTAATTATATTTGATCATATTCTTGAATGTCACTATGTAATTTAACATGTAGTACATAATTCGAATTTTTTAAATTATTACCTGAAATAAATTATTGTCACATGGATTTTGTTAAACCCGAAGTTCTGTAAGAAATGATTACCTTTCATTGCTGAGATGAAATAGCCTGATCATCTTTCCAGACAGGATGCTGCGTTGTTTCAACTGCATTTTAAAACTTCTTAGCAAGTATAATACCCATCCTAAACAGCAGGACTGTATGAAACTTGTGTTCCAGGCACTGCGGTGGATTTTGCAAATCGAAGAGCAAGCATTTTTTCCTCTTCAGTATAGCCTTTTTTAGTCGCATAAACGGTATTAATGTTTGGGAGATGATCCTTGTCCAGTCGTACAATTCCCTAGGTGTAGTTATTTCTTTATCGGATGGTCTCTGCAAACTAGCACAAGCAGCAAACCTTTTAAGTGTCCCACCTACAACGTTGTAGGTCTTTTGCCATGCGATATGCAAAAATAATGCAATTCTGATGGAAATCCAAAATCTTCTCCATGTAATGTGAGGTTCAGGATATTTTTTCCTATTTTTATACTGAGCAGAGAATCCATCGGAGAAATATATATTTTTTGTGGCGAATTACAGATGTTTGTTTTAATGACTCCATTAGATATTTTTGAAACAGATGTACAGCTGTAGTGTCATATTTCGGGCAGTGTGAAATTATTACCAGATTTTTAATAGAGACTGTATCGGATGACGATTCGTTATAATATATTACGAAAGTATGAATGGTTGTCTGCACATTAGTCCTGTGATATGACTGAATTTCATCTTGGATTACGAAATAATAGTTTTCAGCGAAGTCGCATAATACAATAAGCAGGCATGGCTGTAGAAATGATTTCATATCACGTAGAAACTTACTTTGTCCAGATGATATAAATGACTGAGTCAGTAAATCACCAAGTTTCTCCAAGAGACAGTCGAAAAATTTGTCTGTGGGTTTCATTATAGTCTCAAGCGTTGATCGGTCAGTCGTCATCCACTGCTTGTAGGTCACTGATTCACTGAAGTTTTATACGAAACATTTCTCTAAACCCTCTCTTATTTTGAATGGTTCAGAACATCCTGTACATTTCCTGAACAAGCAATTTATATGAGGAGGATTGCACACCATAGTAGCCAAGAAATGTTAAGTTGGAAAGTATAAAGAAAAATTTTCTTGAAATCCACGTAGACCTGAAACTTTAATAACTTGCTTCCGGCATAAGTTTTACATTCTGATAAGGACACAAACACAGACAGTATAGTCCACTAACTCCAGCTAGAATACAATTTCTTGGTCAGGGTTAGAATTTTTAAACACTGCATATAATTAATTTCTGCTCATGTGATTTACTCCCTGATTTTTTAATCACAACAAATATTTCTTACCAGGCATCATTCTGCTTATCTCGTCAGAACAACAGAATTCTTTAACTTTACCGGCAACAGCCGCGAGCAAGGGTGTTCCAGGTTTCGGATTTGGTGAACACAAAATTCCCTTTCCCTTTGCCAGGACTTTGGCTTTCCGAATTATGTATTCGAAAGCTGAAAGAAACTCTTTTTTTATATTATTTAAGCTCCAGCTTTTATGTAGTAGTGTTAAAATGGTGATTTTCTCACTTTCACCTGAATTTTGAAAATTTTCCTGCAACTGAGACAAAATTTCAGAATCAGAAAGGTCCTGGTTCCTCGGCATCTTTAATACCGAAGACTTTGTCTTTTACAATATTTTCAAATTTCTGTCTCTTATATTTCTCTTGTTGTAGCCTTTCTTGTTTAATAAGGAACACACCTTGGTCAAAAATACTTGTATTTAATGAACTTACATTTGCTGTAGAGTCGACGTATTCTTCATTACTAGAGTCATTATGAGGATTCTGCGTAATAGCATTATATTATATTTTTATTTCTTTGCGACACATAGCGCACACCTTTTGTTCCTGTTTTAAATCAGGAAATACATTAAGCATCCACGATATAACACTTCTTAAATTTTTCCTCTAATTACAATGCCTTGATTTCTCGAAGGGACTGCAGCAAACATAGACCTATAACCTAAAACGCGACTCCATTACATCGCACAAAACTAACACATACTACGAAAACTAACGACACTGCACTTGAAACAGATTGCACGTTTTGTATAAATTGAAGACTGTATAAACTGCCACTCATGACGGCCTGACAGAACTACGACGCAGCTTATCAGACAAGTACGAACTCGCGCGCATGCAGTGTTGGTGTAAGACGGGTTTAAGTGCTACAAACCAATACATTGATATATTTTTTTACTGATATTCCTGAAACGTTTCCAAAATGAAACTTACACCAAGGGGAGAATACTCTTACTTCTATAACATACATTTTTCGCGAAATAATTTATGTCCCGCATTTATAGATATTTAATGTTAAAATGTGTTTCACGTGACCATTCAATAAAGAATTCATTACTTTGATGCAAACCTATTTTTATTGAAACGTATGATGCCTTAGCTTTAAAATAAGCCCAAGTTTAAGATTCTACCTCAATTAGAAGAGAAGTTATGAATTATTTTTATTGACATAGTATGCGACACTTTTACATTTTTTCTCTTATTGACAGAATTGCTGTATGGATATCGTGCATTACTGAGGGCTAAAATTTTACATAATTACTTAACTTAAGGTTCTTTACCATCCCACCAAATTAAATGAAAATCTGAGGTGGTCGGGTTGAAAAGTCCACTTTTTTTTGTGTTGATTTGACATGGAATGCCCCTATAGTTATTAACACAGTAATATTATATTCATTAACTGACCAATTTTAGTCCTAGTCTTATTTCTACGATATTTTCGTCTAATACCTTAACCAAGATGTAACAACTGTAATGCATTGCTCTATTGTAGAAGGCATATAAATAAATAGATAAACAGATGAATAGAGAAATAGACGAAAAACAATAAAATAAGGAAGTAAATAGAAAATAAGTATGTAAATACGTAAATATATACATAAGTAAATAGGTGAGTAAATAAGTAAATTGTTCTGTAAATAAGTAAATAAATAAATAGGTATGTAAATAAGTAAATAAATACATATGTACATAAATAAATGCATAAACAAATAAATAAACGAGGACGAGTGTACGAGTCAACGAATGCACGAATGAAGGAATGAGTAAGTTAATAAGTAAGTAAATAAATAAATAAATATATTCACAGATGGATAATGAATGAATGAACGAATCGATCAATCAATGAATCAATCGATCAATAAGTAAACAAATAGAAAAGTAAAAAAAGCAATCAAGGAAGGAAGCAAGGAAACAGAAAAAATAATAAATAAATAAACAAACATATAAATATATATAAATAAAGAAATTAAGTAAACAGAGAAACAAGAACCTAAATGCCACACTACAGCTGGATTAAGACACAGTAGGAATTATGGACCAAGACTATACAATTCAGTATTGAAAAATCATCCAGACCTAAGCAATTTACACATTCTTAAGTTTAAAAATAAAGTGGAAATGTTTGTATGATATTTGATAAATTTTATTATAATTTTTTTAAGTGTTACTAGCATTATATGGTACTAATTTTTATTGTATGTATCTGATGCATGTACCCTATAAGATAAAACATTGTAATAAATATAAATAGATCATTTTCTTAATTAATAACAGTGTATATCTCCAATAAATGATTCCTTAGCATCGCCACAGATACACTTGATTGTACTTGTCACTATATCTTGTCACTAGAAAGTTATTGAAATTTATATTTTCCCCGCCATTCATAAAATATTTTGATATGATACCTCTTGCACAAAAGGAGAGATCTATAACTGAAACTCGATTAATATATTTCAGTATTATTTGTATTTATCCTGGTAATAATGAACAGTTTGACTCGTAGACATTTTGTTTTTTCAGCATTAACTTCCCATGATTTTACGAGAAGAGAACGGCAGTTACGTAGACTTTCAGCTCCCCACTACTACCATTAATGCACAACACAATGCCAATACGGCGGTTGCTGTCGTCTGCGATACAACGAACTTTTCTGTTGATTTTCGAGTATGGCATTTTTTCCGGTATTATATGCTTATTTAAGTTGTGTTAACTCTCGCTAGTGGTTTTATATTTTATTTTATCCATCTTGGTGTTTATTTTATTATTGTAAATATTTTTGTTTTATCACTATTATTATTATTATTATTATTATTATTATTAATGAATTATTTTGTATTACAATCTTTGTATCATTTCTGTCACGATTATTCTATTATTATTATTATTATTATTATTATTATTATTATTATTATTATTATTATTATTATTGTTACTATTCTTTATATCAACAGCATTATTATTTGAACTCTGTAAAATTTATGTAGATTACTGGACTGTACCCGAGCACGAGCATTATGCTCATTTCGGGTATATATTCATATGTATTCAATGCAAATGTAATTTGTAAATAAATTTGAATTTGAACTTGAATTAAGGAAATACATGCGTATGTGACTGAATGAATGAATGAATGAATGAATGAATGAACATTAAAATATTGTAAGTGCTGGCCCACCTTGACCTTTTATCCTTTATTCTAAATACTTCTAGTCACTCTGTCACATTTTGATTTTTATTAATCCCCTCGTGTAGAGATATTCCTCTTAAGAATCTCATTACACTTGCTTGAAATCTGGTCTCACTTTTCTTTTGTGCCTCATTATGAAGTTAATAAATGAATGAATGAATGAATGAATGAATGAATGAATGAATGAATGAATGAATGAATGAATGAATGAATGAACATCAAAATATTGTAAGTGCTGGCCCACCTTGACCTTTTATCCTTTATTCTAAACACTTTTAGTCACTCGTCATATTTTGATTTTTATTAATCCTCTCGTGTACAGATATTCCTCTTAAGAATCTCATTATATTTGCTTCAAATCTGCTCTCACTTTTCTCATTATGAAGTTAACATCAAATAATTCAACTTTTCGTAAGAAGTAGGTTTATTTCGAATATACAGTTCTAAGAATTCCTCTCTTCCTGGAGTATCAAACCAATGTAATTCAGTCAGCAGCTCTCTGTCAGACATTCTACACTGTAAGCTTAGAAGCTCTCAAGGAATAGAGTTAAATTACGAAAAATGTGTCCTTGTATTTCAGCTGAACCAGAGAAATTGGATTCTATACAGTACAAACGCTTACAAGCTTACCTCTTTCTTCCAACCAGCAAACACAGGGACAGTAGCTTAAATTGCCCATGACAAATTCTACATTTATCCCCAGTGTAACAAAGTGCATGACTCAAGCTTTTCTCTGTGAAGCACCGAAAAACACTTCTTCAAACGTATGTGTGTATATGTTTTTCAGACATTTAAACGTCTAATTAAATCCACTGAGATTAAACCTTAACAAATCAGTGCTGAAGTTTCAAGCTTTTGGCAATTTATATACTATAACCGATGAACAGAATTGTTACTATGATTTTACCTTCAATTCAATTTTCTCTCTTTTAAGGTTTTTGTAGCGCCGTAATATCCTGATGAAATTGTTCGCCGTATTAATCACTTAATATCGCGAAGCTTATAAAGCAGGAGTTCCAAGTGGGACTGGAGGAAATGTATTTTCAGAGAAATGCTACACCCTATTTTAATGTATAACATCAACATATTGTCCATAAATTTACTCTACCTGTTTTCTTTCCGAGGAAATTCCATACCTAAGTGATTTCCATGAAACAGTCTCCCCACCATTCATCACGTTTATTATTTGGATACCGAAGACAACTGAAGGGTTTTTTGAAAAACAACCATAGTCTAAAGATATAAATTTTAAGGACAAACAAAAAACTATCTGACATGAGTGTTGTTGACACTTCAAGTATGAAACTCATCATGCCATTTCTTAAGTTGTTGTAGAAACTTTGGAAAGCTGAAGTAAAGGAAAGTACAGCTGAAGGAAAGTGAGGGATATGCTAAGAAATCTAGAATTTCAGAAATGGAGCACGCTTTCTCAAAAAGAGAAAGGAGTTTCACTTTTCGCGGAACATCCTGCCACAAACCGGTGGATCACTCATCATGAAGAACTGAGCTGCAGTGAATTGAGGGATGCTATAAAAATGGTCGGTAATGTTGCTGCTGTACGCGCTATTCCGGGCAGATCCATGGACAGTAACTGTTGTCGCCACTGCTTCGACGAGATAGAAACTCTTGCCCACGTTCTTGGATCTTGCCCGCATGGTGAGACATTACGCAATACCAGGCATCACAAAATCAGGTCCGCAATTGCTCAAGCTTTTCGCGACAAGGGATATACCTCTTATGAAGAAATCCATGGTCTATCGGCAATAGGAAGCTATCGGCGGGTTGATATATTAGCCTTTAACAACGCAACAGGTTATATAACAGATCCTACTATTCGCTTCGAATTGAACACAACTCAACCGGAAGATGTCAACAATGAGGAGAATCAAATTTATGGTCCAACTGTTATTTATTATTTAAAAATGTATGTCACAATCTATTGAAATTATTTGATTATTAATGGGTGCTAGAGGCACGATTACAAAAAAAAATATGAATTTCTGCAATCTTGAACCCTCTTCGGCCAAGACTGTTTCTTTGACAGCTCTAAAATATTCGATCTTTCTTTTGAGAAATCACATACTGTATATAAAATAAATTACTAGCACATTAATAATAATTATATTTCTCACGATACTTTTACGCATTTACTAATACTTGTATATTTGGTATACTTTGTCCTTCAGGGGAAGTTTGTTTAAATTAAATTAATAACTTAAATTGCCTCATAGAAATACATGTGTAAATGTAGTAATTGTGAACAATTGTTGTTTCAAGAAAAATACTCTGTTGCAACTGAAATGTGCCTCTCCTTTAATCTTCCTTTAATTTATTATATCCTGTTTCTTATCCTTTCGTTTCTTTCATGGGGTTACTTCTCCACCTAAAGATGACTTCAAAGGTGCAGATGCAGACAGTTTTTAACTGTTGGGTACGAGGCGAATGGCTAAGGGATTCCATATAGTTCAAAGTGTGGCTTCTCTTATTGTCGGTACCAATAACGGAAAGAAACATGCAGAATTAACAATCGTTTGATTGTTATTTGCTTCCCACTATACCAAAAGTACTACGAAGGACACAGATCGCCTCTGCCCATTTACCACTCACGCAAATTTGTAAAACACTTACGACAGTAAACTTTTTGTGTCCATGTCTTGGTCTAATACACGAATTTATAGTACGTCTTGGATCGATTGTGGTTAATCTTAGTTTATTGTTTAGTCAACTCTCCAAACACAGGTTTGAACCTCACAAGTGCTACTAAGAAGGCACCACTTATAAGGCAACTAAGCCAGGAGATAATGGAGTAGGGTCGCCAGTTCCGTCGACCTGGTTGGCCAGTTGGTATAGCGCTGGCCTTCTATGCCCAAGGTTGCGGGTTCGATCTCGGGCCAGGTCGATGGCATTTAAGTGTGCTTAAATGCGACAGGCTCATGTCAGTACATTTACTGGCATGTAAAAGAACTCCTGCGGGACAAAATTCCGGCACATCCGGCGACGCTGATATAACCTCTGCAGTTACGAACGTCGTTAAATAAAACATAACATTTTTTTTTTTTCGCCAGTTCCTTTCCCCCTCCATTGCATACATCGCCGACTAGCTACATATTACACTAGTCAGATTTAAAATGTATACAAACAATTGTTCCTCCTCTGACACATAAGCCTATCGTCAATTGAAATGTATTGCCTGATAATAGATGTACATATCAGCCAGAATCTCAATCAGAGTTGATATGACTTGAATGTCACTTCTGTTCAGACATATGGAAAAATACTTTGATTATTACTAAACATATGCGACATCTAGGCCTACGAATAGTAACGCCACAATTCTCAGATTACGCACACATGAGTAGAACAGAGTGCTGTTGCTGCTGCGACTACTATTAGGCTACTATTATACCTATTAGAAACAAAGATGCTAAAACGTTCTTCAATTAAAAGTTAAGTTATATACGATCAGCGGTCGCAAATGTAGTACATTTAGTAGACGTAGAACGGACTTCTCAACCTTCATTCTTTAGTTCACCTGTACCAGCAGATTTTGTTGACATGTAGCATATGAAGTAAATAAGTTAAGTAGAGTTGCTTCGATTACTGTAGAACGGCTGAAGATATAAAATGCCTACCACTGTCGTATAGTATCAATTTCAAAAAAATATTTCATGATTAAAATTGTTAATTGTTTTTAGTTGACCAGCTAGCTTCAGTATAGTTCTATATAAACAGTCCTATATTTAATGTATAATTTGCACAAAAGTTGCCTACATATTTTGTTAATAGTGGTTGTAGGCTACTCGTTATCTCGTGAAACAAAAAGCATGCCTACGCAGTAACTCATAGTAAGAACCTTAATGTGGGACTAGTTTGCTGGCTAGCTGCAAATGGAAGCGTTGCGAGAGAGGGAAGTTTCCCAGTACACTTTCTTCTTCCCCTTACGCGCAATTAGTTTCACGAGATAACGAAAGGCTTGTAGTAGTAGTAGTAGTAGTAGTGTACATAATAATAATAATAATAATAATAATAATAATAATAATAATAATAATAATAATAATAATAATAAATGAATGTATCACCTGAAAAATAAATATTATGAATGTTGTTATACGTTTTATCGTTAAAAAATGTCCTCCAAATTATAATTACATTTTATAATTATTGTAATAATGCTGTCAGATTCCATTTATTGCAAAAGAAACATTCTTATGCTTTAAAAACACAGACGTAATATGTGCAACAACTGAGATCGCAGCTTTTACAGAGTGACGATAACTACTTTTACATTTAAGGTAATGATAAACCGACGAAAACCATAGGATTGATTTTCAAATGATCGTGTGCACTTATTGCCACATGTAGATAACGTTATAGAATGTCACATTGTTACTAAAACTAACGTCTTATAATTTGAAACACAGTGTCATATTTTCAGAAAAAAATATTTCATGAAAGTTTTAAAATTTGTACAATCGGCATCGCCTTTCCACATTCAGGTTTGTTTTACGTTGTATATATATATAAAAGGAATTTCCTCCTTCTCGTGGCGTGTGGTTGCAAACCTGTTGTCTCTTTTTGTCCTCATTATTTATCTTTTGAGAGTGGCAGTTGGCCATTCTGTTTACATGGCCAATAAATCCAGCGAATAGGGACTATACAGAATGGACACTCAGCGAATTTTCCTGTTTTGTTTCTCTGTGCGCCGGCGTTTAGTTCTACTTTCAAGCGCTAGAGGTTAGTGCAGGCATGTCAGAAATCAGACTCTAAATGTGCAGTTATGTGCGCGGATCGCCGGTCTGTGCAGGTTGCATCAATCAAGCGTTGCTCTTACCCGTTCTTAGCTGCAGGGGTGTACAATAATCTATTCTGCGCTTCTAGGGTTGGATTAAATAGACATTTGGACATTATAAACATAGTTAGCAGAACGAAAAAAATACAGTTATTATCAGTGTCTATATTTGACAATTGCAATACAAGAAACTTTAGGCTTACTCAGTTATACTTCACAAAGTAGTGGTTTGTAAAGCATAATTTATTAATATGATTTTATACAGTATTTGAAGAAAAAAAATTGCGGTTATTTCGAAACAACAAGAAACGAACAAGTTATTTCATTTTACGTAGTAGATACTAATTATTTTAAAGTAATAGACCCTACGCTTTCATTGTTCGTCAAGAATTATTATTTACTCTGACCATTGGTACACAAATGTTGAAGAAAATATCATACTCCCAATTAATTACATGCAGTTGCACATTTTGAAGTTTTTACACTAAAATCATTTCTTTGTTGTATGTCAATATAAATTAATATTAATATTACTATTAATAAATATAAATTAAGCTTAGAATTTAAATTCACATATAGTTTATTTGAAAACGTTGAGAGCAAGTATCGAAAAGTTGGGAGCGTTACTCACAGAAATTAAAAGTGTAGTTCACAAGCTGTGAAGCGACGATATTCTCTTAATGCCAGATTTAAAGATTCATTAATATCAGTATATTGAATTAATATTGTGACGTGAGATGGAAAATTTACCATTATATATATTTTCCAGAAAAATTTTCCGCCTTGCAAATAGTTGTTTTCTTCTCTCTTACAACCTCAAGGGCCTCGCATGTATTCCTCACTATATTCTCATCACTTACCAGTTTATGAAATGAAAGTCTTAAGTCGTCTAACTTTGATGGTTGTGTTAGTACAGACTCCAAAACAACGCCATTGTCAAGTACTTTTGCCGTGAGAGTACTGATTAAGAAACAAGCGCTGGCAATATCATATTTTGAGAACTTTACTAATCTGATCTAAATTGTCACCTCACAACACTATTACCTCGACATAGGCTGATGAAAGCCTTTCATTTTAAAATAATTGTTATTGTTGGCTGAGGAAAACATTATAACTATTATGTTATATGATTCGTAATTTCTTTTCTTCGTTATCTGTGAACTCTCTTTATTTAACATAACTCATTCACAGACACAGTCAAATCGGCACTCGTACTGAAACTGTGTTACTGAAACAAAAGCTGCTGCAGGTATTGTATAACCCTGTCGCGTTCCCCTCCAAGGCGATTCACTCCCTCCAGGTAGGGGAATAGAGAGTGCACATCGCACAGAGAAAGTTGCACAATGTGCGCGACTGCACAATGTGCAGTGTTTTGACATGCCTGAGTTAGTGTAATCAAACACACACTAAGATAATAATTATAAATATAGGAGTTGAGAGACAGGATCCAAACATCGCCTACCTTGTTACATAATCCAGTAACGCTTTGCTTCCAATAAATTCAAGTTAACAGCTTGTCCTTATTTCTCAGTGACAAACTAGTTGTAAAAATAACTGTTTATATTTTATATATAATAAATTATATTATAAAATAATATGATACATTATAAAATAATGTATCAATTAACATTTGTATACAATATAGAGGCATATGGTTTTACTTCTCATAGGAGTTTTGTTTTCCCATTTCAGCGCTATCAAATCATTACATATTTTAATTGTTGTTGGGGTCAACGTCTCAGCTATCATTATAAAGGAACTTTATAGAGGCTAGACGTTACAGTTAATTTATTATTTCATCGGTCCACTTTATTTTATTTGAGTACATAATGTAGCTAGATGTATTAATTGTATGTCTGTTATATTCCTCTGTGTCGACTGCTAACTGGTGTGATGTCAGCGCCAACTCTAAGGAAAAAGCAGAATCTCACGCTCAAGCTGGTTTGAAGGTCATTGAAATCAGTACTGCTATATCAAAGGTACCGACGCGAAGTGTCCATACTTGTAATTCCCTATACGCTGATAAATGTAACTAATGTGTGATATTTCGTAAGAGTGAAGAAGAGAACTATTGGAATAACTTAATCTCTGAGGTGTACTAAAAACCGCTTTCTCCTTTCATAAAGTATTTTAAGTTTAATTATTAATGTTACATTCGGAAAATTCTGACATAAGGAATAGTGTAAGTATATCAGTCACACTGAACTATTTGTTTTGACAGATACTCGAAATATTCCAGTAATTTCAGCAGCTTCGTTTCCATTAGTTACATGCTTTACATTGAAACAGAACGAGATAACATTTAATTACCAAAAAACTAGTATTTTGTTTTTAGTACAAGAAAATACAAGGCCGATCTCCTCTCACTTGCTGGGATTATGTCGGAATTACTAAATACATTTCACAAAGTGCACCAGAAGTGAAATCTTATTCTCTAAAGCGAGTCATAAAGTTTCGTCACATTTGTGGCGTGAAAACCATTTCATTACAAGCTTTCAACTAAATGTGAAAATGCATGAGCACACAAATTGCATTGTTTAACAACAAAGTATTTATTAGGCACTTTTTTCCAAAGTAGGTTTAAGTTTAGATTTATGAAGAATCAAATAGAACGAGCATATATATACACACATACCTGAGGGACAAAGACCTTTGGAGGCTGAGACGTAGATGAGAAAATAACATTAAAATGAATTTGAGGGAGGTGGGATATGATGATAGAGACTGGATTAATCTTGCTCAGGATAGGGACCGATGGCGGATTTATATGAAGGGGGGACCTTCGGGTTCTCTAATAGCCATTTGTGAGAATATATATATATATATATAGCGAGAGGCGGCCTCATTACAGCCTTGAAGAAGTTTGACTCACAGAGCAAAGCTAGCGTGATCCATGTACACTTAACTTGTACTCATGACGCAACCAAACGCATGACTCCAGTCATGATCAAAGAATAAGCAACCCTTCACAACTCTTTTCTCGCCTGAAAACAAATTAAAATTCCCAATTTTATACGTCATATTTCGAAAAAACCCTAACATATAATATATTATATAGACATATATATTAGTCCACACCTGTGGAGTAACGGTTAGTGCGTCTAATCGCAAAACCAGGTGGTCCGGGTTCGATTCCCGGTTGAGGCAAGATTCCTGGTTGAGGTTTTCTCCGGGATTTTTCCTGAACCCAATTTGATCAAATGCTGGGTAACTTTCGGCGCTGGACCCCGGACTCATTTCACCGGCATTAGCACCTCCATCTCATGCAGACGCTAAATAACCTAAGATGTTGATAAAACGTCGTAAAATAACCTACTAATATATATATGCATATATATTCTTTCACTGATTTTTTAGCCATTGGAAAGAGGTAGTAGTCTCTTGGTGGGTTGCAAGAATGCATTTATTCCTTCGTTAGCCGCTAACGGACCAATAAATTCGAAAGACGCGTTGCAAGAAACATCTTTAGTGTTATTGGTCCGTTAAAGGATTCACTAACTTAGAGATCTGATTTCCCTCCTATAATAATATTTATTCCTCCCTTAAACAACCATCTTACGTACATTTTGTGTATTGTGGAAAATAATTTATATATTTTGATTCACCATAATGTTACCTGTATGAGATTCATGCATGCGATATTTTGTATAATTGGCCTATATACACGATATTGAAATAATATTACATATCGATAGCTAAAAGGTGATATCTCGTATCTGTACATTTGCAGGTAAATAAAAAACACTGTTTTAGATATTATTTTCTTAAAATAGACAAACTTCTTATATATGTTTCTGCATTGCAAGATCTTCTATTCGAGAACAAAATATTACGAGTACACTCATAATACACTGTCCAGTTTTGTGAACACAATACTAATGTACCTAATCTAAATAATAATGTAGTTAAACTGAATTACCACTTTTGTAGATAGAGGTATCTCTTCTTGGCCATCGATATACGATAATTCGATTACTTATTTATTTACTTATTCATTTATTCATTAATTCTTCGAATAGCGAAGTCATTTATTTCTTCTTTACAGACTCTAGTTCATCGTCTGACGACGAGGTTGTGTGCTCTGTATTCTGTCCTTTTACTTTCTATGACATTAATGCACTCGTGCGCTATTTTTAATAACAAATAGACATATTTATCTTTCTCACTAAATCTTCTGTTCCTGATTTATTTCTGGTTCGTATTAGTCCATATTTATTGCCATTTTGACAACAATAAAAGCAATGCCTCACATCAGTCAAGCAGCCGATGTTCACTTTTTATTCATTCACGTCCTATTGCGTCACTTGTGAAATTCAAAGATGCTTGGTTAACGATCCAATAACTAGCGGCTGGTTAAATTCCTCTTCTGCAACCCTACAATCCACTATCTTTAAAGATTCACTAACTAATGAAGGAATACATTATTTATAGGTGTGTTTTCTTGCAACCCAGCATCAATGAACGAAGAGTGTATTTCATAGCTAATGAGAAGTTCAGCACGAACATCTCCCGAGTATGCGAGCATACCTTAAATTGGCAAAACTTCATTTCTCACACTAGTTTATTAAACCTTGTCGGACTGTAAAGAAAACAACTATCGCAATGTCCATATGTTGTATGTTGTGCAATATTATAGTATTGTGAAATTTTAATTTTCCTACCATTTTTTATATTCTACTAGCTGAAAGCACCCGGCGTTGCCCGGGTTTTCCTTTCTGCTTCCATTTTTAATTAAACTGGTTATTAAATTTTCGGAAATCTCGGAAACATAACTATAGATAACCAAAACGAATTGTCTTTACTAAGCTTTCCTCACCCAAAAAGATGAATCTTAACTTAAAAGATTCACTAACTAATGAAGGAATACATTATTTATAGGTGTGTTTTCTTGCAACCCAGCATCAATGAACGAAGAGTGTATTTCATAGCTAATGAGAAGTTCAGCACGAACATCTCCCGAGTATGCGAGCATACCTTAAATTGGCAAAACTTCATTTCTCACACTAGTTTATTAAACCTTGTCGGACTGTAAAGAAAACAACTATCGCAATGTCCATATGTTGTATGTTGTGCAATATTATAGTATTGTGAAATAATAAACAATACATGAATTAATGAACTCCTCAGCCAAATGCCTGCCAGGATTAACTCAATTTAAAACAGTTGTAAATCAGGCACCGAAAAGAAAACATTTCATCATGTGCCCGAATTTAAACTGTTGATTTAATTTTATATATTTATTTGTTTTTATTTATTTATTTACTTATTTATTTATTAGGCCTCCTCTTGCACACCGACAGAAATACAAATAAAGTAATAGAAAAATCAAAATATAAACAAAGTAAAACCCAACGAAAATATAATTCTTTCTCCTCTTTCTGATCAGTTTCAGCATCGAATCAATATATACATATATAATTGAATTTATATTGGAAGATTTTTTACCGCTTGACCGCTGTACACCCACTTATATCATACCCAGTTTTTTTAAATATAACTTGAAACTATATCTCATAAATTCAGAACATATTATATTAATTCTAATTTTATACACAGAAGACAGATACTGTACAATATAAACTCGCAATAAATCATTTTTTAACATAAAGACTAATATTCTGAGAAACGTGCCTGCCGGTATTTTAGAAATTAAGATATTTTTATTTCCACAGCGCTTAACATACTAAATTTGCAACGTGATTATACAGTTATAATTTCGCAGCAACACATTTTTGGACGTGAACAACAATATTTTGAGAATTAATACAGTGTTATTTTCAGTGGGTTTATGTACATTCACATACTACATTACCAACATGACAAAAGTATCAGTGACTTGCTTATTGATATGTGTAAAATATTTTTTTTTTCACTTCTTTGTATAAAAAATAGTTGAGGATGTGAAAAACACGCAATTTTTAAGTTAATGTCTGCAACTTTGAGCGACTGTCCTTGAGCTTCATTTTAATATGGCCATTACAAATGCTAGTGGCATTGAAATTGCGATTGCTTAAAATTGAATGAGTATCCTAGCAATACGTGGAATAAAAACATCTTTTATTTTTGCAGTTAATATTGCCAAATCTATTACGTTTCGTATGAGTTTTTTACACCAATTTTTATTCGTGCATAATTTTGGTGGGTCAATATTTCGCAATAGTACTATTGGTTATTCAATATTAAGTAAATTATGTGGTAGCAATCCTTGCAGTTTCAAAGAATTCTAGAATTCAGTTGTATAAAACAATCTGCTCACTATCTACAAAACTGCATCGAGGAATTCATAATACGGTTTTGGACTGCGTAAAGATACGTATTGCATGAATTATCTAGTTTTAGCCTTCATGATCTGTAACAACAGTGTAATTTAATTTCGTGTTAAAATTTCCATGGCCTCGTGAAAGTCGATGTTGAATACAAAAGACAATAATAAAAAACAATTGACTGTAGAAGATTTTGCATTTTAATATGATACATGAATATTTGATCTATTTATTTTTATTTTTTATAACTTTAATTAATGTAACATCCATTTGCACAATTTTAATGTAGCCTATGCTTTTCTCCTGGTTATGAAGGTTAAATGTGCAAACTTTGGCACATATCGGTCAAAGCGTTTAGATTTGTATAGAGAACACACACACACACACACACACACACACACAGACATACATACATACATACATACATACACACACATACCCACATTCACTTTTATATATTAAGAATAAAATTATTATAGCATTTAGCCTATTAACCTGTTGTATCCTATAGGATACCTTGTCAATTTAAGGGTTATACTCTGCAACCTACGTATCGTGTGTTTAAGTATATTTTCGTACGGAACATTGAGGGTGACGAACAATACCTGAGTGAGAAATATTAACTATTTTCAAGTATAAGATCCTATGTTCCCTACCGTCTATACTCACGTGACAACAGAACCAACATTAGGTGTCCATTAGAAACGGGATACCTACATTTATGTCTTTGTACATTTACAACAGATATATGATAGAATGCGTCGAAAAACTATGGGACATAATGATAAAAGCATACCAAAAACATTCAATAAGGGCAGTTGAAAGTATATATGAATGCTACAATCATAATAATGACGGTAAAGGAATAAACGAATCATATAACGAAATCACAAGAGGGGTAAGACAAGGGTGTCCCTTCTCAACCACTTTATTTTATTTAGCCTTTATATTCACGCAGTTGTGAGAAGATGAGAATCACAACTAAAAACTAACGTTTTAGGAAGATTAGCCAAAATGATATGATATTTGCGGACGACAAAGTTATTAGGCTTATACTGATTCTAAAAGTAATTTGCAAAGAGCAATGTTTGTATTTAATATTTCTTAATTTGGTTATTTTAAGACGCTTTATCAATTACTATGGTCATGTAGCGTCTGAGCGAGATGATGGTGATTGTTGGGTGCAATGTGTTATAGTGTGTGATTTAGCTGCTTGTGGCAGCACTAGTACAGTTAGTTTATATATTTGCAGATACCGGATGTAGCGTTGTCACAAACTCTGAGATCCTTCTCGAACATTCTGGACAGTTGAAACAGGAAGTGACGCCAATTTAGATTGGCATCAGTTGAACATGAGACATTACGAACATGTGTGATATGTGTTACGAACTATGGACATGGACGGGTCGACTGAATGTGGCTCTTGACACCGCTTACTACTTTGTATGATTATGCAATCCACTGTTTTTATATTTTGGCAATAAATATTCTAAATTCAGGCGTCCATGGCCTCACAGTGATAGAGTAACTCCGGTAGAGATGGCGCACATTTTGAAATTTTTAGTCCCACTCCCTTCTTTGAAACGAAAAAAATAAGATTATTTCCTTAAAGTGTCCTTAAGCAATGCTTTTTCATATTATTAATGTTTCGCGATCATAAGTATTTCAGAAGGATATAAAAAACTTGATTTTGAAAAGTGCTGGAGTGCGCTATCTCTCCCGTATTGCTTGGGAGAGTTGGCGCATGATATGGGACAGATGGCGCACCGAATGGAATTCAGTTCTATATTCTGATTTACACTTTTTATTCACAAAAACACTTATACACACAATGGTATACTAATCATAATGCTCATTTTAGTTGCTTCAAGTTTTTTTTGTTTGACACACAATCGTATACTAATCATGTTCATTTTAGTTTCTTCAAGTTTTTTTGCCTGACATCATCTCTGCCACACGTGTTACACATGCCTAGATTGTTATACATTGTACAATTCTCATGTAGCCATTGTTCGCACTTAATACACTTTAACCAATCATCTTTCTTTTTCGTAGTAAAATAGTTCTCCCAGCATTCTGCACATTTGTTTGTGTCTGATGATGGTGGATCTTCAGCATTGCTAGGACCGGCACAACTGCTATCATATTCAATTCGCTTCGTCTTCCCCCTTTCTGCGGGACCCTTCTTTGCTTTCTGCATGGATCTTTCAATTTTGTTTTTCTCCTTTTGTTCTTTTGCCCTAAAGAGAGACTTCTTTCTCTCCAGGTTTTCAGGTGAAGTTAGTTCCAATGCAGGCTGTTTTCTGATGTTTGATTTTTTGGATGGCAGTTTAGGAAGAGGACTTACTTCCTGAAGAATCTTAGTTGGTGTAAATGTTTCTGTGGAATGCGAAGGACGATCAATGGTTTTCCTAGGGGTTTGTGATGCTGAACTCTGTGTTTTTGGAGAGGAATGTGACGAAGGCTGTGTTTCATCCGGAGTAGCATCTGCAATACAAAACATGTGTTCAGGTATGGCATGGGGATTCAGAGGGTATATGCCACATGCCCTGAAACCATTGACCGCATTGCCTACGGAAGCAGCTTTCTTCCATGCGGTGCCCAAGAGGTAGCCCACTTTTGATCTGGACAGACCCTGCTTCCCTTCGTTCTTCATTGCAGCTTGAGTTTCTTGATTGAAGTATTGCTTCAATGGACTAAAAAATGCTCTATCCAATGGCTGCAAGGCATGGGTAGTGTGGCTGGGCAAACACAACAACACTACATTGTTTCTGTCAGCAAGTTCTAGAAGTTCCAGGGAAGTGCAATGGGAAGCATGCCCATCAACAATTAACAGATTCACACCAGGGGATTTTTTCACTAGGAATATCTCTTTAAACCACCTAATGAAGAGTTCAGTGTTTATATAGGCCGATTTAGGGTTCATGAACACATCAGATCCTGGCGGTAGTCCGTCACACACGTCTCTCTTCTTGTTGGTTCCTTTCATAACAAGAACTGGAGGAAGGAATCGCCCTTCAGCGTTGTTACATGCTATGACGGTGACAGTTTCTCCCTTCTCTGCAGAGGTCAGGAAAGAAACATTTTTGGAGCCTTTTGCTGTCAGAACTTTACCTGCTTTGTTAATTATCTGAATTCCTGACTCGTCCATACTAAATATATTTGCAGGTTTGTCGAACAACCGATGTTCGGTCATAATCTTTTCCAATAAATCGAAGAAACCCTTCACTTCCTCCCGGGATAGGCCCTGACCTCTATTAACAGACAGTCCTTGTGACTGCCTGAGACTAATCTCAGGGTTGCGTTCCAAAAATGACATCATCCAATCATAGCCCGCCTCTTGTTTTTCCATATTGAAAGGATGTTTTAAACCCAGTGATTGGGCAAATTGGAAAGCCATTCGTCGCACCGATCTTTGGTCTGGTGCAAACCCCGACGAAGCAAGACGTTTGATATGTTTCGCCAACCGTTTCTCATTCTCCCTCCCAAAAACTCCTTCAGGACCAAGAACAGTTTTGGTCAAACTGTTAGAGGCTTTCCTCCTTCGAATAGTACTTTCAGGGATGCCGTAATACCTAGAAGCCTCTCTGATACCAATGTCCCCTTTTGTAATGCGTGTTACTGCTTCACGCAAATTTTCCTCCTCCCACTGACCTCGAGCAGGAACTCCAAGCTTCCTTTTGTATTTTCTAGGCATCGTTTCTGCGATTACCTACATTAAAATGGAATAGATAAGGCATTAATCAAACAATTAATATTAAAATAACAGTGAAAATATTAATAACTGTGTTTAAAATGTTTAAAAATTTATAATTTTGTTAATATACATTTTCTAAATAATTTTTATTACTTTGCTAATTTTTAATTATTTATGCCCAATTTCTGTCCAAGAATAATCAAATATTACGATTTAAGTATTTCGTACTATTATTCATTCAATCTATTCATTTATTATTCATAATTATATTGCGTGATGTGAAGTTAAAAATCGCGCCATCACTCCCCATAATGCTATGCGCCATCTATCCAATTCTCAGGTATAGATGGCGCACATGGCATACGCACGATGTGGGAGACTACAGTCCATGAGGATTTACTTGTCTAGTCCCTTTTAGAAAGAGAAAGAATACTCACCATCTCTCTCTACCCTCATTTATGGTGACGGCGGTATGGTCGACACTCCTTCCAGCGACCAGGAGTTAGCAGCGGCGGCACTCTCTTCCTCTTCTAATTCTGACTCCTCTCCGCCAGAAAGTTCCTCGTCCGTGTCCGTGTCATCCAAATTTATTACGAATCGATCGCTAATTTCGTCTACTAGTCCGTCCTTCTCCCAATAAAATTGTTCGACTTTTTCCACGTGTTCACAGGCCTTTCTCCAATTATCTTCCGTCACTTTTGCAAGAGCGCTCTCAAACAACAATTTCACATCTTTACTTTTGAACGAAATATTACGCTTCGCAACGTCATTTTTAACCTGCCCCCATATTAATTCGATCGCGTTTAAATCACAATGGTATGATGGCTGTCTCACTACAGTATGGGAGTGCATTGTCGCAATTTGGTCGATTTCGTATGTTTTGAAATTATCTTTTTTTAGTTTTTACAAGTTCATATAATACAGGTTTCGTGGATCGTAAATCAAATTCAATGTTATTGTTACGAAGCCAGGACTGCATTTCAGATTTCGGTGTTGATGAAATTGGTGCCTTATTGAGTTCTGTTGAATGATAGGGGGCATTGTCCATTACAATGATGCTATTGAGAGGAATGTTTGGTAATAATTGATTAATGAACCAGTTCTTAAATACAGTGCTGTCCATCTCCTCGTGGTAGTCTTTAGTTGATTTAGATTTGAAAGTTAGAAGCGCGTTTGGAATGAAACCTGTCGAACATCCGGCGTGTAAAATAATAAACCGTTGACCTTTTCCTATTGGGGTTTGAAGTGGGAAGTCAATTTCGTGATCATCGCTTTTCCAAACTTTGCTTTTCGTATGGTTCACATTAACCCAAGTTTCGTCTAGATAAACAACGGCGCGTCCAGTGGCGCGTAATTCTTTCATTTTTCTTAAGAATTTAAATCTCTTTAAAATAACATCTGACCTTTCCATTAAAAATTTTCTGCCTTGAGTATTTTTAACATACCTAAATTTCATTTTTTTAAGAATTTCTCTCAAACTCCATATGCTTCCAGTGAATAAGCTTTCCTTAATTAATGCGTCATTTATATCCTTCAAACTAGGCAAAAAATCAGTCCGATACAAAGAATAAATTACTCGTCTTATAGCGGCGGCAGAAAATGAGTCAATTGCAGTTTTCTGAGGGGTCCTGTTTGGGCGTTTCTTTCCTGGAGTTCGCAGAACACTTCCACTTTCTAGTGCCTCCCTTTGTTTTTTTAAAATCCTGCTAACACTACGAGACGATATACCTGTCGCTGCAGCAGTTCTTTCGATAACACTCGACACAGATATTGTTTGCTTTCCGCGTTTCAGTGCCTCATATTCTTCAGTAAAGAATTTGTGTACATTAATAACCATGTTCATACTGTCCGACTTCAAGGCTTTCCCGCGTTTTCCCATATTGCCTACCATGATTATTAAAAACAAGAGCACAACACACATTACAATGTTTAAGATAACAGGGAAACCATGCAATTCCGAAAACATTTTGTTTAAATTGTGAATTATTGTATATTATATTATATTATATTATATTATATTATATTATATTATATTATATTATATTATATTATATTATATTATATTAAATTGACACAACGAGACACACACTTACTTCACTATTCACTAAACACTACTGAATAAATGAACTCGAACAACGCCAAGACGCCACTGAGAGACCCACTAATTGGATTTGCAAAAGTGTGTTCTAGAAGGGCCAAGGGAGAAGGAGGGAAGGGAATTCCAAGAATTCTACAAAAGAAAACCTTTCCCCCCTTACATCTGTTGACAGTCGATAGACAAGGACCGCAGACAAGGATAGTAGAAATCACGCCAACTTAACCCTCATGCACTGTAACATGGTCGACAGTGCTTGAGATGTGTTGTATGAAACCCGTGGGTATACAAGCGATTGATATGGCAATGATTTAATACTTCTTTTCTGATAATTAGGGCCTTAAATTATCAACAAAGTAAATTTTCACTAATTCTGCAGTGCACTTACCTCAAATATCAAGTTATAGCCGCCAGAAAAACAACAACGGGGAACACAATGCCACTACACATAGAACTGGTAAGCTACTGAAAACATGTGCTGTTTTGTAGAACCATCTAGCGGATTACGACCGAGCTACTGACAGTGCGCTATCTCTCCCGGTGCGCCGTCTCTCCGGGAATTACTCTAATTAGGGCTAGGATTTTGATGAAATTGCATATTTTTTCTAGTAAGCCAGAAACATTGCTGCTTTAGAATTTATAGGTTATGTGAAAAACTGTGTGTTGTAAGACAGATTTGTTAGGGTATTTTTTGCATTTTTTACCTCTTACAACTCATAGGAGGATTTTTTGTTTTAATCGGTCTTTTTGGGGTATTTTCGTTTAGTTTTGGCCATAAATCGCTATTATTAATGTAAAATATTATTTATTTCCTTCAATACTTTCTCTACATATTTTTTGAATTAATACCCATTTTTTTATTATTATAATCTTTTCTACACAAATATTATCATTTTAACGTAGGACACTCCCACGTAATGGATCAGTCCAACCACCCCTTCAGTATAGACTCCTCTATACCTGCTAGTTCCGGATAAGAGTGGACTTGTAGTGGACTACATGGAACTATATCAGATAAAATAAGTAATTAAAGTGCATTACTTAGAAAAATTATGTAAAATTAAATAAACTTGAATGTTGGTACTAGAATTTAATTTAAATACTAGTCTAAATATTAATATCCCTACTAAGCCAATTATGAAAGATCAATTTTTAGGGCATTTTAAGGGCATTTTTTTTAATTTTAGTTCATAAATGCATTGTTTAGGACATTTTTTCATGATTTATAGGTCATCAAAATCATAGCCCTAGTGACAATGCTAATGAGATGAATGCAGGGTCAGCGCCAGAAGTTACCCAGTTTTGCTCTCAATGTGTTGAGAGAAAACACCGGAAAAACCTCAACCTGTCCCAACCAGGATGTGAACCCGGGCCCGCTAGTTCCAGGGTCAGACGTGCTAACCGTTACTCTACATTTTATTTAATAAAATAGCTTAAGAATTTAAATTAAAAATCTAAACAATGAAAACTCAAATTATATGATTCAAAGAATCACAAACTCTACGAATGAAAACAATAATTAGTAATACAATCAGAGCACAAGTATCCATTTTTAATTACTTAGAATGCAATATTTAATATTATAAAAATGATCACGAAATAAAAAAAAATAAATTCCTACCGTTATTGGGCGCAATAGAAAGAACATTATTAAGGAGAGAATGAAAATAAGCAATAATAAATTCTATAAAACAATGGCCACACCCACATTATTGGAGAAGAAAATTAGGTAATTACCAAACAACAGTGAAAAAGAATAGAGGCAGCTGAAATGAAATTTGTTAGAACCACTTGCAGGATACAGATTGTTAGATCATAAAAAGAATAACGATATTCGTGCAGAATATCAAATGCAGAACATGGCATTGTTGAAATAACACATACATCAGATTACAATGGCATAATCACATAAAAAGAATGGAACTGAATGGTACCTCTCTACAAATACTTAAGTAAAAACTTAACGTTGGAAGAGGAGTAGGCGGACCCATGAATAGATGGAGAGACCTTATTTTAAACATTCTGAAAACGGAACATACTAAATGAATAGCTATTTGTTAAAAGAACCAGTCACATTTTTTTTCGAAAATCACTTCATAAGCCTACAATGTTCTTTGAGCATAGAGACATTGATTTATGTTAGAACGACCGACGACATGAGTCCTTTTAACGAGCAACATAATGCTCTTGGAAACTTAGATGTTGGCTAAACTTCATCAATTAAGTTAATTTAGTTAAAGCTAATAATGAGGCTGCGGTCATTGTTGCAGTAAATATATGTCACAAATATGCTGCAAAATATATCAGAGACCACAGTTTGAGCCTTGTGACAGATTTTGCGTTTATCAAACGAGCTCTACAAAAGCATGATCGAATTTACAGCATATGGAAACTGATTTAAATAATTATTTTTAGCAGTTCTTTGCTCAAATTTGCTGTTGTAGAAGTACAACAAAATCTGTCTAAATTTATAATTTTAAAGGCTGGTGACAGAAATATTATAAGAAAAATCTGTGGAGAAAGCTAATGACGAACGTCATAAGAAGGTGTTCCTTTGCTATAGGTAATTTGTACCACTTTTATTTATGACAACGAGCGTCCAGGAGTTATTGTCTTACAGTTCATCATTGGGTTAATCACTCGCATCTTTGTTTTGCGTCATAATTCGCATACTTACTTACTTACTGGCTTTTAAGGAACCCGGAGGTTCATTGCCGCCCTCACATAAGCCCGCCATTGGTCCCTATCCTGAGCAAGATTAATCCAGTCTCTAACATCATATCCCACCTCCCTCAAATCCATTTTAATATTATCCTCCCATCTACGTCTCGGCCTCCCTAAAGGTCTTTTTCCCCCCGGCCTCCCAACTAACACTCTATATGCATTTCTGGATTCGCCCATACGTGCTACATGCCCTGCCCATCTCAAACGTCTGGATTTAATGTTCCTAATTATGTCAGGTGAAGAATACAATGCGTGCAGTTCTGTGTTATGTAACTTTCTCCATTCTCCTGTAACTTCATCCCTCTTAGCCCCAAATATTTTCCTAAGCACCTTATTTTCAAACACCCTTAACCTATGTTCCTCTCTCAAAGTGAGAGTCCAAGTTTCACAACCATAAAGAACAACCCGTAATATAAATGTTTTATACATTCTAACTTTCAGATTTTTTGACAGCAGACTGGATGATAAAAGCTTCTCAACCGAATAATAACAGGCATTTTCCATATTTATTCTCTGTTTAATTTCCTCTCGAATATCATTTATATTTGTTACTGTTGTTCCAAGATATTTGAATTTCTCCACCTCTTCGAAAGATAAATTTCCAATTTTGATATTTCCATTTCGTACAATATTCTGGTCACGAGACATAATCATATATTTGTCTTTTCGGGATTTACTTCCAAACCTATCGCTTTACTTGCTTCCAGTAAAATTCCCGTGTTTTACCCAATTGTTTGTGGATTTTCTCCTAACATATTCACGTCATCTGCATAGACAAGCAGCTGATGTAACCCGTTCAATTCCAAGCCCTCTCTGTTATCCTGGACTTTCCTACTGGCATAGCCTACTCTAGAGCGAAGTTAAAAAGTAAAGGTGATAGTGCATCTCCTTGCTTTAGCCCACAGTGAATTGGAGACGCATCTGACAGAAACTGACCTATACGAACTCTGCTGTACGTTTCACTGAGACACATTTTAATTAATCGAACTAGTTTCTTGGGAATACCAAATTCAATAAGAATATCATATAAAACTTCTCTCTTAACAGAGTCATATGCCTTTTTGAAATCTATGAATAACTGATGCACTGTACCCTTATATTCCCATTTTTTCTCCATTATCTGTCGAATATAAAATATCTGGTCAATAGTTGATCTATTACGCCTAAAACCACACTGATGATCCCCAATAATTTCATCTACATATGGAGGTAATCTTCTCAAAAGAATATTGGAAAAAATTTTGTACGACGTCAACAAAAGTGATATTCCTCGAAAGTTACTACAGTTAGTCTTGTCCCCCTTCTTAAAGATAGGTACGATTATGGACTCCTTCCATTGTTCTGGTACAATTTCCTTTTCCCAAATAGCAAGTACAAGCTTATAAATTTCTTTAGATAATGCGCTTCCACCCTCTTGTATTAATTCTGCTGGAATTTGATCGATACCTGGAGATTTATAATTTTTCAGATTTTCTATCGCAATTTCGACTTCAGAAAGTGTGGGTTCGGGTATAAATGGCTCAGCAGTTTGTATTTCAATTTCGTTCCGATCATTTCTATTTGGCCTATGTATATTTAGGAGTTGTCCAAAATAGTTTTTCCTTCTGTTCAGGATTGAATGAGCGTCTGCAAGCAAGTCACCATTCTCATCCTTGATCACGTTTACTCTTGCCTGATATCCATTCTTGAATTCCTTTATGCCCTTATATAAATCTCTAATGTTTTTATTTTTACTATTTGTTTCTACCTCATTCAGTTTTTCCTTCAAGTAATCTCTCTTTTTATTCCTAAATGAACGATTTGCGTCTAGTGTTAAACTGTCTAGTGTTATTTCATATCCAGAAGGAAAACTTTGACTTAGAAAGCAAAACCTTAATGACGCAAAGAAAGTAAAATCATACGTAGAGGATAATGTTAAAGTATTTTATGAGCAGATTGAACATTGGACCCAACACTGATGTGAAAAAATCAAACAGATTAATATAAAATAATATTTTCATATTGCAAAAAATTAATTTCATATTATTCAAATTCATGATAAAAATGTTTTGTATGCAGTAATATAGAATAATAAATCTTGTTTTTCATACAAAACTCGTTTTTATTATACTTAAACAAAAAAATCCCGAAAAGCTGTTGATACAGTTAATCACGATATAATTATTTCAAAATTAGAAAACATTGGTACTAAAGTAGTTGTACTCAAACTTTTTCGTTCATATTTAGAAATTAGGTATCAAAAATTCCAAATTGACAATTATAATAGCAATTATAAATTGATCGATATTGGAATTCCACAAGGTAAAGTATTAGGACCAATCATTTATAATATATATTCATGATTTGTTAAAAATTGATATTGTGATAATATATTTTCTTTTGCAGATGATACTGTACTAACATTTAATGGGGAAAATGTGGATAACGCTTATTTAAATGCTATCAATGGAATTAACGTAGTGAAAAACTGGCTTCACTCTTATCTCCTGTCCTTAAATACTAACAAAACTATCTATATTCCACTTTCTTTAGCAACGAAAGGTTAACTCCACCAATGAATAATTATCACTTAGTAATACATAATATTTCATGTAATGAATTAACAAATAATTATTGTAATTGCCCATATCTAACACCTTCCACACAAGTCAAATATTTAGGAATTATTATAGATCATCATTTACGTTACGATAAACAAACTGAGTTTATGTGTACAAGTACAAGAAAGACAATTTATAAATTCATAATACTTGGAAATTTTATCACTAAGGAGGCATTGAGAATAATATTTTTTAGCTTTAGTACAATCATTAATACAATATGGTATAATAAATCGGGGTGGAGTAGCATCATCTGTACTTAATGCATTAATTTTATTACACAGAAGATTAAAAATTTGTCTAACCAGAAACATGGATTACCCAACAAATTTAATTTACACAGATTTTAAAGTTGAATAAATGAATAAAATTGAATAAATTTATAAATATAGTGTACTAACTTACTACCACAAAAATCAAATAAAACATAAATATAATCGACATGAATATCGTACTCGAAGACAAAAGTCTACTTTCCCATTAATTGAGCCTAAATGTCATACAAGTGCCACTCTTAAACATGGTGCTAGTTTCGGCCAAAGACTTTATAATAAAACTAGCCGTACCCGTGCGCTCCGCTGCAGAATGTTCCCTGGATCAAATGTCCTATTTCAATTATGTAATTACTTTATATTTATTTCTAGAAATGAAGATTGACATCATTTAGATTTAATGTGTATATTTTATTTTACTTGTTATAGGTTTCCATTGCATTATGGTAATAACTTAATTTTAACCCTTATTTTCTACGTATTCAGTAAATGGCGCTTGGCCCACTATGGTTCTGAACCCTTCAAATAACTTAAATTATATTATATATTACATATTATATTATATTATATTATATTATATTATATTATATTATATTATATTATATTATATTATATTATATTACATGTTATATTATATTATATTATATTACATTATATTATATTATATTATATTATATTATATTATATTATATTATATTATATTATATTATATTATATTATATTATATTATATTATATTATATTATATTATATTATATTATATTATATTATATTATATAAAAAGTGTGTTGATAACAGATGTACTCCGATAAGTAAGTTTTTAATTTGTTATGGGGCTCTTGAATCTCAGGAGGAACAAATTTTATTTTATAACAGCGGAACATAATCTGCTTGGCTCATTGCCCTATTTTTTTGCATTGCATTTAATGCATATGTATTTTATGTATTTTAACACGATTCAATTGAGCATAGTTAAAATTTGGATTATAAAATAATGGAATGTTAAGCTAATAGAAATTGTTTATTAAATTATTATTTATTTGTAATTATGATGGAATTAGTAATTTTCTAATTATATTATTACATTTTTGTTAAAATTTTAAAAGGAACTAGGCAAATAAATTTATTCTCGGATGTTTATCAAAAACATCTTTTCTTGAATTTTTATATGAAATATGACCTGCCCACTGATTATATTATTACTGCATACTAAATGAATACACTCTCGTTGTTCGTTAATTCTCTGAGATAAACATTATTTTAAGAAATACAGGAAACGAATATACAGAATAGCCTATCAAGTTTCCTGTGCATAAGAAGCTATTTTAATATTACCTGTCCTCAATTCACTCAGAAGTTAATGTAATAACATTATAGCATTATGTCCATATAGAGAAACTACACTTTCCAATGGTGAAATAATAATTAATTACACAAATCGGTTAATTTAGCTTCCGATATTACTTCATACAAACACAGAAACATTCTCTGTAGGCTATGATTAATAAGCTTTCGATTATAGTTGACCAAGGCCCCTTATAGACGAAGTCATTTGTTCTTTATTTCATTACACCGCCTTAGATGGCAGTTATTTTAATTTTAAAACTCATTTAACTCATTAAATATCAGTCCTATCAAAATTTTTCAAAGAATAAAACTTATCGGAAATGATTTTAAAGAAATTTTTGTTATTTAACATGTTTCACAAAAATCAATAATAAGCGAGATATATCGATTTATTTAATTCAGGCCCCCTTATAACCCCCCTTTTAAATAATGTATTTTGAATGTCATACAGCCTAAAATCTAAGTTACAACGAACTTAATTTATATTCCAATTTTCATTGAAATCCGTTCAGCCATTATCGCGTGAAAAGGTAACATACAGACAGACAGACATACAAACAAAAATTAAAAAAAAAGCGATTTTCGGTTTCAGGGTGGTTAATTATATATGTTAGGACCAATTATTTTTGGAAAATCGAAAATTACCAGAAAAATTTCGTCTACAGATTTATTATTAGTATAGATTACAAATCATTTCCCGAATTTGAAATATTTTAAAATCGAAGCTTTTAAATAAGAAATTTATAAAATTATTCGTGATATATAATTTTAACAAATGTGTCTTTTTTACCTTTTATTTCTGTCGAATATATTCATGTTTTTATTGAATATCACTGGCTTCTGTCCAATTGTCAAATTATATTAATTGTGTTTTTCTATCTTTTTCTCTTTCTTCTTTTGCTGTGTGTTATTTATTGGTTTGAATTAAGTTACTTACTGTATTTAGCAACCTGTCCTTATAAATTGTATGTTATATATTGGCTATGCCCACACCGTACACGAGCCTGGCTGTTACGATAGTGGCTAGAAACATTTTTGTTTTATAATTTTAATTTGTACTCGCTAGCTAGCTAGTTAAATAATTAAATTAGTTAAATAATTGAATATATAATTTGTTAAAAAGGCATATGTCCAGCTAATTTATATGCCCCTATTAAGGGCACGATTGATATTTCCAAATACACGTCTCACGAATTTGGTGATTCAGAAAATTAATAAACTTAAATGATTAAGCAGGAAATAGTTTTTTGTTTCTCCTTAAAATTTGTATTTCTGGACTTCGGCCCATTTAAGAAACAGCTATTCAAATGGCCTAAGCCGGAAAGTTGATGATGATGATAATGATGATGATGATGATATGAAGCTAGAATATTTATAGAAACAGTAAATAATCGCCAATAGTCTCAAGAAATCTCGTATGATCTGGAAACTGAGACACTTCACTGATTCAGAGTTACTATAGCAACGTGTTTCCGTTCCAAGATGCTCCTCTCCCCTTTTAACGCCACATCTTCGGAGTCTTGCAGAACTTGTGTACTGCGGATATAACATAAGTTTGTATTGTGTTGCACAAACACAAACTTCGTTTCGTATCTCGCATATCAGCAGTCATCTGTCTCTCTTCCGTTCATCTCTAAAACTTTTCGACAACTCGAGCCAACTTAAGAAAGCTTACTACATGATACAACTCTTGTCCCACCATTGTGTTAAAGCGCCGGCAGAACTTGCCTTGTTCCCACAATGACACTCGCTTTATGCTCGGAACTTTGCGTCTCTCTTGCATAAAGCTTTCCCTGAATATTAGTCACCGTCCATTAGGTGACATATTAAATTCATCACCCATAGGGGATATTGAAGAGGAGGCACAATTTAACATTTTACTACATCGATTCCGATTATATTCAGAATCTAATCACACTGATAACTTCGTTAGCATATTCAATTTTGTCCCATCACGATTAATTGCAGAAAATTATTTTCTATCCACATAAATATGCAATAAGTAATATATACCTTCACATTATACGTTCCATATGGTTGAGAACAGTTGAAGACCGGACAGAAAAAAGGCAGTAAGTTCCAAAGAGACAAACAGTAGAAAACAGAGCTTTCTAGTGCAACTATTAATATAAAATCATACATTCTGCACATCTATGGAAGAAGGTAGGTTCTAAATAAAATTATAATAGGACATCATTTTTCTCAGTGAATTGAGCCAGGGACATGGACGCTTTTTTGAGGGGAGGGGAAACTAATTTTCAAAGATATTGAAACTTACAGCCATTTTTATGTCCAATATTCATTATTTAGTTCCTCTGTGATGTTGCAAATGATATTACTGTTTATGATAAATTGTCTTGTACGTACTGTTACTTTTAAAAATATGCATAAATAAAAAAAATAATGTCCATCCAAATAACAGAATGAACTTTCGTTTTCATCTTATGGATTAAACATAGAAATCATATTTTATAATCTCAAAAGTAGTGAACTCATTTCACTTAATCCATACATTATGGTTTAAGAAAATAGGTACATGAAATTGATTCTGCACAAAATTAAATAATATAGCTGCAGATTCTCTTTATTTGACTGGTACACTCACGCATGCAAAATGCGTTAATGATAAGGGATACTAATCTTATTAACAATGAGACACTCTTCATTTAATGTTGTGAGTTTGCATGATGACACCTACAAACGCCTGCGATTATGACAAAATTCACAACCAAACGTATAAATAATTCTGCATATAATAATAATAATAATAATAATAATAATAATAATAATAATAATAATAATAATAATAATAATAATAATAATAATAATAATAATAATAATTTTTAATAATAATTTTTAATAATAGTGCTTGCGAATCATACGGATATGAGAACATACCGGTCAGTTAATTTCATTTCTCTCTGCAAATTAAGCAAGAGAAAAGATTATTTATAATAATTTCAGTCGTATTGGCACTAAAGATATTCGTAACAATAATGTACCAGACACTCGACGACAATGAATTTTTCAGCGCTTAGCCGATGTTAAAAATTTAGTATTTTTTGACGTACTGTAAATACGTCTTTGTTCGAGGTGCAATGAGAAAGAAAAAGTTACATTTTAACGTAAAGTGAGGTTTAAGAAGTCTCCGCCAGATGCTGCACGCATATTTCCATCTGCTGTGTTTCACTTGCAAGTGAATAAGCGATGAGCATTATGTAACAAACAAATGATGCAAACAAATGAATTTGCAAACATGAAGGACTCTTCACCAGTGAATGGTGCGATGGCATTAAAATAATTCGAAATGTTGTTGCAGTACGTGCTGTGCTGGGAAGATCTCAGAACAACCGTTGTAGGCACTGCCACAACGACGTTGAAACTCTTGCACACATGCTGGGATCTTATGCGCATGGCGAAGCTCTGCGAAACGCTAGATATCACCAAGTACGAACAATTAGCCACTGCCCTTAAAGATGCCGATTACAACACCTTGAAGAAGTACATGGTCTCTCCGTCACTGGCAGTACACGGAGCATAGATATAACAGCTTTCAAGGAATCTACAAGATCTGAATTCATATTGATCCAACTGTGCGTTTCGAAACGAATGAGCAACAGCCTGCAGAAGTGGATACGGAAAAAAGTATACCTACATTCCCTATTATCTCCAAAACTACCGGCTAAAAGAGCATGAAGTAATCGGACTTCTGGTTGGAGCAAGAGTTACCGCCACTCTCTTTATGAAAGATGTGTTTAGGAGGCTTGGAATATCTACATCTATTATTCCGATTGCAACCTTAGCTGCATTAAAAGGATCAATTCCTCTACTGAAGCATCACCTATATCCGAAATGAAATTAAGTTCATTAGCACTTTTTACTTTTTAGTAATACTTACCTCTCTCTCTAAAACTAGGTATATTTCCACTTATCTACAAATATATTTGCACCTCTGTACTTGTAGGAGTTTCATTTGTCAAAACATCAACGGTTCAATGAACTTGTGATCATTTATATGATGAAGTATTGTGGCAGCTCATGAATGTTGAGAAGATTTATAAATTTCAAACAACTTCAATCATATCCGTAATAACAGAAAATTAAACGCAACAAGAATACAAATCACAAGCCATAATAATGAGCCACCAACGAGCATTAAACAAAACAGATCTAGCCACTGATCAAACAAAAAAAGTAAATAATACCACAATTACATATAGTAAGACAGTAAAAAAATTTAGGAGTATATTTAGATTCAAATTTAAATTTTCAAAGTCAAGTGGCCTATATATGTAAGAAAACTTGTTCCATAATTCATTCCCTCAGAAACTTAACCAGCGCTTTACCTCTCAGCCTTAAAAAGAATCTGATCCAAACTTTAGTGATGCCCCATCTTCGATTATTGGGGTTCTCTATTCACGAATCTAAATACTGATCTTGCCGACACAAACTACAGCATGTTCACAAGATCTGCGTTCGTTTCGTTTGTAACATTAGAAAATTCGATAATGTAACACCGTCACTAGAATTGTTGTCTTGGAATCAACTTAAAGAAAGAAGACACTTCAACTCCCTCTTATTACTATGTAAAATCATCCACACCTCCACACCCTCTTACCTAGCATCTCGTTTTGTTTACCTTTCACTACCTCGAACCCGGAACATAATATACCTTCTCTCTATTCCTCTGCACAGAATATCCTTCTACTCACCATTTTCAACATATCGCCTCATTCTAGTTCATGGAATTGCTTGTTGAACATCTGTCAGGTTCCGCAACTTCGGCTTAACCCATGATATATAATAAATATTGTAACTATACTGTTGTAAAATTAACAATTAATATGTAATGTATTTATTATTATTATTATTATTATTATTATTATTATTATTATCTCATCATCATCATTATCATCAGTTATCATAATCATTATTGCTATCTCTGTTTTTCTTTCTTTTTTTCTTGTATTAGCTCGATGAGAGCTCAATAGTGTTCTTTTGACCCTGTTGACCCTCTATAGGCTTTTAATTTAATTTATATTATTTTCATCAGTGTTTGTATTTCCTTTTTGTACTTATATGTGCTATCTAGTAGGATGGAAGAGAAGGCCTTATGGCCTCAATCCTATCAGATTAATAAATAAATAAATAAATAAATAAATAAATAATATTAAACAATAAAATTGAGTTCCAAATGATAAAATTTACAATATAATGTCAAATAAAATGCAAACACGCGATCACTGGGAATCTGCAAATTCCTTCTCGCTTTTATTGCTATAGAAAATCTTATTTCAGAAATTATGGTAAAAATTTAATTAATAAAAGTATACGGCATAAATGGCCACTTACATACTCCAAACTGGGATTCACACGACGTATTACTGATGACACAATGATACAAGAAACGAAAAAGAAATATTGTTTAAAATGTTGAATTCAGGAACCACTTGACATTACTTTTATGGTTTGCGTTATAAATGACCTGCTTTACAATGCAGGATAAAAACTGTTGACGGTAGGGAGAAGTCTGAAGCAACATGGCTGATGGCTGGAGAATTAATGAGGGTGAAAATCTTTGAAGAACAGAACTTGAGCACACTGCTGGGAAGTTCTATAAAACCCGCAATGTTACATCATTCTAACACGCCCAACTGTTCATCATGTGTCATTTCTGAGAAGCGGTATCTCTCCAGGAACTGTTCTGCACATTTCATGTTCCGCAAGTCAAGACTCAGGTTCGAAGAATGTAAGGAATGCGTTCTACAAGTGTGTGTAAAATTCGCGCCAATGCGCACTGCATACATTTCGCCTACAAGTGAAGTGCTGTGGGATTAACACATTCCTTAGAGACCCGAAGAAGTTCCCCTCGACATAAAAAAGTCATTTAATTCTAAATAAACAGGTAAGTACATTAATTCTGAACATTACGTTCAGAACCAGGCCAAAAGCTTTTACTTTTCAATTAAATGAGAAAGGACTACGGCGTTGCAAAAATATATCTACTTGAACACACAAGATGAACCGTAACTAATGTCGTTATTTTCACAGGGTTATTCTTTGAGATATTTCAAATAAAACGTTTAATAAAAATTTGCTCGTTTTTGCTTTCTTTTCCAGATAAAAATTGTTTATGAATTATTTTATAGCGTATTTTGGTAAAATCTTTAATCGATTTCCAAATACGCTCAGTCAATTTAAAAGAGCAGTGTAGCCACCGGCTTGGCTCAGGCGCTTGCCTGCCGGTCTGAAGTTTCGCTCGGGCGCGGGTTCGATCCCCATATTGAGCTGATTATCTGGTTGGGTTTTTTCTGAGGTTTTCCCCAACCATAAGGTGAATGCTAGGTAATCTATGACGAATCCTCGGCTTCATCTCTCCAAATACCACCTCGCTATCACCAATATCATCGACGCTAAATAACCCTGTAGTTGATAAAGTGTCGTAAATAGCCAACTAAAAAAAGAGCAGTGCATTATGATACTGAATGATTCAAAGAATTGTAGATTTTTCCTTCAAATATGTAGAAATTTTATGCGAACAAATGTAATTTTTCGTTCCGAAATGAAGTTTTTCAATGTTATATATCTTCGGATCAAATTTCTGCATATTTATAGGACAAAACTAAAATTCTTTCAATTATTTATTATCATAATACACTGCTCTCTTAAATTGATGACCATATTAGGAATTCAATCAATGTCTTTCCCAAAATACGCCATAAAATTAATGTTAAATATAAAATAATTGTATCTCGAAAAAGAAGCAAAAATGAGCAAAATTATACGAAACTTTTTGTTTGAAATTTCTCAAAGAATAACCCGCTGAAATTAACGACATTACTAACGGTTCATTCAGTATGTATACATGTTAAGCTATACATTTTTATCATTCTTGATGATCTACGTGTACAACTCCTTTTTCTCCTCACCGTCTATGTGTAGTCTCTTATCGGCATACACTTTTTCTCTTAAATTGCTCGACAAGTTATTTACCAGTTAATTTTTAAACACATTCACGAAGGAAGCATATTTTCAGTAGAAGAATGAAAAACGTTAAAACAAAGCAGCACACTGAAGGAATTCCTTGGAAAATAGACAAAAATACAAGTCTCTGTCCAAATGAACAAAAATACAAGGAAATATGTAACGAAAGGTTGGAGCTGCTGCTTTGGGAAAGAGTGAAACGATCGTAAGACGGAATCCTGGATGGTGTACATATACAATAATGCAAATAGTGTAGCGTCTGTACTACGTGGAATGCAGGAAGTAGAGTCACATCAGGTTACTCATTTTAAATACGTTCCACTTATGTCTTGTTAGACTGAAAGAACATTTTCTACATTAAGAACATTCTCAGTGACAGAAGAACATCCTTTGCAATGGGGAATTTAGAAAAATGTATTGTTGTATACTGTTTTCACGACGACAATGGCATTGCACATTGTAAAGAGCATGATAAAAGTTGCCGTAAATTGAAAATAATTGAATTGTAATTGTAATTTTTCGAAAACAATTTGTAAATAAATTGCCCTTATCGCCCCTAAGAAACATATAAAAATTTTGAAATATCACTTACATAACAACAGCACATAATTTCAGTGTTTTATACTTTTGTCATTATGTACCCTAAATTCATGTTTATGTTCTTTAGTTATTTAATAGTATTAAATTTTGTTTCAAATACTGTGTTATTTGAGTCAGGCCACTTTGTAAATTAAAATTATTAACAACTTATTCTGTATTTTTATTGCCTACAAAAAGGTCTATTTCAAGAATCTTACTGCCATCTTACCCGTCTGTTTTTCATTTTTAAATGCCAACATGTCACAGCTTAAACAATGAGTATCCATCTCTACAACAAATTACCTAATACAACTAAGCAGAGTAGCAGTTTTCGCAATTTTAAAGATTTTGTTAAAAGATTTTCATTGGACCACAGCTTTTTTATACTTTTATGGTCTTGATAAATTTTTTAATACTGTATATGCTTTGACAAGGCCTATTACATTTACATTATGTTTAATGGTCAATAAAGTTATAATAATAATAATAATAATAATAATAATAATAATAATAATAATAATAATAATAATAATAATAATAATAATAATAATGTTTGTAATATTTGAGTCTTTGTCACATTTATACTAAGTTTATTTGTATCAAGACGAGTTAAGTGGTGAGGATATCGTATATCCAACGAAATTTTATTTCCGTGACAAACTTAACAGTTATTAGTTTCAAGTATATGCAATTTTAACTGGGGTACAAAATTATTTCCTGTCTTTTTCTCTACTGTACACTTTCCAGAAGTATGCGGAACTTCTTTGATTTGGGGGATATATTTTAACTCTTGAGCCACGTTCTCACTCATTTTACACCACGTCCCTTCTCTGGTCTTAATTAGTTCATTTCTACGTATAATATTTGATTTCATTTTACTATTTCTTATATCTTTTATATCGATAAATCGATTTTCAATTACATATTTTACGCACTTCTTTATTTGATTTATTTTTATACCTTCAGGCGTCCATATTTGTAACACTTGTATTTTCATGCTTCGGTTTTATATAAAAATACTAGAAAAATATTTTGTTTAGATATATATATTTTTTTACCTTATATCAGTGACTTATAATACGATAAATGTATTTTGAAACAAATGTTTATCAGCAACACTCCAAGACAAAGGCTACACTCTGACAGATCGGAAAATGTAATTGTGTGAGAGCTGAATTCAATTGCCGGGTATACAAATATCGGGTTCTCTATGTCAACATGGTGACAAGCAACGCCATCTGAAACGTCACGGACTTGTGGCATCTGATTCAAGCTAAACGCCTGCGGTTAGGCCACACAGCTGACAAGGACGTCACTTTGGTTATCAAGCGTGAAAATCAATGTTTTTGCATCAGTTAGTAGAGGTAGTCATTATGTTAATTGTCTAGCTATGGACCGGCAGAGGTCCGGAGTTCAAGTGCAGAGGACAGTTCGGAAACAATATGGCTGACATTTAATTAGAGTTGACCTTCTGTGTCCGACAGCTTATGAAGTGCCACAATCTGTTCAACAAGTTACGTATTACATCAGGTCAATAGGAAATTTAATTTAATTCAGAGCTATATGATGTAGGCCATAACAATAAAGGTAGGAAGGTAGGAAGTTAGGATCTTATTAATATATTAGCCGCAGTAACAATGCGATTTTCACTCGGCCCTGGGTTCGGAGGCTTAGGAAGAAGAAACCTTTCATACAATTTCCGACATTGTTTGGACCCATATCATGGAAGTATTACAATGTTTTCGCCTAACACATAGTTTGAATGAAATATAGATATCTAAAGACTACAATACAAATACCTAAATACAATAGTATTATTATTATTATTATTATTATTATTATTATTATTATTATTATTATTATCATTATTAAGGGAATTCAATGTCTTTCTACGGAAGAAGCTGACATATAATTGACCGAAATAAAAAAAAATTGTCTCATTCTTGACCCAGCAGTAAAGTTTGAAATTAATGAAGATCAACCAAAGCAAGTACATGAAGAGAAACGCGCTATTTACGTTCCATGCTGTGATCATCTCAGTCATAAACATAATATTCAAGATTTGAATGTCATTGGGCTTATATTTGGTGCGCGAGGAACAATTCCCAAATTTACATTGGGGATCCTTAGAAAATTAAAGGTTCCTGAAAAGACTCTTCAGACAATTGCATCAACCATTTTAAAATCTTCATTGAACATCATCAATCACCATCTCTATTCATCTTTATAATATTCAGTGTATATTATTTATTTCCAATAATTTTTTATCGTTTTGATAGCTACCACATCTTGTCGCAGAATATTATTATATTTTTTTATTTCATTATGTATTTTTTCTAATATTAATTTACATTTTCCTTTTTTGTTCATTTGAATTGATTAGGATGCCGATATTTTAAATCCAAGATTTGGACGGCTATCATTTCGATATACTACTACACACCGAAAGTTTTATAATTTCATCTATTTATATTTTTATCTTTTTATGGGATTATGACTCCGGAGTTTTTCCATGTAAGGTTAATTCTCACAAGTGGTATTTGAGACTAAAGTTAATGAACTGCAAAATTTATATGAAGTTCGGGCAGGCAGGAAAAATATTGTCTAGAAAGAAAAGAAAGTAAAATATCATAAATAAAATGTAACCTGGTAATTGAATGTAACATGGATAAAAATGACATACTAATGAAACTGTCCTTAAATTATTATCAACTCTTCACATGATAAATTCAAAATATTCACATTAGAACTGATTATATGTTTGCATTGATGAATGTTCGTCCGATTTCAAATAAAGAACTGGAACTGGTGTAATATACCCACTTTTTTCACTTTTCTGCCATGCTAGTTCTGAAACAATCAATTATGATGGAGAAATTTTCACTATTAAAGCAGCTCTTAAAACTTTATTATTCAGTAATACCGTAACTAATTTAATGGAATTTACTAAAGATTATTTTATTGGTCCTACAGAATATACCTGTTATGGTAACAATTAATATTGGAGGCGAAAAATTCGCTCCGGCGCCGGGGATCGAACCGGATCCTCCAGTATTAATTGTTACCATAGTAGATATATTCTGTAGGACCAATAAAATAATAATCGTTAGTAAATTCTTCTAGCAACAGTGCATATTTCCATACACATTACTGTGCATATTACTGTGGAATTCCGGCCAAGTCACTCAACTGAGTGCGCTCCTTGTATAATGGCAATTGACTTAATAAAATGTCAACATACATGCCCAACTTGGAGTCAGGTCACAAAGGGAAAAAAACACTGGAGGAGGGGAGTTCGATCCGGTGCTATGGATTGCACTTCGGCGTAGCTCAAGGGTGAGAGCGCTTGGTACGTAGAACCATGGGCCGGGTTCGATCCCCGGCGCCGCACAGTGATCTAGAATCCAAATTTAGCGGGACATATTAATAATTTTCAGCTACCTAACAGATTTTTATGAAATTTTAGACAGTAGTTACAGGTAGCATATATGTTATGTATGCAAGCTCTCGTTACATTGGTATAAGGGGAACTACCCATTATAGGGGGGGCGCATTTAGACAAAATTAGTAACTTTTCTCCTATCTGACAGATTTTTATGAAATTTTACAGAACAGTTACAAGTAGCATATATGTTTTGTATACAAGCTCTGATTACGTTGGTATAAGGTGAACTACCCCTTATAGGGGGCGCAATTAGACAAAATAAGTAACTTTTCTCCTATTTAACAGATTTTTTTGAAATTTTATACAGTAGTTACAGGTAGCATATATGTTTTGTATACAAGCTCTTGTTACGTTGGTATAAGGGGAACTACCCCTTATAGGGGGGCGCAATTAGACAAAATTGCTGGGTAACGTTCCGGTGCTGGACCCCGGACTCATTTCAACGGCATTATCACCTTCATTTCATTCAGACACTAAATAACCTAGATGTTGATACTGCGTCGTAAAATAACCCAATAAAATAAAATAGCCTAAATAGACAAAATTAGTAACTTTTCTCCTATTTAGCAGATTTTTATGAAATTTTACAAAGAAGTTACAAGTAGCATATATGTTTTGTATACAAGCTCTGATTACGTTGGTATAAGGAGAACTACCCCTTACAGGGGGCGCAATTAGACAAAATTAGTAACTTTTCTCCTATTTAACAGATTTTTATGAAATTTTACACAGTAGTTACAGGTAGCATATATGTTTTGTACACAAGCTCTCGTTACGTTGGTATAAGGGGAACTACCCCTTAAGACAAAATTAGCAACTTTTGTCCTATTTACCAGATTCTTATGAAATTTTACACAGTAGTTACAGGTAGCGTATGTTATGTATACAAGCTCTCATTACGTTGGTCTAAGTGTAACTACCCGTTATAGGGGGCCGCAATTAGACATAATTAGTAACTTTTGTCCTATCTAACAGATTTTTATCACATTTTATACAGTAGTTACACTTAGTACATTTGTTTTGTGTACAAACTCTGTTTGCGTTGGTATAAGCAGAAGTGCCCCTTACAGGGGGATGCATTTAGACAAAATTTGTAACTTTTCTTCTGTCTTAACAGATCTTTATAAAACTTTATACAGTAATCACAGGTAGTAAACTTGTTTTGTATACAAGCTCTAATTCTCTGGATTGTCTTTGTTTCGACCTCATACTTGCTGTAATGGAAAGGCTTTCTTGGGCAGCCACGACTTTTTCCAGGGGAAAGTTTTCTATAAATTTTCATTACTATCATGATGAGAACCTAATTTAATAAGTAGCTCACTAAGCCAATGTCCATTTCGTTTAAAAAACGCATATTCCTTATTCTCTTGCTCTCCAACGATAAATTATCTTACGAGGGAATATGTAACATTTTAGGTACTATTGCACCTTTTGGGCACTCTGGAAGCTTTTTGATACATAATTAACAACCTGTCATCTTGAATTCCCTGAATTGTACTGCGGAAGCAGATTCGGTTCACATATATTGAAATAACTGCAACCGAGAAAAATTGCACTAGTGCACCTCGAAAGAATAGTGCTCATAAATTATTACTTCCGCAAATCTGCGCACCTTAAGACTAGATTTAAAATAGAGGTAAATACGGAAGGAAGTGAAAAAAATCATTTTTGGACGAAACAAAGGGTTTTTTTTCTCTACCTTAGCAAAGTCTGCACTCAATGGTTATATTTATATTTTGTCCCGTGTCCATTCATGTTAATTTGACATACTATACTAACATTAAATGCAACAAAAACAAACAGTGTTACATACCCAAAGAACTACTTGACATGTTGGCACCAAATATGAATGGAATCGACCACTTACAACAGAGTTACAGCACTAAGAAAACGGCAGACTCGCGGCACTTGCTGAGTAAGAATTCTGGGTGGCGAAATGTGGCATATTACCGGCTTCTTATCTCGCTATGCAGCCACCACCGCTGATTAAGATAATCAATTGAGTGTTACTCAGTTATATAGGGAAAATAATTTAAGGGTTTAATTTCATTTTTCTGCATTTGTCCACCTAAATATGGATTTTAGACCACTGTGCGCCGGAGCGAATTTTTCTTCTCCATTATTAATAATTTAATAGAGCTGAGATCATTCTGACCCTACATTATCCATTAAAGCACTTCATACTGGAACAAATAATTATTCAGTCAAGGAAACTCTCTAACTTCAGCAGAAAGACAAAAAGGTGGCTATTTAGTGGATTCTATCACATTAAGCACAATAACAAAAGAATGTTTACAGACCATTTAGTAAGTATCGTACAAATCGATGTAGAGATATTTGAATGAAAGATACTGTTTCATTTTACTTTCCTGTTAAAAAAATATTTCACAAATTATTTTTACTGACTGCATACTAGAGCCGAAACATCTATTGGTACTGAAATTTACTTCTGAATATCTGAATAAAAGCACCAGCTGAAACCTCCAAAACGATTCCACCTCCCGTTCCGTTTCTTTTATTACAGGCACTGGTAAAGGGGGCGTGTTGTAGCTTGTACAATGTCAAGACTTGTGCGAGCGTGATGTACACCCGGCGCAATGAATTTCTGGAAATGTAAACAGCCACGCAAGGTCACATGCTCTTTACCTCCCCGTGTGGTTGGCCCACAGGGGGAGGGAAAAGGCTAAAGCATGTTTACATTGTCCGGCTATTCATTGCGCTGGCTTACGCTGTAAGTCGAAACTCGCACACATCTACGTGTACAAACAAGTCGATTCAAACATGTCGCTTTCAAGGCAGATAAAAATAATAGTTGGAACAAGTCGCGCAGATAAATATCTCATTGCTATTATTATTAAGTTTTTGCAGAAATTTCGAAGTATTAATTCCATATTTTTACGTTTCGGGCGACCGCACGACAAATAATTTTAGGAAACATTTAAGTATAGAAACCAAATTCTATTGAAAATTTTATTACTACTAATATACATATATATATACTATTATATTATAATTTGAAGTTCTGGAAACCTGCGTAATCCCAGTAATATTGTACGGATGCCAAGTTTGGTCTCTGACAGAGCAACAGAAAAACCTGCTTCGTGTGTGCCAGAGGAACATGGAAAGAAAAGTCCTCCAGCTGAGACTGCAAGACAGGATAAGGAACACCGACATCCGAATAAGGAGCGGTATGCAGGATGCAGTGAGGCTGGCGCAAGTCGCAAATGGAAATGGGGCGGACACGTGAGTAGGATGGACTGCAGCAGGTGGACGTATGCCTCGACCATGTGGGACCCACGCATTGGGAAAAGAAGCAGAAAACGTCCAAGGAGAAGGTGGTCGAAGGTGTTCCGGAGAGAGATTGGAACGCAGTGGACGAGAACAGCGAGGGACAAGCAGGCATGAAAGGACTGGAAGAAATTACGAATACTATGTAAACTGTGTATAGTTGTGTACTGTTTATATAGTTATTTTTGTGTGTTTGGATAGTTCGAGTCCGTGTATAGTTGGTATAGTTCATGTATTTTGTTAGTATAATTCTTGTGTTAAATTGTATGGTTTTTGTGTGTTTAGTTTAGATAGTTTGTGTGTTTAGACTGTATAATTTATGTGTTCAATTTGTATAGGCTTTTGTGTGTTTAGTTTGTGTGTGAGTTAAGCCTGTATATGTGTTCAGTTTGTATAAAATTTTGTGTGTTTAGTGTAGATAGTTGTGTGTTCAGATTATAATTTATGAGTTTAGTTTGCATAGCTTATTGTGGATGTTTAGTTTTCATAATTTAAGTGTTTAGTCTGTATAGTTTTTTCGTGATTAGTTGGTATAATCTGTCTATGTGTTTAGTTTGTAAGTAAAGTGTAAGCTCTCTTGGACTGGCTCCCCAAGTGTAGTAGACCTTCAGCTCACCCTACACTCCTGTAGGAGGCCGTTGCCCTTATGGGAGTTCAGGCTTTTTGTTTTCGTATTATATGAAGGGGTGAGAATGATGTAGTCCTAAGCCACACAGAGAAAATTTTACAGGACAGCGTGTTAATGGTTTAGAGTCCAATGCTATTAGGTGTGGTGTCATAATTTCTTCAGCGTATACTTACGTCATTTGTTCAGTTATTTCTATAAAAGTGCGCGCCACTGATTTTTGGAAATGGATTTTCTTAATCTGAACTTTAGAGCGAGTTACACACTGCACTGATGCAATGTCGGCTGATATCTCGTGTCTCAGGCTGAAGCGACCAAACGACGTGATAGTTACTTTGCAAGAGTAAAGAGTACTCTTTCATCGTATGATGACGCAGAATATCTGCATGGAAATATCATATGTACTTCGGTACATTAAAATAATGTATATGATATGCGTAAATCACTTCGTGATTTAAGACGGCGCTTATTCCGTCGGATCCCGGCCAACTAGTCACTCATATCGAGTGCACCTCAGCACATGTGTGGACTTCGGTCCTACGTTCATAGACATCTATAACGTAGTGCAGAGGGCGGCCACTAGAGGGAACCCAAGAGTTGGAGCTTAATCTGAGACGATTCTAACCGGCGTCGGAGTTGTATCCGGTGTGGCTTAGTGGATAAAGCATCAGCACGTAGAGCTGAAAACCCGGGTTCAAATCCCGGCGCCGGAGAGAATTTTTCTCCGTTCCATTACTCTTTCATCGTAAGAGTAAAGAAGCCTAAGCCGTGAATACTCATGGACATGGGCAGTCATCTTCAAAAACTACGCACATATCGCAAACTATAGAACTGAATTATTATGTTGCCCTACGTGACTTTGCTCAAATCGCATCTAATTTTGGAATCCAATGGTATCGAATGGAATTTTCTGGAGGGGGGCACTATGACCCAGCACTACGACCTTTCACTATCTGTTCCGCTGTCCCTCAAGTCGATAGAAAAACGTTTGACTAAGATTTTAAAACCCAACAGGGCAGCTAGTGCCGAAAAATAGGAGAGACTGGCTTATTGTCCAAGGATTGCCATTCCTTATTAACGTATGCTACGCGTGATTTAAATCTTCGAAGGAATTTCTCATATACATTTATTTCCTTTTTTTTTAGCATGAGGTTTCTTGCCTGATAAGTGGAATGATGATGTTTGTGTGCCTTTTTCTGTCATTTAACGTTCTTGAAATCGATCGTGTCGATTCTCGTTGCTTCCGCAACTCGTTCTTATTCTTTGAGTGTTTGTTATGAATCTTTGGGAACACTATTCATACTAGTGTTGAACAAGGATCGAGAAAGCAAGAGTAACAGCCCCTGAAAAGCCGAAAACCCGAACGACAGTATTGCCTACGTCGTTGATTACTTAGGCTTTCTTTCAAGACACCGGGAGTGGTCAACTCTCGAACGTCAAGCATCCTTGAATCGTCACAGTTGTTAATACCAGACTGAACTTTTATCTATTTTTGGCAACTGTTATAATATGATATGAAATCTAAATTCTTTTTCTACAGGGAAGAGGAAAAGAAATGGACCGTGGCAATGAAAATTCCAAAATTTGCCTAAGTAAGTGTGGAAAACCACGGAAAAACCATAGGCAGGTTGGTCGGTCCGAGATTCGAACGCGGATCTCCCGAAGGCGAGTTCCATGCGGAACACGTGAGTCATCTCGCTCGGTTAACCACACTTATACGCAGCTATACGAATGAGAGTCCAGCAGTCAGATTCTGGATCTCTTTCCTATCAGGGATGCCGCGCCACGGATTTCTTTGTTTATTTTGGCAATTGTTTTCAAATTACGTTTTAATTTTTGTTTGTATAAAAGCAATGTACGTGTTATGTGTTCCGTTAATAAAACGTTTTCGCTTTGATTTATTCTACGTTGTTTATGGAAACACCGAGGCAATTCATGTGAAACTACGACCTTTCAACTTGAATTAACAGAGATATACAACTACAGCGAAGTAAATTCAAAACTACTTGGAAACGAAGAGTTTTAACACAAGTTGTCGGGAATAAGTAATTAAGCACAGTTCCATTATCATGTTCTATAAACATATGGACGTAGAAAGTTTCAAATTAAACTCAAGTTAACACAGGAAATTACATTCGAAAGTTTCTGACCAGTATTAGCTTTTACTATAGTATCTGATTTTGGAGAGCCTCGACGAGCTGCTGTGGAATTAATGGTGAATGGATCTACGTTAGGACAGGTTTTGTCGAAATGCTCCCTATTCACGGAAAGTATTTAGTCTATGAGAAATGTAATTTTCTCTGAGAAAATGAGTAAAATTTACCTCAATTACGATGTTTTCCCAGTGGGGGGTTAATATGTGTAATTAAGTATGTAAATAACATAATTATGTTTTCTGCATTTTAATTTATATTATTTTATGAATAATTTCATAAAAATTTACGAATATAATAATGTAAAATCTATCAATTCGCCATGTATTAGTACAGGCCTATTATTTATCTATTACGTGTAAAGTAACAACATGTTAACAATAAGTTATTTCGACATATCAATACAATTAACAGTAAAATTATTCCATTTCAGCCCCTAACAAAGTTCTGTAAGAAAAATTTTAATATATTACTGCAAAGTGTTCGTATACTGAATTTATGAAACCTCAAATTGTAAACCAAAATTAAGTATAATTTTTAATGTGAGCGTAATTTGTTAATAAATTTACGCAACTTTCTTACATAATTTATAAGGAAAATCTTCGCAATTATATCTTAAGAGGTAGGATATACTAAATTTATTGTCAATTTTGAATTAAAATGGTCTGACGATTTATAATTTATCGGACGAGAACAGTATAAAACAATGTGTTCAAAACATAATGGGATCAAAAAATATCACGCAAAAGAAGTATATTTCAGCAAACTCTAAGTGAGGCGCACAGTTCCAAAACCCTCTAACTCCACTTTGTCATCAAAATCATTTTTTATCTCTTTATAGTAAGGATTAATGCACTCTATTGACCTATATATCAATAATGTTCATAAGAGCTCTACATATAGTGAAAAAAGTCATTTGAAAAATAGTTACTTTTCCAATATCCTCTAAATGCAATCTCTACTTTTCCAATATCCTCTAAATACCAAGCGACGTTTCCAATATTTTCTATAACCAGTATTTATTTTTTGCATATTCTAGTAGTGTAGGCCTACTGATTGTGAGATCTGGCATTTGGTATACCTTATCATGTTTTCCCGCCAGGTAGGGTCTTTGGTAGATTAGAAAAAGAATAAGGAAAATAAATGCGATCACTGACTCTTCTGAATACATCAGAATTTATGTAGAAGAAGGAACTGTTAAGAAGCTAGGATATGATGTTCCTGTCAACAGCTGGAAGGAAAGGAGTGACACAAGTGCTGAAAGTATTTTCAACGTAGCCCCTTCTAAGAGAATTTTCTTCAAAAAGGGAAGTCAGGTGTATTAGTGAGAGGAGAATGCCACTATCGTAACGATTTTGGAGTTTACCGAAGTCTTTTGAAACGAGGAGAAGCAATCCATGACTTGCAGTTGCAAAGAAAACAGTTTGGGGTGACAGTAAAAAGGAGAAAATCCGAGATATTGATCAACTTTTTTCAAAATATTTCGGTCCTTTGTGGAAAACAAACAACGATCTGGAATTTTATGCCCACCTCATCAATGAAAATGGAGAGCAAGCAGAGGAAGCAGAAGAAGACGAAGGAAACATATTGGTCACGTGAAGCTGTAGGAGTAAATGTCAATTTATAAAATGATTGTTCAAAGTAAACCTTGGACTGAGTTCTATTTTTTATTGCTGGAATTCCATTATGATATTTGTGATTTGCATACATCTGGAGATATTTTTGGTCGATGAAAGTGACGACCTGAAGCTGTAGGAGCAAATGTGTATTTATAAGGAGATTGTTCAAAGTAAATCCTAGACTGAATTCTATGTTTTTTATTGCTGGGATTCCATTGTGATATGTGTGATTGTTGCATACATTTGAAGATATTTTTCTCTTGGAATTCAGCTCAACAGTGTTCTATTAAGAGTTGAGTAATGATTACTTCGTATGTATTCGAGCACGTAGCCCACCATATCCAGATTTGTAGCACAATTATAGATTGTTTCTTGAGTAATTCTTCATCTTCAATCTGCATTGTTATTTAGGCTACGTGAACAGTATAATAATCAATAATATCATTGTAACGCTTCTATAAATAAATATGTTAGTGGAAATCTACTAAGGAAGAGACTAGTGAAGTGCTTTGTGTGGAGTGTGCCATTGTATATTTACCTGCCTGGATGGCTCAAGCGATAGGGGCAATGCATGTCTCTATCGCTTGGTCTGAAAGGTTGTGGGTTCGAGTCCCGCCTTGGCATGGGTGTTGTGTACGTACTTGTTTAAGAAAGCGGAAAACAGAAAACAGAGAAAGAGAAACGAAAAAGGGGGGAAGGAACAAATGGATAAAGGGGGGAAAAAGTAGAGTAAATTTCTATAAAAAATTTTAAAAAAATATATGGGGGCAGGAACATGGACATTATGACGAAATGAAGAGAAACAAATAGAGGCATTTAAAATGTGGATATGGAGAAGAATGGAGCGTGTGAAGTGGACAGACAGAATAAGAAACGAAGATGTGTTAGAAAGAGTGGGTGAAGAAAGAATGATGCTGAAACTGATCAGAAAGAAAGGAATTTGTTTTGGGTGAAGAAAGAATGATGCCGAAACTGGTCAGAAAGAGAAAAAAGGAATTTGTTGGGTCACTGGCTGAGAAGAAACTGTCTACTTAAGGATGCCATGGAAGGAATAGTGAACGGGAGAAAAGTTCGGGGCAGAAGAAGATAACAGATGATAGACGATATTAAGATATACCGATGATATGCGGAGAACAAGAGGAAGGCAGAAAATATGAAAGATTGGAGAATGCTGGTTTGCAGTGAAAGATCTGCGCATGGGCAGAACACTTATGGTTGAATGAGTTGAAATCTTTGTTTTCATAGGCTTCATCTCGTGTCTAAAACTTGGCATATTTAAAGTTCCTTTCCAATATCCGCTAAATACATTTTGTTCCTTTCCAATAGCCTCTAAATAAATATTGAGTTCCAAAACCCAATAAATACAAAAAAGAACATTAACTTTTGGCAATATGGTTTATAATATTTATATAAAGAATTATATTGATGTTTTCTACTTTCAAGTTAAGTTCATCAGAAAAAAAAATCAGTCATTTCAAAATAAAAACAAAAGCAGTAATAGTACATTATGCAACGAGCCTATAATGGTAGTAATTAAGACGCGAGTATGTTTGTTTATTAAACGAACGCAAGCGAGTTTCATAATTTTCATACGAGAGTCTTAATTGCTATTATAGGCAAGTTTCATACGACTTTTTATGCAACACCATATTTCTAACTTGAAATTATTCATAAGTATTCATGTTATGGTTATGTACAGTGAGGAGCGGAACTGACCTGAATTGTGAGATGTGAGCAGACTCGAAAGTATTGATTTTTTCCGAGGCAAGAATGTCATTGACCTTGATATAATCTAGAGAATAACATAAACATTAGTCTTGACATAACCTGGAAATTGATTTAGAATTTAAAAACGAGATGACAAATTGAATTTATTTGAATATTATTTACAATTAACGCTAATTATTAAAGTAACAGAACATAACCTTCTGCGACAGTATTGGATTTCCAGCCTCCGTGACTTTTCGCTAATTGTCTTTCGATTGCATATCCGAGAATGATCGAGACTTGCGGTTTTATAATGGTACAATGGTGAGTTCTGATTGGCTGAACAAATAAATTATGATGAATAGGTGTACTTTAATGAGGTGCATTAAAGGGCTACTACCAGGTGTATAATTACTACATTTCGGCATGGTCGAGCATAAAAGTTTTTTTCGTTTCCTGAAAAATTTGCTCGAATCGATTTAGAGGGTTTTGGAACTGCACGCCTCAGGTGCAAAAGAATAAAACAGATGGTAGAGGAATTTTCCACTAATAATACGCTAAGGATTCGTCTCTTAAAAGGACTGCAATTGAACACCTCCAGTATTGTATTATGACCAATAAATTTGGTTTGTTGCTAGCTGTGAATTGCCACAATAAGTTTATCTCAATTGTTAATGTTTAGTTGGTTTGTAATTTGCCATTTAAAAGCACTTTAAACACTCACATGTACTGTAAATGTTAAATTTAGTTAACTTGTAACTTCCTATTTACATTAAAAATTCATTTACACCATTGTTAATTTAATTAGCTTGCAATTTTCTATTTATATATCAACCATAAGGCAGATGCCCTTAAGACAAAGGTTGCCCAAAAGATACAGCATACTTTGAATACAGAAACAATATCATTCTAACACATAACATAATTTGAAAGTTCCCAATAATAATAATAATAATAATAATAATAATAATAATAATAATAATTTGTTTATTTAATCTGGCAGAGCTAAAGCCAGTAGACCTTCTCTTCCACCCAGCCAGATTCTAATTCTAATTGAATATAACTGACTACTTTTATTACATTAATACAAGACCGTAAAATAACATGAAAGTGAACAAAGAAAGTAAACGTAAATAATGAAAGTTAGATAAGTAATGTTAGTGAGACAATAATAAACATTGGTATTAGTAATAATAATAATAATAATAATAATGAGATAATTTTAAAAAATTACAAACCTAACAAAATATAAATAATATTAGAATTTCTGTCACTTCACTCACTATTCATACAAATAATTTTTGAGAGTTCAATTTCCATGTAAATGGTTTCTGAGAATTTGCCCTGAATATTTAACAGCAGTAACGGCCAGAGAACATAAAAACAAACCTATCATTTCAATATCACCATTAATGTTGTACTTCTGCTAAAATATTTACCGAACTGGCTCATAAAATAATGTTTCTTCTCTATGTTGACTTGTTGAGGTTGGTCAACACTAGTCTCAAATCGAACCGTTGGATCGATAATTACAGCACTATCATGTTCTCTGTCAATAGCAATTTTATCGACACTTCGTGTACTCTACATTCATTTGGACTGTAAATTACTGGTACGCTTACAATTTAAGTATCATACTCAGTCTGTTTTTACGAACTTAGATCTCATTGCAAGTCTGCTCATAAATGTCTATCCTATTTTGTTGTAATTACGATTTACCAATAGTTTCAAGTATATTAATGTACAGACCTTAAATTTATTATTGTATATTATTTATATTTCATGTGCAAGTACTGTATCTGTGTAATGGAAACTAAACTTACTTACTTACTGCAGAATATAATCGAAATTATTAATAAGCAGGCTTAAGATCCGGAAAAACTAACGAATAGAATTGAATTTACGGGAGGGGGGCACTATGGCCCAGCACTGCGACCTGTTACAGTCTACTGCGCTAGCCCTCAAGCTAGGTGCATTCCCAAATCCACACCGGCTGACCATACTAAGGTTCGCTGCATACCCAGGTGTCGAGCAGGCAACCCCCTCGTCACTAGACCAGCCCCCTCCGTGCGTCGCCAGCCGGCGATCGGGGAATGCTATGGAATGATGGCGATATGGAGAAAGGGTGACGGAATGATGTAAATGCCTAATATGGGGAAAAACGGGAGAACCCCGAGGAAAACCCCAACTGCGACCTTGTCCACCACAAGTGTCAATATGGGTTTTTCAATGAAAAATCTCAGACCTGACCGGGACTCGAACCTGGGCCGCCTGCGTGACAGGTGAGAGGTCTGACCACTCAACCACCGCAGGGTATCCGGGACAACTTAAAAATGAAGTGAAGTTACAGTGCAACGGAGTACAGATGGAGTGAGGTGGCGGTTTGAGTTTTTTTGCGTTAGAGCACAATCCAGTTCGTGAGCAGAGGTCTTCCGTCTCTCCCAATGAAACGAACTCAGGCCATTTTAAATTCATAGTGAACAAATGTATATGGTTGTATATTGTAACGCTAACGCCTTCTACATCGCCGAGGGACATGAAAACTTGTGAGGTATGTATGCTACTTCATTTTCCACCGTCACTAGATTGTACTATTAACAGTAGAATATAACGCAGCATATTGATGTCGTTGTTTACATTCACAGTATGTCTGTCAACTATGTTCAAGGAACTCTATAGTCAACTTGTGCGTACGTTGGTTGCTAAAGTGTCCCTGATCCTAAGCCTGTTAATAAACAATAAACCAATACAATATTTAGCACGTTTCCAGTGCCATCGGAAAGTGCTGTAAACATGATTATTGAATCAAATAATGTAAGCAATTTATATTCATTATATGAGGACAATACGTAGGTCTACAATATTCAGTAAGAGAAAAATTTAATACAGAGAGTACAGATGTAAATATTTACATTAAAAAAGCGGTGACAAAACTACAACAATTTGTAAATGAATATTTTCGGATAAAACTCAGACAAAGTTGGTTAAAAGAAAAGAACTGAATAGTGACCAGACAAAAAGTCCTTATAGATACACAGAATAGAAAACATTAAACCGATAGTAGAATGCAAACCAAGTGGGTGTCGATCTATTTGGTTGTCTCAGGAAAACCTAGACAGAAATATGGAACTGGAACACTTCAGCCTGTCTTACGGGAGAATACACATCGTAGCTTTTTCAGTATAAAAGCATTTTTTTTTTTGTTACTGTCTGTCGGCGTATTTTTCAGTCGCCACCATTAAGTAATTTGAAGCCAGTATACGCGTTTTAAATGGTTACTGAAAAAATAATGGATTCAACACGATTGTGGAATAGGAATTATTTACGAATCAGATATAGCCTACTCATATGTAGCGACACAACATTTTATCGTTAAACCGACTTTAAGATGATAAAAAAATATAAAGTTACTTCACTCGTTGGGGTTGATAGAAATAACTAAATATATTTGACTGACTTCAAAAAGTTACAGAGCTGTCGGCGTAGCTCAAGCGATAGGTACATTATCTTCCTGATCGGAAGCTGCACTCGGGAAGATTACCTGGTTAGATTTTCCGCGATTTTCTTCAACTGTGATGCGAATATGAGATAATCCAATGCGAATTCTCGACCTAATTTCGATATTATCAACGTTAAAATAATAACCCAGTTCAGCGTCGTTAAATAACAGAATACTGAAAAAGGAAGTGAAATGAAAACCCTTCTTGAACAATAAATATTCTGAAGTGCAAGACCTAATACTTACTTACAAATAGGTTTTAAAGAACTCTTACATAAGCCCACCATCATACCTGTCCCTATCCTGAGCAAGATTAATCCAGTCTCTATGATCATATCCCACCTCCCATCTACGTAACGACCTCCCCAAAGGTCTTATTCCCTCCGACCTCCCAACTAACACTCTATATGCATTTATGGATTCGCCCATACGTGCCCTGTCCATCTCAAACGTCTGGATATAATATTCCCAATTATGTCAGGTGAAGAATACAACGCGTGCAGTTCCGTGTTGTGTAACTTTCTCAATTCTACTGTAACTCCATCCCTCTTACCTCCAAATATTTTTCTAAGCATCTTTTCTCAAACACCCTTACCATCTGTTCCTCTCTCGAAAGACAGAGTCCAAGTTTCACAACCATACAAAACAACCGGTAATAAACCTGTTTCATAAATTCTAACTTTTAGTTTTTTTTTTTTTTTTTTTTTTTTTGAGAGCAGACTGGATGACAAAAGCTTCTCAACCGAATAATAGCAGGCGTTTCCCATATTTATTCTACGTTTAATTTCCTCCGGAGTGTCATTTATATTTGTTACTCTTGCTCAAAGATATTTGAATTTTTCCACCTCTTCAAAGGAAATGTTATGTTTTATTTAACGACGCTCGCAGCTGCAGAGGTTATATCAGCGTCGCCGGATATGCCGGAATTTTGTCCCGCAGGAGTTCTTTTACATGCCAGTAAATCTACTGACACGAGCCTGTGGCATTTAAGCAACTTAAATGCCATCGACCTAGCCCGGGATCGAACCCGCAACCTTGGGCATAGAAGGCCAGCGCTATACCAACTCGCCAACCAGGTCGACTCTTCAAAGGATAAATTTACAATTTTTGTACTTCCATTTCGTATTATGTCCTGGTCACGAGATATAATCACATAGGCCTACTTTGTTTTCTCGGGATTTACTTCCAAACCTATTTCTTTACTTGCTTTCAACTAAAATTCCCGTATTTACCCTGATAGTTTGTGAATTTTCTCCTAACATATTCACGTCACTCGCATAAATAAGCAGTTGATGTAACCCGTTCAATTCCAGATCCTTTCTGTTATCCTGGACTTTACTAATGGAATATTCTAGAGCAAAATTAAAAAGCAAAGGTGATACTGCATCTCCTTGCTGTAGCCCGCAGTGAATTGGAAAAACGTCAGGCAGAAACTGGCCTACACGAACTCTGTTGTACGTTTCATTGAGACACATTTAATCGAACTAGCTTCTTGGGAATACCAAATTTAGTAAGAATATTATATAAAGCTTCTCTCTTAACCGAGTAATATGCCTTTTTGAGCAGGACGTACTGTATTATAAAATGGGTTGAAATACTCAAAGCACAAATGAGTCATCATATTCACACTTTTATATTTCTCACGAGACACACACACTTACAATCTCTCTCACCCTCCCCCCCCTCTCTCTCTCTCTCTCTCTCGCTTTTGGAACTTCAGTTTCTGATATGTTATGCGCTAATCATTTTTATGAATTCCTGGTTCATTTTCGACCACTCTGATGGTCAGCTCCAAGTGTGTTCTTATTCCCACAGCCGTGACCTTATAAAAATGACACACATGCGCATGCCAAAATTCGGCTCCACTTTTGGATCTATAACTCCGTCTCCAAGTCTTTTTTTTTTTTGTTCTCGTCCGACCATAATACCAGCCTCTTCTGAACCCTAATATCTAGTCTTATATCTATATCCGTGACTGAGTTTACTTTACCTTATCTTCTTTTTATACAGCTCTCTGTCCTTACAAATATATGACATTTTAACAATATTTATTTTTCATTCGTTAAAAGAAAGTGAATTTTTTCTTTGCCGTAAAGGAACATTCTTATCACAATATTATGTTGAAAACGGTACAAAGGAGAAATTAGATAAACATAAGAATCTCTAGGAAAAACTTGGAGCAGAATCGCTTTGCTCAGAATATTTACTTGGACTCGAGCGCTCTTTAATCAGAAAGAGTCACATGGCTTAGCCATGGCTAATGTAAGAAAGTTATGAGATTAGAGTTTCACCTTCAATACTTAGGCCTATCATTAGAATGTATTACTTTCTACATAATTTTGTGCCTTGAACTGTAATAAGAAAGCATCGGTTTTTGTCCAGTTATGGCGGATTCTGAGCGCCGTCTATTACTGAAGAGACTGTTTTATATATTCAAAAATAGATACAAAACAATACATATTTTCAGACACTCCATGGAAAATACCATCATATCAGGATAAGATATTTTCAGACTTTTTAAAAGAGTTTACAATATACATGGTGTAAACGATATAAAGTGACAAAGAAATACTGGTGATAGAGCATAAATTACTGAACAAAAAAAAATTTAAGAAATTCTTTTCTGTAACTTTTGTGGTTTCTCTAGAAAAAAATTGTATCTGTCAGACTAACATTTTTTAAAATGATAGTAGACCGTCATTTTTTACTTCGGTTCGCCACGTATATAACTATGGTGATATACTTATTGACAAATCAGGGTATTCTGTTGTCTGTTGTGGTGGTGTGAGCGTGTGTTGGACAGAAGATCATTGGGAATGACGTTCACATTTACTCGAACAGTAAATATTAGACTACTATAAATCCTAAAAACATTGTATTTTAGGAATTAAAAACAAAAATAGAAGAAAAAATTAGATGTACAGTCTACCTAATTTTGGAAATTTATTTCGCTTACAACCTGCATATATTATTTTCTATTCTAATGTTTGCTTCTGGGCATTTCATCCAACCGTAACGTGAAATGCAAGTGTAAGCTATACTTGTTCATCCTTAAAGGAATATAATCCAAAGGACCTTAAATTATCCAGACAATTCTTAAATATAATTATGTTGCAAAATAAAGCAATCAGTATAATTGAAAATAAATGTCATTGGTGCGTATTATGCGTAATGAAGGAAAATAAGAGAAAGTTTTTGTTTTTATTTGCTGATTGTAAAATGAAAACGCAGCATATTTTGTGTAATTTCATAAATTTAATCAATAAAGATGATTCATATTCTCTCTTGAAGGGTATAAACCATTTTAAAATAACACAACTATTACATTTTTTTTTCGTTGTTGGTAACTCTATAGCATCTATTAGATGCTTTATGGTTGTGCTAACAGATGGAGTTACTTGTCAACAATGTGACGCTGAAATGTGTGTTCAGGTTACTGCTCAGCGACAGTCCTAATGTATTTTTTATATTTGTGATGATTGGTTAATTAATATTAACCCGACACACAATCATACAAATTTCCAGACTCTAGACACCCAGGGAATTCTTCTGCTTCAAGAAATATTTACCGAGAGCCGAGCCCGAGATTCGAACCCAGGACCTCCTGATCTGGAAGCCAGCATGCTGACCAACAGACCACGGAGGCAGTCTACTTTTACATGAAATGTTCAATAAGTTTTTGTGGCTTTATTCTCTTCAGCTCTAATCAACAACAATAACAACAACAATCCAGGTTGCCAGGCGACGATAGAAAACAAAAGATGCGAAAACAAATGAATGAGGTGTTTAAACAATTGAATATTCTTTCACACACACACACACACACACACACACACACATATATATATATATATATATATATATATATATATATATATATATATATATATAAATAATTTGAACTGGTAGTGGAAATTACTTGAAAATTGCTGAACGGACTTTAATAAATGGTCCCTCATTTTGAAGCTTGGCACAAAATGTTTTTCATAAAAACAGTAGTTTTTAGTGAAATGTCAATTTTCCTACATGATTTTCCTATTTTCCAAAATCCATCTGTCGTCAGTTTTGAGAAATAATGGCTTTTCAGAATAAAACAAAACACAAACACACTACACTACACAATATCACACAAAGGCTATGACCTGCAGGATAACTGACATATTTAGAGTTCAGATGGCTCAGATTCTCTGACATCATAATGTCAATATGTCGAGCTTCATTTGTGTAACTTTTTCAGGAAGTTTCTATAATATATGTTATTATAAACTTCAAGACTTGCTAAAAAGAATTTACAGGTCAGATTCTAGATTCTCTGGTGTGTAATTATCTGAGTACAGCTCTCTGTACCTATATTGGATATTAAAAACTACAAAACTTAAGAATGTTTGATGATATTATTACAGTTAGAAATGGATTTGAGAGAGGTGGAATATGATGGTAGAGACTGGATTAATCTTTCTCAGAATAGGGACCGATGGCAGGCTTATGTAAGGGCGGCAATGAACCTCCGGGTTCCTTAAAAGCCACTTGTAAGTAAGTGATATAGAAGTTCATATATGTGACTAGCCGTACCCGTGCGCTCCGCTGCACCCGTTAGAAATAAGTATAAAGTAATTACATAATTAAAATAGGACATTTGATCCAGGGAACATTCGTGTTTGATAGAAGGATAAATCGTTTAATATGTTACTTAATTTTGATTGTATTTAAATAATTAAAATGCGATCATTTTGGTCCAGAGACCACTCATTTGGTGCAATGACAATTCCTTTAACATGTTTCTTAATTTTTATTACATGCATCCATACTTTAATGAAGACTGACATATCATTTAGATTTAATGTGTATACTTTATTTTACTTGCTATATGTTTCCATTGAATTATGATAATAACTTAATTTTAACCCTTGTTTTCTACGTATTCAGTAAATGGCGCTTGGACCACTATGGTTCTGGACCCTTCAAATAACTTAAATAACTTAAATTATATTATATTATATTATATTATATTATATTATATTATATTATATTATATTATATTATATTATATAAAAATGTGTTGATAACGGATGTACACCGATAAGTAAGTTTTTAATTTGTTATGGGGGCTCTTGAATCTCAGGAGGAACAAATTTTATTTTACAACAGCGCAACATAATCTGCTTGGCTCATTACCCATTTTTTTTGCATTGCATTTAATGCATATGTATTTTATGTATTTTAACACGATTCAATTGAGCATAGTTAAAATTTTGATTATAAAATAATGGAATGTTAAACTAACATATTATTACTGCATACTAAATCAATACATCCTTGTGGTTCGTTAATTCTCTGAGATAAACATTATTTTAAGAAATACAGGAAACGAATACACAGAATAGCCTATCAAGTTGTTTGTGCATAAGAAGCTATTTTAATTTATCTGTCCTCAATTCACTCAGAAGTTAATGTAATAACATTATAACATTATGTCCATATAGAGAAACTACACTTTCCAATGGTGAAATAATAATTAATTACACAAATCGGTTAATTTAGCTTCCGATATTACTTCATACAAACACAGAAACATTCTCTGTAGGCTATGATTCATAGCTTTCGATTGTTGTTGACCAAGGCCCCTTATAGACGAAGTCATTTGTTTATTTCATTACACCGCCTTAGATGGCAGTTACTTTAATTTTGAAACTCATTTATCTCATTAAATATCAGTCCTATCAAATTTTTTCAAAGAATAAAACTTATCGGAAATGATTTGTAAAGAAAGTTTTGCTATATAAAATTTTTCACAAAAATCAATAATAAGCGAGATATTTCGATTTATTTAATTCAGACCTCCTTATAACCCCCCTTTTAAATAATGTATTTTGAATGCCATATAGCCTATAATCTAAGTTACAACGAACTTAATTTATATTCCAATTGTCATCGAAATCGGTTCAGCCATTATCGCGTGAAAAGGTAACAAACATACAGACAGACATACAAAAATTTCGAAACGCGATTTTCGGTTTCAGGGTGGTTAATTATATATGTTAGGACCAATTATTTTTGGAAAATCGAAAATTACCAGAAAAATTTCGGCTACAGATTTATTATTAGTATAGATTACCTTCAATATTGTCTGGAGGAAGCGCAAATATTACAATGCCTAAGGAAGGCATTACTTACTGATAAAATAAGAGACCTACAAAATGTTGTAGTATCCCGATCACTTTAGCAAGATCTCTTAGCAGGATAAAATGATTCTACCCTCTACATTTCAAGGTAGTTCACGAAACATGTAGTAGCTATACCCAGACGCTATATCTATTGTTGGAAAGCGTGGCAAACCTGATATTTTCTTAACTCTCACCTACAATCCGCAATGACCTGAAATAGTTACTGCTTCACTCCCACATAAAAAACCGACTGATCGTCCTGACATTGCTACTTGAGTTTTCGCACTGAAACTCAAGAACTTGTAGGTGTATAGGTTCAATAAAAAGTATTTAGCATAAAGAAAACCATTCAGAGGGGTATGTTTCATTATTATGGAAGCAAATAACTTCCAAAATGTCTGGTATTCTTCATTGGAAATATATTTGACAAATTTTAATTTGAATTTCTAATGAACTTAGTCTGCAGCATTTTCTGCACAAACTAATAGTTTAAGTATAAACATATAGGGGTGCCATTTGGAATTTCGAAGTGGGAGTGGCTGGAGTGTGGGAGTGAAATCTAAAATGCAATTAAGCCTGCTTTCAGACTTTCCCCTCGATATCTAAAGTGACGTGATTTTTATTTAAATTGAATTCAATTTAAATAATTAGTTATTTAGACTGGGAAATTTTGAAATGAAAGCTATGTGTATTATATTCTCTGTTGCAGAAATGAGACTTAGTTGAAGACCACCTATGGATCTGATTTAAGAATTCCGTGATGTGAGCTGGGCAATTCACGAAGGATGTAGGCTACATTCATATCCCAAGCGCAGTTGGAATTCACGACAGCAGCTTCTACGAAGAAGAATTAATTACAGAGGTTCTTCCCTGTTGCTTATTTTACGACTGGCGAGCTATTACGTACATGAAACAGACGAGCTTCTGAAAAACGCCCGAGTTCAAATTCCTCATTCAGCGCACTGTATGTGCCGAACAAATTTAAAGAAGGTAGGCCATGAGATCTACCAGAACCCCCCCTAAATTATTTTTATAATTGCACAATCGATTCTCTTTATTTCATCAGTGGTTGATTAAATGTTAATGACTATTTCGGTATGATGAAGGTGGAGGGAACGTAAACTGAGATTCGTTACGCAAGCCCAATTAGTAGTAACAACTGCGTATCTGTTCTCTGCCCTATTCATGGACTGAAAATTGATTCCCTCCTATTGTGTGGAAAAGTTATAAAACAATGCTCGCTTTCAGAGCAAAGTTTGTTCACAAAACGAAAAATAACATTTTTATTATGTATATGTTTTCTCCGTTCATTTCCTTCGCTAAGGTATTTTTTTAACAAGTTCAGTGTTTTCGAGCACATCACTTTTACTGACTTCTACAGTACATGATGACTAAAAAAATAGCATCGAATACAAAACATATTTTCTTTTTACTTCTGGTAAAATTAATTTCATACTTATATATACTACCTACCAAACAGTAATTGGGCACCGTTTTTGTCCCTTTAGAACCTCGTGGTACCAGCTCTTGTTGCGCTAACACAGGCATGGCGAAAATGTGACTCGCGAGCACATTGTGGATCGTAATGATAGCAATGAATTTCTCTTTGCTTCCTACCTTCCACAACCTCTACCCTCTCACTCACTGCAGACATACTCCGTTCCATTTGTATTTGTCTCTGACCTGCGAGTGGCGTATCGTCGCAATGTCTCTCTCGAAACCATGTACCTCTACAATAACGAAAGTTTCAAGTAGGATGGGAGGACGCATTTTTTGTTGCCAAAATGATGAGAATATTAAATGTATGATTTGTTCACAAGTATTACGATGAAAACGGTTGTATAACATAAAACGGCATTATACTACATGTCACTCATGAAACATTAAAAGGTTAAGTATTATTATTATTATTATTATTATTATTATTATTATTATTATCATCATCATTATCATCTCTGTACGTTCGATCCTTTTACAGCAGATGTACGAATAATGTGGTTAGATCTTCAATTTAAACTCACAGATTTACAATGTGATGTTAAATGAAAGCTAGATGTAAGGACTTGCAAATGTTGAAATTTTCAAATCTATGCCAAAAAATAAATATCCGAAGCTTCGTTCTTTCGCTTGCTCTGTTGAAGCCATGTTCGCTACAACTTACGTTTGCGAAAAATTAGTTTCGACAATGAAAATAGCAAAAAAACAAAATTTAGATCACGACTGACAGAAAAATACCTTCCTGATCAATTACGACTGGCAGTAAGTGACATAATTCCTGATTTTGAAACTCTGTCGCAGAGACATTCTGAAGGCAATTAATTTTAGGTTGTAATAATGTGTCCTATGTTTTCTTATTCATTTCTTTCTTCGTTACACATACTACACATTAGTTTGTAACCGTATACTGTATAAAATTATATTCAAGTGCTTGACGTAAGGAAAATTAAAATCCGTTAATAAGTCAGACAGTTGCTTCACTTCCCCTTCGGGTGTCCGCTCCCTCCATAGGTGCTATGCACGTTGCAGGTTACACAGTGGCTCGGCGCTCGATCACATTTTCGCCACGGCTCCTCTAACAGCAGCCACCCTGTCAGGCATGCTCTCCACTAGTTTGTGTAGGATATCCTCTGGAATTCGTCGCCATTCCTCTTACAACATGGCACTCAGTTGGACAATGGAAGCTGGGCACATGTTTCGACGGCTACTAATGTTCACTGGGTGGACTGGCCGGCACAGAGTCCTGATCTCAATCCCATTGAGCTCCTTTGGGACGAAATGGACCGGCGATTCAGGTCTCGGGAGATGCGGCCAACTTTCATTATCCAACTGAGTGCCATGTTGCAGGAGGAATGGCGACGCATTCCAGTGGATATCCTACACAAACTTGTGGAGAGCATGCCCGACAGGGTGGCTGCTGTTATAGCAACAAGAGGTGGTACCACGAGGTCCTAAAGGGACAAAGCAATGCCCAATTACTTTTTGGTAGATAATGTATATACAAATAGCTTTTAAGGAACCAGGATGTTCATTGCCGCCCTCACATAAACGCGTCACTGGTCCCTGTCCTGAGCAAGATTAATCCAATCTCTAGCGTCATATCCCACCTCCCTCATATCCATTTTAATATTATTCTCCCATCTACGTCTCGGCCTCCCTCAGATCTTCCAATTAACACCCTATATGCATTTCTGGATTCAACCATACGTGCTACATGTCCTGTCCATCTCAAACATCTGGATTTAATGTTCCTAATTATGTTAAGTGAAGTATACTATGCGTGCAGTTCTGCGTTGTGTAACTCTCCATTTTCCTGTAACTTTATCTCTCTTAGCCACAAACATTTTCATATGAACCTTATTCTCGAATACTCTTAACCTCTGTTTCGCTCTCAAAGTGAGAGTCCAAGTTTCTCAACTATACAGAGCAACCGGTAATATGACTATTTTATAAATTCTAACTTTCAGTTTTTTTAAAGCAGATTGGCTGAGAACAGTTTTTTAACCGAATCAGTTTCAGTATATTCCTTCTTCATCCACTCTTTCTAACAAAGCATCGTCTTTTATTCAGTCTGTCCACTTCACACGCGCCATTCTTTTCCATATCCACATTTCAAATGCTTCTGATTTACATCATTCACAGAATTTGAATCTATGACCATAGTGCAAAAGCTGCTCTTTAGCTGTGTTATACATCATAACGTACAAAATTGGCGTTTCATCACAAAATTTCTGCATTATATCCATTTGTCCTCCGTTGTTTCATTTCTCAGAAGTTTTATACATCTCGACCACTAAAAGTGTATTCAAATTTGTTTAATCTCACGCCGTAAGATTTATAATTAGTTATGATATTGCCTTTTAAAGCACAGTTTGACACCACTGGAAACGAATGCTTTGAATCATCTTAATTTTATCGCGTTGCAAATATATTAACTATATGTGGGACTATCCATTTGGCATATGCTCTCCTATCGCTAAGTAGTCTACAGGCCTATACCGATAACTGTAGGACAAGAATATTGAGCAAAATTCCACAGAAGAAACAAGCGTCATTCTTCATCAAATTTCGATTGAAACGCTGTCAGACTTATGAAGATCAAATATTTCAGAACTTTCAGAGCGTAATTTGTTCGTAACTTATAGTTTCGTTAATAATTTTTGCAGGCAGGATATTTAATCTTCATAAGTATTTTTTTCTGAAGTTTCAGACTGTGTATAGTTATAACACGAAAGGCAGTACAGGCTCGTGCGAAGGATTATAATACGTGTTTGTATCTATTATGTACAAATACATGCATTTCATTCATTCATTAACTGTAGATGACGCGACAGTGGACTATATCATAGTCTTCAATATAGCATAGATTTATTAATACATTACACAAAAACTCTTCACTTATAGAAGTTAGCTAAAATTTTAATACAGATTTGAGAAGTTCGTATTTACTTCCGTATTTCATTCACAATATGTATGATTCAAGTCTTGTACATAGGACGTTGAAAACTATTGAAAATGGAAAGTGAACAAAAACTGTTACATTTTTTTTATAATTACGTAACAATATGCAAGATGTTCATTGGGAAATGAAATAAATTACGTACATACAAAACTCTTCATTTGCCTTTAATTTACATATAGGTTTGTGTTGTCTAGCTCTTACAGGCATCCAGTTATTGGCATTCAACGATATTACTTACATAAATCAACGTTATTCAAGGATAAAAATATTTACGTGAAAACCGTTGTCATGCTGACGTCATGTAAGGATAAGCTCCATCGCCTCTTCGACTAGTATTAAGGTCTAGGAACAGTTCAGATATGGATTCGAGTCAATAATCATCAATTTAAAACGTGTAGTTGCTGAAGAAGAATCTGTACTTCCAAATTGATTGAAATCAGAAATAGAGTCAACTGAACTGAAGTTCCTAATATGAGTCTCGGGATCATATTCACAACAGCACATTTTGAGTATAATTTCGAATATACAAAGCAATGAAAAGTCCATGAGTTTAAACATTAACGTACAGAATAGATCTACTTTGAACCAAAGGATCTAAGAAAGTGATGAGCCCGGTCGAAACAAGTTGCCTAGGTGAGGTTTTTTCGGGGTTTTTCCCCTCACTCCTATGGATGAATATCAGGTAACTTTATCAGGCGATTGGAACTCCACTCATCTTCACCACTTCCTTTCTTCCCCTATCATCCTTTCATTCAACATCCCATTCCTTCTTCTGGTTTTCAGATCGCTCTACGGACGGCCCTCCGAAGCTGCTGCTCTCTCGACCGGCCTCCGAGGATTGTATTCAAGTGATGTTGGATAGCTTCTGCAACGGAACCCGGGGCAGAACTACTCGGGGGAAGACTTCCGCATCGGACCGTTAAGGGAGCCTTGGTGGGGGGTTGCCGAAACAGAAGTGGTATATGGACTCTGTTGGCTGTAGGGACCGGTCGTTAAGAGGAGTCAAGTGGTTAGGTCGGTGCGCGTAGAGGATCAGTGGGCACGCAAATCATCCCATATGAGGGGGGTGTACAATAGACGTCAAGGTCGTAGTGCGTGGGATGTTCCCTCCCTCCTAACAAGAAAAAAAGTGATTGTGATAGTGACGGTAGAAGAGATGATAATTATAAGGGATATCCTCTATTTTTAATTACTAATCATATAATCGCAAATTCCATATTCTACAGTTCAGATTTAAATTCTTTAATGAAGTGGCTTATACATTGTGAGTGACACAGAAGGTCATGTCATTACGAACTTCTTATCTTATACATTTTTTCTTTCTCTTAAGCTAGATGGAAAATTCTGATTAATAGAAATAACATTGTCTTAGATTTTACACAATTCAATAATATGGTACCTTTCAATGAGTTCATATACGAGGTTCTTTGTTCCATCATTTTCTGTTAGTTTGTTTATTCATGTATTAATATTCTGTTTTCTATGAGCTTGTAGTCAGAATTCAATTTTAGCCATAATAATTCGAAAGTTCATTAACGATTATAATAGAAACTTACAACTGAAATACACAGAATCAGTCATTCAATGCAGAACAAGTGGCTCTGCTCCGATTCATGTTCTAACTCTGCAGATTGTAACCTGATTTCATTCATAGAAACTTTGTCTTTCATCTGAGGTTATTACTGCTGATTTAATCTAAAGAGGAAGTCGTACAACAATTTAACTTTTAGTTTAATAACTTTGACTCTTTTGTCTCGTGCAATATGTGTGTGCTGTATGGATTATACTGCACAGTCGACTGCGTTTAAGAACGTAGTTTTCGTGTAAAATCAAATTCAGGCGAAGACAAGTGGAAATTTCTTGCATCATCTAAGCTATTCTAGTCGTATGTTGAAATATAAAGTTGCTGAAGTCTTTCAGCTACTTATTTGTTTCGTCTTCACTGACGTATCATTCGTAAGTTTTAGAAGTTTCAATTCAATTGAGTAGGCTATATTTGGAAAAAAATTATATAGTTACAAGGGTTGAAACACAATGAGGTTAGGAGATAGAAATGAAACAAATCTCAATTGAGGAGTTTTATGTAATACGGGCCCATACCGTCATGGGCCCTTTTTAGGGAGATTACATTTTCTGGGTGTCTATAGTTACATTGTTACACCTGCTAAGTTTCATTGCGATATCTCGATTTATGAAAGTGCGTCAGCCATTTTGAAATCAGTAGTTGTAGGAGAGATAAGCCATTACGAGAATGAACAGCAGTTATATTATTGATTATGTTATTTTAAGATGTTTGAGATAGCTGTTAATGATGGCACTAAGAAATGTAAGGGACAGTTAAGAAAATATTGTGCTGCGAAGAAGATTAAAAGGAATTCCGGCGAAAACTATACATTTGTTACTGGTGAAGCTATTTCTAGCAAATAGTTTCTTCTATGTTGAATCTTTCGTACACTACTTTTAACACTTGAATATAAACAATTGATTAAATGGCGATCTTACTCGTGTTAATTACGTAAGCATGTGCGGCTTACAGCTGTTTCGGTGCTACTTGACACCATCTTCAGAGCCTTCTGTGTCTCGGCGCCATCAATTATCAAGTTCTTCTAGTTACACAATTCTGCAAAAGTGTTTTGAAAAATGTGCAGTAACAAAACAAGTAGATTTAAACAAGAAATACTTCAATAAAAATGACTGACATTAATACTGACACTAGGTTATTGGGAAGCCAGCCTGTGCAATGAACCCAGCAAAAGAAGAAGATGTGCGCAGTTTATTTAAATTCCTGGAGCAAATGATGTTGCTTGGTACGAAGACGTTTTCTTGCAATACAGAAGTGAAAATGCACAAGGAGCTAGAGATGATGAACTAAATCTGAATGATTAACTTCACTTAGTGTTAAGAAAGAATCATTTATGTTTCAAATTTCATAAGAAGTGATTTATGTTTACGTTTTGTTAAAATCTGTTCAAGATAATTTTTGTTACCGGTACCCGTTTATTCCTAAGTTGTATTTTCGTATTACCACATTGTGTAACATAACAATGTAACACTTCTATGTAAAAAAGGGATCATGGACAGCTGTTCCCCCTACAAAGGACCCATATAAGCATCATTTCGAACATCAATATCTAGCATGAACACTGAAGAAAAACTTAGTTTCTACTTATCACTTGATAAAATAAACAAAAAAATAAATAAATTTTTGTATAATGTTGCACCAGTAAAAAGCAATAAATAAAATGTTATGCATAGTTGAATTCTTTATTCCTATTTTTCACAAAATATGATTTGCTGTCATAGGCCCTATTAGCCTACATAGAACTCAATTATATGTAAAGGGCTACACACGCTCAGGACGCCTGTTCGGTTGGCCTGAGCAGTCCAAGCCTGTGCAGGTAAACTGTGAGTCTGTATGCGCTACAGCTCAACTGTACAGGCCGCAGGTGATCGAATTGAATTGAGGAACTAACATTCTAAATGTGCTAAGTGCCAAAAACAACTTTCTGAGATATTGATAAAAAAACACACTGCAAAATTCATGTTGAGATAACTACAACACTGTCTTTTGGCGCACGAATGGGTCACCTATAGTTGGGTTACGACAAAGACAATTTAGTATGATATTCTCATATGGATGTTCTTCCCTTAGATTGAATAAAATGAAATTTGAAAACTTGGCACTGCAAATCCAGCATTTTCTAATCTTTCTTAATTTCTGCCTTTCTCTTAGTCTCAATCAATCAATCAATCAATCAATCAATCAATCAATCAATCAATATCTATCAATTGATTATCTTCTTTTGCTCACTCACCAAATTAAAAATAACCACTCCAACTGTAGAATATGATCTCACTTTAAAAGCCCCGCAAGTACCTCACCGGGTAATGGTCGTTTCCATCCGTGACCGGACACCTCCACCGATTTGACGACACTCGAATGCCACGATGTACAGTATTTATTTATTAGATAGAATTAAGATGAAATTATTAGTAAATTCTTACGTTACTCAGATTCTTCACAGAAAAGAGGAAATTGTCCTTAAAGCAACGCCCAGCATAACATCTTAGTCAAAAAGGTAAAAATTATGATATTACAATATCAAGAGAAAAAGACAAAGATAATGGCGTACTAGGGAAAAACACCAATAAAATAGGAATAGTAGTTGAAAATAGAATTATACAAAACGTCTGCTCCTTCAATCATTTGGGTTGTGAAATTATCAACAGAATCTCACTAGAGGTTTTGATTTATCTAGAGAAAATCAAAACTCGAGTGAGATTTAATTGACTATTACACGATTAGAAGAAAGTATATAAAGATTAGACGTAACAAAGTACTCCATTACAATATAATATTAATTGACTTACGAAAATAAAACTGTCTTCAAATGTATTATTGTACCATCTCAACATTACGCTAGATGGCAGTAGTGTTTTATGATTATGTTTTCTTGTTATCAGTTGTGGAATCTTCATTGAACTCTGTGGACGGTTACTAGTCAAGAAGGCTTTGTTGATTCAGTTTCACTTTTATAAAAACATTTGCATTCCACTTCAATCATCCGGACCCCAGTAATCAACGTCACTTGACAGATGATTTTCAATAAATCTTACATTAAACAATCTCTGATACGTGACTATCCATATCATCATATAGCAGAAGCTATAACAAACATAACCTATATAATATGAACAAGTGTTAGAAAAGTTTTAATTAGGGATTCATTCATTCATTCATTCATTCATTCATTCATTCATTCATACATTCATTCATTCATTCATTCATTTTATTCCATAGATCTTACATGAGCAATGAAGCTTTAAGATGTGGAACATGTCAACATTTTACAATATTAGAATTACAATTTTTACAAATTTTTATAGTTTTACAATTTAGTAATTTTCTACAATTTTTACAATTTTGTACAATTTTTTTACATTTTTTTTACATTTTTTTTTTACATTTTGGCGAGATGTAGTGAGATGAGATGAGGTCCGAGGATTTGCCAAAATATTACCCGGCATTTGCCTTTTCGGTGGGGGAAACCTCGGAAAAACCCAACCAGGTAATCAAATCAAAGGGGGTAATCAAGAAACGTTTTAATTAACGATGATGAAATAAAAAATAAACATGAATAATTTTAAAAGAAAGAATTATTGAAAGTACAATTTTCAAACTTGAATGTTTCAGTGGTTGGTGGTTCAGTTGATGTTATATTGGACGTGTGCGTAAAAGAAGTGAACTCGTTGATGTACATGGTGTATCCCTCAACTTATTCAGGATTTCCGAATGGTGCTCTTCATATACTGTATGACCAGTGATATTTATTAATTCTTGTTCTTGAATGCCAATGCGAGTCATATTTGAAAATGCTGTGCATCGACTGGAGTGGTTTGTAATTTTCTGTCTTTTGACGTCCAGACCAGTGCAGTTTGAAATGTTGGCAAACAAAGAAACAAATGCTAGTGTAGTGATAAAAATAAACAAATGCTAGGGACGCGATAAAATTGTGCGATAACCAGCCATGATTCGTTAAAAGACGTCCTTTCGTACCGTTTTATTGGTCAAAAGTAGTGTGACGTAGTAAAAGTGTAATAGCCAGTGAAAAAGATAAGAAATTAATGAAATATAAAACGATATGCGGAACTATAAATAAACCTTCAAGGAATTAAACCAGAAACGAACCAGAAATCAAATTCTACAAAACTATGGCAGTCCCTACGATACTATACGGATATGAAAGTTGGGTACCTTCGTAGAAAACAATGACCAAACTACAGAGTTGTGAAATGAAGTTTTTTGAGGAAAACTGAAGGATATATGAGAGAGGATATGCTTAGAAATGATGATATCAGAAAATAACTACAAGTTGGAGAAATTAACTCAAGAATGCAGCGATATAGGTAGACGCAAGTGGATTCAACATATCGAGAGGATGGGAGATGCCAAACTTCCGAAAGCAGCTTTCCATTATGCCCCCAGAGGAAGAGGTGCAGGAAACCAATAAGAAGATGGAGAGAGACACTGTGAAGACGGAACAGGCAACAGCATAAACAGTGAAGAGTAGAAGAAGAAGGAGAAGGATGAGTACAGTGAAACAGAAAGTGTTGAAAGAGTTAAGAAACACCAGAGAACCAAAAAAGTATTCTCCAACACAGGGTCGCTACGGTCTAGTCCGCGTGAATCGTCACTGAAGAGTGAATATTTCTTTCTGCAACTTGATCCTATAAACAATTCATGTAAGTATTGCCGAGGTCACAAAAACGTTTTTTATTACTAAAGCAGTATTTAAAGAAGCATCTTCAGATCCTAGTATCTAATTAATATTATCCAAAACACAAATTCGGTATCCATTCCAGATAACACGCTAACATGCAGAAGATCAGAGTATAAACCATATTTCATAAATTTAGTTAATAATTCGCTATAAAACACAATTATGAGGATTATTATATAAAAATTACAAGAAAAGAGAGTACACTTCATACTGATAAAAATGTCACGCACAGTTCTACCCAAACACAGCCTATAACTATAAGAAGAAACTAAGTAAACGAGAAAGATACATTTACACTGATTTTTTGATGTTCAGATACGGGAATACGCACTACTACAACAATAACACTCACTTTCACATTCCTACGCCTCACCGCATTCTTGAATATATTCATGAACTCTGAACTCGGGCACGCATCGACAACCAACGAACTAGAATGCCGAATACCTCTGAGTGATCGACACACGCTTTCTTACTGAAGTAGCGAACGATACGGATCAGGGCTTTTATGGAAGCGAAATTCTGCAGCTCTGATAGAATTATGTTCGATGGGTTAGACATTTTGTAGATGAGGTATGGAACCCCTCTACACAGAGTGCAACCTTGACGTGGTGAGAGGGCTTGTGTGCTCTTTGATCTCCAGGATCAGAAGGCCAGACTAATAGCAGTCCAATAGAAATTAATGCTTTCAAATAGATAGAGGGAGTCTGCATACGGCACCTGTATCCGTAACGCAGAACGCACGCGCCGCTTTACAATAAAATTTATATATCTGTCGAATATGACCAGATTACCTGCTTTATATTTTAAACACTAACTTCAATATGCTGTGAAGTCTATGAGTCACTTTAGAAATTATTTTCGATAAACTAAACCTTTATTTCGTTTTAAGTTTAAGCATTAATTTTGTGCAGTTTTACCAAAGTTTAATGAATTTAAAATCGTAAATTATACAATGATTATATACTCAGATTCGTAGAAATTCAGAAAAGCCTAAGATAAGCCGAATTAAAATTAAAATTTCGTAATACGAATTTCAGAATGTCGAAAAAAATATTTTATAATAAAAGTACAGTAATTGCAAAAAAAACCGTACCTACCCTTATAGCTGATTTCAGAGCTTTGTTCACTCCAGAGCACGATAGACTGGTAACTAAGACTTTCGTGGTTCGAATCCTGCCTGGGAAGGAAACTCTTTTTTGTTCCTTATTCAAATTTATTCTCAATACTTTTCGATTTCAGCGATATTTTACTACTTAATTAACTTATTAATTATTCTTAGAACATGAATTTTACCAGCAATCGAAAAGTATTGGGAATAAATTTGAATAAGGAACAAAAAAAAGTTTCCTTCTCAGGCAGGATCCGAACCACGAAAGTTTTGTTACCAGTCTATCGTGCTCTGGAGTGAACAAGGCTCTGAAATCAGCTACAAGGGTAGGTCCGGTTTTTCTTTTTGCCACTACTGTACACGACAAAATTTCAATAATATTATATCTGAATAAAACAATAATTTAATCAAAATGTACTATTATTAGAACTTGTCTGGAAGTATTCTCCATATAATATAACATCTGACTGCAAGAAGTACATTAATAAAATTATTATTTTATGTCAAAATTGGATCCTATTCCACTTTTATTCCTCATTCTTATGAGGATTATGACACCAGGTAATAACATGTATCTCAAACCCCTTGTTATGTGGTCAGCATGGTTTAATATCACCGTTGATGACAACATACGAAAAATTAAACGTAAAAAACATTACCTTAGTTTCAATTAATGAGGATAAATTTCAGTTTCCGTTCCTAAAATGTAACAAAGTCTGTTACATATACAAATAAACTATACCACATAAAATACAATTCAAATGTAAACGTATGAAACACGATCGTTAAAAAACAATAACATTACAATATTATGCGGTCTCACTAATAACTTTTACACAGACATTTAACTATATCATACAAAGAATAGCTCGTTTATAAGTCGTGAGTAAATTCCTTTGTAATAATCACTACATACGTCGCATAGAACAGTGCAACTGTTACACAGCTACGTCATAGTTTCGTCATTACTTAATTACGAAAGATAATAGAATAACTGAGGTTCTCTATTGCACCGATAGTGCGAGCTAATGTGCCTTGTTAAGTATCGATACTATAAGTGGACCTGATCGATTACCACGCTATATTTTGGTCAGAAAGTGCATCTATAGCAATATTATTCTAATTATTCTGTGCTCTTTGGTTTGTTCTTCCGTGTTTACAAGGAAACCATCATCATAAAATAATACTCGATACAAACAGCTTTTACAGCGGCGGAAATTTTTTCGCTATATATACACAACGCTTAAACAAGAGGTTTCGTGTATATAACTACTGCAAAGCCACTCACACGCCAAAGTTAATCGGAGAATTTCCCTTTCGGTTCTCGGAGTTGTTATGCGTTTTCGGTGACATTTCCCTTTCCTTCGCGACTAATTCTTCTTGTTTCTTTTATTTTATTACTAATATTCCTTATTGAAGATCGGGACATCCCTTCCATGACTGTAATTTCCCGTTGGCTGTATTCACAATGATACAGGATTGTGGCAATTCTTGATTTTTTTCCTTGGAGTGAGATCCAGACTTTTCCCCATTTCTGCAATAGTCAACCAAACATATGTTTTCCATTAAATGTTATTTATTATGGCATGAATTACAAAAGAGAATCCTAGATTTTTCTGTGTGAGTATATTAATATTAGAACCTCTCTGTAATTCTCTTACCCATGAGTTTCACAAAGTAAGAACATTGTAAGTGTTAACAAATGTCAAAATGTAAGAACTTCGGAATAAATTACAAAAAAGAATGTGAAGTTCACAAATGAAATGTCATGAAAGGCCATGAAAAGTTTAAATACCTTTGTATTGGTGCACTTCATTATAATATTAAAGAAATGCTTATCTCAGTTAATTACAGGCTCCTAACAGCAGATTAGACTGCAGAATGGAATGAGGTTCCACAGAAACTTAATTAAAATATGGTACCTACAATGCAACATATCATTTCATTGTTGCAAACAAACACAATTGATACTCCACACACTTGAAAGACTATAACAATATGTCACGATTTCCATACTTAGCTGAGTTTTCATTTTCAGGTGCCACGTTCTCGCCGTTTCATTCAGCAAGCGAGACGGCTGACGGTCAGAATGCAAGTGTACGAGAGTTGTAATTCCAAAACTCACAGATCCTATTCCGAGCTTGGTTAAATAAATAAATGAATGAATGAATGAATGAATGAATGAATAAATGAATAAATGAATGAATAAATGAATAAATGAATGAATAAATGAATAAATGAATGAATAAATTAATGAATGAATAAATGAATGAATGAATAAATGAATGAATAAATGAATGAATAAATGAATGAATAAATGAATAAATGAATGAATAAATGAATAAATGAATGAATAAATGAATGAATGAATAAATGAATGAATGAATAAATGAATGAATAAATGAATGAATGAATAAATGAATAAATGAATGAATGAATGAATAAATGAATGAATGAATAAATGAATGAATGAATAAATGAATGAATGAATAAATGAATGAATGAATGAATGAATAAATGAATGAATAAATGAATAAATGAATGAATCAATGAATCAATGAATGAATGAATGAATGAATGAATGAATGAATTAATTAATTAATAAACAACGGCTCAGTTCAAAAGGAAAACAACTCAAAAATTAAAGTTTTGACAAACCTGCATTTTAAAGCTTCGTGTTGCTGTGAAAATCCAAGAATCATTGAAATTACTCCAAATTCCGTTTATGATATTTTACATTATATTGTATGTTTCGAATTCGAGTGTATCCTCAAAACTTTAAATGTTAGGTTACCCTATTTCCCTTTTGAAGTGGCTCGTCGACAAATAAATAAATAAATAAACTTAGAATAAAAAAAAAGAAAATAAATGAACGTTACGAAGAATAGCGTCTCTGTTTACATCGGATATTTGTAGAGGTAATTAATTTGCATGACGTGATTGTATCCGATTATGTTTGCATGTTGTTATATCTCTTATAATACGTATGTTTTTGATTTCCATTTCTTATAGAATTCCGTAATTCATTTTATCCAAACGTTATTAAAATAAATCTCATTCATTTCTCTTGATGTTCAAAAAGAAATCTCATTCCTTCTTATTTATTTCAAGAAAATATGAAAGATAAAGTACAGAAATATAAAAACAGCACAATTATCATATTTGTATTCACTTCAAGAATCTTACTCTTTCCGTCCTTATTCTCGTGAGGTTTCAAATCGACTCAGTCATAAGGAACTCCCTCACTATGTTGTTATGATGAAGATTAATCGCATAGGACTACAAAGAACAAACAGAATACAAGAAGCCCATAATCTTCCTCTATGAAGAAAGAAACTCCACTTTTCTATTGGAAATGCAACTCGTGTCCGCTGCAATTGTAGCAGGAAATTGTATCTCTCGAGTCATAGCGCTGGGCAAAACGTGAAATATTATTGGATATTTATTTATGAAAAAGAGCGATATCCGACCCGATAGCTGTGTTTCTTACAGCAGACCACAATAATTTCCTTCATATTTATGGCAAGCTGTTCATTACTGTGAAATATCACGTCCTTTGTTACTGCTGCTTGTCATGCTGCAATATTTCACACTTCTTTTGTATGAAACGTGGTAGAGGAAAAACAATTCATGTCTCGTGACTCCTAACACTACGAATTCAAACAGAAAAAAGTGACTACCCATCGTCGCTGTATAATTTAAATTGAGTTTTCATTTTTATCGAAGGCCTCGTAAATTATTTAATTTTTATACGCCAAATCATGTACAGTCTTTATCGTTAGTGGCAATCGTGCATAATGCCAAGCAAAACGTCATGACTAATATACTGTATAAAATTAATAGCTCAAAAATTAATACTAATATTATTCTTAAAATTTTAACTTTAACTTAAAATTTTACAATCCATCATTCATTTACTTCTGCATTACACACAGCACTCTGTAACACATCAGTTACTTCAACATTCACGTCTCCTGTATCACGCAAGTGTAGAGAAAGAGAGAGACAGACAGACAGACAGAGAGACAGAGAGAATCCGGAAAGGGATAGCTGCCGTACAACAAAGGGTAACGTTTGGTTACAGTCACGTAATTAATTTCTTTTGTATATATACAAAAAAGCAGTATTTATAAATAATTAAATTTTTCTCTTTTTCAGCAGCCATCCATAAAATTGAATAATTTATATTTTCTTTCATAAAACGGTACAAATGACTATTTATAATTAACAAAAAGAACGGTATGCGGGAAAACAAACGATATTGAAATTATTTCTCATCTGCTGTCCACGTTGCCCTAGCAACAAAGTATTTATTTATTGTATATCGTCGTTGTTCCTGCAATAACTCCTATGTGACATTTATCAATTTTCAGAGGTTTGCTGTATTAAATAACTTAAAGAGTGATACAGAAAATAATAAAATATCCTACGTGTAATTATATTTCTTTATTTTGAAAATGTAAGAATTTACCCTACAATCTCCTATGTACCACTGCCATAGAATGAATAAAGGCTGTCCACAATAAATAGGGAACGAGAACCAGAACGAGAACCGGAAACAAAGAACGTGAACGTGAACATTTTTTATTCACAATAAACCGAAAACGGGAACGGCTATGCATATCGGTATGTATGTCAATATGTAAAGTCAATATTACGCATTCTAATGTTAGGCTTATTTGTATATACTTGACCAATGCCATTCTCTCAAGAGTACAAGCCAGTCAACATAAACGCAGGTAAACCAACTTCGAAATTTAAGAAACGGAATATTAAAAGAATTCAACTCACGTGGTAGTTTGGTCACATAGCTATACACGTAGCATATATTGAAAGTAATTCTACTGAATTTCTGCGCTAGTTACAAGCAATGAATGGACAATAAATTATGACACGCCCTCCTTGCTACAAAATATACGACGACCAAATAGGTTTTTGATGACAACAGAATAAATCTGATAGATTGTGATATGAAACGAGAACGGCAAAGTTAAAACTTGACCAACTCTCCGTTTCCGTTCCCGGCTTCAGCAAGCTTCTCGTTAATTGTGAATGCTCACATTTAAATATATTTATTTTAAAAACATTTCCGTTCTCGTTGTTTTCCCGTTCCCGGTTTATTGTGAACCAGCCTTAAATGTCTTTTTTCTTTCTACTGAAAAATTATATACTTCGTACATACGAGTTATTGCAGCAACAACGACGATATAATATTTTGACATATTGTGAATTCAGTGTTGTGTTGATTTTTGCAACTATGGTTCTCACAACAGAGGAGAAGGTGTTTATTGTCGAGCATTATTTCCGGCCATACGGATAGGCGCCAGAATGGGCCGAACTTGCGCCACGTTAAAGAACAGTAGCAGGAACGAATTAACAATGCGGCGTCAAATAACAATGTAACCTTGCATGTTATAGGGGAAAGTTTGGTAGTATCGGACATCGGGTATTTCGGACAGTGAGTTTCTTTCATCTACCACCAGATGATAGTAACTGAATGACATGGTTACGTTTCTGTGATGTCGCATACAAAAACGTAACCATGTCATTCAGGTACTACGATCTGGTGGTAGATGAAAGAAACGCACTGTCCGATATTACCCGATGTCCGATACTACCCAACTCTCCCCTAATGACTTATCTTGATCTTCAGAGCATGTTTGTAATTTCAGTACGCCGTAGAATAAACACCTATTCTCCGTTGTGAGAACCACAATTGCAGAAATCAACATAACACTGAATTCACAACATGTCAAACTATTATACAGGGTCTAACAAAAATGCATGTCAAAACTTTAGGGACACATTCCCCACATGTAGATTACGAAATTATGTTATATGAATAACGAACGTGAGTCCGGAAACACTTTATTTCCTTGTTAGAGCGCAAGCTAGTTAGTGTGGAATGTCGCAGTGTTATCGTGTAACAACTTCACAACAGAACAGTCTGATTACAGTACATGTTGACGCTCTTGTTTACCTCTGGTTAGAATGTATGTACACGTGGAGTGGAATTGGAGTTGTGATGATGTACCGTACATTCAATTTCTGTGTGTTTCCCACAGTTCTGATGTTCAGTGTTCTGTTATGGGGTGTAAAGTACACGATAGCTATGGTGGCATTCCACAAAAAAAACAATATGGCTTGCGCATCATACAGTGTAAGCAAGGTTTAGAAAAGGAGTGCTAACAAGGAAATCAAGCATATATGGACCCATGCTCATATAACATATTTTCATCCTCTACGTGAGAGGAATGTTTCTCTAAAATTTTGACATATAACTTTTGTTACATTCTGTATGAATGAATGAATGAATGAATGAATGAATGAATGAATGAATGAATGAATGAATGAATGAATGTTAGCCATGATGTCCCATGTTGGGCACAGGCCTCCTGTGATGGGGTTAGAACCCCCTCGACAGGGATGGCTCAAGTGTACTCGCTTGGTGAGCCAATCCAGGCGAGCTTGTCGTGTATACTACTTTTTTACATGGTTAATAACCCTGTTCAACTTTAACTAGTCTCAGCACTCTGTTCTTTGTTCATTTTTTTTCTTGCACTACATACATTATACTGACACTGGCACTTTGACAAACACTGATTGCTATTTACACTATTTAACTGACACTTTCTCAACACTGACTTTACTATTTACAAAACTTATCTTACACTTTCACTAATACTAACTTTACTATTTACAATATCTTAACACTGATTACGTTATCTATTTACAATGACCTTCCCTAGTTCTTTCCACAAAACTCTGTTCTTTGCTGTCCTCGACCATTGTTTCCCCGCCTCTCTGGTAAACATGTCAGACCATCTGAGCCGTGGTCTTCCCTGTCCTCTCTTTCCGACGTAGGGGTCCCACATCGTGACTGCATGGGTCCATCTTGCCTGGTGTAGTCTCGCCACATGTCCCCCCAAGGTCCACTTCGTTGCCGTGGCTCGTTCTGCTGCGTCAGTAGTGTTCGTCAGTCTTTGTAGTGTTTCGTTAGTCATTCTGTCTCGTAGCGTGGTGCCCAGTATTTTCCTTTGCATCTTCCTCTGGCATGTTTGTATACTTGAGCGTTGTCTCTTGGTCAATGACCAAATTTGGCAGCCGTATAGCAAAACTGGGATTATACATGCCTCTAGTGCCTCGAACTTGAGATTGCGGTTAATTGTCTTGTCCGTCCATATGAATTTCAGGCTCCAGAACGCCTTCCATGCCGATGAAATTCTTCTATTGATCTCTTTCTGGTTTCTTTGTGTGAAGGTAACCAGTTGACCCAAATACACATATTCAGAGACATACTGCAATTCTATGTCGCCTACTCTGATTGGGATCTCCTGTGCGTTTATCATCACTTTTGTTTTCGTGTAGTTCATGGTCAGTCCAATGTCAGTACTTTTGATATTTAGTTCCTCAACTATGTTTTGCAGTTCTGCTGCTGAGTCGGCGAATAAGACGATGTCATCTGCGAACCTCAGATTAGATAGTCTTCTGCCGTTGATATTGACCCCACGTTTCTCCCATTCCAACATTCTGCATACAATAAATAAACACTTCTTTGCTAGGAAAACAGCAGATGAGCGATAATTTCAGTGTTGTTTGTTTTGCTGCATACTGTAATTTAAAGTTTGCATAGCCTAGATATATCCTGGTGATTTGATGTATGAATATGAAATTTATGGGAAAAATTTACACACAATTTTTAAATAGTTCCACACGCTCGAAACAATAATCCAATCACCTCCCAGCAAAACAAAAACACTTTGTTATGTGGATAGCCTACGAACTGTATGATGATTTGATGATAGAGAGCTAAGTATTGGTGAAAAAAATGTTATGTTTTATTTAACGACGCTCGCAACTGCAGAGGTTATATCAGTGTCGCCGGATGTGCCGGAATTTTGTCCCGCAGGAGTTCTTTTACATGCCAGTAAATCTACTGACATGAGCCTATCGCATTTAAGGACACTTAAATGCCATCAACCTGGCCCGGGATCGAACCCGCAACCTTGGGCATAGAAGGCCAGCGCTATACCAACTGCCAACCAGGTCGACAGTATTGGTGAATGTTGAGAGCCAATAACATCCACAGCGTCAATCAAGACCTGTTGGATATTTGTCGGAAAAGATAAACATTTCCTGCAGCCTGGATGCCACGCAGAATTTTTGCAACAAATAATAATCATGTTAAATGGTTTATTGCATCTCCTGCACCTTGAGTTTTAGGTACTGCAAGATTTTACACTTCAGCCATTGTTTTTGTTACTTGATACAACAAAGAATCGATAGTATTTTTAAGGAGGAGGAGATTTGATCAACTGTTTTTGGACATGTCATCTCAGATTAAATATTTTTTCCCACTGACCTGAAAATAATAAAAATTGAAAGTTTTAGAAAGTAAAATATTGAATTACAATATTATATGTAGGCCTACATATTTCATTTGTGATTAGTTTTAACTAAGCAGGTCTAAATATTATTTTATTCTTTAAATGTTTACAATATCTGAATTTTATATACTGTATGTTCCTAGAACCGAACAATAATGAGAAAGGACTGCAAAGGAATTCGAAGAACAACGGAATGTGCACAACACTAGTGGAGAAATAGGCGGAATAATATTGACAGAGTCATTGGTCCCTTCTTTTTTACCGAGGGTAAAATAATAGCTACCATTTAGTTGCATATGTTGCAGCTCTATGTGGTACCTCAACTTAATAACCTGCAACCCATGGTGATATTCCAGCAAGACGGAGCACCATCACATTGAGGATTAATCGTTCGAGAGTTCCTGGATGAGACATTTCCTAACAGATAGATTGGGCGCGATGGTCCGACAGCCTGGCCACCACGATCCCCAGACACAACCCCACTAGATTTTTTCTTTTAAGTTTATGTCAAGGACAAGGTATATGCATCACGTACGAGTACACCTGATCTGAATACCTCGAGAAGAAGAAGAACTGACGCTGTTGCTAATGTCACCCAAGAAATGGCGTGGAGTTGAATATCGTTTAGATGTTTTGTGAGCGACAAGAGGTCCACATGTGGAAGTGTGCTGACTTTCTTTTCACAAAATTCAAACGTTTGTGTTTTCATCTGCCATAAGTAAGACAACTATAACTTTAATAGTTTTTATTTTATAACAAGTTGTAATGTTGCAAAGAATTTATGGCCAATAGTTCCAATGATTACCTTACTTCTTAATAAATGTTATCGTTATCATATATTAATTTTAAAAAATCTTCTAATAATTATTATAAATATATAAATTATAATTAAATATTTGTATTTTTAGGATTATTCACTTTCTTATTTCTTCAGTATATCTAATTGTAATAGTGAAATATTTGTTGTGTGTTAAACTGGAGAATGCAATCTTTTTTATTGTATGATTCTCTTATATTGCTTACATATATACTTTCCTATACTGTATAAGTATTCTGTATTTATATTAATCTAATCTAGCAATAAATAATTATTATTTGTATAGCCATCAAGAACACTTTCACAGAACTGAAGACAACCAAGAATATAATGGTGATCCAATGTAACGATGAAACAATGGAAAGGCAAGCTCTTACTAGACAGATCAATATATAACATAGTCCTCATGGTCGAGAAATAAAAGAAGCATTTAAGACATTAACTTTTATAACAGGCCTGCAAAAGTATCACGACAAAGAGAAATATATTTCTTATAAGTGTGACATTAGAAAGGAAACTTGCATTATCAAGAACTATCTACAGTTATTTTTGTCATATTCAAAGTAGACACAGAGTTTTCTGCATTGCTAGATTGTTCCAAGAACATTAATAGTACCAGTATAGCGTTGGTTTGTATAAAGAATCTTCACTTTTCTCGTTCTTAGAAACATTTCAAAACCAAATAAATATATGTTCACAAAAATATGAAAAAAATCGCTATATACAAATAGCAACAAAATTATTATTTAGTATATAAATTATTATTCCAGTTCCTCTATATATTACGTTAGAGTAAGTGAAGTTACGCATGCAGCTACCTGTGCTGTTCATATAGTCGCTTATATTTAGTTGTAAGTGATGTATCAAGTTGGTAGACTAATCACTCATACAAAATACGACTTGTACCTAATCATTATTTTCCTGTATTGTTACTCCTTGTAGGAATCACTCAGTTTATAAAGTGATTCCTTCATTTATGCTCCTTGCGAGCCTACCTCGGCTCCCTTATTCTCTAGTTCGCTCTCCACTGACAAATCTTAAAGAGAAGACGTTCATTCTCCCCCTACCTTCCACCCTCACCGCCCTTGTTAGAGAGAAGGGAGATCGGCCAGACGAAAAGCCAGACTTAGCGCATTTTTAAGGCACAAATGGGGACACAAAGCGTGGACCGACATCAATGCTAAATTAGTGACACCATTCTACTTAGGCAGGGCTGATCATATTGTAACGAAGTTTAAATGCAGAAAACAAAGAACAGACGTGAAAAAATTGTCCTTTGTAAACCGCATAATTGTTTGGAACAGCTTAAAGCTTGTTCATAATAAATCGGGAACGGAAACGACAACGAGAACAAGAACGGAATAATGTTAAAATAAATGTATTTAAATGTGAGCATTCACAATAGTTAAATACATTCAAATACATTTATTTTAACAACATTTCCGTTCTCGTTATCGTTTCCGCTCCCTGTTTATTGTGGCCCAGCCTTTACCTGCGGCAATCTTTCAGGATGATCCTCTCAAAATCAATATACATTAAGGAAAGTTTGAAAAGATTAGGTTGATATTTAATAATAATGTAGGTGCAATGTAATTATTTAAGTTGTATCACGTAATTAATTAACGTGACATAATTACTTAAGTTGTTAATGGTTGGGTTTAATACAAATGGATTTACGGTACTTATAAGTTAAGTTTACTTTTGCATAGGTATGCTTTATAGCATAGTCTTCATTAACAAGTACTAAGTTTATAGGAATTATGTATTTATAATTGACTTAATTTTACATGTTACTTTACTGCTGTAAATTATGTTATTTCAGAGCTACAATTATTGTAATGTTGCAATTTTTGTAATGTTATTGCACTGTATATTATATATCACTGCCACAGAGAGTATACCAAAATATTGCAGTGAACACGCACACACATAAAAATTTACCGCCTTGAAATGCCTATCAATATTGTAGAACAACACTGAACAACACTCTTGGGATATTCCACATTAAGATTAAACTGGGAGGCAGATTTCCTGGAATTATTTCCATTTCGTAGTTCTTTCGTCAATCTTTATATCTTTCATCAATTCTGAGCGACAATCATAATTGAAGAGGTAGTTACTACTATATGCTTCTAGTCGATTTAGATTGGCGCAGATTACCACCAGATAATAACAGACTTCTTTTGTATCTCAATTTTTTTATTTAAATTTACGTCATACCCACAACTGTAGCCATGTTATCGGCGTTGTAAGGGAGGTAAATGACTGACGCAAGCACTCTTTGTATTTTAAACCGATACCGTTGTCCATCAATCGATAGAGATTGCATCACTAAATCTATATTTATCGTGTTATTAAAACATTTGGCATTATTCAATAGGCCTATATCGAAATATATAAAGGAAGGATTTTATTAGATTCAAGTATTTGTTTCTTCAATACATAATGGAATGAGAGCCTATAAAACAGATCTGTATGAACTTATCTGCATCACAATGGTACTAGCTACAACTCCAGCGATCCGTAGTACGCTCCCAGCACGGAGAAGACATACAGATCTAATAAAACGACCTGGTACTACTCCAGGTGTCAACTGACCGTGGCGCTAGTTACGTGCAGCGTCTCGCCTGCTGTGTAGCGATGTCTGTGCAGGCGCACGGACACAGTAGTACACAGTGGCGGACCAGAAATGTCAGAAGAAGCGATGTCCGATAGATCATCCACGCCATTGAATTTGTTATTATGGGAAGAGTCATTTCTATTTTCTGAAAAGTCGGTAGTGCCCGCGTGTTTGGTTTGTGGTAAAGTTCTGAATAACAGAAGAAATTCCAACTCACAACGATATTATTCTCCCTATCACTCAAATGATTATGAAAAATATAAGGGATAAGAACGAACCACTCTCATCCAAAAATTAATAATAACTAATGTGTTTTATATTAGTAATAATAGCCTAATAATAATAATAATAATAATAATAATAATAATAATAATAATAATAATAGTAGTAGTAGTAGTAGTAGTAGTAGTAGTAGTAGTAGTAGTAGTAGTAGTAGTAGTAGTAGTAGTAGTAGTAATAATCAACTGAATATTAAACATTCTTTCCCTAACTCTATCGGTACAAAAGTAACTATTTTTTTTAATTCGTTATCTTAAAGAGGTCTTTGTCCCGCGCCGTGGTGTCGCGGTCTAAGGCATCCCGCCTAGGACCCGCGTTACGGAATGCGCGCTAGTTCGAGTCCTCATGGGGGAAGAAATTTTCTCATGAAATTTCGGCCAGTGTATGGGACCGGTGCCCACCCAGCATCGTGATGCACTTGGGGAGCTACGATAGGTAGCGAAATCCGGTTGCGAATACCAGCTATAACGGCTGGGGGGATCATCGTGCTAACCACACGATACCTCCATTCTGGTTGGATGATCGTCCACCTCTGCTTCGGAATGTGGGCGTGAGGTCAGCAGCCGGCTGGTCGGTCTAGGCCCTTAACGGTCTGTAGCGCCACGGATTATTATTAAAGAGATTTAATAAGCTAATTTGGCATTTACTATGTTTCTAGGAAGGAAAAATGTTTGTTAAGTATAGTGTACAGGAAAACAATATTCTCTTATGTAGACTGTAGTTTGATGTAGAATAAGTATTGAACATAGTTCATTAATTTTTATTAGTTTATATTTTTGGCCTTTATTTTCATGTAATAATTTAGTTTACGATTGTTGAAAGAAGGAATAATTTATGTTAATAATTTATGAAACTGTTTCTAGCTTTAGGAACAAAATGGGTCGCTAAACTCAGTGTATTATTTGGCTGATTTCAGCATATTTAATGTGCTCGGTTTGTTTACTAATTTGTCAGAATAAATTAATGATTGCATGTTTTAAATTCTTTAAGTTCTAGGATAAATTTTATTACGTATGTTTCAAATAGAAAAACAAGGAATGGTGCATAACCAATAGGCTATAAGAGTGTAAAGGATGCAGACAACTCTTGAATGACTGTACTGGTAGACCGCCACTGAGCCGGTTTCAGTTATCATCCCTTCTCTGATCCTGCACAGCGACTGATTCACGTGTAGACTTGTCCACTTGCAGCTCCTACTCAGCGTATTTCGAATCTCACCGGACCGGTGGGCAACAATGACGTCACGCTGCAGCGAAATAGGAACAAAACTGGTGGAAGGTTCGATGGCTGTCATGGCGGCTGTACAAGTTGTTGTCTGTGCTACGCTAGCAAATTTTGCTAAATTTCCGTACTGTCATCTCATTCAAAGAAAAGAGAGCATAAACAATTTATTTCTTGAACCGGTAGTAATAACTGGTCCGTTGACAGGTTCGCTCATAAGCCATTAACATATTTTTTTACGTTGTGCTCATTACAAACAATACAGCAGAACCAAAGCAGAACACACCGCCATGACACAACAGTGCACGATGTCATTCGTCTGCTAATTCCCGCCCTATAAAAGAACCAATCATATTCACTGATGGCGGCTGATGGAGACTGCCACCATCTCTGCAAGCTGATGGAACCGATGCGACACTGGTGGAGCATCAGTGACATTATCGTTGAAATTCGGAACACTGTGATGCCATCAGATTGCTCAGCGCTGAGATTCGGAATATGCTGACTAGCACGACTGTGCGGTCGGTTGACGACGCCTGTACTACTCAGATAGATGCAAAGAATACTGGATGAGTCAATGTTGTACTTGGAGGGGTTCTTCGTTGACTTCGAGCCTTACCATAGATCGCCTATCTATCGCCTTCTCCCCTATCAATCAACCAGAGTAGCCTTGCGTAACGTACCTAACAAAGTAGGCAACTTCTCTGGTATTACCTATCTGCGCTAATGATAGAATGTGTATGTTGTTCCGAAACGTTAAAAAAAATGGAGAATGTGAAATTCAAATACAAGGTGAAATACCCATAACCTAATTCAGAATACATTTACAATGAAGGCTAAAAACGCATACAACATGTTTTACTTTATAAGAAAATATGGTGAGACTTCCGAAACAGAAATGTTTCAAATAACGACGAACATTCGTAACAAAAGCAGAAGAAAACTTTTATCAACGGAACTGTTTTTAAATAAAATTCATCGCGCATAAATATCAAGTCTTTTCATTACGTCTGAAATGTTCGTGTAATGCTTCAGGTGAATTTACTAATGTTCTTACCTGCTATAAACTGCAGCGCTCCTGCGATGCGAGCGGTGCCAGTGTGAACCACGTAAGTGATGCAGCAGGCGGCCGTGGCAGTGATGGCTACCAATAGGCTGAGGGCGCTGCCCACACCCACCAGAACTGTACTAGCCTGCCACCAGGGACTCGGGATGTCCCAGAACCTGAAATCAGATATAGATTCATGAGTTAAGCTTCTAACTACAGAGGAAATTGATTACCTCAAATAGAATGACAAATGGTCTGAACTCTGAATAATACACACAAGGAATTTAGAAGCAATGGGACATAAAAATAGCTGAAAACCATTTAGGTGGAACAGGATAGACAGAAATCCAATATATGGAAAGAGGACGAAGAATAACAAAATTAATGTTTGTGTTGGTTTATCTAATAGTATTTTGCAATATTTATCACATTGCTAAAATTTTTGCAATTCTAGTAGAGAGAAACGAGATATAAACTTAAAACCGTAGTAGTAATACTAGTAGTGGTGGTGGCAGTAGTAGTAACAATATTATTATATTTCGTAGCACAGTACCGTTTAATTTTTATAATTTCTCCTTCGGAACTATGTACTTCGCCTCTAGGGCGTCAGGTATCAGACACCAGCACTTGCATTCTTATTAGTACTATTTCCAGTCTGGCTAATTCTGTGTAGTTAATATCTCAAATAATTCTGACATTTCAAAAAATTTCAGTTCAATAATTAAAGTTCTTCTTGCTCTAGTGTCTACTAGATGTAAATAAATAAATAAATAAATATATAAATAAATGGATGAATTAATTAATTAATTAAATTTAATAAATAAATAGTTTGAGACAAGTTTGAGGTGCTAACTACCCTATTTATAATGTGCTAACTTATAAGTAGGGAACGGATCTCTAGGTGCTAAGAAAGAGAGATTTAGGACTTCATAAAATTCAATTTAGGACTTTTAGGAGTTTATATAAAATTATCAATTAATATTTTTAATTTTAGTAAATATTATATTTTAGGTGGAATTTATTTAGGGCCTACTACAAATAACTGGTGCTGAAAATGAGTGCTACTGAACTGAAGACTCGAATTCTATCAGTGAAATATACTGTTGATTGACCAGTTTCATTTCGCATAACGTGGGTTCATTGATGCGAAAACTAATTTGTAAACTCTCGCCTAACTTGAACAACCTAGCACCCCTTTTATTCTAGGATGGACTTTTCCGAACGAACTTCGGTTTCAGGAATGTAAAATGTTCTTCTCTCCCGTTCTAAAACCAATATGCAACGAACTTGTGAGACCAGTATTTGTCTGAAACGTAAAATTTTAAATTTCAGATAGGATTTTTGTAAGTTTTTTTTATATTTTTGTATTTTAGTACTCGTATTTTTATTTTAAATATACACAAAATACTAAAAAGACGCTTTTTTTAGGCACAAACATAGTTTTAGGCACTTTAGGAGTTTATCCAACATTTGGGCGTTTTAGGTCCTATAGAATTTAAATAGGAAGATCCTAAGTACATGAAACGTAGATATATCTCAATGACACACGTCTACGATGTAACAAACAAAATAGATAAGGAACTAGAAATCCGTTCCCTAGTTATAAATAACTTCTGAATTGAGATTATTATGACCACCAATTCTGAAATGTTTTTCGCAAAATTCCCATAATTTTACTGAAACTACAAAAATAAATATTCAACCCTAAATAAGATTCGATATTGAATTATAGACCTAATTGTAATATTTGTCATTGAGATATATTTGAAAACGCATGACGATGAAAATGGATAATGAAATCCCATCAATTTATGTACACCTCTGACTGAGATTCTGGGTGATATGTACACCTATTATCAGGCAGTACATCTCACTTGACGATATATGTCCGAGGAAGAACAATTTTTTATATATGTCTGAATTTTTTTAATATGTTACTAGTCAGCGATGTATGGAATGGAGGGGGAAAGGAACTGGTCACCCTACTCCATCACCTCTGGCGTAGTTGCCTAATAAGTGATGACTTATCGGGGTCTTTTATTAGGTTAAAAATTGTATTCGGACAGTTGACTAACAACAACAATTTAAGTATGGTTGCGTCCTAGCTTCTTTTTTCACGAGTAATATTACATAGCTGTGTTACTATGTTTTCGGGTAATGAATATTCTACAAAATTTATGAACAAATAGGCTGTAAATGTAGTGTTCAAATTTGGGATAATTCTGAGTGCGAATATAACATTTGTTTGCGTGAGCAACAATAGAAATCAGTCCAAAAATAGGAAATAAAAATTATGTAATAAATTATTGACGTATTTTGTGGTTCTATTGATAGTATATTCAGCTAAACATCATGCACGCCTACATAAAGTTTCTGCAGGGAAGTAAACTAAATATCCCTTTTCTTCAGAGAAATAAATTGTTGCGTTTGTGGTGAATTGTCATCAGTAACAGCTTTCCTCCTTTATTTTTATACGATAAAGGAATACGGTCAATTGTGAAATTCTAGACAAAGAGTTAAAATAAATTTATTTCTGACAATGTATTATTATAATAATTATTATCAGTAGGGTGGGTTATTATTCGGTTGAAAAACTTTTATTATCCACTCTGCACTCAATTTCTAAATTATAAAACAATTATATTACCGGTTGTTCTGTATGATTGTGAAACTTGCACTCTCACTTTGAGAGAGGAATAGAGGTTAAAAGTGTTCGAGAATAAGGTGGTTAGGAAAATATGTGGGGCTAAGGAGGATGAAGTTACAGGAGAATGGCAGAATTTCCTAATATGCATTTGTGCAAAACTTTTAATTCAGTTCTATACAAAAACTCCCTAAGTATAAAAGTGTCGAATAATTCTATAGGCCTATTCTACTTTATTCTTTTTAATATTTTCATTTCATGGAAATAATGAAATGTATTACAGGTAATTAGAAACTATAGTAGGAAAGACATCAAATCCGATAACACCTATGTGAGTACAGGATAATTCTGTGGTGTTCGGGTAAAGGGGTATGTCATTTTTTTGTCCAGATGGAATTTTGTTCCCCAGATGAACACACATGTGAAATTATACAAGTGGGGTGCAAAAATGAAAATTATACTAGCAGTTGATGTGCTTTATTTGTGTAGAAAATTACTTGCAATAAGGGTTCCAAGTTTCATTTTCACTTGCCTCCAAACTCATTTTTATGACATCTCCCTTCACCCAAAAAACACAGAATTACACAGTAGCGAAGACTGCAACTTCAATACACGCACGTTAATTCTCAATAGTCGTTAGTAGCCCAGAGAACAAGCATTACCTATTGAAATACGTTTTGTTTGTAACTTTTATTTCGTTTGAAATAAAGTTATTGTGAATTGTCAAACTAAATCCAACATGATATAGTAGTAGGTTATTTTACGACGTTTTATCAACATCTTAGGTTATTTAGCGTCTGAATGAGATGAAGGTGATAATGCCCGTGAAATGAGTCCGGGGTTCAACACCGATAGTTACCCAGCATTTGCTCATATTGGGTTGATGGAAAACCACAGAAAAAAGCTCAACCAAGTAACTTGCCCCAACCGGGAATCGAACCTGGTTTCGCGGCCAGACCCGCTAGCCGTTACTCCACAAATGTGGACAACATGATACATGAAGGTGTAGATCAGGGATACAGAACTGGCGAGAGAGGGGTGGAAAGCATGGGGAAAGCGTTGGTTTCCAGTCCACAGTCCACTGGCGTTGAATGACGTCACTGTGCCCCGTACGCAATCACATAACACAGACACTGAATACAAATCCCCTTCCCTACCAAGTCAATGACGCGGAGGTAGAAAGAAGGGATGAGTGACGTTTCCGATTAGTGACGCAACGCCACAATTGTCGTCCAGTTCTGCAAGTCTGGTGTAGATCGTACTAGACAAGATGCCTTAAAATGTGAGAATACTGTAACATTTTAATTGGAATGAGATTTTCATTACAATCCTCCCTAATGCTTTATTGTATTATTATTATTATTATTATTATTATTATTATTATTATTATTATTATTATTATTATCTTTTTCATGCTATCGTGGCTTTTTGATGTTACACAAACTTTATTTGATTTTTAACGAGCACATGACATTCACAAGCAGCAAAAATGTCCTTCACATTTACCCAATATGGCTCAAAGACAAGGTCTATAAACCGACTCGCGGAAAATAAGAAACAATCTCGACGTAACTGCAGTGAAACGAACTCGGGGCTGCTAGATATTGAGCCGTCAACACTATTAAGTCTTCAATTAATGTATAAAAAAGTATTCCATATAAAAATGCCATAAGACCTGAATCCTCTTCAGTTTTGAAGCAAAGGCAAATAGAAACTAACATAATCAACCGCTATAACAAAGAGACGGTGACTAGGAACAACCTCGCAGAGACTGTTTTCCCGGCGAACTGCCCGACATGAATTAGAATTCCCAAGGGACGATTCTTTCCGTCTCGTGATGTCGTCTCAACCTCTCTCCTTGACGGTGTAAGTAAAGAATTGGTCTCCACATGTGTCAGCCTTGTCAATTAGAGTGCGACCCACTTCATCCCCTGAGCTCGTCAGGAGGGCGAGAAAAAGTCCATCTTAACTCGCCATGATATCCGAACAGTTCCGACTCAAAGAAACGCAGCAATTAGGATGTAGACGGCTAGAACAAAAACACAAAGTACTTAAAACGTCCCGCCTGAGCTATATAGCTTATTTTCTGGTCATCTAAGAGAGAAATGGTAGAATAAAAATTAAATAGGAAACTCGACTGCTCGAGAAAATATTCTTCTACAACCGTTCTTTACACAAAAACCATTAAACACGTTTCTCTGTATTTAACTCCTACCTCATTTTTGTAAGATATCTGCAGCTACTAAATGAGTTGTACTTGAACTATTGGACACTATAATATAAACTCCTGTAAGTACTTTTAACAGAGCTTAGATTGTATTTAATCACAATTTTGGAACAACATGTCTCTATGTTCAATAATTTCAAGGAAAAAATTGTTCCAGGGCCGGGTATGGAACCAGAGACCTCTTGCTGAGCACGCTAACACTCTACCGACTGAACTACGCAGATAGATAGAGCGTTGGCCCGCCAGCCCTGAAACAATTTTTTTCTTTAAATTATTCAAGTTAGCTTTACAGGGAGCTATACCTGAAAGCAAGATTTGTATGTTTGTACCTTATTTGAAAATTTAAATTACAGTCTACCGACTGAGATATCTAGATAGCTCAGACAGTAGAGCATTGGCTCGCCGACCCTGAAACAATTTTTTCTTGAAATTATTCAAGTTAGCTTTACAGGGAGCTATACTTGTACCTTATTTGAATATTTAAATTACAGCTCTATAGCTATGGTGCTTAGCTGAAAATTACAGATATTAAAAAGTAAAGTAAAACTATAGTCAAAATATAAAGTTGGCACGAGAACACTTTCTTTCAGGGGAGTGCTAGAATTTTGTTAATTTACAATTTCTATGCATTGTATTTTTCTGGAAATAAACATTATTATTATTATTATTATTATTATTATTATTATTATTATTATTATTATTATCAGGACGGACGGATAGAAGAAAGTGTACACACTTCTATGCTTTACCATTGTCGGTAGCGGACCTGACAAATAATGGCGCTTCGATCGCTAGGATCTATCGGTTGTCTGAAGTCAGACACCTCGAAAATAAATATCTCGCGCGTTTAATGATGAAAGTTGCTTGTTGGAGTTGTTTATATACTTTGTTGTTGAGGGTTATGTAGATGTCTTAAATTTGTTGTGCTTTGAATTAACCAGAGACAAAAAATATTGTGTGGTGGTTTACAAAATAATTACGAAAATGCCGTAGGCACTACTGTTTTTTCCCGGGTTGTAGATCGGAATACAGTAGAAATAGTGTAACAAGACATTTCTTTTCATCTCCCAAAGAAAAAGATGAGTTTGGGAAATGGGCCAGAGCAATTCCGCGGAAAAATAGCCAGCTTTCGGTAAATAACTATTTGTGATGTGCATTTATCCGAATACATGATTATTAAATCAGATTGTTTTATTTTAAGAAGTCATGACAGAAATAACGCGAGTGCGTTGAAAATTACAACCAGGAGCTATACCTAACATTTTCCCTAATTTACCGAAATGATTAAATATATGAAAATAAAAGTTACGGAGTGGTAATATTCGATGAGGTCAAACTTACAGAAGAAATTCAATTTAATAATCATTCCCTTAAAGAGGACGAATTTGTTGGTTTCGGAGATCTCACGACTGATGTCCAAAAGAAACAATTAGCAAATCATGCATTAGTATTTATGTTTATGCCATTTATGCAAGATTAGATTCAACCAATTGCTAGCAGAAACGCTACTCCAGGTGATACTCTCGCTAAAATTCTTATAGGCTACAAGTTATACTACAATTAGAAGCAGGCAACCTATCATGGTGAGTAATTTAATTCATTTATTGGCACGTAAAATATCATTCAACTCTTTATATACTAACATTTTGAAGTTTTGTTTTCTGTCTTTCAATTCGCAACTTGTTACGGAAAGATTATTTAAATACTGAAATTATAATTGCTTTCACAACGTTTCAGATCCATTGTATTTTCCGTTACGAACGTTCATAACAGTATTACTGATATAAAATTATTAATTATGAATAAGAGACTATAAAGGTATTTCTTAAGTCACGAATAGCCGGGTTAAATGGAAGAAATTTGCTTTTAAAAAGGACTACATTCAGCGTAACAAGTACTGTGAACTCCTTCCGAGTCTCGCTCTATTCGCCCTGTTATTATTATTATTATTATTATTATTATTATTATTATTATTATTATTATTATTATTATTATTATTATTATTATTATTAGAGTTTCTATTAGATTTATCGAGAGGATTCTTTGAAGACCTTCCAAATGGATCAATATTAAGAGAATTCAACACCTAATAAAACAGTAGTCGTAATAATAGAAAGCATCGAAAGGAAGTCATGACAATTAAACAATTGTGTTTAAATCTCACAAAATATTTGCAGGTGACAACAGAAATGTCTGTGCTGAACGCCACCAAAGAACTCCCAACACAGTAGTTCCACGACAATTTGGTCACGTTAAATTCACCTTAGTATAATATAAACACAGTTGTTATTATTTTATTCTGCACAATGGAGGGAGAAAGAAACTGGCCACCCTACCCCATTATCTCCTGGCTTAGTTGCCTCATGATAGATACCCTAGTGGTGTCACTTTTGAGATTCCAACCTGTTTTGAGATTCGCACACTTCTCTAAACAACAACAATTCCATTAGCCCATTTCAACAATGATTTTATAAAGTAAATTAATTGTTGTGAACCAACCAGTCTCCTTGCCTCTGGTGATACAGTATGTGCTTCCCATGCAAGCGAACTGTGGTTCAATTCCTGGTGTGGGCAATGAAACTTATTCATCTTTCATCCACGGGAATGGATATTTGCCCCTTGTCCTGTGTTATCTAACGATGGTTCTATGTCGTATTGACAACACGACTTGGAAGGCCCGCGATGTCTCTCAAGTGTTGATCAAAAGATACACACTCTTCCATATATTGCGTTGGATTATAAACAGGCGTATGCATGAAAGGAGTAGGCGAAACATAATGAAGCAAAACGACAGTCGGCAATTTCAAACGTCCAACATGCATGAGCATGCATCTTCCTAAAGAACTAAGGAAGAGACTAGTGAAGTGCTTTGTGTAGAATGGGTTATTGTATGAGTCAAAATCATGGGCATTACGACGAAGTGAAGAGAAGCAACTAGAAGATTTGAATGGTGGATGTGGAGAAGAATGGAGCGTATGAAATGGATAGACAGAATAAGAAATGAACCTGTGTTGTAGAGAGTGGGCGAAGAAAGAATGATGCTGAAACTGATCAGGAAGAGAAAATGGAATTGGCTGAGAATAAACTAGCTACTGATGGATGCACTGGAAGGAATGGTGAACGGGAGAAAAATTCCGTGCAGAAGAAGATATCAGATGATAGACGACATTAAGATACAAGGATCATATGCGGAGACTAAGAGGAAAGGCAGAAAATGGGAAAGGTTGGAGGAAGCTGGGTTTTCAGTGAAAGACCTATCCTTGGGTAGAAACTTGGAATGAATGAATTAATTAATTACCTTCGCGTTGAAGAAATTAATATTATTATTATATTTTATAGGGGTTATTTTACGACGCTGTATCAACATCTTAGGTTATTTAGCGCCTGAATGATATGAAGGTGATAATGCCGGTGAAATAAGTCCAAGGTCCAGCACCGAAAGTTACCCAGCATTTGCTCAAATTGGTTTGAGGGAAAACCCCGGAAAAAACCTCAACCAGGTAACTTGTCCCGATCGGGATTCGAACACGGTCCACCTGGTTTCGCGGCCAGACGCGCTGACCGTTACTCCACAGGTATGGACTTGAAGAAATTAGTAAGTAATATTCCATACCTGGATATTTTCAAATTTGTTAGTATTATTGTAATTGTTATTATCATCACCATTATTATTATTATTATTATTATTATTATTATTATTATTATTATTATTATTATTTTCTCGTGAATGACTATATCAACGAGTAATTAAGAGTGATTTACTAAGAGAGTCCGTTTTCAGCAATAATTGTGTGTTTTCGTAAAAATTTCGCGATTCACGCAAAATAGATACATATACACATAAGTGTAATTAAATTATATATTAGTTGTAGAATAAAAGCATTTATGAAGTATTTAATTCTGTTAAGTAATTTATGATTTAAGTAAGAAGTACATAAAGAAGTATACCTTCAATACAGTAGGCAAATAATGCAACAGTACAACTACACCCACGACGTGTAGTTCTATAGCCTTGGGGAAGGGGATGTGAACAAAACGAAGTACGTCATCACTGGAACATCTGGGATCTATACAAACTCCGCGATTCAGCTCATTCTTTTATACTCCACACCTTCAAACCCGATTTCTCGACATCAAGGAACTTTCAATACCGCTAGCTGTCAAGCGACGAACAATGTTGCGCATAGAGAAATACTCCAAACACGGGATATTGATCGGATTTCTTTTTCTTGTGGAGATTTTGTCTCAACTTGTGTTGAAAAATAAGTTATTACACTAGTCAACAATATAAGGCTAAAAGTATTGTAGGCGAAAATATGCTCTCCTCACTATAAGTTTACCGTCCCCGGTGATGATTATATTAATAGTGGATAAATTACAGACTAAAATATGTATTACAAGTAGTACACTGATAATAATAAAAGCGGAAAGACTGTAATGAAAAATATATGTTGAGAGAAATTAATGATTAGAAAGGATATCGGTAAGAAAATTTGTCGAACAAAACACGCCAGAAGATAGGAAAAGAGGCAATTAATTCAACACGATTTAGACCAAGTACCCCTATACATCGTCCGTGGTTTCTGTGTTAGAACCTTTTTAACAGAGCAAAATGAATACTATGCTGAAAGTTGCCTGAACGACGCAAGCAGGCCCGAGAGCCGTGGAGTAGCGACCACTTCTCCAACACAACTGTCACGCTTGCAGTATACACATGACGCTGCAGGGGTTCTGGTGTGAACTGTACAGAATACTCTCTCCAACAAGCCGTTCGTGTTCACAATGCTTGAATCACATAACAGGTTATAAAGAATATACGTCACTCCGCAAACCGTCTTCAGAGCATCTCTACTTCATGTGTAAAATACGATTCCCGTATATTTCTTCACATCAATAGGTTGTAAGGAATATGTCACCGTTTTCAGAGAATCTCTACAATTCCGTACATTTTTGCACATCAACGAGTTGTAAGGAGTATACGTCACTCTGCACATCGTTTTTAGAGCATCTCTACTCCATGTATAAAATACGACTCCCACACATTTCTTCACATCGATGGGTTGTAGAGAATATACGTCACTCTACACACCGTTTTTAGAGCATCTCTACTCCATGTATAAAATACGACTCCCTCACATTTCTTCACATAGATGGGTTGTAGAGAATATACGTCACTCTACACACCGTTTTTAGAGCATCTCTACTCCATGTATAAAATATGACTCCCACACATTTCTTCACATCGATGGGTTGTAGAGAATATACGTCACTCTACACACCGTTTTTAGAACATCTTTATTCCATGTATAAAATACGATTCCCGCACATTTTTTTCACATGAGCGGATTATAAGGAATATTCGTCACTCTGCACACCGTTTTTATAGCATCTATTGTATACTCCATGTATAAAATACGATTCCCGCACATTTTTTTCACATGAACGGATTATAAGGAATATTCGTCACTCTGCACACCGTTTTTACAGCATCTACTGTATACTCCATGTATAAAATACGATTCCCGCACATTTTTTTCACATGAACGGATTATAAGGAATATTCGTCACTCTGCACACCGTTTTTACAGCATCTACTGTATACTCCATGTATAAAATACGATTCCCGCACATTTTTTTCACATTAACAAGTTGTAGAGAATATACGTCACTCTGTACACCGTTTTCAGAGTATCTCTACTCCATGTATAAAATACGATTCCCGCACATTTTTTTCACATCAACAAGTTGTAGAGAATATACGACACTCTGTACACCGTTTTCAGAGCATCTCTACCCGAGGTATAAAATATGATTCCCGCACATTTTTTCACATCAACGGATTATAAGAAATATTCGTCACTCTGTACACCGTTTTACAGCATCTACTGTATACTCCATGTATAAAATACGATTCCCGCACATTTTTTCACATCAACGGATTGTAAGGAATATTCGTCACTCTGTACACCGTTTTTACAACATCTACTGTATACTCCAGGTATAAAATACGATTCCGACACATTTTTTCACATCAAGTTACAGAGAATATACGACACTCTGTACACCGTTTTCAGAGCATCTCTATCGCATGTATAAAATATGATTCCCGTACATTTTTTCACATCAACGGATTGTAAAGAATATACGTCATTCTGCAAATCGTTTTTAGAGTTTGTATACTCCATGTATAAAATACGATTCCCGCATATTTTTCCACATCAACGGGTTGTAAAGAATATGTCACTCCGCGTACCGTATTACAGCATCTACAATTTATTTGTAAAATACATTCCCGTGCATTTTTCCAAATCCATTTTTCTCAATAACAATTTTTCCGGAAGGCTGTAATCCTAGTTTCAAATTTCCGAAAACCGAATTACGAAAGTCCTCACTTCCGAATAGCGAAAATGTTAACAATAATAAAAATACATAGTCGTGTTACACATAATGGGCTATGCTAAAGTGATAATAATCTTGAAAGTGGCATCTACAGACCACCACTCGTGACTTTCTACAAAAAGTTGTACGTTCTCTTTCGTGCCAAACACAATTACCCGCCCCTCGTTTCTATCTTTCTCTAGATGTAAATCAAATAATATAAATCTCTCGCCGCGAAGAGATTTTTTTGTATCTGTTGGGACTTTCAAACATATATTCTATTGATTTGGAATTTGGGGGTTGATCACGCTTTTCCTACCTTCGAATTGATTTATTTAAATGTTCTCGTTCGGGAGAAAAAACTTATGACACCGGAAGAAACTCATTGCAGTTCATTACGCAATATGTGGCGGAAAAAGTTATGGATGGTCTTGGATTGCTGGCTTCATATTTAGTTTTACTTGTTCTGTCTCTGCCTCTTCTCTGTTCGAAGGAAGAACATGGCAGGATAGTTCGTCGCCATTAAGCAAATGCAGAAGTCGCCCATTGCCGATGATGATGGCTCTTTCAGAACATTCCTTTGTTCGATGTTGCTTGCGTTTCCTATAATTTTGTCCTTGTTTTCGTGTTATTGTTTCATAACATATAGATACATTTGACACCAATTTTATCCCTCCTCTTCCATGTATAACTATTGTAAACTCTGTATTTTTCTTTGTAATTGAATAGGAGAATAAAACCCAAAAATATTTACTTTTAAATATAATGGAATTTGGGCCTAAGCGTTACTTAGTGACGGCACAGTATTTAATGAAATTTGATGCGGAAATAATAGTTAACAGAAGAATTTTCTTTTCGGGAAAATGTGCATTATGAACAACTGTTTCGGAAAAAGGTACAGTTCGGAAAACACAGACGGTAGAAATAATGGTTTCGGAAAAACGAACTCGGGAAAATTCTTGGGAATGATCAAATACATTGATTACAGAGAAAAGTACCCGAAAAAAATCATAATTTATTATTTTATCTTTGGAAGATGATTCATAACATCTTTCCAAATGAATATACAGCATTGGAACAATAACTTAATGAATTATTATTAACTAGCTGCAGAAAATATTAAGCTCATAAACTATACACACTCATTATCATTACATTACAGTATATACAATGAAACAAAATCGGCGACTGCGTGATATTCTTTATATCCGAAACACTATCAGTACTGGAAAAAACTCTTGGTAATGGATCCAACAGACAGGTTTCCCCGTTTCCCCCCTTTTCTACCTTGCGTGATGATGGAGCCGACATGTATCTACGAAACGTTGGACGCATCTACATATGTGACACTGTGCAGACAGGCAAAAACCTCGCAATGTTTTATATGAGTTAAAAAAAAATTAAATTATGTGTCATGGTATTGTAATTGCACCAGCTAAAACTCGTAACATTAATGAAAACGATGATGATGATGATGATGATGATGATGATGATGGAACTGATAATGGACATGATAATATTATTAATTATTATTTGGATAAAATATTTCCGTATGTATCAACTCTTTCTGTTCCAGGATGTTTAAAAATCATAAAAATTAAACCAAAGTCGAACTAGCATAAAAGTCGCAAACGTCATTCTTTCCTTATGCTTGTATAGTTTACCTATTAGCATGCTACAAGTTACCTTATAGCTAACTCTAGCATTTCCTCTAAATCCAAACGAAGGGATTTTTTAACCTACACAAAAAAACAGGAAAACATAATTTCAATTTCATTGTGACTTGGTTTTTTAAGTACGAATAGGATATGTTAGAAAAAGAAAACTGCAATAGTTTTAGTGAGTCCGATAATTTAATAAAATGTCTCATTATATACTCGTTCAACATCAACATCAGGATCATTCACAGTTGGTCGCAGATTATGAAGAAAAACTTCTTTTACCCCTCAGGCATGAACTCCAACAGTTTCGTAAGATCTCTCAGCTTCAAATTTGAGATTTCACTTTCATATGGATACTTCATAGAAAGGTTTTCCGACACGTTTCAGAATATTTCTTTCATCATTATAGGACGGCCTCGCACATCCTCAGGCAAACTGGCTACTTCACATGTTACTTGATGATTATAATCCACTTTGAAGTGAAACTGGTGTTCATGTCAAGAAGAAAAGTTCATCATTTTCACTGCTTTATATTGTATTTTCGAGGTTCTTTTTTGAGAGTTTTGGTTTTTTAATCAAATCAGTTAAATCTGCAAAATGTCTAAACTCCTCTTTACACATTTTTATAACAGTGAAATGTCTACAATATGTATCCCGCCTTTTTAATCACCTCACACCAGTCATATGGGTTAAATACTGAAACTGTTTTTCTCTTAATATTATCAATCCGTTCAAAACCAGCATCACAAGGCAAAAGTGTACTACATCCAGGAACAAGAAAGTTGTAAATAATTTCGTCAAAGGCTTCGGACTCGGTAACAGCATGGAACAGTGATATGATCGTTATTTTCTTATTTTGTCTAGAACAGGTATCGAAAACCTTATTTAGAATATTTTATTTTTCGCTTGCCCCTCTTATTGTAAGTTCACATATACACATGCTACAGGTGTTACCAACATAGTAACCCCCTTCAATGCAGAATTTAATAACAAGATACGGATAAATCGCAATAAAGAGAATGTCAGTAGGAGAAGTTATCCCCACCCACATGAAATGTGCATTCGACACAACACTCACCTATCACGTAGAGTGTCTGATGAGCTAGTAGGGGAAAAGTGGAAGGGTTGGTGGGCGGAGCTTCTACGTTCTGCTTATTGCGATTTTCTCGAAGATATATATCCGGTATTGTTGACAGTGCTGGAGACAAATGAAATTGAAAGTGCACAATTAGGCTTTGGACATTTCTGGAATTGAATTTCATACAAGTTTTCAGGCAGGTGATTCTTATTCATTTTGTATTTCAGCGAAGCATTAAAACATATACCTTGCTGGTTCACAAAATGAACACCACATGGAAACAGCATGAAAAATGACATTAACTCAAATATTGCCATCTTGTGCTTTAGGCCCTTGTGGAACTCAATACCTAAATCGGATGCATTAGATTTTGTATGCAAGTTCTACTCCTGGTTAAGGGGTGAGAGAAGGCTTATAGCAGAGGTCAGCATCGGACGTTTTCGCTCGAGCGCCAAGAAGTTCATAGCATAATCCGATAGGTAGCGCACATGCATGATGGGTAAAATTGTCGCGAGCGATAAATCCTCGAACGGTGTAAGCCGAGCGTTAGACATTCGGTTTTGTTACAGTGATGAACTGTGTAGTAACATCATAGATGTTTATCATTTCAAAACTTTGTAGTGTTTAACTAACCTCCGTAGTACAACTAAAAAACTTGCTTTAAAATGAAATATAAATGTTGTAGATAATTGTTTTTTTTTCCACACAGGAGTTATTTTGTTTTTGCCACATCTGATAGATGTTATTGGATGTAAATGTAATTATTATAAACGGAGAACACAATCACGATAATGCAAGAACCGTATCAAGTTTTCTAGTAATAATAATAATCTCTAATAAATAGGGTATCAATCTTTGCGTCTGTAACAGTTGTGCAGCATGATTATTCGTTTTGTTATATTTTCTGTGACGTTATCTCTGTACTAATATTGTTATTCATCTACTGTTATATCAATAATATTTTGTAAAACGTTTCTACATTGTCGCAGTATATAGGCGGAACACCATATCATCATATTATATATGTGGCAAATCAAATATTGAATAATTATTAATTATCAATAATAACTGTATATCGAAGTTTTTCATGCTATTTTATTTATAACTTCATGTTACTGTTTTGGTACGTTCCATTAGATTGTTCCACTAAACGTTTGTCATAAACGCAGAAAATAAAGCCTTACTTTTACCGTGTGAGCAAAACATATGTGTATCTTATCTGTCGCCTTCCATACAAGATAAGAAATGTCGGTGAGATGACCTTGTACTGCGCTTCTATTTATTACGAGCGTACGACCGATGTTACCTCACTCGAGGGTACCACATTCGACCGTGTTCAAGCGAGCGATTTAACTCTAATGCAGCACTCTGGCTTACAGCCTTACAGGAAACTGTACTACGTTACTAAAAGTTTGATAAAGTTTACTTCACACAAAATTTGGAAAAGGCAACACCGGTAAATGTACTTCCATCAGTTCCCTTTGAGAGGAGGCGCACGAGCTGGGACTGCCCTGGCATGCAGGCCGCCTGAGTGGGCCCATTGTACTATTCGGAGGAAATGATATGCAAGCCTTAAGTCCCTCCATGCTACAGATTTCCCTGAGGTCAGCCAACGAAAGCCCCTACAGACTACAGAATCCTTTTACCTTTACGAATAGGCATCACCGCGGTCCTTCAACCGCGGTCTCACGGGCTATCATGAGACTCACGGTAAACAGCACTACCACCAGCAACTAATGACCATATACCAGCGGATGAAAGATAGGTTGGCGGCCCACAGCCGACTGTACATCGGCGCAAGCCCAAAACGTAGGAAAGAAATGGAGATGATTATGAAAGAAGGAGGTGTAATTATGATGGCGAAATAAGTCCGAGGTCAAACGCCAAAAGTTACCCAGCAGTTCTGTTTCAGTTGGTCGAGGGAAAACCTAAGAAAAACCTCAAGCTCGTAACTTATCCCAACCAGGATTTGAACCCGTTCGTTTCACGGCGAGACTTGCTAACCATTACTCCACAACTGTGGACGGTAAATGCATTTAGTTCATGACAAAATGCTCTAATAAAAATACTTAATCGAATTTATCCCCAATTCTCTGATTTACTTCAATAGCAAATTATTGGCTTTTTATATTGCAATTTCCCTTGTAGTTACTTTAAATTATTTAGCACTAGTATTATTCCTTAAAATAGGCTACCTTTCACAATGAAATTACGTTTGCTTTCCGTTCTCTTATTCTCTTTTTATATCCATCTGAATATAAGCTATTCAAGTTATTCTCTTTTGTTTTACGTACGCAGATTTGCTTCAATTATTTAAATTTGTAAAGCTCAGATATTAATAATTCTGTATGGAATATTAAAAAAGCAGATAGAGGCTTTGTTACAAACTTATATACATTTATTAAAATAACAGGGAATAAAAAATTCTAGGGACTACACTTTACGTAATATCAAATCAATATACACGAAAGAAGATGGAAAAAACAAAGGTATTATATTCAATGGAATATTAAAACAACATTCGACATTATTTTCAATAATGCAAAACGTATAGACATCTGATAGTTATGAAATATGCAGCAAAATCCGCCACAGAAGAAAGAAAATATTGGAATGACAATAAATTATACGCTAACAGACCATTTGGAAGACTAAACATTGGGTAGACACTTAGACAGAATTCCAGAATGATGAATTTTGAATGCCAGGATTTAAAACAAGAAATAATATTAAGGAAACAAATACTACTCTATAGCTATTTAAAGATTACATTAGGAAGATAAGAAATTAAAACTGAGATAGAATAATGTAATTTCAAAACCAGTTTTTAATATGGTAGTGAAACCTGAGAATTAAGGAATGAGCCGTTAGTCTATATAAAATTATAATTGAGATACCAGAAACGAGATTACTTCAATCCCTGTTGGGAATCTAATTTACAAGTTTAGAGGTAAGGAAAATGCGATTAAAGGCTGAACAAAATGGCGAAATATTTCCAAGTCTTGTAATGAAGTGGCGCAATGACGTATAGACGATGTTGTCAGAAACGCATTTCATAAGAGCAAAAATGTTTATGATTCAGTGGAATTCTCTGCATTGTTAATTATTTTGTGACGAAACGAATAAAAAAAGCTCGATTCTTAATTCGGAGAAAGGGAGGGATTTTTCAAAATCCAATGCCCACAATTCCATTTCAATTTTTCTCCCATTTCATAAAAAAATCTTATTAAGGGAATTTATTTAATAACAAAATTAAAAAACGATATTTTAGTTCGTCCCGTGATAGGTCTTGTAACCACTACGATTGGGCGCTTGCCCTGGGTTGATAATGATGAACCCCATGAGCTGATCAAAAAAGGTGCGGTAATAAGGACCTCCAGACCAACAAGGAGCACAGTTTCTGGGATTTTTAAAATACTGGGACACCTTCTCTCCTGGAATCTCAAATATGGAGAACCCGTACCTAGTGTTAAAAAGAGAAGATTTCAACGATCTTCAAGAAAACTTGAGGACTGGAGGAAGCACGCGTCTTTGTTGGGTTGATAGGCCTTCACAGATAAAGCCAGTCTGAAGGATTGGAGGTGGCAAGAACCCCAACAGACTTACTCCGCAATAGCATGGTTACCAACTACGAGAACACTGAAGTAACTGGAACTTTCCAAAGCAAGTACAAAGGAGAGACGATTATGAAATTTGGCACAATTGAACGTAGCTACATGGAATGTACGAGGCCTGACTTATAAACTAGAACTTGCGGAAAAATAAGTATTATTGATATTGCAGACAGATAAGGCCTAGTAGTAATCAGTTAAATAAAAAATTTAAAATAATCACACGAATCGGGAAGTTAGGGTTAATTTATAGTGGAGTTAAATAGAATAAAGTTGCACCCGCAGGTATATCAGTATTTATAAAAAAAAATGTAGAAATAAAGTACATAGCCGCGCTTTTATTAATGGAATGATTATAATTTTCGGTTAAAAATGATAAAAGCTATCGAATAGTTATACCAGCTGAAGGGGAAAAAAGAGAAATATGAATTATTATTATTATTATTATTATTATTATTATTATTATTATTATTATTATTATTTTGACAATGCCGCAGAAATGAGGGAAACACTGGGGTTCGCGAACCACAGTTTGGGAAACGATGTTCTCTACAGTAACGTTAAAAAGTAAAGGTAATAATGCATCTCCTTGCTTTAGCCCGCAGTGAATGGAGGAAAAGTCAGACAGAAACTGCCCTATACAGACTTTTCTTTATGTTTCACGAGACACATTTTAATTAATCGAATTAGTTTCTTGAAAGTACTAAATTAAATGAGAATATTATAAAAACTTCTCTCTTAACCGAGTCATATGCCTTTTTTTTTAATCTATGAGTAACTGATGTATTGCGCCCTTAGACTTATTTTTTCTCCAATATCTGTCGAATAAAAAAAATCTGATCAATGGTCGATTTATTACGCCTAAAACGACAATGGAACTTCATAACAAGAAATGTCGAAATATTGGAAAAGATATATATATATAACATCAGGAGAAATATTACCTACAATTTGTATAAAATTTAAATCCGGTAACTGAGTTCAAGAAGAGCTTTGAAAAAAAGAAAAAAGTCCAAGGCATAATTGGACGGAGTTACGCAATAATAGACCAACCGACAATTTGAGAAAAAATTATATATTTGCACAAATCTGTTGATGGCATGCTAATTTAACTCGGAGAAAATCAAGAATGCGATATCTGAATTTTGCTGCTATTTATAAGCAAATATTCCTTTATTGCATAAAATTCATTTATTTATTTTGCTTTGAAGTATTAATTCAACTGCTGTCTCTTATTAAAAATCGGTTAGTCTTTTTTGGTAATATTTGTGCTATTTTTTGTAACAGTATGAATGTTATAATACTTCTTGCATAAAATGTTTTAGAAAAAAACAGATTTATTTGAATGGCCAATATTTCCAAACTGGTTTTTGGCGCTTGGAACACTATTGCTAATCACCGTCCAATTCTCTTATTCTGGACCATGACAATGTGGATATCTTGATCACAAAGAAGAAGATTAAAATCAATAACCATGACATTTTAACTTGAAAACATTCCTTTGATAAGACATCGCTCTATTCTGGCATGGTTCAGCTAACGACTTCCCCATCTCCCATATCCCATATCTGTGTCATCTTCCCTCGTAAATCTCTCGGAGTCGAGTCCCGGGCCTTTCAACACCCGGTGGACGCAGAGCCACAGTGTCAGCTGTTCGCAGAACACATTGTCGCCCGAGCCGTTTTATTTCACAGGACACACAGTCGCTCTCCATTCACGGTATAGATCGGAATAACTGCTGACGAATTCTTTTTCACCCTCCATCCTATTACACCTCGCTACCCTCTTAGATCGACTCAAAAAACCTCGATTACACAACCCCTTCCCGAAATCTCTTAACAGTGCTAAATACCTAGCCTCTTATACAAAAGTTGCGGCGCTGCAGAGTTAAGTGCTCCCGAGAGGATCTGGGGATTATTTAAGCAGTTGAGCTGCTTGCGTAATGGAGGGGCACGTCGCGTTGACATTAACGCATTTAGATACTCAGCACCGCCTCCTGCCACTTCTGAAGTGCTTCTCCGTGACATCAGCGAGATCAGACAACTTACCACGCAACCGCTCCGTTACAAATAAACAAGTGCTGTACAGGGCGACGCAGAATAAAATTACATTGCTGGTATATGCACATAATGCCTTTTAAGGTGTATGCAATGACTGCGAACTCCATGTGATAAGCGCCCACTTACTGTAGGGACATAATTGATATGATTGTAATTAATGTTTAGAGTGACATTATTAATACTGTAAATCTAAAATGTATTCCATCCTCATAACTCGTTTGAGTTTATAGTTTGAGTCATGTATGTAGTGCGGTTAATGACTAAATGATTATCCTTCGAAGTCCTAAGGCAGGTCATCGCACTAACCACGGCGTGGGTACGCCGATGAGTAGACGCGAATCACGCGGACTTCAAAGGTCACCGTAGCGTCACTGACGCGAGCCAATAAAACGGTGCGGCGATCGTTGGAGAAGCATCATCATTATTATAATAGGTCTGTAGTCAGCAGAAGCGTTGGGGAGGGCGATAAGTGGCCCACGTGGCAACGAATAATCATCATCTTCATTTCATCACTTGTACTACGCCTTATATTTCAAGATTGATTAATAAACTTAAGTATTGGCAGCCTTGGTTGTTTAAAGGACTTAGGTCTTTTACTAACACACCTACAACGCATCCCAATAGAAGTTATTTCAAATAACTTCATCACATCTACGTATACTCTTATAGAAGTCATGGCAGTCGATTCTAATAGACATCAATAGGGCTAGGAGTTTTTTGGTGAACAAAATTATTTTATGTCATCCTAGCATTATAAACAGGTTGTTACTACATGGAAAAATCGTGCGTAATAATTGGCTTCTTATATCACGCATGCCGAAAAAAGCAATGATGTATTTGCTATGACGTAATATCGGAACACTTGCTATCTTAGTTATCGCTTCTACGCGCTACATAACAAGAAATGAAATGCAGGTCAGAAGGTAACGTATTATTTATTTCCAATTTTTAACAATTTTGTATCACTTTTGTAATATCACATAAAACATTTCTATGGTTCAGAAAAACTACAGAGCGAATCAAAAGTCTGGAATCATATAAATATCTTCCATATGCTTGATTTTCGATTACTATAGGTGTTACAAGTTTTTGTAAGACCAAATACTCTACCAATGAAGCATGAATTGTAGTCCTCAACTATCTCAAAAGCCGCCACTTTGGATGCAACTTTGAAATGTTAAATGGAAAGGGGGTCATGTAGGTACTCAAAATCGTGTGAAATTTTCTGAAAAATCAATGGTGCAATCCGTTTTGAGATATCTCTAATCGTTTTCAAGTTATTTAAACATAATTGTAATAATGACACACAAACATTAGTTACTGCATCTACAGATATTTTGTAACATGGTACAGTACTAAGGAGACTTTGGAAAAGGCATTTTTATGCAATTTTGGTAATTAACTTTTCCTGCTTTACTGTTTGTTTAACCTGTGACAGTTTCAATGCATTGTTGTGGTTATTTGAAGCTTTCCTGTAACAAATTTCTTGATTTTCGTGATGGTATTATCGAAAGAGGAAAGAATTGATATCAATATTCATTCTGGTGGGTTAAGCCACAAGAATGTTGCAGCAGACTGGACGAACAGTTCCCTGGACATTGGATTGGTCAGCGTGGGTCAGTAGAATGGTCGACCAGGTCTCCAGATTTAACATCCCTTGATTTTTCTTTTGGGGTTTCATAGAGCGTTTGGTATATAAGAGAAAATTGAGAATGTGGAACATTTGAAGAACCGTATTACTGAAGCCTGTGCTAAAGTCACCCCGGAAATGCTACAAAATGTTCTCTCCACATTCTTCACATTGCTAGACTTTTCGGAAATCTCGGAAACTCAGCTATAGACACAAAAACGCAATATTTACTAAGCTTTTCTCGTCTATAAATATGAATATTCACATAGCGTCACTTACATGCATTAAAATGAACTTATTTGCCAAATGTCTGCCATTGTTAACTCAATTTAAAACAACTGTAGATCAGGTACCGAAAAGAAAACAATGCTAGTTGCACTAAAATTGCAGTTGCTTAAAATAGAAAGGCATGTTACTGGCTATCATAGGAATACGTGGGATAAATGGGATAATATTGAAAGAAAATTTATTTCCTTGTGTTCTTACAGATTTTTACCTAATTTCGATGATTAGACCTATAATTATGAGATTAACTGCAAATATTTTAATTGCTGTAGTTTATTTGCCAGACGTCAAGATCTTGATGAATTATTTTTTTGTAAAATCATTAAGGGTGATTGATTGTGAATCTTTCTTAAGTAATATCAGTCTTCGTATTCCTGCTAAAGGTTTAAGATTTAATAAATTTGTTTACAATAGAAATTCTAAATGTCTCTCTCCGGTCTGCAGATTTATAGACTATGCTAATTTGCATGGATTCAACTTGGATCAAATTAATGTGTAGTAAGTTATATACGTTTTGGAGTTTTATGTCAGTTGCAATTAATTTATATCTCTCGTTTAGATATGCATTACACTATTATTCTCGTTATCATTTATATTATTTACATTAATTTATTTATAAGATTCCATCCTTTCATTTTCAATTGTCATTATTTTTAATTGTCTTTTTTAATAACCATTCTTGTGTAGTTTTATTGTAATTTCTATCATTGCTAATGTTTTGTAATTAAATTGCGAAGCGCTGAACTGTTATTGACCCCTAGTTGTTGTACAGCACATTAAATATTAGTAAATAAATAAATATATAAATTATTATTAATATTATTATTACTATTATTATTATTATATTATTATTATTATTATTATTATTATTATTATTATTATTATTATGCATTGCGTATTGCTGTTATTTATGTTTGCTATTTATTTTTATACTGGTTGAGTGGAAGAGAAGGCCTTAAGACCTTAACTCTGCCAGTGAAAATAAATAAATAAAATAAATCAATAAAGAATTTAAATTGTAATAAAGATCATCTAGTGTCATTCTTTATCACTAGAGTGCACTGTGAATAGTCTGCGAGATCTAGTTTTGAATCATTAATACAACGTCAACTCCACACAAATAAGATACAAATGTTCCCTAATAGTAAAACATGACGTCACGCCTATTACAGTTTATGAACTATTAACCTTAACTCCGTACGCCCTAGTACAGGATACGGTCTCTAGTAGTTAGATCCTCAGAAGGATGTGAAGGTCTCCATTACTTTTCTTTAAAAACTGCAATTCTTTTGCCGTAATTTACATTTCCATAAAATAGCTATTTCTCAGGACAAGTTTCATCGTTTCTCTTCCTACTAACTTCTCTACCAATGTTATTAAATTTTCTAAATACTCAGTACAAAGGAAGAGAGGAAAGAGTGCTATAGAGCTGACATTCCAGGTGAATTGCTATTGTCATAACGTCTCATACTTCCAAGACACTGCACTGGGGATCTTCAGTAATGGGTTCAACGTGCATTACTAGCACCACACCATGGTACGAGTAATAAGTGGAAATTACTCCTCTCTGTGACATTTCCACTCTTTACAACTAGTAAATGTTGATATGCTCCTTTAAACTGGAGAGTCCCAGTGTGGGGTTTCTATATCTCCCATAGCGCAACTCCTCACGTGGCGGATAGAGGAATGCCGTCAAATATGTCAAGTACCTGGAAAATAAAACACCCGAGGTGAATCTAAACTAGCATCGGACAGAGAGAGCTCATAGCCCAGTTAAGGCAGACTCTCTGCGGCAAAGCAACCCCAGACAAATATCACATAGGCTTGGATATAGTAAGGTGGCAATCCTACCACCAAGCTTTCATAGCGACGTGGCAAGCTGGTTGAAGAGATTTATTTAACGCGCAATATTCTAAGATTTAGCTGGACGCCAAACTTGTTACCAACTACAGCAACGAACAAGGACGAATGATAACTTATTGCAGAAAAAGTAAGGATTGAATCATGAAACATAAGAGGAATAAGAAATGAGTTGTTGAAAAATAAGTTCAATTTTTAAATTGAAAAATGAGAAATGGGTAAAGAAATTTAAAAGGTAAGCAAAACGCGTCCTCGCAAAGGGTTCGGGGCTGAAAGAAACTGAATATGTGAGCTCCAAGCCTGTTGGCCACTTATCTCACTCCGGGATACGCTGCTCCACTGAAGAAGCTATAAAAATTTGTGAAAGGGAAAAGCCGAAAATGGACGTAACCTCTTAGGTACCACATAGGCCCTACGCGAGGGGAGGGGAATGCGATCAAATCTGATCACAGAACGAAGAAGAAATGCTGGATAGTGTAAGCCTGCAGATTGAAAGGAACTTTGTCATTTTGCAGTGCAGGTGGAGTCGAGAAGATCGTTCGTTGTTGTTCGATGACTAAGACAAGTGAAGGCAGTCGGAAGAGACGCCGCGAGTTCTAAATCTACAAATTGAAAGGTTCTCTGTTCTTTCGCAATGCAACTAGAGACGAGTAACCTCGCTCATGTAACGGTATGATATAGAAGCTGAACCAGAGTATTTATGTCATTTTGTCGGAAATTTCGGGAAATTTATAGGGAATAGCATGTAGGTCCTTGGCCCATTTCTCTTAGGGTTCATCCCCACATTTTTCTTAGTGCCTTAAGAAAACCATGGAAAAAACTTAGGCAGGATTAAATGAACTGAAACACTTTCAAGTGATTACAGCTATCCTTGGAGAAACTAAAAAGAAAGTGGAGGGAACCATAGACTTGGGAAATTTTATGTTATTTTATGCTCGACCATGCCGAAATGTAGTAATTATACACCTGATAGTAGCCCTTAAATGCACCTCATTAAAGTACACCTACTCATTATAGTTCAGTTTTTCAGCCAATGAGAAATCACCATTGTACCATTATAAAACCGCAAGTATCGATTATTATCGGAATGCAATCGAAAGACAATTAGCGAAACGTCACGGAGGCTGGAAATCCAATACTGACGCAGAAGGTTATGTTCTGTTACTATAATAATATAATTAGCGTTAATTGTAAATAATATTCAAATAAATTCAATTTGTCATCTCGTTTTTCAATTCTAAATCAATTTCCAGGTTATATCAATATTAATGTTCATGTTATTCTCTAGATTATATCAAGATCAATGACATTCGTCCCTTGGAAAAAATCAATACTTTCGCGTCTGCGCACATCTCACAATTTAGGTCAGTTTCGCTCTTCACTTAGATAAGCATAACATGAATAGTTATGAATAATTTCAAGTTAGAAATATGGTCGAGCATAAAAGTCGTATGAAACTTCCCTATAATGGTAATTAAGCTCGTATGAAAATTATGAAACTCGCGCAAACATACTCGCGTCTTAATTACTACAATTATAGGCTCGTTGCATAATGTACTATTATAGTGGAGTACGGTACCAATTGAGAGAATGGGTTCATCAGGAATAGCGATTATGTTACATAACAAATACAGAAATAGAATACATAGATACAACTTATTAGATCCATAAAATGTTAGATTAAAGATCCCTAGAACTGTTTAACAGTAATTGCACATGAACACGATTAACAAAAATGATTAGGGTAAACTAGGGTCTGTTGGACAGTCGGGCATGTTGGACACTCCGTACTTTAACGTGTTACCACGCCACTTGTGGGCACCACATTCAGCTAGAAGTCAATGACGGAAGTAGGCACGAGTGGGGCTACTTCCGTCATTGACTTCTAGCAGAATGTGGTGCCCACAAGTGGCGTGGTAACACGTTAAAGTACGGAGTGTCCAACATGCCCGACTGTGCAACAGACCCTAGTTTACCCTATATCATAGTTGGAGAAGATCTTAATGCCTCAATCATAAACAAAGTAAGAAATAAGTTTTAGGAAATAAACGATAAAGAGTAATAAATGAGAATGGTAAATCAATTTTAAATTTTTCAATATATTATAATTCTCTACGAATTGTTAATTCCGTCCTCAGATATAAAAAATATACACAAATTTACATGGACAGCTAGAGACAAAGGATCAATAAATGATACCATAATGGTGAATAAAAAGTTAGCGATAAAGGTACGTATAGAAGCGTTATTTCTCATAACACATTTAGTCGAGACAGAGAGAGAGAGGGGGGGGTAGGGAGGGCGGGATGAGAGAGAGAGAGAGACTTAAATAAAAATAAAACGTCCGGCCTTAATTAAGGATGACCAAGAGGATCCGGAAATTAATAGCAAATAAATATAATGAATTAAATATGAATATTGTTATAATAAAATCTTAGAAGATGACCTTAAAATTAAAGTTATAAATAAAAGATTTTATTTAAAGTTAGCATATCCTTAATTAGGACTTTCTGAGTGGTATATGAATGAAATTATATAATCCGCAGGGAATCTGTAAGAGTTTGGTAAGTGATTTTTTGAATTTCAAAAGGTGGTATTGATAATTGTTTTAAAAAATTATATTTAAATTTGGGTAAAGAACCCCGAGCACCAAAAAGTAAACCTATTAGTGAACAATTGAAGAGAAGAATGTTATACTTTGCATTAAGGTAGCGAATTCAAGGCTCATAAATGGTCCTCTTTTCATGGTCAACCTGATGAGCTTGGTTGAGATGTCTCTCCATGCATATAGTTGGTTCTATGATAATAGCCTTTTTTGTTGCCTGTTTAATGCTATTATACAGGATGAGTCATAAGTGTGTTTGTAAAACGCGTGAGCGTGTTCCTGGATCAAAAATAAGAACAACTCCTTATACGAAAATTTGACGGAAAATGCTTATTTATTGGAGAAATGGTCACAATTTCTTTTGTTCTTTTTTTTTGTTGTGTTACAAGTACATGTTTGGACACTTGTCATTTAATGTTTACAAAAGGTGTTCAATGTGTCCCCCTCTATTGTTTACACATGCCTGAGCACGACGTACACACGACTGGCGAGTTCGCTCAAACACCATGTTGTCATCACGGGTCAATTGGCATGCATTTTCAACACGTTGCAATAGCTCCTCTGCATCATTCACTGGTGTTGCATAGACGACAGCCTTCAAGTGACCCCTAAGGTAAAAATCTAATGGGGTGCGGTAGGGTGATCAGGGTGGCCAAGGCACTAGATCACCGCGTCCAATATAAACAAAAACAATGTGCTACTGTCTTATCACTATGTTGTTTGCAAACAAACACTGGTATAAAATCAGAACAAAAGCAACACAATAATATGACCAGACACTCATGAAAACAAACGTTCCTATTACTATTTTTTCCAATAAATAAGCATTTTCCGTCAAATTTTTATATAAGGAATAATTGTTCTTATTTTTGATCCAGGAGCACGCTCATGCGTTTTCCAAACATACGTATGACTAGACAGTGGATGCGGGATGACTTATCGTTGAATGTAAGTGCACATTTACTATAAGTTACATTTTTTTCATTCAGACTATTGGCTCAACAGGTTTTAAACGTAAACAGGCGACGTCAACATGCTACTGTATCTCCGTACTGTCAGAAGGAAAAGAAAAATGAAGTAATTTAGCACATACCTCGTTATCATTGATAAAATTACTAGCGTTGCAGTAAACGATGATATATTCTCTTAAGTTGTCGAAGCTGAATCGTCTTCGCCTATCGCTTAAACAGTTTTTGTATCGAGAGAATTTCTGAAGAAAACCTCTGAATTGGGGATCACTCAATATCTTTAGAGGAATATTTGCACTGAGCATCATGTTGCACATGTCTTTGCAAATGTTTCGTTTAGACCAGCACAACTAAATGATGATGATGATGATGATGATGGTTCCTCAGATGTTATTTCAACCCATTTCCTGTGCGATGTACTGTTGCAATGTTGCTCTATAGCCTGAGTTGTTCTGGTTTTTACTTCAATTTTACATACATTATAGACGATACTGTCTTCGTTAATACATAAAATTTCCAATCCCATACTTCTTAATATTCGACCAGCGAATAGGGATTATAAAGAATGGACACTTCGCGTCGGTACGTTTGATGTAGCCGGACTGATTTCAATGACCTTCAAGCCAGCTAGAGCGTGAGATTCTTCTTTCTCCCTAGACTTGGCGCTGACATCACACCAGCTAGCAGTCGATACAGCGGAAATATAACACATATAATTAATACATCTAGATACATTATGTACTCAAATAAAATAAATTGGATCCATAAAATAATAAATCCGTCATTAACTGTAATGTCTAGACTGTAGAGTTACTTTGTAATGAGAGTTGAGACGTTGACCCCAACAACAATTAAAATATGTAATGATTTGATAGCAATGAAAATGGAAAAACAAAACTCTTATGAGAAGTAAAACCATATACCTGTATTATATTATATACAAATATTAAACGAATTTGATACATAATTTTATAATGTAATATATTATTTTATAATATAATTTATTATATCTGAAATATAAAAAATTATTATTACAACTAGTTCGTCACTGAGAAATAAGGAAAAGCTGTTAACTTGAATTTATTTGAAGCAAAGCGTTACTGGATTATGCAATAAGGTAGGCGATGTTTGAATCCTGTGTCTCAACTCTATTCTCAATTATTATCTTAGCCTATACTCGATTACACTAACCTCTAGCGCTTAAAAGTAGAACTAAACGCTGGCGCACAGAGAAACAAAACACAGGAAAATTCGCTCATTGTCCATTCTTTATAATCCCTATTCGCTGATTCGACTTTGTATCTCTGAGCGAATTGAACGTTGAATACTTGAGCAGGATAACACAACTGCACACATTGCGTTGCAATATTAATATGAACGGACCGGGGTTTCTCCGTTCTGTACGCTGCTGTACTCGCCAGGTACACAAAAGACGGACGACGCGGCACGTGCCATATACTCTGATACGAAACAACTTCACTTTTCCTTACGTCATCCCGGATGCACTGTCTGCTTATGACTCACTCTGTATCTGCTCTTCTGTGAGAGTCGTCTTCAGAAATGCAGTGTTGCATATGAGATTTATTAAAATTGATTTTTTTTGCATAACTGATTTATTTAATTTTATCATATTTTATTTATTGAGGCATACTTTAGATTTTCTACATTTTTTCGAGTAGATAATTACTGTATAGAAGTAAACATTTTCAAAGATAGGTGTGGCACTTCCTTAAAAAGAAAACAGAAGCTTTTAATTAATGTAAGACCATTGTTTTAGGCTACTTATCTCATTTCGTGCATCTGTATAAGCACTTTGTTATTATTAACGAGGAATGATAGGATGTTCGAGAAAAGAGGAGTGTCCTAGAAAACCTGTGTAATTGACTTCTTGATTATTGCAGATTCCCCTTTTTGCTACAGTGGCTCCAAATTAGAATCTATGGAGTAGAAATCCGATGTCCTAGCCGTTTGTATAACGAAACCTTATTCTACCAAAATGTATTTGGAGGGAAATTCAGTAGGTCACAGCCATTCGGCTCGACCTTGTAATGATGTGAAGTGTTCCCCGTTTTCATGATATCGGATAACACAGCTAGAACCTAACCTCGTAATGTGTGATAAAAAGTTACAGCCAGTTTTTAAAGGGAGTAAGAGTAATGTAATATATGCGACGTGATGCGATTTGTGACTTCCCGGTTAACTTGTGTTACAGGGGTACCAAATTCAACGTAGCAAACACATGACCAACTAACAGAATGGCATTCAAGTCCGACTCAAAATAGACTACTCCAAAGCTACGCTTAATTAAAGCTCTCTAGAATAAATTGGTGCCTCTTTATCTAATAACAAAAGTCCTGCATTTGGTTATGTAGAGTCACCAAGCAACCCGTAACATTGTAGTTGCGTATGGGGTATAGATCAGTGGTAGTCTACTGAACATAGACACATAGTTCAGATCTGCTGTTCAGTGAGTAAGGTACTCAACATGTCGAAACAAAACAAGAAACAAGTAGCCAGTATAAATAATTGTTTATTGTTATTTACTGTATTGCTGTAATTTCCACTATTTATTTACTTATGTATGTATTTATTTACAGATGTGTACATACATAGGCTGTGTCCAGTTACAACGTCCACGTGTAGAACAAGTATTCATAAAATTCATATCTAAAATCCGGCGAGAGACACGAAAAACTACACACACTTCTAAATAAACGAAAGTTGAAACACTAGGGCCGAAATATATTCAGTATCAATTCATTTTCAATTGGGAATATTCAAAGTTCAATCCTTTGAATAACTTATCATCATGGAACGGATTTATATGCTCTAAAAATGAATGAAGTAAGTGAATATGTACTTATTTTTTATCAAAATATGGAATTAAATATGGACTTAAAATGATAAAAAATGACTAAGTTAAATATTAGTACCTACAGTTTAATCAACAGTAATCTCACTAGAGGTTTTGATTTATCTAGAGAAAATCAAAACTCGAGTGGGATTTAATTGACTATTACAGGATAAGAAGAAAGTATATGAAGTTTAGAAAGAACGAAGTACTCCAATACAATAAAATATTAATTGACTTACGAAAATACAACTGTCTTCAAATGTATTACTGTAACATCTCTAAATTACAAATATTACGCTAGATGGCAGTAGTGTGTTATGTTTAGATGTTTTCTTGTTATCAGTTGTGCCAAATATGGAATCTTCATTGAACTCTGTGGACGGTTACTAGTCAAGAAGGCTTTGTTGATTCAGTTTCATTTTTATTAAAAAGTTGCATTCCACTTCAATTACCCGGATCCCAATAATCAACGTCACTTGACAGATGATTTTCAATAATTCTTAGTATTAAACAATCTCTGATACGTGACTATTCATAATATCATATAGCAGAAGCTATAACATAACCTAAATAATATAAACAAGTGTTAGAAAAGTTTTAATTAGGGATGATGAAATAAACAAGAAAAGTTTTAATTAACGATGTTGAAATAAAAAATAAGCATTAATATTTTTAAAAGGAACAATTATTGAAAGTACAATTTTCAATGTTTTAGTGGTTGGTGGTTCAGTTGATGTTATATTAGACGTGTGCGCAAAAGAAGTGGAACTCGCTGATGTACATGGTGTATTCCTCAACTTATTCAGGATTTCCGAATGGTGCTCTTCACTTATTTGTAAATAGGATAACAGGGAAGATGCATAGCTATGACCAGTGATCTTTATTAATTCTTGTTCTTGAATGCCAATGCGAGTCATATTTGAAACTGCTGTGTATCGACTGGAGTGGTTTGTAATTTTCTGTTTTTTTGACGTCCAGACCAATGCAGTTTGAAATGTGGGAAACAAAGAAAGAAATGCTAGGGTAGTGATATAAATAAACAAATGCTAGGGACGCGATAATATTAAACTAAAGCTAGGGACGCGATAAAATTGTGCGATAAGCAGCCATGACTGGTTGAAAGACGTCCTTTCGTACCGTTTTATTGGTCATAATTAGTATGACGTAGTAAAAGTGTAATAGTCACACTAAACAAAGAATATAATGGACGTACCTTATCTTCCATTGTACTATTCTGTTATGTGAACTTCAAACAAAAACATTTTTGTTGCCTGTTACCGTAACGTTCAGTAGCAGTCTACACTTTGTTAGACAGGAAGTACACTGTAGACATAAAAGAAATTTGTTTTAACTTACAGAAAAACTTAAAATTCAAGAGAGAATTGGTGCAGACACATACAAAGAATGTCAGTTGAATGAATATCTCAACTTCTGTGGGATTATCAGGCAAAATGGAAACGAAACGTTGGCCTAACATAAAAATTGGATAGATTCGATCTCGTGATGAGGAAACAAGTCGAAGGTGTAATTCCATGAAACAGAAGAAGTAAAAAAAAAGAAAATGATCGATTTGTTGGATTTAAATATGCTGATTTCCATTTATTGACAAGTATGATAATAAGGCTAAAATAAATATTTCTGTAAATAAAAGTTCGGCAGAATAATGTATAGAATTTTGCCATTTATTTAATTAATTTATGGATCTATAAAGATAATCACATTCAGTGACGCTGGTACAGATTATAACCTGTGCGACGCGTGCAATTTTCATTAACTAATGCAAGGAACGGAGATTAATACCATTTTCAGTGACGAAGCAACAGAACTTCTGAAAGTTATTTATGCGAAATTTCTCCGTGAAGGTTGGGAAATGCGCTAATCATGGAAGGGAAAACAAATGCGAGACCGAGGCAATTGTAAAGATGTTAGAGCCACCTGAGGCGTGAAAGGGTTGCAGAACGAAGGAAATTAATTATTTAGTGGGATGGGGGAATATGTCAGACGACAAGAAAATTGTGACGAGCGACAAGGGAAGCTTGTTTTGTTATGCGCCTGATGAGAATAACATTAAATTGTGTAAGCTTCTTCTAGTTACCAGCATGCCGCTATTTCTATAGCGCATGGCATCTGGTAAAGTTTCCTCATTTCTGAGGTCTGTATGCGTTGGACTACATCCTGTTAAAACCTTAAGAGTTGTTCACGTAGAAATCAAGAACAATATTATATGGTTCTTATGAGTTACCTTAATTATTTCTAGGAACCGGTACAATTAATTTATACTTATTATTCAATAGTACTCTCGTTACTTCCTGAATAATTCTAATATTTCAACTTCAACTTAAGTTCGAAGTGTATATTAGTCTGAATCTGCGTCTGCGTGTCTGCGTGTGTGTGTGTGTGTCTATATATATATATAAATTGAACTGGTAATGGAAATTACGGGAAAACGACTGAACGGATTTTAATAAATGATTTCTCATTTTGAAGCTTGGCATCCAAGGATTTTTAGAAAAATAGTAACTTTCAGTGAAGCGTTAGTTTTCCTACATAATTTTCCTATTTTTCAAAATCCATCTTTCGGGAATTTTGAGAACCAATTGCATTTCAGAATAAAACAAAAAACACACTACAATAAACAATAGGCCATTAGACGAAGTGCATGACCTGTAGGATTGCTGACATATTTAGAGTTAGAATTCATTTGTTATTACAAACTTCAAGATTTACTAAAAATAGGCTAATCTACAGATCTGATTCTGTGGTGTGTAATTTTTTTAGTACAGCTATGTATTGGATATTAAAATCTACAAAACGTGAGGTGGTTTGATGACATTATTACCATTAGAAATGAAATATTATAGTTCATGCCATGATGTGACTATTTTTTATTAATTATACATATTAATGCTATATTGATTATATGAAAGTGAAACGTTTTGGGGTATATTTTTATAGTTATTAATCAAGTGGGATTGGGTTTTTTCATATACTTAATGGCGATGTGGTGTAGATACTTATATGCGTCATTCTCTTCAGTGTTGGCTCGAGAGCGAGCAAAAATTACACTTCCTAAGGAAAGGCCAAAAGGTATTACTTACTGATAAAATAAGAGGCCAACAAAATTTTGTAGTTTTCCGATCATTTCAGCAAGATCTCTTAGCGGGATAAAATGATTTTACCCTCTACATTTCAAGCTCTACATGCAGCAGCTATACCTAGATGTTATGTCTATTGTTCGAAAGCATAGCAAACTTGACTTTTTTTTTAACTTTCACCTACAATCCACAATGGCCTGAAATAGCTATTGCTTTACTCTCACATGAAAAACTCACTGATCGTCCTGACATTGTTACTTGCGTTTTCGCGTTGAAACTCAAAACCTGAAGGTGGATAGGTTCAAGAAAAAGTACTTGCCATAAAAAAACATTGAGAGGGAGTATGTTTCATTATTACAGAAGCAAATAACTTTGAAAATATCTGGTATTCTCATTGAAAATAAATCTGAAAAAAATTTATTTGAACCTCTAATGAACTTAGTTTGCAGCATTTTCTGCACAAGCCATTAGTACGGCTAGAAATCACGAAATTGGCCAGAAATATATACTTGAAATTGATTGCGCAACAGACTGGAAATTATATAAATTTATCTCCTAAAACAAAGACAAGCATCACGTTGTAATTTAATTATTATTTGGACAATTGCAATTAAACAATATTATGCCTGAGCTGCAACTTTGATTGTTGAAATATCAGTTCTGTGACGTGTACTTCAAAAGCATTTTTATTGTCATTTAGCAATTGAGGGGGTCAGCGCAACCCTTCTCATTACGAAAAAATAAATATTGAGTCTTCTGTTGATTTTGACGTGAACTATCTTTCTACGAAATGGAATAGACCAATCCACCATTATATAGCTTGTTTGGAACCATGCAATTTTTACCCTAAAATATCTCTTATAAAAACATATAACTTTAACATGCTTTTTCTAGATTAAAAAAATGTGGCTTAGACCATTGTTGCGTTGACCCCCTCAAAGTGAAACACAAAATCTGACAGGATTAAATGTTAGCATATGCCTGTCATTTATTAGTTTATTACAAAAGATAGTCATTGAATTTTTTCTTCTATGCTCTAAATATATTATTTAAATCAGTCCCTAATAGTTAATGTCAGTTCTGTGACACATACATACCTACTATAAGCAATATAAGTATGCATTGGATGACTGCAGGAGTCCAGAACAGCTCTTCAGTTGTTTGGTATGGGCCACAGTGTAAGAGTATGCAGTGAAAGGGTGATTTGTGATTTTTATATTAAAGAAAGAGAAACATATGAAACTGTTTTCCGGTGAGTACCTTTATTACCAGTCAGTTCTGAGATAGTCAAATTCTGTAAAATATGTAAAATGTGTCATGTAGGTTTATGTTAACAGTGAGATATGAGGGTCTGCATATTCAACATGATCTTAAACGGTGTAACCAATATGGGATTTAAGGAATAACAAATTGGAAATTGGTTTTTGTCAGTTCTGTGATTGCCAATTCTGAGACATCACAGAACTGACATTTTTGTGGACATTACTATATAAATTGCAGAATAAAATAAAATAATCTTTTAAATAATAGAGGCCTGTAAGACTGATCTACACATTAACAATAATGTACAGAAAAAAATAAATTAAATTAATACATAATTTAAAATATACGTAAAAGTATCTCATTTTGTTCGATTTTGTTAATTTTAGCCATACAATTAGATGGTAATCTAAAATTAAAACAAAACACAATTTTGGATTTCGATATGTCATTTCCGAAAGAAGCAAATCCGTTTCTTAATTTTTATAGACAATAAATGAATTACATCTTTAAATAATATAGTTACATTTTTATACTTTATTGGTTAATTTACGACGCTCTATCAACTGCTATGGTTATCTATCGTCTGAGTGAGATGAAGGTGATAATGCTAGCGATATGAGTCCAGCGCTGAAAGTTACCCAGCATTTCCTTTTAATTCATTGAGGGAAAACCCCGGAAAAATCTCAATCAGGTATCCTTTCTCAAGCAGAATTTGAATTCAGGCCCGCTAATTTAACGATCAGACGTTCTAACCGTTACTCCACAGCTATGGACAACACACTTATATTTAAAAAGTTAGAATTACATAATAAAATACCGACAGTGAAACAAAAATGAAGCAACAGCATGCTGTCTATATTTCACGCCAGAAACTATCAAATTCCAAAAATTGAACCCTGAAGCTATTAATTTCGATTTTAAATATTCTTGCCAAAGGCTCGTTCAAAAAGCGCGCCGGTTTTGAATCGCTTGGTATTCTTTTGTTTTTCGGATGTCGACATTATTTTATTTCATTTAGATATCCATAAACATTCCGATTGCTGCTTCAGTCTGAATTTCTCACATTTCGTCATTGTATGTCTGGCCATGCAGCAGTTTACTATTGCGCAACGTTTTGTTCGTGACAGTGTGACTGTAAGTCCAATGAAATCGGTCCTTCGCCGTTCCCAAGAATTAGGCATAGGATGTTCCTCAGTACGGCGAATTCTCTCATAAGATCCCCATTACCACCATGGTGCCAGCAGTCATTCTGCCCTCGAGAAAATTGAGTTGCTCCATGAGCGGTTCCCGGATCGTCTCACCTCGCGTAATGGTGACCACCAACGGCAACCAAGGTCATATGATTTAATGCCATGCGATTTTTTTGTATGGGGTAATCTTAATTCATTGGTGTATGTCAATAAACCCCGAAACATACGCGAATTAAAAGAGGAAATTCGACGAGTTGTCGGCGAAATCCAAGTGGAAATTTGTCATGCAGTCATAGCGAATTTCATGGACAGAGTTCTTGCATGCCAGCGCAGTAGAGGGAGTCATATGCCCGACATCATTTTCCATACCTGAAATGGTGAGGTGAGTTGAACAAGTTTATGTCCTAGTTTAAAGTATTTTGAAATAATTTAATATATCAAAACCGGCGCGCTTTTTGAACGATCGCCGACCCTATAATAATATTTCAATATTAACATTTCCGCCCGTGCAGACATGAGTCTTCATTTCTTTCTCTTCATACGTTCTTTGAAACCAGAATTCCTGACATCTGTATATATCACTCATGGTTTCATTCCCTCCCCTTTCTTCTTGTTCGACGACATCCATTGTCATAATCGTCTTGGCCATCTTCCCCACCTCTATTCTTCTAACACGTTCCATTTTCCCAAAATATATTTCATCCTCACCTTCTTATTCATATTTTAATATTTTCTTCATATCTAAAAAAAGTCAGCTTTTATATGCCAAAAGAGAATGTTATTCTGTGAAAGAAGGTATTCCTCACAGAATATTTCCCACTTTCCTTGTTTTATACCTGACACAAGAGAGACACAGAATGTAATGATTCCCACAACAAAAGTGAATAGATTGAAACAGCAATTTATAACTACGTCTCTACTGCGGTACTTGCAGCGGCAGCATTTTCGATCAGAAATCCAGCCGAATCGGAGTAGAACCACGGCAAGGAATTGGATATCGATAAATAATAATTTAACAGGAGTTTTCCTTTTTTATGAGATATATCTGCACAAGAAGTTTTAAATTTCTAAATCTAACCCAGAAATGTACATGTCTTGCACTTTTAAATGGGGCATATTCATGTAATGAGAAGATATTGTATACAACATTATATAGGATATCAATAATTAAAAGAGATATATTTTTTCGTAATTTAGAGAAACAATTGTATTATTGTATTTACATTCCGTGGTATTCGTACATCGCTTCACAGCTAAAATATGGAACTTACAGAAAAATCTTAATAGTACTACGTAGTCTAAATTATAGTTGAAATATATACAGAAGATAATACATAGTGATACAGTGTTAAAAGTGTGTAATCAAGATGTGTAAACAGAAGTGTTTTACAATACACTAGTACAACACAAGGGGTTGGTGTCGGTAATTAATACAAGACAGAAATATTCATACAGCGTTGTTGCATGTCATAAATTCACCTACAGAATAGAAGGCGTGAGAAATTAGGTACCGGTACTTCTTTAATTTGGCCCTAAATAATTTTATGCTTTGAGTTTGATTTTTCATATCCATAGGGAGGCTATTAAAACTTTTTACTGCCATATAACGCACTCCTTTTTGATAGTACGATAGACTTGCCGATGGAGTATGAAAGTCATTTTTTACGAGTATTTATGCTATGAAATGTTAAATTAGTTATAAAGATTTCATGATTACATACGAGGAAGTTTATTAATGAAAAAATATACTGACAAGACGTCATGGACATTATTTTTCGTTTTTGAAAAAGGTCCTATACGATTCCGTAGATTTGTCACCTACTATTATTCTAATTACTCTTTTTTGTAGAAGGAATATGCTGTTACTAAATGTAGAATTTTCCCAAAATATTATTCCAAAATAATTACTGAGTGGAAGTAAACGAATTATATTGTGTTTAAGGTATTGATATATATACTACCTACTACACATATCTAATAGAAAACCCAGACACCATCTTAAACACACCACGATATTACAAAAGTGACCATAATTCCCGGAGTGGCTAACCGAGAACTGCTCGACAAGCCACCCTGCATAGCCAGGAGGCCCTTTCCCTTTACAGGATTTTGTGGCTAATTATAAATTCTTAATAGCAAAACATGTTGAATTTAGTTTTGGGGTAATTTATTTAATACAATTTTTCCAATTTAACATATTAACGATTTGTAAGCCAAGAAATTTAGTTGTTGTTTCTATTAGGAACCTGTTGTTAATCACTAAACTTGAAATTTGCGAGATTGAATTTGGACAGGATTTAAATTGGATTATGTTAGTTTTCTTACAACTTAATACCAATTTTATTGGCTGAAAACAAATCACATAATTTGAGCAGAATTGCCTCTGTTGAAAATTGCAATTTATTGGAGTTATTGTTTATAATTGTTATACTTATGTCATTTTTAATAATTTGGGATGACATACATTATTAGGAAGGCAAAATTATTTATGAAGTCCACACCTCTGGAGTAACGGTTAGCGCGCCTGGCCGCGAAACCACATGTCCCGGGTTCGATTCCCGGTCGGGGCAAGTTACCTGGTTGAGGTTTCTTCCGGGGTTTTCCCTCAACTCAATATGAGCAATTGCTGGGTAAATTTCGGTGCTGGACCCCGGCCTCATTTCGCCGGCATTATCACCATCTCATTCAGACGCTAAATAACGTAAGATGTTGATAAAGCGCCGTAAAATAACCCACTAAAATAAAATTAAAGAATCATTTATGAACACTGGGACATATCTCAACACTGATTTTGTCGAACAAAGAATATAACAAGTATTCTCTTCTCCAAAACGAAAGGAATAAATCGTAAGGCGTTTCCTTTGTTTTATTCAAATCGCTTCACTTGAATACAGGTAAAGTAATGAGAAGTTATTGGCTGAGCAGTAAATAGTTTGATTTCGAATTTTATAAAAGTACATACAACAATCATGATAGGATAAAAGACTGGGATAGTAACATAGAAAGCCCTAAAATTGATTTTATCTCCTCAATAAGGAATGGGAGTGCTTTAAAAACGTGCAATATAAATTTGTAAACTAAGTACAACTGCATTCAAAATTAACTATTAAATTATATGACATAATTCAAAAAACTAAAAGTACAGCTATAATCCGAAAAAAAGTTACGAGACCACACCTGTGGAATAACGGTTAGCGCGTCTGGCCGCGAAACCAGGTGGCCTGGGTTCGATTCCCGGTTGGGGCAAGTTACCTGGTTGAGGTTTTTCCGGGGTTTTCTCTCAACCCAATATGAGCAAATGCTGGGTAACTACTGGTGCTGGACCCCGGACTCATTTCACCGGCATTATCACCTTCATCTCATTCGGACGCTAAATAACCTAAGATGTTGATAAAGCATCATAAAGTAACTTACTAAAATAAATAAAAAAAGTTACGATGTATAAAGGGCTCGTAATAGAAGGTGTCTTTAATGGTTTCTCTGAAACACGCCGATTGGTTGTAAAATTTGATTTTAATGATGACTCCCTTTATATGTATTCAGCACGTAGGCTGATTACATATGAAACGCCTACCATATTAGTGTAGATAATTATACGGATAACATTCATGTATTCATCTCACGAAACTTGATTAATAATCGTACTGAAGTGTATATTTGAACATACTAACGAATTATGACATTTTATTACATGATCATACCAATAACGGGATGCAAATTAGCTCATCGTTGTCTGTTTTATTTAACGGTTTCGTTCCTATTTGGTTTATCTGTTGCTCACTAAAGTGGCAGTTAGGGTGCGATTCCCTGCAGTGGTGGAAAAATTAAGCAGATGGCATCACACTCATCACATTAAGCTACAAAATAAGCTGACTCTTCATGGCTCAAACTCGTTCTTCAGTCACATCGAAAGAAAACAGTATCTTTTCACTGACCAGGATAACACACACACCGCTAGTGGAAATCTTTTCACTATTTCTTGAGTTATCTCGACTGCCTCGGCCGTGAGAGACAACGTTTTAACAACGTTTTGTAGCGTCAAGGAAGATTTTTTCTAGACTAGAGGTTCTTAAACTTCTTGATAGCGCGACCTACTTTTGGGGGAGACATTTGTTTTCGACCCCCACTATCGAATCGGTATTTAACCATATTCGAAAAATACAAATCCCTGTAAAGTCGGAAAAAAAGTAATTTTACTCAAAACCAAACTTCTGATGAGCTGTACCTGCAAGACTACAAATAGGATTATGGAAATCTATTTTCGAATTCTCTTTGGCTTCTTAGACTGGGCTACCTTGCTGATATATTCTTAGAACACTTAAACACTTTGGATAGTAACTTGCAAGGCCAAGTTATTAGCATAACGGCCAGAGATAAAATTGACACATTTAGAAGGAAATTGATTTCTGGTCGATATCACTCCATAAATCAAATTTGATTCATCCCAGTACATAAAAAACTCATCGATAATTCAGCTATTTACCATATGATACGTGCTTTGTGGACATGTAGACAATTTCGCACAAGTTTAAACAGCAGATTTGTCAGTACTTTCTGGAAGAAAATCAAAACAATTATAACAGTAAATTAAAGTTGGATATTGAATCTGCTTTTAGACAGTTGCGTTCAACTGGTTGTAATTCCACACACACACACACACACACACACACACACACACACACACACACACACACACACACACATATACATACAGAGTGATTCACGAGTTACCGCCACTTACGAACCATATTTCCAAGACATTTCGAGCAAAGAATAGGCCTATCATATAAACATGGGTCCTGTTCTCAATATTTTCAGAGTTACACTCATTTGAAGTCGTTTGTGTCCTTTTGATATTCTGAAGAAAATAGGTGTGGATTGGAAAGACAAGAGGATGTTCAGTAACCTTTATATGAAACAACGAGTCAAAGTCAGGATAGGAGAAGAAATGTCTGAAGGAAGTGAAATAGGAAGAAGAGTACGACAAGGATGCTCTTTAACATCTACCCTGTTCAACCTCTACTTGGAGGATTTAGTGAAGAATCTTTTCAGAACATGGGAGGGGGGAATGTAGGAGGAAGAAGAATAAAGTGCATAAGATTTGCTGATGATATGGCATTATTAGCAGAAGAGGAGACGATACTAAGGGATATGTTGCTGGAGCTAAATGACAGCTGTGAGCAGTATGGGATGAAAATAAATGCAAATAAGACAAAGACCATGTCATACGAAGAAAAATAAGGGAAGTAAACTTGCGAATTCTAAATGAAGCAGTAGACCAAGTGGACAGCTTCAAATACTTGGGTTGTACTATAAGCAGAAACATGAGCTGCTGCCAGGAAGTTAAAAAGAGGGTAGCAATGGCAATAATAATAATAATAATAATAATAATAATAATAATAATAATAATAATAATAATAATAATTACTTACTGGCTTTTAAGGAACCTGGAGATTCATTGCCGCCCTCACATAAGCCCGCCATTGGTCCCTATCCTGAGCAAGATTAATCCATTCTCTATCATCATATCCTACCTCCCTCAAATCCATTTTAATATTATCTTCCCATCTACGTCTCGGCCTCCCTAACGGTCTTTTTCCCTCCGGCTTCCCAACTAACACTCTATATGCATTTCTGGATTCGCCCATACGTGCTACATGCCCTGCCCATCTCAAACGTCTGGATTTAATGTTCCTAACTATGTCAAGTGAAGAATACAATGCGTGCAGTTCTGTGATGTGTAACTTTCTCCATTCTCCTGTAACTTCATCCCTCTTAGCCCCAAATATTTTCCTAAGCACCTTATTCTCAAACTCCCTTTACCTATATTCCTCTCTCAAAGTGGGATTCCAAGTTTCACAACCATAAAGAACAACCGGTAATATAACTGTTTTATAAATTCTAACTTTCAGATTTTTTGGCAGCAGACTGGATGATAAAAGCTTCTCAACCGAATAATAACAGGCATTTTACACATTTGTTCTGTGTTTAATTTCCTCCCGAGTATAATTTATATTTGTAACTGTTGCTTCAAGATATTTGAACTTCTCCACCACTTCAAAAGATAAATTTCCAATTTTTATATTTCCATTTCGTACAATATTCCCGTCACGAGTCATAATCATATATACTTTGCCTTTTCGGGATTTACTTCCAAACCTATCTCTTTACTTGCTTCCAGTATAATAATAATAATAATAATAATAATAATAATAATAATCCGTGGCGCTACAACCCGTGAAGGGCCTAGACCGACCAGCCGGCTGCTGGCCTCATGCCCATATGCCAAAGCAGAGATGGACGATCATCCAACCAGAATGGAGGTATTGTGTGGTTAGCACGATGATCCTCCCAGCCGTTATAACTGGCTTTCGTAACCGGATTTCGCTACCTATTGTAGCTCCCCAAGTGCATCACGATGCTGGGTGGGCCCGGTCCCATACATTGGCCGAAATTTCATGAGAAAATTTCTTCCCCCATGAGGACTCGAACCAACGCGCATTACGTAACGCGAGTCCTAGGCAGGATGCCTTAGATCACGACGCCACGGCGCGGAGCAATGGCAAAGGAAGCTTTTAACAGGAAATGGAGCATTTTCTGCCGACCTCTGGAAAAAATAACTAAGGAAGAGACTAGCGAAGTGCTTTGTATTGAGTATGGCACTGTATGGAGCAGAAACATGGACATTACGATGAAGTGAACAGAAGCGAATACAAGCATTTGAAATGAGTATATGGAGAAGAATAGAACATGTGAAGTGTACAGACAGAATAACAAATCAAGCTGTGTTGAAAAGCGTGGTTGAAGAAAGAATGATGCTGAAACTGATCAGTAAAGGAAAAAGAATTGGTTGGGTCATTGGCTGAGAAGAAACTGCCTACTGAAGGATGCACTGGAAGGAATGGTGAACGGGAGAAAAGTTCGGACAGAAAAAAGATATCGGATGATAGACGACATTAAGATAAATAGATCATATGCGGAGACAAAGAGGAAGGCAGAAAATAGAAAAGTTTGCTGTGAAAGACCTGCCCGTGGGCATAACACTGAATGAATGAATGAATGAATGAATGAATGAATGAATGAATGAATGAATGAATGAATGAATGAATGAATGAATGAATGAATGAATGAATGAATATATACGTAAAACAGAAAAGTAACTTCAAATGAACATCGAATTTCCTTCGCTTCATATATTTAATCATCTTAAAATGAACTACCGATGAGAACAAAATGATTTTTAACTAAATATATTTCATCGGAGAAACAATTATTGTAAATATTCATTTCTAATAACCGAATGAGAAGAAAACCTAAGCAAATACGGAGAAAAAGCTTAACGAGTAGTATTATATGCAGACGCAGAGAAGTGAAGAAGACAGAGAAAGAAAATGGAACAGAGGTTCAGGCCGTGAGATATAAAGAACAATGCGCCATGTGGAATATTTTTGTTTTAAAAAGAGGAGAGGGAGGTACATGGTAGCAAAATGCCATATAGCGTACAAATTACACGATAAAAATCTCCCTATGCCCCTTTCCGTGTACATATGTACAAAACGAAGATAAAGCAGCAAATATTTTAACTACAAAAGTTAATATGCATTAAATTCAAGCAACTGGTCGGTTGTGACGTAAGCGCGCCACAAGCTGCACAGTAACTTTATATACAGTGTTGACCAGTTCATCTACTTCGCAATAAGGGACTTACAGTACATAGACAGTTCGTTAATTCACAGCCTGAGCACCGCAATTTTATCTCTTTCGACACCTTTAAAGGTGATATAAAAGTTTTCTCGATTATTCCATTGTTCTTGTTGTCAAATATTTTTCTGATATAGCTATGAGGAGCATAGTATCAAAGTTACGTAACTCCATTTTTTGCGATTTCGAGATATTGATTGTTTCTCATAGAATATTGTTTGCTGAATGCGATTCTGAAACTGTTTAGGTTCAAAAACGGACAGACCAGAGCGAAAATAGCACTTAATTGTGAGCTTTAGAATCAAAATATACGCAACTCCATTAGGACAATACCTTCAGCAGCCAATGAGAAGCCCACATTCGTACCACCTTTTCCCATCACACATCGCAAATCCAACATGGCTGATTGTTTATATAACCGGTTTGTGGATGAATAAGTACTGTTATACATAAATTTGCTTTGAAACCGAGTTAGAAGAGACTTAGATTCAAAAATAGACCATTTCACTTTAAATATGACTTCGTTTGGTTTCGAAAACAGACAACTCCGGACGACTCAGAGATGGACAACTCCACTTTTTAGACTTATATTTCGACCTAACTATTAATTTCAACGACAGTTTTAGACTGAAAAATTGTTCTGACACATGAGAATGTTCAAAAAGAAATGTACGTATAACAGTGACATTGGTTTCCAAGGATCTAGTTTTTCGCCTCTCCTGCAAAAAAAAAAACAAAAGTGGAGTTATCCAACTTTGATACAAAGCTCCTTATATGTAAGTAAAGAATGTAGCCGCCACGGTGGTTGAGTGGCTAAAACGCTGAAATTATAATCTTGTAGACCCAGGTTTGATCCTCGGCGTAACCGTGATCCAGGGGTTTCCTCTGGGAGCTGCAGCTCCCCTGTGGTATCCCAACAAATGCCCATGATCATCTTATAGCGGGTATAGCTTAGACCTGCTTTCTTTGGAGCACCCTGGGCAACGACTCTGTCTGTAAATTGATTTCCATAACTAGTTTCATATAGATGAATGACGAACAGTGAAGTAGGCCTACCCGCCATTAGTTAAAAAATTATTAAATGTTCTAAATATAAAATGTGATAGAACTAAAATTCAGTCCACCGTTGTGGCTGAGGGGTTAGCGAGTCTAACTCCGAACCCATCGGTCCCGGGTTAGATTCCCGGTCAGGTTTTTCCCCTAACTCCTATGGATGAATATCAGATAAATTTATCAGCCGATTGGAACTTCACTCATTTTCGCCACTTCCTTCCCTCCCCCATCATCCTTATCATCCTCATCATCCCGTTTCTGGTTTTTCAGATCACTCTACAGGCGGCCGCCCGAAGCTGCTGACTCTCTTGACCGGGCTCCGTGGAATGTAGTTCAGCGACGTTGGATGGCTTCTGCAATGGCACGCGAGGCGGACCAACCCGGGGGAGGAGTTTCGCCTCGGACCGACGGGGGGGGGAGCCTTGGGGGAAGTTGCCGAAGCAGGAAAGGTATATGGATTGTGTTGGCTGTAGGGACCGATCGTTAAGGGATCATGTGGTTGTGGCGGTGCGCGTAGGGGATCAGTGGCACGCAACTCATTCCATATCGAGGGTTAGCACAATAGATCTCAACAGGTCGCAGTGCTGGGCCATCGATGTCCCCCTTCAGTTAAATTCCATTCCATTCCAACATTCAAATTACAATTTTCCTGAACACCACACTTCATAATATTGTATTATGAAATATGTTTATAATGTTACACTTTATTGCATGCGCCAATATTTAGGAAATGAGCATGACGAGTGCAATAATTCTATTACTTTATAAACATGTTTCGTGTGCTTTTTTGTACGACATTACAAAATATTTTTAGTACTTAAATAAAAAATCCTAGATATGTTATAAAACTGTTTCATGAATGCATATCTAACTAATGTCAAAAATATTTTATGAAGTGTAATTTACATTATTATAAAAGTATGCAAGTGTTGTGGACATTGATCCTCAAGAAATTTAGACGTTTATTTTGCTATATGTAAAAGTTAGTAATACTGTGATACGAGTAATATTGTGATAGTTCTTTTTGAGAATTCATTACAATTTTACTGAGCGAGAGAAGGACCGGTTTTGTGCAGCAACTTGTCCACGAACACTTCCTTAATACGCTGACGCAAAAAACCGATTTTCCTCTCGCTCAGTAAAATTATAATAAATTCTCAAAAAGAACTATCACAATATTACTCGTATCACAGTATTACCAACCTTCATCCTAATTTTATTTATAGCAATAATATCCGTTTCAGTTTCTGATGAGTGCATATAGACTCATAACATGATTACTCATGTAGCCCATTCTCCGCCCTTATATGAGATGATTGTCAAAGTCAGACAGGTGGCACTCGTGAACCCGACGCTGACAGGTGGGCCATCCTGATTAGAAACATGTACCGTTCGCATGCGAGTAGCCTGATGAACCCCAGGGGCCCGGAGCCCCAAGCCCTTTCTATATCAGCATCGGAAACCCATATTATCGCCAAGACTTCACCCTAGCATATTTTTGCTATTGCAGATGATACATGAAATGAGGAGGTGGAGAATGTTGGTGGAATGAGGGGAAAACGGGAGTATCCCGAGAAAACCTGCATCATCTGCTTTATTCTATCACGACCTGGCCTGGGACCGAATTCGGAAAGCTAGCACTTTAGCCACATACGCGACAATGTATACACAGATACTACGTAGTTTCCCTGTCGATAATGGAAACCGACACACTGGGGTTCTAGAACCGCAGCGAAGGATTATAGTTCTCTTTTGTACAGGCGAAATGAAATTTCAAATCGTATTATATCCACGTTGTAATAATTAAGTTTTACTTTGTGATAACATATATAACTGTTGTGACGTAAAAACACACTACCCACAGAATTCGGACCTATGAACTGTTGATCTACGTAGGCAAGATGTAATCCATGTAGAGTAGCGTTTTGTAACGGTCTGTAAAAATATGCTCCCTATTATTATTATTTTATTTTTTTTTTTTACATTTTTAATAAGGTCTGCTTGAATCCGGAGTAAAGCCACTCTTTTTGACCGTATATTAAGCTGGTCTTTATTTCAACTTAATTTTTTTATGCTAAATGAAGGGTAGGTTAATGCGGTACGTTCGGTCTTCAAATAAAACTGCCTACTGCTGAACTTGCACGAATGTAGCTCAAATGGAGGATTTGCTGAGGATAATGGACTCTGAAGTACAAAGAGAGTTTCCTGGCTTTACAATCGCAACATTTCTAAAAATCGGACACTTGTGTTGTGTGGACAGCACCTCCACAAACTTCTCAATGACAGTTCACAGACATACGAATCAGCAGAAGATTATTTCTGGTCTTAATTTACGAGTATATTACGAAGAAAAGATGCTTGAGAAGTATTTTCTTAATTAGAAATGAGAAATACTCAAAATATGACCAGACGTGAGTGAGTGAGTGAGTGAGTGAGTGAGTGAGTGAGTGAGTGAGTGAGTGAGTGAGTGAGTGAGTGAGTGAGTGAGTGAGTGAGTGAGTGAGTGAGTTGCGAACGGCCAGATCCCGACGATAATGTTGGTACAATACAAAGGGAATAAACATAATCCACAAAAAAATACAAAACAAAACAAAGAACACCACAAAATACAAATACAAAACAAAACTCAAAATAACACGCAAATACAAAACACATCAAACAGTCCAGTTACAAAAAACGTAAATACAAAACAACAAAAATACGAAATCACAACACGAACATAACTCGTAACACAAATCACCATTAGCAGTAAGCTGAAAGATATACTAAAAACTTTCACAACACTTGCAACGCTTACAAACATCTTAACCAATCTTAACACATACGAGCTGGACCCCGGACTCATTTCACCGGCATTGTCACCTTCATCTCATTCAGACGCTAAATAACCTGAAACGTTGATAAAGCGTCGTAAAATAACCTACTTAAATAAAAAATTAACACATACGAAACACTTGAACACTTCGAACATTTACACTTCGTTTATTTATTTCCAAAACCTTCCGCAGCATTAAACAATTCTAATACATACACACGAATCAGCAAAATGGAACACAGAGAAATTTAACAGACATACGAAACTCTAACGCAGCGGTCATCAGCACAGTGCATCCTAGAGCTAGCGTCACTTACCCGCGGATAAGAGCTGCACTAGCGTACATTGGTGGCTGCTGGCGGGTATACTTTCTCCTCTCCCTTCTACCCCACGGGGCATATTCCGATACACTCTTTACCCATTACCCATTTCAGCGAGTGTTGACCACTGCTGTAACGTAATAATAACAATTTTTCATTACACAATAACCCTTACATAACATCTTGTTAATAATAAATAATTTATTGACTGATTACTAGCATTCTAATTCTAACAGCCTCTGTGAATTATTTATCCTTTAATTGGTAGAAGGGAGCCCTTAAAAGCCGCTGCAAGTAGCTGGTTCCAATATAGGCTTGAACAGTAAATAATGCCATTTCAGAGTTATTCTTTGAGATATTTCAAACAAACAAAGTTTAATGCAATTTTGCTCGTTTTTGCTTCCTTTCCGAAATAAAAATAGTTTTATATGAAACATTTCGTAGCGTGTATTCGGAAGGTCATTGATTTAATTTCCAATATGCTCAGTTAATGTAAGAGAGCAATGTATTATGATAATGAATGATTCAAAGAAATTTGATCCAAACAAAAATGTAACATTTTAAAATTATTTTGGAACGAAAAGCCATTTGTTCGTAACAAATTTCTGTACATTTGAAGGGAAAAACTGTTCACGACTGTATACAGCTCCACAGAATAATAGTATACGTTGTTTGTGAACTGCGTATCGTATGTAGCGAGCGGGAACAGGGCGAGGCGCGGGTGACATCTATATTCCTCGCTGTACTAAACTGAAATCTACTGTTTTGGTACGAACTCCCTACCTATGCTGATTACCTCTATTAATTTTTTTTACTATCGGCCAAGAGGGAAAAAAAAAGACTAAGATCTCCAAAGGATTTTACAGACGTTATTTTCCACAAGAATAAGATAAACCGACTGAGGTACCAATCTGTTAAAGATTTATTTCAACTAATTAATTTACTTATCTAATTGTTTATTTCTTCACATAGGCCTATAGGCTTCCATGTCACGTGATCGCTGAGCGCTGACGTCGCCACTCTCGTATACAAGACATTGCTAGCGATTACAATACGCGAGATATTGAAGGGATCTAAGTTTTAGTGAAGGGAAATGACGCACTCTGCTAGTTCGCGGAATCAACACCAGTCAATTCACAAGGGACGGGTAATATTAATTCATTTCGAGGTTTAGTCTGATGCTCATCTCGATATATGTAGTCTACAATTTAGTTTTTTTGCGTTAGGCCTAGCTATTGTCCTATTTTCTGTTTAAAGATTTGTCCTTCAGGGGACTCATGAGGCTATCTGTAGAGATTTTTGTAGTCTCAATCCAGAAGAGTCGTCAATCGGTAGAGCTGTTTGTCCACAAAACAGGGAACTGGTGAGGAGAGACATCTGTTAAATAAATTTTATCTCCAGGTCTCCCAGTCATTTATACGATGTTCTTTTACATTCCATGAATTTACGATATTTGACCTCCGTCTTTCCGAAGGAGCCATACTAGATGTTTATGTTGTCCATTACTTTTTTTCCTTAGCCGCTTTTAATTAGTGACTTATGAGCGAGTGACGAGCTGGTAGCTACTGACGTCACGACTAAATGACGCTAAGAATTTGTATCATCTCTTAAATTTTCTTTACTTTATGTGCTACTAGAAATGTTGACTATGAGCGTAGTAACCATATAGAGAGTTTGGGGCTCTTACGAAGAGTTAAGGGATAATATACGTCAAGAAATAGAGTGGTAATAACCGACAGAAAAAATCATTGGTTTCAGAGAAAGTCATTTATAATAAACGAACTCAAACTCCACAGAAAACACATATATCAATAGTTGATATGTTTTATAAATTTTCCGGTTGTCAGGAGAAATACAGTTCTACGTCAAGCATATGTGATAAACAGTGGAGGCTGAAGAAGTCATAAAAAGGCTTGAAAAATCCACTCTCTCTCCCGTCACAGAAGACTAGGTCTTCATGCCTGACGTAAATATCACATCGCGTTCTCAAAAAAGTGCAGGGTGTTTTTAAACTTCGGAATTATTAAATTTTACTTCTACAATTAAAGCTATGGTTTTCCTGCCTTTTTTATGTTTCATTACTTCTATAAAACAATGCTAAACTTGGGTTGTGCAACAAATTATATATAGTTTTAAATAAGCTTACTGACTTTTTTTTCCATATTTCATAATGGTCATCATAATAACATTCTATTTTCAGTATACGCTCACATTAACAATTAAATGATAACTGATTCTATGAACAGAGTTCTATGTTCTCCTATGTAAATGAAAATTTATGGAATGAAATTACTGAGCGGCGAAATAAATTCAATTTTGCTGGGAAGGCATATTTCATATACATTAAAGTCCATATTAAAATTAAATTATAAAATTGTATTATTTATTTATTTATTACATTATTCCGTGCTCACGTTTTAGTTGAATAGATGGAATTCAGTTCTTAATCCGGCATCATCTACTATACCGGTGGTTTGCAAAATGGGGGGGGGGGGTCCGCGACTCCTTGGCGGGGTCATGTAAGGAGATGAGGAAGCTCGCGAGATGATTCACCAAATAAAACAAAAACACATTTTCAACTTATATTTGTTTTGAAGTTAGAAACATCAAAATAGCTTATTTTGCATAAAACGAAATTGCAAATGATATAAAACTATTAGAGCTTCTTTTACAAGCTGGAGATATTCTTGCATTATTTTAACTCAAATCTTGTCTACGTTCTGCCAAAAATAAGTCTAGCTTCAGTATTTCATCAGTAAGTACCGAGTTTTGCCTCATACAATTTTTTAATTTCAGGCAGTTGAACGCAACTGTCCAAAAACAAATTCAGTAACCATCTGTGACTGCCATAATTGTTTTCCTTAGCCAAAGAAAGCTGTGAACTAAGGAATCCAATCAAAAACACACTCAGCTACACTAAAGTATTCTCCAAATGTAAAAAAGAAGCAAACGAAATTTGGAAGCAGCCGCCGCAACATGAATGGTACAAAAAACAATATCCAGGAACAGCCATTAATAGCCAACTCACACGAAACACACAAACAGCAATAACAAGATTGAAAAGTGGACATACAAAACAATTAAATATAGTTGCATCACAGAAGATCTTCCCAATATGCACAAAGTGCAACACAGAAGAAGCTTCACAATGTCACATCTTGTCATGTTTACGGCTTACCCCTGACTACATCTGTACAGACCCAAAGAAGGTTGCACACTTGCTGCAACAACATAATCTCATGGACTTGGTCTAAAGACCTCGGGATGAGGAGGAGGAGGAGGAAGAATTGTTTTCACTTTCTTCCGGAAAATACTAAAAAAAAAGCTGTTGTTTAAACAAACTTAATTGCATGTCGCAAAAACAAACTCAGTATATTTTGTCGTATCATACTTAGCTACATTTTCTACGAGTTTTTTAATTAATTTACTGGAAAGAAAAAGTGACTTTTTGCTAAGTGATTCACCCACAAATCAAGTTTCTCTATAAAAAATCCGTTGGGTAACAGACGGCGCAAGATAATTTATATTGGACTACGAGTATTTTTCGAGTGGGATTAAGTATCGGTACATAGTGGGGGAAGGTGGGTCGGAAACAAAAGTCTACCCAAAAAGTGGGTCACGCCTTCATAAAGTTTGGGAACCACTGTACTATACAATGATTCTAAATTAACAATGAATATGGCAACATACGAGTATACGTATAAGAAGAATTTGTTTAACTTTTTTTATATTAAAACATAGTACTATTACTTCTTCATTTACAAATCTCATATCCTTAATTTTTCTATCTAATGTATATAATTTCCCATCAACACATAAAAAGTGAACCCTTATATTTGAAACGATTAACTTTAACTTTTTCTTTTCCGTATTAAATCTATTTAAAATTATATTTTATTTGATATGATCCCTTTCGATATTTTAATTAGGCCTATATATGTTTTATTTAACGACGCTTGCAACTGCAGAGGTTATATCAGCGTCTGCCGGATGTGCCAGAATTTTGTCCCCCAGGAGTTCTTTTACATGCCAGTAAATCTACTGACATGAGCCCATCGCATTTAAGCACACTTAAATGCCATCGACCTGGCCCGGGATCGAACCCGCAACCTTGGGCATAGAAGGCCAGCGCTATACCAACTTGCCAACCAGGTCGACTTAATTATATATATTTCAAAGCTTCATATAGGGTCCGAATACTCAACATCTGTAATCCCATTTCAGTTAGAGCTTTAACCTTCTCTCTCCATTCAATTTTAACTCTAAAAAGGAATTTTCCTACTTTAAGCAGATTTACGAGACCGTTCATTTTTATACGCCACTATAAAACGGCGGATCCCGGCCAGTTACTCGTAATAAGTGCACCTCTGTACATAGTGCGTTGGACATTGTGCCACTGTCACATATTCTGTGACACAATACATGGCGGTAGACCACCAAAGGGAAAACTGAGAGGTAGAACTTAAACTGAGAGGATTCGATCCGGCATGGGAACTGGAATCCGGTGTGGCTTAGTGGATAAAGCGTCAGCACGTAGAGCTGATAACCCGGGTTCGAGTCCCGGTGCCGGAGAGAATTTTTCTCTGTCCTATCCATCCTTCATCATATGATAACGCAGAATCCCTGCACGGAAATATCATATGTCCTTCGGTATATTATAATAATATGATATGCGTAAGCAATCACTTAGTGTTTCATGACGGTGCTCATCCCGTCGGATCCCGGCCACTTAGTAACTCGTAATGAGTGCACCTGTGTACATAGTGCGTTGGACATTGTACCACTGTCATATTCTGTGACAGAGTACATGAGGGTAGGCCACCAAAAGGGAAAACTGAGAGGTAGAATTTAATCTGAGGGGATTCGATCCGGCATCGAAACTGTAATCCGGTGTGGCTTAGTGGATAAAGCGTCAGCATGTAGAGCTGAAAACCCGGGTTCGAGTCCCGGTCCCGGAGAGAATTTTTCTCTGTTCTATCCATCCTTCATCTTCAAAATAATGTTACGATGTTCTTCTAAATCGAGCTACAGAGCCCTCTGCAGCCTCACATATGCAAGAAGGATTTTATCTCCCTCACAAATTCACAATATTGGGAGAGTCTGGATCATGAACCTCAAATATAATAAGCACAGACCATTGAGGACAAAATGAAGCGGATTGCTCGTCAGTGTTCAGTGTTGGTGTGTAATAACCGAGAGGAGATTTATGGTTGCAGGAACGATGGTAATAAGACAGTTATATTTATAAATATTATAATATGAAAACTATCATACAGATTCAGTCATTTCGGATGGTTTATTATGAAAGAAGTCAGCCTCTGATCGTCAGCAATTTTAAAGCGGCTACGAACACGGATTTTCACAAATAGTTCTCATTCCACTTAAGTTCCATCATCTCTGAATAGCCGTTGTACATTAAATTTAATGTTGAATAAATAATTGCAATTACAAATGTATAATACGCATTGTTCGCGAGGATCATCTCTTCTCTATGACTGTCACTTGGATTCAGGACAGGGACAGCAATTATACTGTTACAATTGCGTCAGTATCTACATTCACAGTATTATAATTTAATTCGTTTCCGACATTCATAAATTGTATTAACTAGAAGAGTGTACATCGATAGGCATAATGTACTTTAATTACATAGCAATGAGAGTAATAACAGAATACTGAAAAATTATTAATCAGTGTTTACAATAATGTGAAGACAAAAAAAAAACATTATAACATAAAATTCTACTTATGTTGGTCAAATTTCCAAAAATGTTCTTTGAAAGATGTGAAATACTATTTATTTGTAAACTTTCAGTATGATGCAATTATGAAAAGTGATTTTCTTGATATCATATAAAGGTTTTACGTTATTTTTGCTGTTCATATTCTTAAGCAACACTAGATATACAGGCAGAACAGTAAATAATGTCATTAATTTCAGGGAGTTATTCTTTGAGATATTTCAAACTAAAAATGTTTTGCTCGCTTTTGCTTCCTTTTTGAGATAAAAATGGTTTTATATCAAACATTTCAATGCGTGTCTTGGGAAAACCATTTACTGAATTCTCAATATGCACAGTAAATTTAAGAAAGCAGGGTATTATGATAAATTATTGAAAAAAAAATATAGCTTTGTCATTTAAATGTGCTGAAATTTTATCCGAACAAATGTAACTTTTATTTCTGCATATTAATTTTTCAATATTAATTTGTTTCGGTCAAATTTCTGCACATTTAAAGGAGAAAACTAAAATTATTTCAATCATTTATTATCTTAATACCCTGCTCTCTTAAATTGACTGAGCATATTGGTTATTAAATGAATTGCTTTCCCAGAAGATGCTATCAAATGATTAATATAAAACAACTTTCATCTTGAAAAGAAAGCAAAAAGGAGCAAAACTGTATTAAACTTTCTTGTTTGAAATGTCTCAAAGAATAATAACCTGAAATTAATATGCAAATCTACGATCTCCCGTTATGAATAGAGGCTGAGTCCCGTGGATTTATAGTCCGAAGCTGTATCATTTGAACACACAATAAATTGCTTCAAAGATGTTATTTAGATAGTTTTTCAGTCGAACTAATGCCAAACGCTCATAATAATAAAAATACAATATCTTCTGCCATTATGTCCGTTTTATCGCGAGATCGATGTGATTTATCCACCTTTTCAAAGTACTTTTCATTGTATCCTCTCACAAGTTTGTGTGTCTTTGCATTTCTTTCAGACAACTGCTACTGCCTGTACTAAATTCGTATTATTATTATTATTATTATTATTATTATTATTATTATTATTATTATTAATGCATTTTCAACAGAGCACAAGCTGGGTTTCCAGCAGAGTGTTCAGGAAGTTGTTTTCTTGTGTCTGCTTCAGGTAAACCTCTGCTTGGCGACTAAGCATTTCTTCGCGGGGGCATACAAAGGAAACAGAGAGAGAAACTATCCAATATGAAGCCTGGAAAAACACGAATACCGTCTTATATCATGCTTCAACCACTATGTCCCAGGGAAGTAATCCCACTGCCTTCTTATATTTTATAAGATGAACGAGCCACTGTGCGAAACTACAAATGGCACTGAAGAGAGATATTCCATACAAACAAATGTATTCAAATTCGTGGCAGTGTAGATGGAATACACGAAGCACTAACGCAAAATGTCTTCTTCTCTTACATCATAAAAATCATAGATTATCTTCTATGTTTGATCTGTTTCGAAATTGATCGTTCTATTTTTAATTCATTAATTAAAATATTTCCGTGAAATGGAGAAGACAAGTCAGTATTTAAAGTCCCTTTTTAACTGCATGAGACTAGAGGTGTTGAGATGATAGTGGGGTAGGCTTATAGCGTAACAAAAGCGAAATATTCGGATATCGAATTAACTTCTAAACTTAGTCTTCAGATGAAAGAGAAAGAAAGCTACTGTAGTTCAATCATTTGGGTTGTTAGAAATGATTCAATACATTGACGCAATGGAGCATACTTTACGTGACTGTCCCAAAGTGTAACATATCCTTTGTTTTATTTTGACCTGTTGACATTGAAAACGAATCTTTTCTCCTTTCGGTGTTAACAATAATTATGTTTTCTGGTATTATGGTATTGTTGTAGTATAAAGAGAAGTTTGTTTTCCCTAATCTCTACCTTATATAAGATTCCACCAAATGTACTAGGCTCAGAACTCAACAAAGAAGCTATTATGAAACTGAGAGTTCCTTGTCTTCGGCAAATTTAAAATCAATATAATCTCATTTGAACCGCACTATGACTGAGATGTTTGTGTGTGGAAAAATGTAGGACCTTTCCTCGATGAACATCATCAGTGTACTCCGAATCTCAGCGCTGAGCAATCAGTTGGCATCACGGTGTTCGGAATTTCAGCGATGGTGTCATTGGTGCTCCAGAGCTGTAAAAGAGCTTCCATCAGCTTAAAGAGGTGATGGCAGTGTCCATGTCTCGCCATCGATGAATCTTATTGGTTCTCGCAAAGAGCGGGAACTAGCAAACAAAGCATCTTGCACTGTTGTGTCACCGTTGTTTGTTTTGATGTGCTGATTGTAATGAGCACCATGTGAAAAAAGTGAATGACTTATGAAGGAACATGTCAACAGACCATTTATTACTACTGCATGAAGATCAATAAACATTAGACATCATCATTAACCTTATTCTCTTAGAATATGAGACTTGTAAAAGTTAAAGAAGTTAGCAGTGTATATAACAAAGATTAAAATTTTTCTGAACTCTGCCAGTCTGACAATCTTCCATATTCCATATTTATAATTAGAGAACTTCTTAATTAAAATGGTGGTTAGATAAGCTGTCAGTCCGACGTTGTGTTTATGTGGGAGAGATGAAACGTCAGTTGTTCCAACGCTACATCATGAGAGTTCTACAGTAAGTCTTTCGAGAAGCTGGCAAAATTTTCTAAAATGAGCTTAAGATAAACCAAACAGAGGTGGAACAGATTCCTGAAAATCTCTTACCATACTCGAATTAAAAGTTATTCTCGATCGATGAGTAGTTCATTAGGTCGGAACAACAAAACCCATCCGAGAGCTATGGGCTTCTAGAAAAACGAAATCTTGAACTGAAAAATAGAACAGGGACTCCGGGTTCTAGATTCATAATATGTACGAGAAACTAAGCGATCGGCATAGCTCAGTCGGCGCTTGCCTGCAGATCCAGAGTTGCGATCGGGTGCGGGTTCGATTCCCGCTTGGGCTGATTACCTGGTTGGGGTTTTTTCCAAGGTTTTCCCAAATCATAAGGAAAATTTCAGGTAATTCATGGCGAATTCTCGGCCTTATCACGCTATCACCAATCCCATCGACGCTAAACAACCTCTTAGTTGATATAGCTTCATAAAAAAGAGAGAAACTAATCTCTGAATGAAAGTACCCTAGCAAATGTTACGAACCATAATTTTATTTAATATTTAAATTTCTAGTCACAATAAAATGTCCGGCTATCTGCAACTCGAAAACTTAATTATTCATACTTATAGACTAGCGAATTGTAGACAGGCCTTCGTTGAATAACTGAAGACATTTGAAGCAAACTAGTATTCAGCCAAATAGAAGAATTTAATCAGGGATTGCAGAAACAGCACATGTCACTATTTGTGGCGAAATTAGTTTATTCGAGTTTCATGGACTGTTGATATAGGGCTATCATTCCATGAAGAAACTATATATGTCAGTATAGCCGCCTCACATTTGGAGACTTGTGAAATTCTGGAAGCGCACAGAAACAACTCATGTCAAAGACCTGTGCCGACACATTGGTTCCGATTCCAGACAGCAGACATCTACGACACAAGGATACAAAAATTGATTCCACTGAATGACAAATGTCTCAATTCTGGTGGGGAATATGTTGAAAAACAACTCAAAAATTGCTATATCTGTTCCAATAAAACTTTCCATGAAATTTTGTTCTCTTTCTGTTAACGGCCCCAGGGAAACTCATTTTTTACGGCCTTCGTAATTGCGCTCGAGTGGCCAAAATTTGTGTAAGCACTTCTTTTGGCATTATTAAAATGATGGAAGAAAAAATTAATTTTTTATCTCCTCCCATGAGAATGTTTGCTTGTAAGTACAAAGGAGAATACCATAGTTACCTTCTTCATTGACATATCCAGACAAAATCGTGCCAATTCAAAGAGATATACGCAAACTAATGCGTTACATACCACATGATGAATATCAAGAATTTTACAATAATATTCTTCAGTGGCCTACTGTGGAAAAGTAAGTTCATTTTTTATGCTGAACTTATGTATTAAGTACACAGTAGGCCTATGCATATATTATATCCCTAATTTGATAAATAAACTTTAGTTGAAGTGAAATTATTATATTACAATTTTGATTCCTTGCAAAAACAGCACATCTTAAGCTAATATTATATATTGATTTATTTCATTAAAGATTCATTAGATTCCAATAAATTTGGTATAAAACGACACATCTATTAGGCTTCTGTCTGAAGAAGCCAGTACTATAACCAATGATGTGGTCTACCATCAGCAATATCGTTTTTTGTGTCTACTGAAAAATTTAGTTTTCATGACATGTGCTGTTTCTGTAATCTCCGATTCAATTGTAGAAACTGTGACAGCTGATGCAGAAGCTTTTTTTAGACACCGTGTAGTTCCTGTATTAATCCAAAGAGCTCTATCCCATTCACTGTGTGACTTCTTTCAATCCTATCACAAATTCCCATTTCATTTTCCAAATACAAGACTTCATCAAGGCTCCCCGTTCTACGACGCAGTATCCCTCACTGCGCAAGGAAATGTCGCGTCGTCGGGCCGGGCTAGATCCCTTCGAGATTGTACTTACTGTCTTGTACGGTCGGGTAGTTGTTTTCCGTCCTGTTTGTGACGGGCACAACTCTAGAAATCTATGTAGTAATGTCGCATGTCTTTCTTCTCGTAGATTGAATTTTCACACATCGTTGCGTGTTTCTACTGACTGTAAAACAATTTGTCAGTATGTACTGTACCTACATTTTTAAGCAAACAATTTTCTGCCGTCACAACGCATCTCTTTAAACTAAAAGATTGCTACAAACAGTTCACAGTCCTAAATGTCTGATATTTGTACTCTATGGCAAAACTGAATGTAGTATGGTATATTTTAAATTTCGGAATATGTATAATAAGACTTTCTTGTGTTAAATTCTAACGTACCTGGTTTACATGTTTCGACCTTTTATGAGTCATCCTTAGAACTGGTCGTTGTTGGTGTAGGCGCCTCTTGTTTTGTTTCCTGTGAGGGTGTGTTCTTGATGCGAACAAATAACACTCTACAAAAATATCTCAACACACGAACAACACAAACAAACAAATACAACCACACAGGCGTATACAAACTCAAATGTAACACCTGCAACAACTTTTACATAGGACAGACAAGCAGATCATTTCAAACACGTTACAAAGAACACATCACAGCCATAACAAAATTAGAAAACACCTCCACATATACAGAACACATCACAAATGCTAACCACACCCACAGAGACATCAACACAGACATGGAAATACTACACATCTAACCAAAAAGCCAGAAACTAAACACACTAGAACAATATGAAATATACAGACACACGAAAACACACCCAACGAAATTCTCAACACACAACTCAATTTCAGAACACACACACTCTTTGACTCTACATTACACCACACGAACACACCCTCATAGGAAACAAAACAAGAGGCGCCAAGACCAACAACGACCAGTTCTGAGGATGACCCATAAAAGGTCGAAACATGTAAACAAGGTACGTTAGAATTTAACACAAGAAAGTCTTATCATACATATTCCGAAGTGGTAAAGTGTTAAAAGTTGTGTAATCAAGATGTATATTTTAAAGCGTATTAATGCAAAGTCATAGGAATCGGAGTCTAATTCTGGCAAACTATGGTGTGCCTTTAGACCCAGGTTCACAGCTTAAAACCCGCCGAGCGCGAGCAAATAATTAATAAGGTCTTCTTCGGAGGAAGTGAAAAAGGAAATTACTTAGGTAGATCTTAAATTATTAGGATAGCCTGTAACACATATTTCAAATTTTAATTAAACAAAATTACTAAATAATATGAAACGCAGAAGACGACGTGGGACGGATTTTCCCCAAGTGGTTTGAAACTGCAGCATCCGCATTTCATTCCAATTCTGTTTATCTTCATACAGCGAGGTTATCTTCTTTGTAGGTAAGATGGATGTAAATAATGAAAAAAAATGCAGATTACATATAACAGATTGATGCACTTACTTTTATCAATTGAAAGATTCAGAGCCATAATGGGCCAACCGCCATTTATTAAAAACAGAGTAAGCAAGGGTTAAAGTAAATACCATAGTTTAATGAAGATTGATATATTATTTAATTTTAATGTGTATACTTTATATTATTTGATATATGTTTCCACTGAATTATGGTAATAACTTCATTTTATCCCTTGTTTTCTACGGTTTTAGTTAATGGCGCTTGGCCCACTGTGGTTCTGAAACCTTCAATTTCACTATATTGACATCTATCGACTGCAAAACAAGTCACGTTATAATAACCCTGATGGAATTGCATGGAGTAACAGCCTGCAAGGTGGAAGGGGACCGATGCGCCAAAATTTAAGAGGTGACTCTACGTGTTAAAAATAAATATGCACCAGGCCTTAACTCTTTCGGCTCGAATGAGTCCATTTGGAATCACTAACATTTCTGTAATCTCTGACTCATATAATTTGCCTGGTGATTCCATTTGGTATCCTCAGAAGTAGTTTCGTTTTTTACCGATAGAGTGCAGCAACCACCACTTCCTTAGTCAGGTGTAATTAGGAAGAGGATTTCTTTGTTTTTTCTTTCTCCAGGGTGTCTCCACCAAAACAAATTCAGGTCAGAAAAGTTAAACAAGCTCTGTAGGATATTTTCCATTTGGGAATTGATTTCGAAACAAACCAGGAAGAGTTTTAAGACAAGGTGAATGTATTGCATCTATGTCAACCAGGAAATACAAAACGTCTCTAGCTTGCAAAGCAATTCTCCACTGACTATGTACGGACGCCGATGCAAATAGATGACACAGTGAAAACGATGTGGCTGCCTGCGATAAAAGTATCCTTGCGCCATAAATCACAGTTCGACTAATCACATTGACCCATTGAAATTAATCCAGCATTCTAATTGGTTAAATTAAAACAAGCATAGTTCGGACTCTTTTCTTACGCGGCATCGCAACAAAGCGACTTATTCTTGTTTTGCACAGAACAGATTTAGTTTTAATTAAGATGACGTCTTAAAGTGTATATAAACAAAAAGGTCCTAAAGCTCATCTAATCTGCGCGGTAGCATAGGTGACGTTACAACCGGAAAGCCAGTAACAGAACATAAAAAGGGCTTTGTTTTTTTTATCCAATTTAATAAACCCTATTTCACCCTGAGGTATATTAGGGTTATAGTTGGCATCAAAATACATATTTTATAAGCAATAAACAATAATAAAATTATAATACAAAATTGTGGTCAAGGTTACAATTCACATGAATTATGTACAAGAATGCACCGTAATGAAAGAATGGATCGTTTCATAAAGCTCAAGGCATGTCTATATATATATATATATAATAGCTATTAAACATGTTATTTTAGAAGTAATAAATAGCTATACTAAGAGATGGCTTAAATTTTACGAATTAAATACATGATTTAGTAACAACAATTGGCAATAATCAGGTATTACAAGAAATGGCTCAAAATTAGAAATCAAATGCCTAATTAAAATAAAAATTAAAACCAATAGTACAATATTATAGTATGCGAAATTGAAGACTTACAGTTTCATTATAGTCGATCAGAAATAATACGATTTTTTTTTCCCGGAATAATTTAACATTTTACAGTTTCACGAATACTCTATTCAAGAAGGACATGAAATACTTATATAATTTAGAGTTGGTAAGTATATTGGTTAACGGTTTGGTAAATGTATAATTTAAAGTGTTCAGTAACAACTCAAGCTCGTATCTTTCACGGCAAAAGACTGGACAATCATATAATACATGTTTGACATCTTGAGATTCCTCCCCACAAATGCAAGTTGCATCGTCTTTAATATGGAATCTATTTAATTATTCCCCGAATTTTCCATGCCCAGTCAAAAACTGTGTCAGTACGAAATTTGGCGTTATTACTTTACATTTATTACGATCATAGACCGTTGGAAAATACAGCTCTTTTGTAAGAATTCCCTTATCACTATTGACCCATCTTTCGTTCCATTCTTGCATATAATGTTCTTTGGCTCCTTTTTTGATATAGGATAGCGGATATAAATTGTACGACAGTGACACATCAGAGTTGGGTGCCATCTTTGCCAATTCATCGGCTCTCTCATTTCCAACTATCCCAGTATGCCCTCTGACCCAAGTTATACAAATATGGACGGCACTTTTCATTATTAAAGTTCTTATCTCTGAGACTATAATGTTAGTGTTATATTTATCATTAATTGATATTACTGCTAACTGCGAGTCACTGTGAAAGCAAGCGCTGTAACCAGACTGACTACACCATTTGATTGCTTCTCGCAAAGCTAATAGTTCCGCCTGCAACACTGAGCACTCTGAGGAGAGTTTGAAGATAGCTGAGGTGTGTTCGCTGTCGTTCCTGTAGGCAACAAAGGCACAGCCTACTTTGGCATTTTGATTCGACAGTTTATCCAAACGCGATTCATCTGTATAGATCAAACAGTCATGGGAATCTGCATCACAAATTTCTTTGAGACAGGGTATGTATAAAGATGGATGCCCTGCCTTAAGACGATTTGCTGGTTCTTCTACACGGAGATGTGTCAAAAACTGAGGGATTTTTCGGCCTTGTTTTATATTGCTGATGTTTGCTTTAAATTCACCAACCAAATATATTGGTTCAATATCTGCTATAACCTGAGAGGCTGCAGTAGATATTGTACGATATCCTCGGATGATTCATAAGAGATATCCTCGTTGAATCTGAGACAGTTTTTCTTGCTACCACACAGTAAAGAATCATAGGTTCTACTGCTCCCCGATATATTATCTTTAGTACAGAGGAGTTAAGGCCCCATGTGGGTCTAGTTGCAGCGGAGAGAGCAGAAAGTAGCAGCTTTATCAGCAATGTGTTGAAGATGTGGACGGAAAGTCAGGCGCTTATCTAGGACTATGCCTAAGTACTTAAGTTCATCAACTAGTACAATGCTTATATTATCCATCATCATCATCATCATCATCCTTCACGAATTAAGCCTCTGTAGACCTGTTTCGGCCCCATCTAGCAGTCTTCTTAAAGGTCTTCCTGGTATATTATCCATAGAGATGCTTATCGGTTCTATTTTTCTTTTTCTTGTAGTTAGCATTGCTGATGTTTTGGACGCATTGAAGTTGAGTTTATTTGTCTTGCCCCACATGTGGACGGCCGCTAGTGCTTCATTGGCTATGTCCTCTAAGTGCCTAAATGTGCTTGATTTTGCAAGTATTAGAGCATCGTCGGCGTAAGCGTGCAGCGTGCATCCTTCAGGGAGTCGTTGTTGTAGCAGATCATCATAAAGTAAAGCGCTTTGTTGATGGATTAAGAGAATCGAGTCGCAATCGAGAGAGAAGCAAGGCGAGGATCGCAACAATTGAGAGAAGCACGGTAACAAGATGGCGGTTATTCTATGTAAGTAATATCTAAGCTCTTTGTTTCAAAAATAAATCATGTTTAGTTTTGTGTAAAATTAATTTAATCTTGAATCTAAATCAAGAACCAAGTAATTTTCCTATATATCCTGAGCAGAATTAGCTCGTTCAATAAAGTCAATCTTATTTTCCATTATATCATAGTGGTGGTGTCAGAAAACCCTAATAAGTTTGAATATGATCAGAATGCAGTAGCCAACCGTTCTACAAGTCATCCGATAAAAGTTAAGGTAAAACTCTAGATCATACTCTATACCCAGATTGCTCGGCCTAATAGACTTTGACGGTAACAAGTTTTGTCAGGTTTACTATGCTGCCATCCAGGTATTACATAAGGAGTCACGTCATAACTCCCATTTGAATTGCATTAGCGACTGTACTGCCATCTCGTGTTCGTTTACGGCGGACGGGTGGCGACCCTGACGGTTGTTCTCTTCAAAGTGCTACCGATTTTAACATAGGGATGAGCAATCTGTTATATAGGTGATCTGGGGTAAAATGTAACTCAACTTGTGCGCCATAAGAAGCGCGCACAACATAACAAAGCTTTTCCTTCGATGAAGCAACGTTAAGAGGCAAAGAAGTAGTATTTGCCCAAAGTTTGCAGTAACGGCCCAAGCGAAATGGCTGATTGCTATAAAATCAAATAGGTAAAAATAATGTGAATAATTCGTGTCTTGAGCTTTTTTGGCAAATTAATCCGTTTAGTCATAAACTTAAATTTAATAATTTCGAAAATGTTAAAATAAATATTTGATCGTAGCAAGTGTCGCAGTCCCCGAATGAGTACAGCCGAGAGGGAGGGAAAGGTAAGGAATGAAGCAATGACGTAATCTGACCTTCCCTTGTTGTGTTGACATCATCAGTTTTCAGTCTAAAATTACATGCAAATAATACCGTATGCTTTAATGCAGGCCTGCACAAGGTTTGCGGTCTCCGAGCCGGCTCACAGCTCATGAGCGGAATGCAGGTATTAGCTGCGCTCTGTATAGGATGGACTGGAAGAAGGGGTGATCTCGTAAAAAATGTACACAAAAGGAAGTGCTATTACGAGGTTCATGAAATGAATTCCCGTTCAATGTTTGCAAAACTATCTTGGACTTATTAATTAATACAGAAATATTTATTTTACAGAAATAATATAAATTTTATACGTACTTAAATGTACAATATCATTTTGTTATATTTTTATTTATCAGTATATGAAACCGAGATTTTATGCTGTTGGCAGCTGAAAGAAACAGTAGCCTACTGATCGTAATGAAACATTAGTTACAGTGATGTTCGATGTCTGCCTTTATTAAAATTGATTATAGAAAACAGTTGCTCACAAATATAAATGTTGAGCCAAACATAGCAATCATTTTCACAGCCAGCCTGTGTAGTCGTGGATATTATTGCTAATGTTTAGTCTTGTAAAACTCAACCAGGCTACTAGTATTATCCAAACGATCTTTAGCCCTTAGGCTACATTGAAGATCAATAAGTCCGAGCTGTAAATCGTTAAATGTTATGTTTTATTTAACGACGCTCGCAACTACCGAGGTTATATGAGCACCCTTAAATGCAATCGACCTGGCCCGGAATCGAACCCGCAACCTCGGGCATAGAAGGACAGCGCTATACCAACTACGCCAACCAGGCCCACCTGTAACTTATTTGGCATTGTTTCAACTGGTGTTGAAGGAATTTATTATGACAACTTTAAACTTCTTTCCAATTAAGACAAGGCTTTTAGTAGGTTAATTTACGACGCTTTATCAATAGCTTATGTTATTTAGCGTCTGAATGAGAAGACGGTGATAATGTCGGTGAAATGAGTTCGGGGTCAAACACCGAAAGTTACTCAGCGTTTGCTCATACTGGGTTGAGGGAAAACCCCGGAAAACCTCAACCAGGTAACTTGTCCCGACCGGGAATCGAACCCTGGCCACCTGGTTTCACGGCTAGACGCGCTAACCGTTACTCCACAGGTGTGGACCTTAAGACAACATCATGGAACCTAGAATTAAATTCATTTTGAATTTCAATTAATATTTGCACATAATCGTTTAACATTGCTTCATCACGAGCAGTTTCTATCGTTCGAAAGTAAGCCATATTACTTTCCCGAAACTGACTTACGAAAAGTGTAAGTTTACGACTGAAATCCCTTAATTTATTCAACATATCAACACTGAGCTGGCCTTTTCCCTGAAGAGAGATATTTAAATTGTTGAAGATTAATATCTCTAGTATCTTTATGTCTGGACTCGTAATGACGCATTATGTTACCGGTACGTTTCTTTCTACCTTTCAAAATGTTGTGGCAGATGAAGCACTGAGTATTTACTCCAGTAGCTATGAAAAAATAAGCATTTTCCCATGCAACATTGAAAGAATTTGCCTGATCACTACATTTCCGTCTTTTAGATTCCTCCATACCGTACTGTAGCAGTAGGTAAGCAACGTGAAACAGTTACTGAGAATACCCACTGAACTCCACTAGGTAGCTGAGTGGTCGTTTCCCTCTCCTTTATCTATAGCAGGTCTATGTCATTCTGACGTATCTTCCTCTCCAGTTCGGAGAGCGGTAAACACAGCTCTCCCGCTCGGAAGGAGCGCGCGCGCTCGTTGAGCGCTGTTTGTGCATGTATGCTTTAATGGTTTATTTCCAAGGGTGTTAATTTAATGTAAGACAAATCATGTCAGTAAAAATTATTGCAATTTATTTCTGATGTCCGTCTTTCCATTCAAAATTGAGATCACTAACCCACTAGTGATTACATTCATTCCTATCCTAAAGAGAGAGGAAGACGAATGCTAGGAGTTGCTTTTCGTCTGCTACGAGTCTATCGTCTTGAACTACTAGCTCGGGTCTGCCACAGTGTAGGCCGTACTTTTTAGAGTTATTGCAGTAGTCGTGATGTTGCCAAATGTTTCGTAGAAACACAACGATTTCTTCTAAAACGATGGATGTTAGAAAAAAAACTTATTTAGATTTTTCAAATCTTTCCTCATGATCTATTACCTGTTTCATTTTGTTACAGTGGTTACCTTTCATCCTGTATATGTGATCAAGTTGAAACTAAACCAGGACAGACAAAAATACAACAGGATATCCGAAAGGCTATTCAAATGCAAATCGAAGAGAAAACAGTCCTGAGAATAAGATGGGATAATAAATATAAACTTTTGGAAACGAAATCGTTCTGAGACGCTCAAGCTTCAACTCTGGGGACAAGAAGGAGGAAGAGGAAAACGAAGCCTAAAACTTACATCAAAATTAGTATTGGTTGATAAAATTATTACATATAAATAATAATTCCTTAAATGTGTGGCAGAATTAGTTCAAGCACGGCTTTTACTTCTTGTTCTGCACACTAAAGCACTAATGTTTCGTTAATTTTGCATAGCAGTTTGCTTAAATACTTTTAAGAAGTCAGAAGAAGTATCCAAGAATATACTTCCCCATATTACAGATAAATTTGTTAACCAACGTGCGATTTATGTAGTTTCATAGAATTTTTCGTTCTATAATGTCTGACAGGCGACGTAAACATTGCTGGTAGAGGAGGAGAGAAATATAGTTGCTATTATAGTAAGGTAGTGATTATAGTTTTAGAGAAAATCACAATAATACAAATGAGATAATTTATGTTATAAGTGCCTGAGATACGTCATGCACAATAATGATAAGCAGGAGTAAATAAATTGGAATGAATTTATATAACAACTTCTACAAAAGAAGTGCAATATTACCTGATGTTAGAGAAGGTTATAAAAATAAACGTCAAGCGTCTGCAGCAGGTCCTTCAAATGAGAAAAATGAAATATTGTAATTAACAAAAATGTTTTAACATTATACAGATTGCAATTGCAATAGATGAGCAATGAAATGAAAGTTTAGAAAATAATTATTACTTTGCTTTACAGTTTGTATATGTATTTACGTACCAGTATTTGTTTCTTTCTTCCAATGCTTCGTGACACAATATAATTAAGTATAGTATATATTGTTTTCCCTTAGAATAATAGACTATATTATTTAACGTAAAATGCTGATAATTTATAAATAAATAGTCATAAAATCATAGTTATATAGGCCTATCACTAATATTTCAATTTTCATATAAGCTTGTGTCTTATAACTTTGTCTTTTGTAGAAGTTCTTATATAAATTCATTACAATTTATTTACTGATGCTGATCATTATTGTGCATGACGTATCTCAGGCACTTATAACATAAATTGTCTAATTTGTATTATTGTGATTTTTCCCTACAACTACAATCACTCCCTTACTATAAAATGTTCTACGTACATTCCGTCTGAACGCTAAGTAGTCGTACAGTTATATACAACGGAGCACGCGACATATTCAATAACTTCTAAATCATAAGTTGCTGTGCTAATTTCATGACACCACTGATTTAAATTAAATGGCTCATAAATATCTGAACATTCTTTAAAGAATAGAATATGGGTGTTAGAAATATTCTCTCTCTCTCTCTCTCTCTCACACACACACACACACACACACACACAATGAATCACGGTAAGTGCATACCATGTTGTACTATGCAACTAAAATATACTGACATAATATATTATGCATGTGCATAGACAATTCGGTCAAACACTATTCGGGAATTTAAATACATTACTATGACTCAGTTTGAGGTTAGGGTGTGTTCAGCCAAGGAAAAAAGTTCGAATACTCGACAACAGAGACACGCACCGAAACCAAATGCCTTCTATTTAAATAAGGAACACACCACAGATCTTAAATCTTATTGTACCAATGGTGCACTCTTCTCCTAGAACTAAGAATAAAAGACAAAGGAAAGGAAATGGACGATACTATAAAATTCACTTTCCGTGTTTACAAAAGTGCTCAAATTCTAAATGAATTGATAGAAACAATGAAACAAGAAATTTAATGACGGAAAAAATATGTAAGAAATTAATGCTGTTTCTGCTTTATCTGTTATTTGTAATGAGATAACCGATATTTCCACTTACGAACAACTAAGTACGTATTTGTATTAGATATGTATTGAAAACAAACTTTTTCTTAATTAAAAAATGTTTTATTTTTTTTTATTAACGTTGAAGAAACAACTGAATGCAATTTATACAATGTTAACAGTGAGGGACAGGCAGGCATAGAAAAGACTGGATTAAATTACGAACACTATGTAAACTGTGTATACTTTTGTATTGTTTATACATATTTCTTTTTGTGTGTGTTAGTTTGGATAGTTTGAGTCCGTGTTTATTTGGTATAGTTCATGTATTTAATTAGTATAATTTTTGTTTTTAATTGTATGGTTTTTGTATGTTTTGATTAGATAGTTTGTGTGTTTAGACCAGACTTGAAGAACTGGGCGACAATTGTGGCGTTGCGTCACACATCGAATACGTCACTCACCCCTTCCTTCCAACCCCGCGTCATTGACTTGGTAGGGGTGGGGATTTGTATTCAGTGTCTGTATTATGTGATTGCGTACGTGCCACAGATACATCATTCAACGCCGGTGGACTGTGGACGGGGAATCAACGCTTTCCCCATGCTTTCCACCCCTCTCTCGCCAGTTCTGTATCCCTGGTTTAGACTGTATAATTTATGTGTGCAGTTTGTATAGCTCTTCTGTGTTAAGACTATAATTTATGTGTTCAATTTGTATAGGTTTTTGTGTGTTAGTTTGTGAGTGAGTTAAGACTGCATAATTGTAAAATTTGTTGTGTGTTTAGTGTGGATAGTTGTGTGTTCAGTTTGTATAGTTTTTTGTGTTCAGTTTGTATAATTTATGTGTTTTGTCTGTATAGTTTTTCGTGTTCAGCTTATATAGTTTGTTTATGTGTTTAGTTTGTAAGTATAGTGTGAGCTCTCTTGTACTGGCTTTCCAAGTGTAGTAGACTTTCAGCTCACCCTACAGTCCTGTAGGAGGTCGCTGCCCTTATTGGATTTCAAGCTTTTCATATTTCATATACAATTCTGTATGGAGAAAAGTGGCCTGGATATTAATAGAATCAGAGGTCAGGCTTATCATGGATCAGATAATATGGACAACTTAACTGGGTTGCAACCAAATTCAAATTTCAAGAGAATCAGTATCTCTGAAAGATCAACAATCACTACTTCCAAAGCATGATGAAGAACAAACAGTCTGTTGCATTTCTGAAACGCTGGTCAGTTCTCTGAAATGCAAATCCTCATTTCTTTTATATTTGCAGATTTTTTTTTTCAAAATTAGCTAACCTGCAAATTCATTAATAATGTTACACATAAAGTTTACATTGTGTGAAGAGTATTCCACAAAGGTTTTATTTCTTGGCAGAAGCGGTTAAAAAATCTAATTTGTGCCCCACCCCCAAATTTTCAGTCACACTACGTCTCTGCTGATGTTCTTTCAATTTTAATATGCTATTATAGACCGGTATATTATACTAATTCTCCAATTCAGATTTTAGATGGACAACTTCTATTTCAGTGTTATACTTCATCTTAATGGCAGCCTGCTTATGGGGTAACTTGTACATAAATATATGAATTAGATTAGATTTTTGGTACAGATCTGCCTTAATGTAATTTAGATGTTTCCCCGTTTCTTGTAGTATTATTGTTGGACACTTAAAATAAAACTGCAGCTTCTACAAGATTTCAGGATAATATACAACTTTTCAGAAACTTCCACCACTACTAGGAAACTCTAGCTTGGATATTATTTAATTACATTCTCATAAATACCTGAAATATCATAAGTACTTCAACCTGCAGTCTGGAAAGCCTACCTTTATCTTTCTGAGAGGCAAATCTCACACACAAAAAATGCCCAGCAAACCATTCACACATAAGCAGTGAATCTAAAACTGGATTTTCGACGTGCATTTCCCTTATGAAGAAAGAAGGAAGCCTTGGAAATCCATAGTTCTCGCCCGCATTTGAATTCGTGAATTTCACATTTAATGACTAGTCACTGGATGAAAAGCACAGAAGGCAAGATGTCCTTATACAGGGTGATTCACGAGGATTTAAGGTCTCTTACGGAACTTATTTCCGAAGACATTCTGAGCAAAAAATGTCATAAGAAACGTGTGTCCTACTTACTCACTGGCTTTTAAGGAACCCGGTGGTTCATTGCCGCCCTCACATAAGCTCGCCATTGGTCCCTATCCTGAGAAGGATTAATCCAGTCTCTATCATCATATCCCACCTCCCTCAAATCCATTTTAATATTATCTTCCCATCTACGTCTCGGCCTCCCCAAAGGTCTTTTTCCATCCGACCTCCCAACTAACACTCTATATGCATTTCTGAATTCGCCCATACATGCTACATGCCCTGCCCATCTCAACCGTCTGGATTTAACCTCTTCCCTTACTATATATTTTACCAGTTTTGTGAAAAAAAGTGTAATATTTTTTTTATTTTCGTAAAAAGGTCATTTAATATTGCAGAGTCACTGTACATCACTAATTTTCTTAAATACTTAAAAATCACTATGAAATAGATATACATTCATACCTGAATTATTATCCCGAGTTATCTCGTGCACCTTGATTCCAGCTCTGGTAGTTGTCACACTTTGATTTTCTCCTAAACTATTTACCAACTTATGTTCTTTTTATTGATTAATTTATGAGGTACAATACCAGTGCTGTTATCAAGGCGTTAAATTTTGCTTGTCGTGTGATAGACTCGAAAGCAGGATATTACGCACAGTGGCACATTGCATTCCGGACAGTAGTATCTGCTCTCCTATATGAGAGTGTTTTGGGAAGAATGGTGTAGCAGTCATTGAATATTTATTTATACCAGTACATCTGTTCTACAGGTTTGTGAATAATGTTCTGTAGTATCACTATGCCCAAAAGTACACGTATTTCAGAGTCTGTAGTAGGCCGCCACGAATTATTTCAGTATCCAGTGAACACTTATTAGCATGCCGAATTGTCTCCTCGAATAAAATGTTGATGAGGTCATTATTAAAGAATAATTTAAAAAATTGAGAATTATCGTTATCAGAAACAATGTTAAAATTTCAGGGAATGGGGACCTCGTAGGTGCAGAAGAAATGGTGCCAGATGTCTTCTATTCAAACCACTGTCCAAGACGCGACATCAACTGATATGAATTAGTTTGTTGGTCTATAACTTCGTCTTCTGATATCGATGTTTCATTCCTAATCTTCTACAGGAATATATTCCTGATCAAAAGTTTCGGAATCACTAACTTGATCCATCTTTACACAAAACAGCACAAAAACACTAAACACAAACAGAAACCGCCAAAACTAACTAGCATCTACTCACTACTGTGTGTGAATGCTATATGAGCATAGAATTATTCCACTCGCAAGGAAGAAGTACAAAAACACCACCAGATATAGCAATATCACTAACTTCTGTAGCCATCTAGTGAGGGAAAGGTAAATGAAAGAATAGAAATGTATATATTCGGGATATAATCCTTAGCAGCGAAAATGGGACTCAAACGATTTAACTCCGGTTAATAAATTTTGACACAAGTTAGGAACCCGAGTTAACTCGGGTTAATCAGGGAAATGGTTAATGCTCCTAATTATGTCAGGTGATGAATATAATGCGTGGAGTTCTGTGTTGTGTAACTTTCTCCACTCTCCTGTAACTTCATCTCGCTTAGCCCCAAATATTTTCATAAGCATCTTATTCTCAAACACCCTTAACCTTTGTTCCTCTCTGAAAGTGAGAGTCCAAGTTTCGCAACCATAAAGAACAACCGGTAATATAACTGTTTTATCAATTCTAACTTTCAGATTTTTTGACAGCAGACTGGATGATAAAAGCTTCTCAACCGAATAATAACAGGCATTTGCCATATTTATTCTGTGTTTAATTTACTCCCGAGTATCATTTATATTTGTTACTGTTATTCCCAGATATTTGAATTTTTCCACCTCTTCAAAGGATAAATCTCCAATTTTTATATTTCCATTTCGTACAACATTCTAGCAAATATTCTCTAACAATAATACTGGAAAGCTTTCCCGTTTAGCATTGCAAGCGGCAGCGAAAAGTGACTGTGCTGCTATCTAGCGGCTTGGATTGTTGATACACTCCGTGCGGCGTTCTGGGTTACGTGAGGAAAAGCGGAGAGGTGTGCATGTGATGTCAATAATAAAATGTAAAGCAATAGCATTATTTAGAGTCACAGTGTTAACAACATTTTTAATTAATAAGAAGTTACAAAGTTATGGGAATAAAAATGAAATGACACAATTCTCGAATTTTCAAATGTAATTATGATTTAGTTGTGCATGTCTTTAGAAGCTTTCATGCTTAGCTAATGTTTAACCATTTTATTTTGATGCAACAATTTATTAGTACATTAAAATATTTGTCAGTGAATATAGGCCTACTGGCACAGTTGCTGCTTTAGGGATAAAGCATATAACTTGTATGATATCTATTACATCAAGCAGATGTGATTTTAAAATCTCTGCAGGCATGGTACCTTTTGATAGAAAATAACCTATCGTTTGCTTTAAATTTTTGCACATTCCTCGAATAATGAAAACCATTGCAAGTGGTACTTCTGAAATTTTTACGTCAGTTCAAGTTTGTTGATTAGGTCTATTTATACCTAATTCAATGAATCCTTCGAAGTGTGTGCTTTAGCTTTATAAGTTATATTTTCCTTCAAGACATTTCATCTACAACAATAATAGTTAGAACCTTTTCATTCAATGATACAATATCCGATTTTATTTTTAATAATGAATTGTAAAATTGTGGGATTTATACCGGGACCTATACCAAATTCATGAAGTCAATTTTGGAGAGATCTAACTGTTGGCAAACATAATTTTCTTCTTAAAAACCTTTAGCCTTGAGGTGAATATTAATGGAATGTTGCGGCAAAACTTTTGTCGTAACTGGAATACCGTCTCCACATTTGCTTCTTTTTAAGCGCACTTGGGGCTAATGAATTCACCATCTTAAACAATTTTAATTAAATCAGCGTTTGAATTTGCTGCGTTCGGAGCTGTCATTTACACTTGAGAAATTTTTCATCTTTTAGGAATTCTTTAATCGTAAAAAAATGAACTTTATTTAGTGAAATATTAATAATGCCTTTAAAGTATAGGGCTAGGCAAATTATTTTGTCCGAATAACTACCTGAATCACTTATTATGAAAAAACATGAGTCCACTTTCTTCACAAAATCAACAATTCACATTTTTATGTTACGCATCCCAACGCACACTGTTGGTTAAAAAACAAGTCAAGACTTTCAATTTTTGTATACGGAGAAACTATAAAGAAATTGTGTTTTTCATGAAGAAAGTAAAGTAGACTTATGCAGTTTGGTAACTGATTCAGTTAGCATAGATAATATTATGTAATTGCTAATGTACTCTCTAATTACATGGTAGAGAAGTATTCTCCGTCGTTTCTGTCTGATAATAGAGAACCCACAGCCTCCCCGATGCAAGATCTAATACGTTTCTCTGGGGCCTTCGCGGTTCTTTCATTATGTTTTGATTTTTACCCACATTTCGGAAGAAGGAGCTGTTAAATTTAGTGAATGAATAATTGTTACCTACCTTCAATCTGTTATTAAAAACAAAATACTAAAAATTAACAGTCCTACGACTGATTTAAAACTTCAGTATACTTTTCCAATTTATTACACTTTATTTTTACTTATTCCTGATGTTCCAAAGTGTTAGTTATTGAAGTCCGATAATCTAAAGTGATCTGAATATATTCTGTGATTTTTGTACAAATATTCTGTCCCTCTAATCTAAACGTTTCGTCTAGAACTGTTGACAATGTTTTAATTAGTGTTAGCATATTGCTTATGATATTGCTTGTGTTTTGTTTTTTAAAGAATTTTAGATAAGGCCGCAAATAGCGATAGTAACCTCACTAACTAAAGTCTAGGACTTCAGTCTTTGTCCTTTGCGTTTATTTACCTATATGGGCACGGCACACCTAAAATACAAATGCAAATAACTGTAGTAGTAGAAGCAGTATAATAATAATAATAATAATAATAATAATAATAATAATAATAATAATAATAATAATAATAATAATAATCTTGTAATAGGAAAGTAACGTTCTACTGGTGTTTACATGACTACACCCTATCTCTATCTTTTGGAAATCTTATGAAAGATCTAGCAGCTAAGCGTAGTTTCTAAAACAAACAATTCCACATTTAACTGACATTGTGTGCAACTATAATGAGAATAATCCTTACGACATTACGTGTTTGTTGAAGAACAAAACTCATATCACAGTTCATCGGGCTAATCGTCACACCATCCTCGCCGCCTATAATCCCTGCCGCTAGATAGCACTGGTGAGTCATTCGCCAATTTTACCGTGAAATTTCCAGTATTATCATAAGAGAGTATTTGATTCTAGTCTCGAGACATATTCACATACTTTGTTTTTTTCGGCATGTGTGTCCTAGTTTCAGTATTATCAAAGTTACACTAATTTGAAGTTGTAAGTAAAATACATTTCCCCTTTAGTTTTAAGAGTAAAAAAAAAATATTTCAAATAGTGAATCAACTATTCAGAAGTACCATTTATTTAATTGGCTAGTGTTCTGTTATCACAAAAATTGTTACAAATCATACGATTTTAGAAACTTGATTCTTTACTGTTTAATTATGCATCCTAATGTACAGTCTTAAATAATGTATAAGAGTAGCGTGATTTGTAACAGTTTTTGTTATAAATGCGTAATAAAATGTTATTTTGTAGTTAAAAGTCGAAAAAAAAATTCTGTACGAAGCAACTATGGAATTCAAAACACATTTCTAGCTTCAGAATATTAGCTAATTAAAGAAATGATATTCCTGAATAGTTCATTCTTTATCTGTAATGTTATTTCATCCTTAAAACTCAAGAATAATGGTATTTTACAGACAACTTCAAATTAGTGTAATTCTGAAAATATTGAGAATAGGACAAATGTTTATTTGATATATTTTCCTCAGAATGCCTTCGGAAATAGGCTCCATAAGGGACAGTAAATCCTCGTGAATCACCTTGTATATTATGCGCTATTACAAATTTCTGCACGCCACTGAACTGTGTAAACCCATCCTCACCGCAGGATTAGAGTGGGTGTGGGAAACTCACTCACTACAGGAGCCGGTGACCCGTTGCAGCGAACGCGTGTTCGAGGTGTTTCAAGGAACTCTCCATTTCTTTGTCAATGGATTTCCAGAGTAACCACAGACACCTCTTCCAACATGGGCTTACTTGATAAGGAAAGCTACGTTCAGGGTAGGAGGAAAATTGGTAGGATTTACAGAATAAAAAAATACGACAGTATACCTTTACATTTACAGTATAGGAGTTAGGCTAGACTCTAGAGTCTGGGGATTTGCAAGAACACAAAGGTTAGGATTTCAGCTTGATAAGAGGAGATATTTAGCCTCTTGGCCTTACCATAAAACGCTCTGTTTGGCATGTGTTTAACCCTTCAAGTCCCAGAGTTTCTTTGTAAAATATTTCTAGTTGTGAAAAATTCAAACGATACCCTCCTTCATATCCCAAAGAAAGATTGTATATATAATACAATATATATTATAGAACATAATAGTAAACATGATACACATTAACTGTAAATACTCTATATATAATATAATCAATTAATTCATTTAACGAAATCAACTACGTTACGATGAACAAAAACTTATATATTCTGAGATTATGAAATTCATATTTTTACTATAACTGCCAGTAAAAATTTGTTTAAGCTAAGAAAATGTTCTTCCCACGTCACATAATGTTAGGCCTACAGGGACAAAATAATAACAAAAATCAATACACAAATTAGGCCTATAAATATTTATATTTTCCACAATATATACAAATAATTCGTTTATCAAAATCTATCCCGTTGCAGTGAACTAAATAGCAATATGCGTTACAATAGCAGTATGTTGAAGCTTTCATGTTCGAGGAAAAGTTTGAAAAAGCGAAACGTAGTTGAGCTTTTCTAATTTCCGAGAATTGAAAGAAAACATACCGCTCGTGTATCGTACATTATTTTGTGCGAAGATCGTTTATTACATACCTGAAAGATGAATTTTTAATTAGTTGCAATGAAATCTCCATCTTGGTTTCTGTTCAATGACGGAAAATTTGCAAAACAAAAATATCTCTCTTCAACATTGTTGCTTTAAAATGTTTTCTGTGTTTACTATACTCCAGCAGGCCGTGATATACGTCTGTTTCCCCCCCCCCCAGTCTATGATGAGTCTGGAATCTTGTTGATTTTTTCACGGCTTCATTAATGTTACTTGCATCACGAATGTAGTAACTTTAATGGAGTTGTAGAGTTTACTTAATTTTTGCAAATATTTAAAAACAATAATTAACAGTGCAATTTAGGTGAAATTGCAGTGGTAAATTTCCAATTTATAATTATTACTATATTGAACGTCTCTAAAAATAATATGTTAAAAGCCTAAAGCAGTAAAATCAATATGTCACTTAAGCGGTAAGAAGAGGGAAATTGTTATGTGTGTTAGGTTGGGAATACTGAATGTGGAATTTTAGACTTTCCGCGGATTGGTTTTGTGCGGAAACCAAGCAAATACGCACGATCTCGCACAAACATATATTCTGAGGTTATGAAATGCATATCTTTTACGAACATCATATAGCCTATTTTTTTTAATAAGAAAATGTTCTTTTTACGTCATATGACGTTACAGGGGCATATTTGTAATAGAATACATCATCATTATTTAATGACTCCATGCGTACCTACTTGCAATTCGACCATACTTACGCATCCACGTGACGTAATAGATGTAGCTACCAGAAGAAACTGCTCGATCCGCTGTACGTTTGGGAACGATTTTGCGCTGCCTGGTTATATGTTATCATTACTATATTCTCCATAGCTATAATTTGGTCAACAAAGCAATTCTGTGGCAGATGAGGTCTATACAAATATCTGTGCAAGTATTTAAAGTGACTGTACTTGGTTCCTATGATAACGAATATTTATAAAAGTCAATTGACGAAGTGCTAGAGATCAAGTCTATTCCCTGTTAAATCTTCTATGTTCCAGGATAACGGATCTAGTCACTCCGTTTACGGTACGCCAAAATGAGGTCTATACAAATATCTGTGCAAGTATTTAAAGTGACTGTACTTGGTTTCTATGGTAACGAATATTTATAAAAGTCAATTGACGAAGTGCTAGAGATCAAGTCTGTTCCATGTTAAATCCTCTATGTTCTAGGATAACGGATCTAGTCATTCCGTTTACGATATGTCAAAATGAGGTCTATACTATTCTCCAACCAGGAGATAAACCGTGAAAGGAATGTGCTTACTATTGCGTCATCTATTGGAACGAAGTAGATAGATAATATTAGAGTTATAACGTAAGTTTAAATATCATGCGCTCTCCTGCATATGTTATTTCCTGTATGGAGGGATTAAAAGACCGGGAAATTAACTGTGATCTAATTTTGTAACTAGGGTACCGGTAGCATAAAAGTGTGTATATCAATGTTATCATTTGTGGTTTGAGAGATAGCCAATAGAGATACGAGTACCCACGTGGGTGTCCTTATGACATCTCCAGACATCAACATTCATTCACAGCATCACCCCGCTCCGTCTCATTCCCTGGACACTTTCTCGTGGTTGGAGTACAGTACACAGTATTTATCTGTGCGAGTATTTAAAGTGACTGTACTTGGTTTCTATGGTAACCAATATTTATTAAGGTCAATTGACGAAGAGCTAGAGATCTAGTCTGTTCCATGTTAAATCCTCTATGTTCTAGGATAACGGAGCTAGTCATTCCGTTTACGGTACGTCAAAATGAGGTCTATACAAATATCAGTTCAAATATGTAAAGTGACTGTACTTGGTTTCTATGATAACGAATATTTGTAAAAGTCAATTGAAGTGCTAGAGATCAAGTCTGTTCCATGTTAAATCCTCTATGTTCTAGGTTAACGGATCTAGTCATTCCGTTTACGGTACGTCAAAATGAGGTCTATACAAATATCAGTTCAAGTATTTAAAGTGACTGTACTTGGTTTCTATGGTAACGAATATTTATAAAAGTCAATTGACGAAGTGCTACAGATCATGTCTGTTCCCTATTAGATCCTCTGTGCCGTAGAATAAAGGAACTGTCAGCCATGCAGAAAATATGAGGAACGGGCGCTTTTATTTCGTTGTGACAGAGCGCAGAGCTGCAGGTAATTTATTTCGGGAATATGTCGCGCTTCGGCAAGGCGGCACACACACTGAAACCGTTCTACCGCACGAAGTGCTACAGAGCAGGGTTAGGGATTTTACTTTCCATCTGTGCATTATAATCTGCCCCACATGTTCCGTAAAGAAAAGACAGTTTGATATAATTCTATTACTGTGTTATATCACATGGATTAATATGAAATTCATTATTATTAACTCAACTTGTCCATTGGTGTGACGCAAGCTTAGCGTGTGACAACTGTAGTTTACACGCTATCGGAGCGGACAATAGTCAGGGATATAAGGCTCACATAAAAGTCGAAAGAAATAACTACATTTTCTACATTGGTTATAAGAGAATGGAACCTGTAATTATTCTCAAATGTTTTACAAATTAAAAATCAAGACACGATTTTAAAATCTGCCCAATTAAACGAATAATCTACCAGCATTACTGAATGATGAACAACTGGTATGGATAGGGTTTCCAAACTTCAACAATTTGGCTAAAAATCTTAATTTTGACTTACTATAACAGCTGGAAAGCCATTCTTTCCGATATTCAGTTTTAATATTGTTGATAACACACTGTATACTCCGGAGTTGCGCTCGGGCGTGGGTTCAATTCCCGCTTGGGCTGATTACATAGTTCGTTTTTTCCGAGGTTTTCTCAAGCGTAAGACGAATGTCAGGAAATCTATGGCGAATCCACGGCCTCATCTCGCTATCACCAATTACATCGACGTTAAATAACCCAATACTTGATGGAGCGTCATTAAATAATCAGGTAAAGTAACATGCGACAACAGAAGAACCAACTGCTACTCCAGATCACATAAAACAGATTGACCACTCTTATGGGCTTTAAAGGCAATAACTTTTATCAATTTCAATATGCTGCCATCTAGAGACATTAGAAGAAGTCACGTTATAATTCCACTTGAATTGCATGCAGCAACTGTACTTTCATCTAGCGGTTGTTACTAATCGACAGTGGCGATCCTGGTGGATGTTCTCTTCTACATATTGCCGTTTTTAACATGGGGATGGCCAATCTGTTATATTATATGTGATCATGGCAGCTACGTAGTCGGCCAAAGTTGAACTATACATTCAATTAAAAGTACCAAATAAAACCGGACTTTTAATTCGGACCGCAGGGATATAGTCCATACAACCATGGCAGGGGTAGACCTAATTACTAGCGTTAGTACTGCTTCATTTAACGATGCCTTTAAGGTGTACATATTATCTAGGTCGACTATTTTCTTTTTAAATTGTATTTTATTTTGTGTCCACAGAAACATTCCGTGATTATAAACTACTATAACTTTTTAAGTATGCGTATTACGACATTCATACCGATGCCATTAGAAATAATGACTGAAAGAATTTTAGGGGATGTGTAATTGTAATTGCTGGTGAAAAACAATAGATGGCACTCTGTTTTGCTTGTCTTTTAGCATTGTTGGATAAAAGTAAATTGTGTTAAATTCTGTAAATGTTTACATTTCATTTTTCAACTTAGAGTGAATTATGAAGCATTTAGAGAGTTATGGCGAACGTAGTGCGTATGTATTGCATCACCTCAGAATCGTCTTGTCAGTAGGTGTCGCATGTTGAAACTCCCGTCTGAAGGCACACTGAACTCTCACTACACTCCGTGTGCTATGATATTCCAATACATACCAACTACGTTCCTGTGGGTTGGGAATAACTCTCTAAATGCTGCAAAATTCACACTGAGTTCAAATGTAGACATTCACATCATTTAACACAATTTGCTTCTATCTAACAATACCACAATGACAAGCGAAAGAGCTAACAATTACAACATATCCCCTGAAATTCTTTGATCTGTTCTGTCTTATGGAACCGGTTTGAATCTCACAACTCGCATAGTTACAAAACTATATCAGTTTATAATCACAGTGTTTCTGTGGGCACACTGTATTAAGGTAAATGCACGATGGAATGAAACATAATGAAGAAATAAAATTTTTAAGCTGAGATTCTCATTGTCCGATCTTGTCTATCACTGCAACCAACGCTGGCGATCGATTCCCAGTTCTCGGAATGATAAATCCGCGCACTAACATAGATGTTCTAATTTTCATGTATCCAACACTGCAGCATAACTTATCACACTTGCAGAATCGTGCATGTACTGCTTATTCATATTTGAGCTAAGCCAGAAGTGTCAGGAGTTCATCACGGCAACTTACGATTTTGAAGATACTTGTTACGCCTTGTGCTCTGCTGTAAAAGACGACATACATACAACTGTAAGACTACACAGCGTTCAGGCAGGGACATAGACAGTGTTACAATAAGGAAAGGATTGTAGTTGTAAGGAAGTTCGCAATCATACAAATGAGAACTTATAAGTGCCTGAGATACGCCATGCACAATAATAATAATAATAATAATAATAATAATAATAATAATAATAATAATAATAATAATAATAATAATAATAACAATAATAATAATAATCAGAAGTAAATAAACTGTAATGAATTCATATAACTACTACAAAAGACAAAGGAATAAAGGACAAACAGTATTTTAAAAGTGAAATATTTGTGATATTTAATTATGATTTTATGACTATTTGCTTTTAAATTAATAGTACTTCACGTTAAATAACGTCGTATATTTTTGTAAGGGAAAACAGTATGTATTGTACTTGAATTATATTGTGTGACGAAGCATGTATTTTAACTAGAAATCCTCGGATTCAAAACAACTAGACCATTGAAGACTGCTTGATGTGAAGTTGGAAACATGCGGGCGTAAGAATGTGTGCGATAAAGAAGGTGACAGCAGGTGTGAAAAGAGTTACTAGAAGATAAAATAAATAAAATCAGGACTTTTATATGAAAAAAGCAGGATTTTCCACTAAAATAGGACATGAGAACGTGACATGAAGCTTACTTTCAGTATTTCAACGCAAAAAGTTTAAGTGGGTATATCCGTTACTATTTCTGTAATGAACTACGGACGATGTTGCCCCTTAGCGGGAGCGCGCCGATACAACATATAACTCCTCGTTGATGTCTATATCTGTCGTAGAAGATATCGTATAAGTCTTTCTTTTTTCCACTTTTCCACCGAAACTAATGAATGATGCATCAAGTGGAACAAAGTGAATATAATACTGAATGGCGCTAAACTTATGTTGAAGTGCATAATATAATCACAGAGAATCGATGATTCAATAAGTAGCCTATACTGCAGGCTGTGTTCAAACCTGCCCTAACGTGTGTATTATGATTATTGCACCCGTCACTCTGTTGACATATCAACAAGAATTAAATTTCTGCTTTGAAACGCGTACTAGAGTCAATTCTCCATATAGTCATATATTGAAAATATTTCTGTATGAGACTGTTCGGAAATATTTTCCAATCATTTTATCGGAGTGTGAAGTCACATAAGCTCTGAGTCCTTCATTACATCTAGCAGGGGGCACTTGGCAACATATATTAAATAACGCTTAATTCTGTGACAGTGTGGGAAAATTTATGGCAAAAGTTCGACAGTTGAGGGTGGAACTGGCCAAGGGGGAGGGAGCCGAGGAAATAAGGGAAAGAGTTATTTATTAGTGTTGTAATGAGTAGCATTAACACTGAGCGAACGAGGTAATTAGGGGATAATGTTCTTTTTGTATTTACTGTCTTTTTTTTTCTATTTGTATTTTACTGCGTGTGTATGTTTTTTTCTTTTTATGTATTACCTTCATATTTATTAGTTGGATTATTTGGTGCAGTTTCAATAAGGAATTGAATTGTTTATATATATTTCACTGTGTTTTTTTTTTCTTTTCATATCTTACATTTATCTTATTTTTATTATTTTTATGTAATTGTGATAATTAATGATAACCGTAGTAATAATAATAACTGTTGTTTTACTATCTTATTATTAATAGAATTATTTTTGTTTTGAAGTTTCAAACTCTGCATAGTTATAGCACGAATGGCAGTACGGGCTCGTGTGTAGGATCTTGTGTACATGAGTTTGTATAATTTATTATGCATCAATAAATGCCATCCATCCATCCATCCATCCATTTTCTAATCCAGACTAAATCCAATAATCTGATAGAAACGAAAATTAGCTGTAAATGTCTAATATGCCATGAAATCGGGACATTTTGATGCGTGTGCAAATTATTTCGGGACGCGGGACGTAATGGTCGAAATCGGGACTGTCCCGGAAAAAACGGGACGGTTGGCAAACCTAATTACAAGTAATGACAATAGATTCCTTAGCGAACGAACAACGAACGAACGAACGCATTCGCTGATTGAAATCGGAACGTGTGTACGTCGCAGCAAAGGCCAAACGATCGGTTTGCCTTCGGAAGTGATCCGTCGTTTGTCGGTACATCAAAGGAAGTTGGTATTCGTTGTGGACGGGATTTGCCACTAGTTTGTAGTTCGAGCACAACGCAGCACTTAGTTCAATTTCACCAACAGGATGTCGAAACTGGAGTGGACGGAAGACGCTGTTATAAATCTTATTAATGCATATAGGGAGCAGGGAACTTTATGGAATCCCATGCATCCTACTTACCACACAATAAAGTAACAAAACATGATGTTTGGGAAGCTATTGGAAAGATGTTCAGCTATAAAGTAGGCGAGTCAAACACGTGCAAAATTTGAAAATTATTTTTGTTTATTTATTTTCAGTGGATACATATTTGTTGTTTATTGTAGGAGCAGAAGTCAAAAAGAAAACTGAGTCCCTACTGACATCATTCCGGTGGGAAAGACAGAAGTCCACAAAAAGATCTGGAATGGGGAGTGATGAAGTGTACCAGTCAACTTGGTTCGCGTATAAACATATGTCGTTCCTTTTGGACAAACTGACGCCCAGAAAAAAACAAAGCTCCAACCTTGTGCACACAAAATAAATTATTGGCACTGAAAAGTGTCTTTTCGTAAGCATGATACGCATTCGACAAATACAGACAAATCTCTCTTTTTGGTATTTTAAGATAGGCTAATTATTGTCAGTGAGGTATCCGTATATTGAAACTTTCCCCTGTCTTGCAGTCGTACCTTAATAAAATTTTCCAGTTCCTCAATTATAGCTGTACATACTTCTGGAACAATCCTGGTAATCAGTTGTTTCGACACTTTGAATAAATACATTAAACTTGTATACGAATCTCCTGTAGCGAGATATCGAAGTGTTAATGCTAGCCTTTCCTGAATAGGTACTGTATTGATTCTCGCCAGCCTGTGTCTTTCTTGGAAATTTTTGGCCCTATTTTGCACAGTAATATTTCGAAGTCTGTTTCTGAAATGCGACAGAAGTTGTGAAACTGTCCCGATTACATTCGACGTAAATCATGAAGCAAGTCAGTGTCTCTATATTGATTGCGACTTTCGTAGAGTGGTGTCTGCCATTATCGCCTTTTGTTTTTTAACTTTATTTTTGTTAAACTGCCTATAATAACAACGGCTGCACTTGCTATAATTATAATTTCGTCTGCCGTTATTGCGGATAATCAGCGAACGTGAATATTTTCTGATCATTTTCTGATGATTTGTACGTTGTTCCAAACAGCGAACGAACAATGAAATTTCGCTTCATCATTCGTTTCGTTGTTCGTTCGCTAAGTGTGTACGCACCTTTGGAGAAATTCACTACATCGTGAAATAAACATCAGTTCGCCTGTCTGTAGTGTTACTGAACCAACTGGTAGAGAAACGTATTTATTTATGATACGCAGCGACCTTTCTGAGATTGTTCTGAGTAAATTTTCCTGTACTGTCACACAAGCAATGTCGTGTGCTGACGTGTCAGAAGCAGCTAGCGGGTTGCTCCGTTATAGCTGGCAGGAACACATTTTGACAGAATCGCATACATCAATCTTGTGGCGCTTTCAGAAGAGATGCATTCATTATGATGGACGTAACGCAATTATTCGATAAAGGTCATGAACCGGAATTTGTGCTGTGCAGTCAGTCGTGATGCAGGGGAATACGGGTTATGTCCCCGGTGCCATGCCGTAAAGATAAAACGGCAAAGCCTTTTCTCTGTGGCTGAGCCATTCCATTACGCCGCAGAAGAGAGCTCCAAGAATTCACGACCTCGACGTTAGATTGACATTGCGGACTTGCCTTAAGAAAGAAAAAACTTTTACCTTCATCCGATCTATAAAATCCTTTCATGGAGTCATAATGCAGAATTCCCATCTCATACATATCATGAAGTATTACGTCCTTCGTTCACTATGTGTACGGTTTAGTTGAAATTTATTGACTGAGTTTGCTATTTACATAATAGTTTTTATAAAGATGAAGTTTTCAATGACATTTTCAAACTAGAACTGTACAGTTATTCAGGAAGTGTCCTCTTCAGTTTATTGACTTTGGAAAATGTTCGAGTTTTATCTCAGGAAACAAACATTTCTTACCCGTCTCTGTCAACAGTATATGAATTAACTGTTATCAAAAAAGTATTTTAAACAACAAATCTATAAGTCGCGACGCTGTTATTCCCGGCGTGACTCCTCCTCTTTGCTTACGTCTTAGGAAGTGAAGGCTCTATAAAATTTAGGTAGGTAGTATCGTTCGCCATTTTTGTTCTTTCGTTGCCGAGTTACCATACGAGGAATCTATTTGCCACACCGTTAAACATTATCATGTCGTAGCTCCTATGATAATAAATCAAACGCACTGTAATTCAGCAAATAATTGAGCGGCAAATAACGTCTTCGTGTGCTTTCTGCGAACGCCAAGGAAAGAGCCAAAATGGCGGGCGATTATATTAAGTATTTATCGAGCCTTAAGAAATGAATAACGTCTTCCTCAGCGAATCACAAGACGCACACGTTTAAATGTAGCCGACCTGCAACGCGATTGGCTGCCGGAAATTAGACCGACGGGACTATAATTAGATACCATTCGCACAAAGCAACATTGCAACAATTTATTCACGATTTACACTTTTCCAGTGGACAGGGGTACGGTCCAGTGTTGCGAAAAACCACTGCACGCTTACAAAAACTCACCAAATATGTCATAAAATCCACCAGATTTCCATTCCTATAGATTTTTTTGTACTTTATGTTAAATAATTTGCAGATAAGATATAATTGTATGAATAATTATTCAAGATTATAGCAACATACACCACTCCGCCTTAATGCAGCTCTAATTTCAAAATTTACTAAAATTCCCATCCTATTTCTAATTTTGGTTTAATGATAATACTTTGAATCCACTTCTGAATTTCACTAAGCAAGACATGGACCCTAACATTGATGGTGCGAACTCGGTAAATCTTTTAACGGGTTTTTATTTTATATTTCTTTGTACTGGAAAACTTTACAAATAATAGTATGCTGAAATTGTTTCGTTTCATTAAGTCATCACGCACCACTATACTTTAACGGTTTCAGTATTTTCATACATTCATGAAGTCTTTTCAGCAATTGCTTGATTGGAGAAACAACGAAAGTAACGCGCGGTCGTCGAATTAATTTCTCACTTTGTGTATTAAGACTGTGTTCTGTTTTCAGTTCCAGCCATTGGGTTGTTACGCGTTTAACTACAGACATCTAATAGTGCCATACAAACATTTTGAAAAGATAATGACCAACGTCGGATAGAATCGTGTTTTATATGCAGTCTGCCTTACAGATGTGCTTGATAAATATTAGAAAATAACTAAAATTTTCCATTACATTAAGATAAACTAGATTTCCCATTGCCCATAATGAATTTTAGCCACTGACAGAGAACTAAAAAACTAGATTTAGTGGTTAAACCACCGTGTTGGCAACACTGGTACGGTCCTGAAGAAAAGCAGAAGCAATAGCAGAATGTACATTTAAAATAAGTAACGCCTTCGTTCAGGTCTAACAGTCACTCTATAATACTGTGCGTCGGTGTTGGTTTGGTTCTCGGATAGTTGGATCTCGGTTCCCCCCACTTTTTTCTGCTGGTCCCACTGCGTAGCTACTTGCTAGGCAAGTCTTACTGTAGCTCCTTCCTGAAAAAAAAAAAAATTCTATTCGGACTTGTAGGTCTACGTAATATTATATAATTAATTACTATACTTGGCGTAATCAATATAGTACTGGTCTACTGTGCCCGAGGTTGCGGATTCTATCCCGGCCCAGGTCGATGCAATTTAAGTGTGTTTAAATGTGACAGGCTCATGTCAGTAGATTTATTGACATGTAAAAGAACTCCTGCGGAACAAAATTTCGGAACACCGGCGACGCTGATATAACCTCAGCAGATTCGAGCGTCGTTAAATAAAACGTAATTTATTTTACTATACTATATTGTACAGGGACCATACTGTGTCCCACGAGGTTACAAGGTTATGTATTGCTGCAGTTTTTAAGAAGACCACGCCCATGCATATGCAAACGAAGTACTTGACTGGCTGCTCACGCGACTTCTATTTGGTAAAGATGGACAGAACAAAACATGAACCACTTTAACAATTACAATTTAAATTATTTTACACTATGCACCCAATAATACGCTATTTTTACTATTTAAGTTATCATAAAAAATGTAGGCCTACATTGATCAAACATTGTTTACACTTTTATGTGCAGTGCTTTGTACAGTAGGCCTAATGCAAGGTATTTTATTTTATAAAACGTATTTTGTAAGTAGTGTATAACAATGTAAATATGTTTGATCAATGTAAGTCTACGCCCTTTATAATAATGGAAATAGTAAAAAAAAAAAAAGCGTTTTCTAGTGTACATAGTGTAAAGGCGCTATCAGGTATTGACTACTTTCAAAGCAGATTGTCAAAAAACTGCTTTGTCTCTGAATAATGATCTTTCTTCAAATATTACTTTTATAGAAAATTATTTTTATTTTTAATATATACAGTTTCCTTCATTATGTTAATCATTCCTTTGGTCCAAATTAACTTACGTAACACTAAACTGTAATTTTTTTAACCCTTACACTTACATGTATCCAAATACATTTTCATTTTGCGCTTAGTATTATTACGAATAATATTATAATAATATTATTATTATTATTATTATTATTATTATTATTATTCTCTTGTTTTATGTACTGCTGTTATTTATAATATTTGATATGTATTTTTATACTGGTTGATTGGAAGAGAAGACCTTAATGCCTTAATTCTGCCGCTAAAAATAAATCAATCAAATAAATGAATAAAGAATTTAAATTGTAGGAAATATCAATATAGTACATTCTTTGTCACCGAATGCATTGTGAATAGTATGCGTGCTCTAGTTTTGAATCATGAATGGAACGTCAAATGCACACAGACAAGATGTAATTAGTGTTCCCTATTAGTACCTGTGTCGCGCGAAACATGACGTCACGCAAATATAGTCTATGAACAACTAACCTTATTTCCGTACGCCCTGGGATAGAATACGGTCCTTAATACTATACTACACAACACCACAATATTGTTTTCCTTTAGTCTAGTTTTATATTATATTATATTATATTATATTATATTATATTATATTATATTATATTATATTATATTATATTATATTATATTATATTATATTATATTATATTATATATAATTTTTGCTGTTGCATTTTGTTATATTTAAAGATACCATAGCCAACGAACTTCATTCTGCAATGCGACGTGCGGGTTATTAACGATGTTAAACGAACTGCGCAGTTATTAGGTCAGATAAAAGTTTCTGCAGGTGATTACCTAACATTCGTCTTAGAGTTGCCGAATACAAGTATTCAGTTCAAGTGGGTTTTGAACTCAGGCCCGAGAGCGAGCCCCTCTCGCTACTGTTAGACTATGCCTGCGGCATATTGTGTGCTTACTGACCCATTGAGGATGAGTTGACTGAACTCCCACAGGCGAATTTGCAGCCCGGATATCGCTTACCCTAACTCGGGAACCGGGTCTCGCTCAAAGCATCCCTTTCGTTGTTCACAGGCCACGGTCGTGAGCAATGCACTGAAAAATTTGTTCTATGCGGTTTCATACACACTCAATTATCATCGGCACTCTGTTCCAGATTTTTGTCACATGAAGTGATATGAAATGAGAGGAAAGACAGGTTCAAATTCAGAGCGCTGATGAAATTGAAATTGTAAATTTTGTGGAAAAGGAAAGACCCCGAAAGAAAACCTACCCATCTTGTCCACAAGAAAGTGTCTCCTCAAGCTTGAGTTCACGAAATGACAAATACGTCCTTAGCAACAAAAGAAAAAACTGATCTTTCTATGCACGAAACTAATTGTTTTTCCTTTAGTTCATTTATACAGTTTTAAAGTCCTTTGATGTAGTTCCAAAAGTACCGAGTACCAGTGATATGCCTGGTATTTTAACCAGGCGATTCCGGTTCGATCATGATGGAACTTGCGGTGGCCAAAATAGATATTGCAGAGGGTTTTTATCGGAATACTATCATTTTTCTCTTTTACTCAAAGAACATTTTTCATCTACCGCTCATTTCCTCTATCCTGCGATAATTAAAAATATGCAAGGGTTATTCTTAGGAAAGTTTCCCACTAGAGTCACTCTCAATCGAAACTCAATCGAAATTGTGTTGTAGTTACAGCTTAATTTTGTTGAAGATTCATGTATGTTTGCACCAGAGCAACTGTGAGTTTAGTCGCTGCAAATTCCACACGCTATTTGTACATAAAAACAGCAACTGTCAAATACAACTGCATCGAAATTGAGTTGTAGTTGTAGCTGAATTGCGTTGAAGATTCATGTATGTTCGCACCAGAGCAACTGTGAGTTCAGTCGCTGCAAATTCCACACGCTATTTGTACATAAAAACAGCAACTGTCAAATACAACTGAATCGAAGTTGTGTTGTAGTTGCAGCTTAATTGCGTTAAAGATTCATGTATGTTCGCACCAGAGCAACTGTGAGTTTAGTCGTTGCAAATTCCACACGCTATTTGTACATAAAAACAGCAACTGTCAAATACAGTCGAATCGAAATTGAGTTGTAGTTGTAGCTTAATTGCGTTGAAGATTCATGTATGTTCGCACCAGAGCAACTGTGAGTTCAGTCGCTGCAAATTCGACACGCTATTTGTACATAAAAACAGCAACTGTCAAATACAACTGAATCGAAGTTGTGTTGTAGTTGCAGCTTAATTGCGTTGAAGATTCATGTATGTTCGCACCAGAGCAACTGTGAGTTTAGTCGTTGCAAATTCCACACGCTATTTGTACATAAAAACAGCAACTGTCAAATACAACTGAATCGAAGTTGTGTTGTAGTTGCAGCTTAATTGCGTTGAAGATTCATGTATGTTCGCACCAGAGCAACTGTGAGTTTAGTCGTTGCAAATTCCACACGCTATTTGTACATAAAAACAGCAACTGTCAAATACAGTCGAATCGAAATTGAGTTGTAGTTGCAGCTTAATTGCGTTGAAGATTCATGTATGTTCGCACCAGAGCAACTGTGAGTTTAGTCGCTGCAAATTCCACACGCTATTTGTACATAAAAACAGCAACTGTCAAATACAGTCGAATCGAAATTGAGTTGTAGTTGTAGCTTAATTGCGTTGAAGATTAATATCTGTTCACACCAGAACAATTTTGGGTGTAATGGCTGAAAATTCCACATGCCATTTATACATACAAACAGCAACTCTCAACCGCAACTGAATCGAAATTGAGTTGTAGTTGTAGCTTAGTTGCGTTGAAGATTTATATCTGTTCGCACCAGAGCAACTTTGAGTTAAGTGACTACAAATTCGAAATTTTATATCAGCAAGCACGCCATTTTTGTACATACAAACAGCAACTGTCAACTGCAGTCACCGAAATACACAAAACAACCAGTTACTATCAACCAATGCGACCCAATGCATATATTTTAACTACATATAATCAAACTCAAAACCCAACACATGTATTTCACAACTTAATAACCATACTATAAATGTTTATAATTAAAGCACAATTGTATAACAACATGTTTTAATTGTTGTTACAAGATTTTACCCATGGTATAGCATTACGAAGTTACGAGTAAAATAGTGTCTACATCACTACTCTGACAACCTCATACATATTATCAAGTTTGTCCTTTTTATCGTAATGATTATTTTATTCAATGTTAATTTTATGTAATTCTAAAGTAAATACTATCAGTACATGGTATTAGTGACTTCATGTACAGTATAATTATGTTAACTGTGCTAACTTTCAACTACATAATATTGTTGTACATGTGTTTTCACATAACTAACATATCTATGTATCCCCTTATGTTCACACAACTACGCTTCTATTGTACAGTAAGGTCCGAAAGTCTTGTCATCCCCCCTTATTTGTATGTTGATGTGCATCCATTTTCAACACGTCATAGCACACGTGTGACAATGGTTGATACTTTACGTTCCAACGTGTTTAGTGATCCAGAAAATCAGTATGGGCACCATCATTGTTGCGGCACAAAATGATGCAGCGCCATATTCTGTGTGAAATTTTCCGCAGCAAAGGCGGTATGATTTCCCTGAATGCCTCCCTAACAGCTTGCTTCAAATCTTCAATTGTCCGGTATCGATGTTTCGTGACATGCTGCTTAATTATTCCTCAAAGGGAAATCACGCCGCATTTGCTGCGGAACATTTTTCACAGGACATGGCGCCGCATCATCTTGTGCCGCGACAATGATGGCCCCATACTGATGTTCTGGATCACTAAACAAGCTGGAACGTAAAGCATCAACCATTCTCACACATCTGCTATGACATGTTCAAAATGGATGCACATCAACATACAAATAAGGGGGAGGGTGACAAGACTTTCGGACCTTACTGTACACCACCTGAAGATGACCTAGTGAAAGGTTAAAAATATTTGTGGAATTCTGCTATGAGCTTATGAGCTGATAATGATAAGTTATTGACTGATTATAATAAATTCTTTTAAATACTTATTCAACTCATCTGAAAGCTAAAATAATAAAATGACATGTAAAACTTTCATTTGTGCAAATATTTCGTAACTTTATAAATTAATGCCCTAGCATCGCTTGTCATTGGTCTGTCAGCAACGATAGGCTTATTATTCAGTCTTGCACCTTAATTGAGATTTAATTACACATAAGTAGGCATACTAAGTATATAAAAAAGATAATACAAACTTAGGTTTCAAAAGGAGTTAAAAGAAAATTTTAAACAAATACTGCAGAAGGACATTAGTTACTACAAAAAATAATAAATTATGATGAAGACGTTGAAAGTAAATAGGGAATTGAATATACTAAATAGATACGAAGATGGATAAGAGGTAGATTAAGAGGAAATAGAAAATTCAGATTAAACTTGTAGGGCCTGATTTATAAATATTCAAAGTCACAAAATACAGTCATCAGTCATGGTTTAGGCCCTTAGGCCTGTTGCATTTCCAGGAAATCAGAACTGTTCTTTCCATCTCTTTCTGGGGCTGCCAAGATCCCTTCTACCAACTGGTTGATACAGGAACATCTGTAGAGGGGTGGGGTTTATGTCAATTCTCATCAGATGTTGGTACCACTGCTGTCTAGAAGAGTCTATGAAGTCAAGAAGACTTTGTATTTGTAACTCTTCACGAATTTCACTGTTTCTCTACTGATCTTTCAATCTGTAATGACCAAAAAGTCTTAATAATCTCATCTCCGCCACCTCTATGCTTCTACGTTGTTGTTTGGTCAGTACCCAATTTTCGGCTCCATATGTTAAAAATAGTATTGCCATTGTCTTATAAAATTTCAATATTGTTTCCTTCCGGACTCTTTTCATTAGAGTTCGTTTCATTGTTCCCAGGAGCTGTAGAATCTGGAGAGTTAAGTTTCTTGATCGCTTAGTTGGTCATATGTAACATTACACCCTACGTAATTAAAATTTGAAACCTGTTCTAAATTTATATCATTGATTGAAATTTTGGTTCGTTTGGGTTGAGATCCTATGAATGCGAAAATTTTTTGTTTTCTTTGTAGATAACTTCAAATTGTAATCGGAAGCTATTTTATACATACCTACTGAATACCGGTTTTTGTAGATTGTGCTCATTATCTGAGAGGATCAATAAATCGTCAGCAAAAAGCATAAAATTTAGAGGTGTTTTCCGATAAAATTAACAGAGTTAATTTATGAGTTACTAAGATATGTCCTCAGAATGAATAACCAATCCATTGCTGAGTAAGCTGTGGCGGGGCTGCCGCCTTTAGGCCTCTAAGCTTGCCTGTTTTCTGTTAGGGTATACTCCCTTAGATAGACTGTTTTCACCACAACTCTTGAGTCCTATCTACCCCCTCCGTAACACTGGAGAAGGGACCCTTATCAGGTACTACCTCCCGGGTCAGGAGGACCTGGAGCATCACGTAGGTAGGGTCGCTACGCCCTGAAGTGCGACTATCTCAAAAGAGAGTTCCCACCAGTTACCGTAATAAATACAGTATTGTGTAAAACGTACTTGATGCGAGACGATCTGTAAGGGAGCGGCTCAAGAACACGATTGATCCCCACCACTACGTTCTGCGCAGTACCGATATAAGTGGTTTTTGGCGTAGGTTATTTTCTATCTTGTATACCTATAGTTTTAAGGTCAAGAGGGAAAGGGAGTAGTTCGCTTCTCTGCTTCACTGACTGTGAGAGAACACCATCTTCTTTCATAGTAGCAGTAGTAATAGTGTAATTACTGTTGCGATTATTAGCATTAATGTTACTTTGTCTTCAACATTGTATTCATCATCAAACTGTACGCACAGATGCTTATCCTATCACTCTGTTCTTCAGATGCGTCATATAGCAACATGTAACATGCAAACACAAACAGACTATGTCATTAAACGTTAAATGACAACACTTCCAATGCGAATGTCGCTCTCTGATAGCCACGACAATAAAAACGCGATTTTCTAACCTTCTGAGTTGCAGTGTTCATAATGACAGGCAGCTGTCGAAATATAAATTCCACCCATGCTCGTATTAACATGTCAATGATAATGATAATAGCTTGTACAGCTCAATGGAAAATCAATACAAGTTGAAAATATTTCAACATACAACAGAATAACAGACTTAGTAAATTGTTAACGTCATGTTTCCAGGACATTGCGTATTTTTTTAGAGAAGACTATCTCTGTGCTCCGTTACTAAAGTTACTAGGCAACTAGGCCAGGAGATAATGAGGTAGAGTAATATAGGCACTAAAGTTGTCATTAAGTTTTATGCAAATATAATGGTAGTTTTTATAAAAAGATATATTTAGATATTCTAACACATGGAGTATTCGTGTTGAAGTTAACATAAACCGGCACAACATAATAGGAAAATCTTAAAATAACGCAAAACTTGTACATCACTCCTACAGGGTGAAACTAAATTCAACTGACAAACCTATAGGAGTTGTAGAAAAAAACCTAACTAAAAATTAGAGAAAAAAAGCAATAGTCAGACACCAATAAATTGTTCATAAGACACAGAGTATTAATTGATTTTATTTTAAAACTATGCTTTATTACCTGACTTTTAACTTTACTTGTAACACAATTATACTTTATTATTTTAACAAACCATAATCATTTAACGAAAAACCAAATTATTACTGCAGAATTCTACAAAACAAAAACAAATATTTAAGAAATTAAAAAAAAAATAGTGCAGATTATGTTCAAAGTGTGACCTTCCTGATTCAATACAGGATCTGGACCTCACAGTCATTGACTGCTTGATCATCGTAAACATATAAGGAATTTCTCTTAACTCATGGGCTGTAACAATGACCCGTACCACAAGATCTTCGGCTGAAGCAACTGGAGTACGGTACGATAAATTTTTGTCTTCATTGAGCCTACACAGAAAAGATATAATAGGCTTACAGTAGATTAGGTGACCTAGGAGGCCAGGATACTGGACCACTACGTCCAATCCATCTATCACAAAAAGCACTGTTAAAGTATTTCAAACCACTGCACTGCTGTGGATTGACTTGAGCTACAGTGTGATTTCATTATGGGAATCCTCCCTATGCACTTTTGTGCCCTATTGCTAAGAAACAAAGTTTTCCGGACTGTGGTTTAAGTCATGTTCCTAAGAAAGAAAGTGTTTCTGACATATGTTTACTACCTCAAAATACTTCAAATGATGTCCTCTATGAGTCAACAAAGTTTGTCGGTTGAATTCAGATTCACTCTATATAAAAATAGATAGGCATTTTTTTTCTTCTTTTAGACAAGCAGGATCTCTTATAAAAATTTTTCAATCAATAACACATGTCCAAATTTAATAGAACTGGTTACAAAATCAACATGGCTGAAGGTGAATACAAAACACAGCAAGCATAAAACAAAGGACAGAGATCGAAGGAAAATAAACTTCCATTAAATGTCAGAAATCAAAGTCCAATTCATATTTGTAGCCAAAACCATCATCACTTGAGGCTCAGATAAAAGTGCACATTATAAAACAATTGCTGACAAATAAATAACCTGTGGTTACCCAAACCATTTCGCATTCAACGGAAAGTTTTTCAGTGTAAATGAAATTTTTAATTATAAAGATTTCATCTGTATCCAAATATTTCAGTCCAGCGCTGATACATTTATGAGTGTGTCATATGGAATTTCATAGATCAACAAAAAAAAAAATATATATCCGCTGCGTTTAAAAGGGTTATTTTCTTTAGTATTGCGTTAGAGATTTGAAGGCAAAAGCAAAATTTGTTTTACACCATACGCGCTAAAAAGAGTTATACAGGGTGATTCACGAGGATTACCGTCCTCTACGAAGCTTATTTCCGAAGACATTCTGAGCAAAAAATGTCATATAAACATGGGTCCTATTCTCAATATTAACAGAGTTACGTTTCGTTATTGGAACGCATTGCTGTGAACGCGTGATCTTGGTCAGCGTGCAGTCAGCAGCCAGCGCGAGCGCTACGGAAATCAAAGATAGCAGTATGCAGTTACGTACAGCGAAGAGTGCCGTTCACAAGTGTGCGGCCAAGTGTACTCAAGTGGAGGGCGACTTTTTTTAAAATGTGTTTTAAATTCTCCAAGACTGTAAATTAGGATGAAAAATTGAACTGCAAATAATTAAGTCAGTGGAAGTGGTGTGATTTGTAATAATTGTTGTGATAAGTGCGTAAGAATAATGTAATTTTCTAGTTAAAAATAGAAGAAGATGTCTGTACGAAGCAACTAAGGAGTTCACAACACATTTTTAGCTTCATAGCCTAATACTTCATTTTGTATGAGGTCTCGCCCACCTCATTGAATACTACACGACTACTATGAAGTAGCCAATATGTATTATTACTATTTAATACGAATATGTCATGTATTAACTGTTAGCAGTTGTCACAAACTGATGTTGAATATGCCACAGAGTCATTTAAATATGCGCTCCTGCATAGGCTATATGACTTGTATCGTTCAAATGCAGGTAGTAATGCTGTAAAACATTACGAGAGGGGTTCGGTCGGCGCCGTGGATCGTGTCCCGGAATAGCTCAGTTGGAAAGAGCGGTCAGCGCGCAGAGCTGAGAGGTCCTGGGTTCGATTCCCGGTGCCGGTACGGATTTTTCTCGTATTAAATAGTAATTCATAATACTTGTCAATAATTAAAGAAATTATACTTTTGAATGGTTCATTCTCTATTTGTATTATTCTTGTACCTTCAAACTAAGGGAAAAATGTATTTTACAAACAAATTTAAATGAATGTAACTCTGAAAATATTGAGAATAGCAACTATGTTTATATTATATTTTTTGCTCAAAATATCTTCAGAAATAAGCTCCGTAAAGGACGCTAAATTCTCGTGAATCACCCTGTATAGAGTGTAGTAGATAAAAAACTATGCCCCTGTTGCTATTTAATGAAAGAAGGTAACCGGTCAATATTGATCTCTTTTTCCTGATAAAACGATGTCGGTTATTATGATTGTGACGATGAGGAAAATGATTTGGGAAGAGGAAGTTACGCTATAAGTCACTCGCAAAACTATGATGAGATTCGTATTTCAGCTCCGAATACCTCAACTTACTGCTGGAGTGTGTAACAGATTTATTAGTATCTTCATAGAGCTGTGAGATTTATCCAATTCCTTCTAAATTCATTCGCTCGGTCCTCGTGTCTGGGGATTCCAGATAGTCGGATATTCTACTAAATCCTTAAATGCAGCAGCGGAGCATACGCGTCCATCATTGTTACGGACTATCTGCAAACTTCATCCGTTATGCATAGGATGGCATGTGGAAAAGTTCACACTTTCTAGTTAACTGAATTAGCAAATCCTGCAGGCTACTGCATAAATGTTCAGTGCTTGTGTATTAAATTCCTCAGGATAATTTACAACTTCATCTGATAGGAAAGTATGAATGACTTTTTCAATTAAAAAAAGATAAATGTATTGCTTACAGGCTACATACAAGAAATAAATTTTACACCCGACCAAGTGTAAACAAAAACTTAATGATAAATATATGCAAAATGGACAAAAAGGTAAACATAAATGTGACGAGGAAGTAACAGTAAAAGTAAAAGAAAAGGTAATGTTAAATGAAAGATACTCGTGAATGTAAAAATAAATTAAATTAAAAGTTAAACGTGAAATAAAGTTGAACGTAATCAAAAATGTAAACGGATATAAAAGAGAATGTAAGAGGTAAAGGTGAAGAAGACAGGAAAGTAGTGCAAATCACTACTAGTAGCACAATGCCAAATTCACACTGTGTAAACAATAATATATCATCTCATAGGCTTATAACATTAATGATATAAAGATTTGGATGTTGATAGTACTAGTATGACAACGAAGCTATTATTTTCATTTTTATAGGCCTAAAAGGGAAAATTATTTTTCAGATTATTCTTGTTAATTGAACCTAATGTGTACATGTATGTTAGGGTGAAGGAGCGGTTCGGTTTGGAGCAGGTAATGTGACGTCATTACTCGGTTGATACGAGTGCAGTACAGAGTACAAATTTATGGCGGCAGATTTAAAATTTGGATAGATTAAATCGATTTTAGAACGTACTTTGAAAGTGAAACCAAGCGTGTTTTAAAAGCGTTGTAGTAAAACGCTTTCGCTTTGCCAATTCACGAGGAAAAAAGTGCTTCTCTTCATTGAAAAACGGCGGTTGCAAATTTTATTTGCGTGATTACAGCTATTTGCGGATATATATTATTATATATAATATTACTGATAAATTAAAGTAATTAGGTAACATAAATCATAGAAATAAATACAAATAAAATGATAACTGATGAGGTGACATAAATCCAATAAACACAAACAGAAAAATATAATGCACTTTTTTTTACATATTCCAATATTAACCAAACACACTAATATAATAAAAATTAAAAAATAATAATAATAATAATAATAATAATAAGAATAATAATAATAATAATTACTTATGGCTTTTAAGAAACCCGGATGTTCACTGCCGTCCTCATATAAGCCCGCCATCGATCCCTATCCTGAGCAAGATTAATCCACTCTCTACAATCATATCCCACCTCCCTCAAATCCTTCTAATATGATCCTCCCATCTACGTCTCGGCCTCCCCAAATGTCTTATTCCCTCCGGCCTCCCAATTAACAATTAACACTCTATATGCAATTCTGGATTCAAACATACGTGCTACATCTTTTGCCCATCTCAAACGTCTAGATTTAATGTTCCTAATTGTGTCAGGTGAAGAATAAAATGCGTTATGTAACTTTCTCCATTCTCCTGTAACTTCATCCCTCTTAGCCCCAAATATTTTCCTAAGCACCTTGTAATCAGACACTCTTAACCTCTGTTCCTCTCTCAAAGTGAGAGTCCAAGTTTCACAGGCATACAGAAGAACCGGTAATATAACTGTTTTAATAAATTCTAATTTTAGCTTTTTTGAGAGCAGGCTAGATGACAAAAGCTTCTCAACCGAATAAAAACACGCATTTCCCATATTTATTCTGCGTTTAATTTCCTCCCGAGTGTCATTTATATTTGTTAGTGTTGCTCCAAGATATTTGAACTTCTCCACCTCTTCGAAAAATAAATCTCCAATTTTTATGTTTCCATTTCGTAGAATATTCTGGTCACGAGAAATAATCATATACGTTGTCTTTTCGGGATTTACTTCCAAACCAATCGCTTTACTTGCTTCAAGTAAAATTTCCGTGTTTTCCTTAATCGTTTGTGGATTTTCTCCTAACATATTCACGTCATCCGCATAGACAAGAAGCAGATGTAACCCGTTCAATTCCAAACCCTGTCTGTTATCCTGAACTTTCCTAATGGCATATTCTAGAGCGAAGTTAAAAAGTAAAGGTGATAGTGCATCTCTTTGCCTTAAGCCCGCAATGAATTGGAAAAGCATCAGATAGAAACTGGCCTATACGGACTCTGCTGTAATGAAGAATTTTGTTAAAGGGATTAATCATAAAACTGAAGGATTTAAACATATCCAGGAAAAATTTCCTGCTATTAGTGACTCGAAAATAAAAGAGGGAGTTTTCAATGGACCACAACTTAGAGAATAATGGACAATCACTTCGAATCTTTGTTGGAAGGAAAAGAGAAAGTCGTCTGGATTGCATTCAAGGAGGTTGTATTAAATTTGCTAGATAACCGTAGAAGTGAGAACTATGAAGAACTAGTGCAAAATTTAATGTATGAAACTATGGGTTGTAACATGTGCCTGAAAATTCACTTCCTTCCCTTTCATCTTGACTTTTTCCCCGAGAATTGTGACGATTTCAGTGATGAGCATTGTGAGCGCTTTCATCAAGAAATTTCAACTATGGAAAAAAGATACCATGACAGTGGAGTACCAATATGCTAGCACAATATTTTTTAACTTTGTCTCGTGATTTACCTGATGTCCAGTATAAAAGAAAATACAGAGAAAGAAAGCTGTAATCTTCTGAACAGTGAATATTAACCTTATTGTCATTAGCCTACATAAAGCAGTATTTTGAATAGATATAAATTCAAAAATTTCTCAAAAACCGTAACCAACAACTATTTATTATTATCATATTCGTAATACGGAGGCTGAAATTATATAGAAAATATGTATCATATGCCCAACGCAAAAAAAAAAAAAAAAAAAAAGTTAAATTTTGTTACGCAGTGTTATTTAAGAATTTTCAAATAGAAAGGATGAGATTTCTTCCTTCTTATAATCATTATGTAACCACAATGGAAAACATAATTGTGATAAGTGGCCTGTGGTCTTGGAGTTCATATGGTCATTTCACCGAACACGTCTCTCTAAAAGACACGAAGTCGCATGTAACGTCCGCTTCCTACATTGACATTTAATCAATTAATTAACATTGAATTAATCACCAGCGTAGTTGCACAACAAACAAAGAAAACCGATTTTTTTCGGAACTACACCATTAATAAAACACTTTTTAGTGCAGGAAACTGCATGAAAAAACAACAAACCTTTCTGGATCATTCGGCCTTTTTAACAGAATCTCGTTTTAACTCGCATTTCAATAGTAAAACAGATATTATTAGACTACAGTATTTTTATTCTAAGTTCGCTTATGATGCCGGATGTAATAAAACTCTCCTTGTAAACCGCCACTGATTCCACGTTTCACAAACTGAGGTACGAAAGAATGACAAACGAATTTTGACAGCCTCAAGAAGTAAATTCCCTTTCCAAAACTGGGGCTGTAATCCGGTCAATTTGGTTAGAATTACCCTGCTAGCTTGTTCAAGGAAAGAAATTTATAGCAGTTCGATACAGCAACCATCCGCGTATCGGAAACGGCTCAACAGGAATTGAAACAAATGCCGTGCGGCCTGCGCGTGACACTGACATGATGTGACAGCTATGATAGCGGTCGATATGCACTCGCAGCTGGACCGGCCGACCGCAGGCGCACCGGAGTGTCTCAGAATTCACTTCAGAACCGTGTACTGAGTACGATTTCTTTTCCTATTCTTTCCATATAGGTAGCCTATACTGGCGTTCAAAGATATCCGACACAGAATTTTCTGATCGTGTAAGCGAACTTTTTAACCCCGGGATCAACCAGAACCAAAGACTTAATAAATGGACAAACTTTTAAATAGTTCAGCTAGTTCTCAATAAGGAACACTATTATTGGAACGGGTAAAAAAGTGTTGGGGAAAATGATTATGTAGAATAAGAATAAATTATTCATGTAAGTGACAATATCAACGTTTTTCCGCTAATCCTAGTGTTGTTTTACAATCAGCAGAGATGAATGAAATTTTGAATTCTATAATGCGGGTACAATGTACCTACAATTGGCGACAATGACCATTTTCTTCGCCAACTATTCATGGAAATAACAACTAAAGAAGCCATACTTACACGAACAAATAAACTATCACTATCGATTAGTACGGGTCAGGTACATTTGAACGCCAGTGTATTATATGGTTTTACTTTCTCCCCTGAGCACGTTTCTACATTTGGAGGCATGTTTATGCAGATATACCATTTTTGAAGTGGATTATCTGTAATTTCATCTTATTCGCTCCCTCCTTCGAAAAAGGCACATTTGAATCACATTATACAGGGCTTTCATTTCAAAACTTCCCAGTCTAAATGACTAATTATTTAAAATTAATTCAATTTAAACGAAACCAGCCTTAATTGCATTTTAGATTTCACCCCCCACCGTTCACCCCCTTTAGAAATTTCGAATGGTATCCCTGTACTTTTATACTTAAATATGAAACAGCATTCAATTGTTTATACACCTCATTCCTTTATTTCACATCTTTATGATCTTATGTTTTATATCGTTGCCTGACAACCTCGATTGTTGTTACTGTTGATTAAAGCTGAAGCCACAAATACCATTGAACATTTCTTATAATAGTTATGTTCGTGTATTAAATTATTGTAAAATGGTGTATACCCTTCAAGAGAGAACAGAAACCATATTTATTCATGAAGTTGAAAACCGTTGTGCTCGTAGAACTGTTGGAACTTGGTATGAAATTTCATTAAATTGTAAATCGTTGCTTTAGAAGGCTCTGGCGAATCAGGGAAGGACTGACGGAAGTTTGTTACAACTGTTCTCCAAGATTTGATTTCACAAAGTTGCCGTAAATAAACACACTTTGTTCAAGGCTATGTTTGCTAATGGACACACTATTGCACTTTAATGTACGGTACACAGCTGCACCCTCACTATGTGTAAGTTTTCACGTAACTAAACATGAAACGTACGCGAGTAAGAGGTCTGGTCACTGCAATAGCGCAGCAGTTACTACGCACATGACTTTCCGCTGACGCCGGTCTAGCCCTGGCTGACTCACTCTGTACTATTCGGACACTATAGCAATTAAAATTTTTAAATTGACTGACTTAATTTTTTTCAGGTCACTCATATAATCAAAATTAAAATGATGACTCTCTTGTTAAATTATGTGCATGTCAAAGAATATAATTGTACAAATTTTTTAAGTCTGCAATTTATATTTTTTTGAGAGTGAATACCTATATTTTGTAGAAATCAGTTTATTTTCTTACGTTGTAATAACTCAAGAACTATTACGCTGATGTTAACGAAACTTTGGGGCATTGATACTACTACTACTAATAATAATAATAATAATAATAATAATAATAATAATAATAATAATAATAATAATAATAGCTTGCTGCATGCAAAATTTAAGTCCCTATGTTAGAAATATATTAAAATAAATTTCACTAATTTCATACTTCAATGAAAACTGAAAATACGCTCCAAAGTAAATTATAACGAAATTAATTCAACAGTCATAATTTGCTGCAATGTAGCCTATTTAATTATTGTTTTATGTTTTAGATCACAACTAGATTATTTAAACGATGAAGATGGTACTGTCGACAACAATGGTGGTGGTTATGATTATGATGAGTATGATGACAAACTTATATAATTTTTTAATACCTTACATAAAACTTTAACTATAAAAATATTTTCAATGTCAGCACTTCCTGTCACTGATATGATAATTTTCTAATCCCTGTTTAGTTTAATGGAACCTATTGACAGAATATGATGGTCCGTCATGGTCAAGGCAAGATATGAATCCACCAACAGTCTCGTAAGAGTAAGTTACAGAGCCCGGTGTTTATTGATTGTACCTTGTGACGTAATGATTGACCGTCGTCAATTCCAAGTATGGATTTGAGAACGCGCTTAGGATTCGAATCTGTAGGCTTGGTTCAGATCTGCAGTGTGTTGACACACTACATTAGTAACACAAACCGACATCAGACCTGTACAACCATGTGACAGCAGAGTAGTGGAGTGAAGAGGCAGAAGTGTGGTGAGTGTGTGTGTGTGGCTGAGGAGGAATGTAGATGACAACGTTTCAAATGTTTAATCAACTTTCGCAAACACGTGGAAAAATACAGACAAGTAGGGCCCTTCCCCAAAGGCCTAAATAAATTACACAAATGGACGGTTCCAAATAGGAAGTGAACAATTGTAGGAAAACCAAAATACAAAATGCATCTGAAGTCTGACTAGTGTAATATATAGCTAGTCGGCGATGTATGCGATGGAGAGGGAAAGAAACTGGCCACTCTACTCCATTATCTCCTAGCATAGTTGCCTCATAAGTGGTGCCTTCTTGGTATCACTTGTGAGGCTCAAACCTGTCTTCAGGCAGTTGACTAACCACACAACAAAATACAAGGACGGTGCACATATTTCCGTTAGTCATCAAAGTCTATTTTTCCAAATTTGGATAGGCGTACAAGAGATTATTTACTGAACTTGCACACTAACTCTATGGTTCAAAACTCCTACCAATTGAAGTCGCTTCATATATTTGTTGGAGAGTAGTGTCCGAGTTTATTTATATTATTTATAATTTTCCAGTTGATGCGTTTTATACCATTCACTTCCTCCATCATAGAATAGGTACTTATTTTGTACTATAGTCCCGTCGCTCTTATTCCCGGCAGCCAATCACGTTGCAAGTCGGCTACATTTAAACGTGTGCGTCTTGTGAATCGCTGACGATGACGCTATGCATTTCCTAAGGCTCGATAAATGCTTAATATAATCGCCCGCCATTTTGACTCTCGTTGGCGTTCGCAGAAAGCACACGAGGGCGTTATTTGCCGCTCAATTATTTGCTGAATTAGAGTGGGTTTGATTTATTATCATAGGAGCTACGACACGATGTTTAACGGTATGGCAAATATATTCCTCGTCTGGTAGCTCGGCAACGAAAGAATAAAAATGGCGAACGATACTATCTACCTAGACTTTATAAAGCCTTCACTTCCTAAGACGTAAGCAAAGAGGGGAGCCACGCCGGGAATAACAGCGTCGCGACTATAAATGACAAAGTTTTCAATTTCGATTCATTTCACACTTCCTTCGTACTTCTCTATGGTGGAAGTCACACTTGTAGTTCAGACAATTGATACGTTTAACTGCTGAAAGGAATCAGGGTTTAGTAAACTGAATATTGTGTTCCATTCTCCTGAGGAAGTAATCCAGTATTCATTTACCTTGGGGATCTGCTGCAATGACATCTGTTAAATTTGCACCCAGACGTTGTGTGACGTCCAAAGTACATTTTCTGTTCTTAACTACATTGTGAGAGAACCGAAAAGAACTTCACAGTCGATAACCTGGAAAGGTATGTTATTGTAATCAGGAAAATGGCGAATAAATTTTGTTTCTTTTGTTTGCTTATTTTTGTTTTCAATTTTTACATCAATGTAAATCATGTTTCAACAGCTTTAACTTAATTATGAATAAAGTTGCACTCGGAAGTGTGTTTAATTCCTGATTGGTCTGATTACCTGGTTAGATATTACCTCAACTATGAGGCTAACGTCAGGTAATCTCATGACGAAACTACGGGTTCATCTCGCTATCACCGATTCCATGGACGCTAAATAAAATGGTAGGTGGCACAGCGTCGTTCAAAAGCTGACTAAATAAATAAAACTCTCATTTCAACTAACTTTCCCTATCTTCTGATCTCTAGTCAAAAACAAGATACACATTTTTCAACTGCATGCGAAGGTACACGAAAATTCGAAATGTCGTAATCTGTACTATAAATCGCCTAAAACATGATGTAAATAAAAAGGTGGAACATATGGCAACACACACATTCATATTTATATTAATGTTAGAATTGGTTCATGATGACGTAGCAAAAGTAGTCACAGTTAATCTACTGGATATTAAGGAGTTAAAGAAAATAAATCAAATATTAATACATTGAAACTACTTTTATACAACCTCTAATGTCTAGAAAGCCGTACTCGCTAATAAAATCATCAAATGTATTATTAACAGCAACGTAGGCGAGCTTACTTTGAACAGTACTGTCCCATCCAATAAAACTATGAAGTTTGTCTCGCTTTGTGAATTAATTACGCTGTTGATTGTATTATAGCCTACACATTAATACTTACTTACTTACTTACAAATGGCTTTTAAGGAACCCGAAGGTTCATTGCCGCCCTCACATAAGCCCGCCAGCGGTCCCTATCCTGTGCAAGATTAATTCAGTCTCTATAATCATATCCCACCTCCCTCAAATCCATTTTAATATTATCCTCCCATCTACGTCTCGGCCTCCCTAAAGGTATTTTTCCCTCCGGTCTCCCAACTAACACTCTATATGCATTTCATTAATAAACAATTAAATATTGATATTAGGGTAAAGGTTGGTAATATTGTGATAGTGATCGGTTTTTTTGCGTCAACATATTAAGGGAATATTCGTGGACAAGTTTCTGTACAAAACTGGTCCTTCTCTCGCTCAGCAAAATTGTAATAAATTCTCAAAAAGAAGTATCACAATATTACTCATATCACAATACTGCCAACCTTTGCCCTATATAGGCCCTACATGTTGGTACGATATACTATAGAGTTGGTATGGTATAAAACAGTATTGGTATGTCAGATCTGAAATTCTGCAGTGCTTGGGAAAAGTGACATAAGTCAGTTTTCACAAACCTTTTTTGATAATTTATTGACAACTTACACTAGTTTATGTCGATTTGATTTTTTTCTGTATGAATTATTGTAATGGGAGGAATTCCTATGTATTTTTTTCCAAGCGAACAGATATTCCGCAAGTTGTCAATAAATGATCAAAAAAGGTTTGTGGAAACTGACTTGTGTCACTTTTCCCGAGCACTACAGAATTGCTAGCCTGGCATTCATTGAAATTTTCATGAACAAATCTGCTGTGGAAAGATTTTTAACTTTAATTTAAATCATTAATATTAACGATAATTTCCAGACATCAGAGGCTATTCAGATAAGAAAATTCCAAGTAGTAAAGAAGTACAGATGAAGGGAGAATGTCGTTATAAATCTAAATGCTCGCTGAGTCAAATCACAGTCTAGTATATACAGTCACGAAACTCGAGTTGTGAGGGTGCTAGGAACAGTAAACTGTACCGGTACTATTTCGCATTGTCTGTAATGAGGCGATATTAGCGATCCTGGTGGTTATCAACTACCTATGGATGCATAGTTACTACGTATTGAGCTTCGTGACTGTATATATTAGACTGTGGTAAAACTGTCCCTCTGCCCATGACAAATCTCAGAGGATATGTCGATGTCAAACTCTCATGTTTTCAGCAAGAGGTTTTTAGCTGACTAAGCTACGAATGAGGCGGGAAAGATTTCCTCCGAGTGCTTTGTTTGTCCTTATAATTTAAAATGGATGTAGAATTATCTGCAGCAATAACGGTGCAGTCTACTAACAATTAGTACTAACCACGCGGACCACCACGAATTTGATATCCTTGTTTGACTACTAATTTCATTTCATTAAGCACTCTCAAAAAGCTCTCAACTCACAACCTACATCTTCTTTATGAAACTTCAGTTTGTTTTTATGTTTTCACAGAATAACAAAAAACAGTCATAAAAGTCATAGCAACACACACTAAGAGCTTTCAGGAAGATATCAGGTACATTCAGACAAAATAATGAAGCATCACGGTGATTAAATAAAAATATGTGCTTTTGAAGTCTAATAATACATACGAATTCCATGCATTGTTTTAAATTTGCTGTTATACATTAAAAGAAAGTACATTCACTTCATAGCCAGGACGATAAAATAATAAGTATTGCACAGAATAAAATTATGTTAGGACTACTAGAATATCAGCTATACGCTGTGGATCGACCGGTGGTATTATTATTATTATTATTATTATTATTATTATTAAGATAGAATTTTTAGGTTTTTAATAATGTTGGGATTTTTAATAAGTGAAATAGCTTCTTCTCAGACTTTTATCTCCAACATACGTAAGTGGTTGAGAAAGATATTCGAATTGTTAAAAAGTTGTTGTTGTTTAGTCAAAAGTCCGAAGACAGATCTGAACTTCACATTTGATACCAACAAGGCATTACTTATGAAGCAACTAGGTCAGGAGATAATGAGGTAGGGTGCTAAGTGCACTAAAGTTTTCATTAAGTTTCATGCAAATGTAATGGTAGGTTTCATATAAAGATATCTTCAGATATTCTAACATATGGAGCAATCGTGTTGAAGTTAACATAGACGGATACAACATAATATGAAGACCTTAAAATATACGCAAAGTTTTTATGATATCACTTCTACAGAGTGAATCTAAATTCAACACAGAAGAATATTATTCTTACCATACATCGTGAAATTTGAGTTTAAACGTTCGTTTCGTTGGGTTTGAAAGCACCGTGACGACCTTTCAACTCGAAGTTCCACACAGATTGTTCTCATTTGTACGATATACAGAACGAGTGATAAGAAGAGACGGGCACTGTGGATCACAGTTCCATCTCTCAACATTTGAGAGGATGTTTGGAACCAATATTTTTGTACGAGAACCAGTATATGCCCATGCATGTTTTAAACTATTTAATCCTTGTTGCAGTCCTAGAATAGTGCATACAAGTGAACATATTACAGATACATTACTTTATTCATAATTCAGTTAAATTTGTTGAAATGTGATTTAGAGATTGATGTAAAATTGAAAACAAAAATGAGCACACAAAAGAAACAAAATTTACTCGCCAGTTTCCTGATTATAGTAAACAACCAAATATCTTTCCAGGTTAATGAGTGAGAAATTCCTTTCGTTTCTCTCACAATGCATTTAAAAACAGAACAGGCTATGTACTTTGGACGTCACACATCGTCTGGGTGCAAATTTGACAGAGGTCATTGCAGGAGATCCCCAAGGTAACTGAACACTGAAATACTTCCTCAGGAGAATGGAAAAAAAACAATTTTCAGTTTACTAAACCCTGATTCCTTTCAGCCTGGATGTAAAGCCTTCAAACACAGACCCTGCTATTTGCTTGTTTAGAAGAAAGTCCATGACACCAATGGTATCTTTCAGTGGAAGAGACGAAGATGTGTTCAGTAAGTTTTGGATGTGCCTGGGGGAATGCTATGGCAACGCAGATGTCACTGCGAAATACCGGTTTTGCCTGTGCAGCTGGGGCGTTCTCACACACGTCTAAAGTGTCCACAAGTTCTTCTGCTATGTATAATACTGAGCGCATACAACCAGATTTCTCAGCGTGTCAGCACTGGATCTGGTGGAAGTGGCACTCTAGTAGCATTTCCTTAAAATTCCAAATCCGAAGTGACGTTTTGAGGAAAATTTCCTTCGCAGCTGAAATGACATTCAAGAAAAGTCCTTTAATTTTCTCCGGCAAGGAATGGAGACTATACCTCGACACATAACATGACGCCTGGGCTAGAAAGCTCCGAGTACCCCCTCAACCTTAAGCATGTATCCAGCAATGTCGGTTATTAAAAGTATGAAATTGTTATCCCTGTCATCTCCAGACCCCAATTCCCGTAAAAGCATCCTTAACCGCGAAAGCTATGGTACTACGGCCGGATCTAACTAAACGTTCGCACAAAGTGAAACGGGATGTTTCTGGTTCAGCAGCGTCCAACTTCTCCATAACGACGATGGCAACGAAACTGCCACAACGATCTGTGGTTTCATCTACCGAGAGTCATGCAGCATGCAGCTATCACTTAGATCCTGCCTAATTTCTTCAGTTTTATTCTGGTATATTTTGTCGATGTAATTATTTTGGAGGGTCGATTCGTCAGGAATCTTTCTGCTGCTGATATATTTTAGAAATAACAATTAAAGGTCTAACATTTGCAATTGAAACGACACACTGACAGAAACAAGCGCCTGGTACAAATTGATGTCGAAATTATCTGGTTCGTTTCCAACAAAGGGAGAAATGAATCGCTGAACTTCGTTGTTCTGTGCAGGAACGTTGCCTACGTGAAATGCGGAACCTTTGTGCTGCTGCAAACGGTATTTTTGTTCACCGCATTTCACAAATACGTAACAAAAATAAACAAAAATATTACTGCAACCACTCATAAAATTATTTCGAGATTCGAACTTTGCATACTTTCACTCGGTAATCAGTTTTGGAATAATATTTTGGGGAAATTCTACAAATAGTAATAAACATTCCTACTACAAAAAAGATTAATTAGAATAATATTATGTGCCAAATCTAGGGTATCGTGTAGGACCATTTTCAAAATTCTATAAATAGTAACAAATATTCCTACTACAAAAAGGAATACGCTTAATTAGAATAATATTATGTGCCAAATGTAGGGAATCGTGTAGGACCATTTCCAAAAAAACTATAAATAATGCTCATGGCTTGTCAGTATATTTTTTCATTAATAAACGTCCTCGTATGGATTCGTGAAAATTTTTTAAATAATTAAATTCAACAGTTCATAGCATAAATACTCGTAAAAAGATAACTTTCATACTCCATCGGTAAACCAATCGTACTACCAGAAAAGAGTGTGTCATAGGGCAGTAAAAAATATAAATAGCCTCCCTATGTATATAAAATATCAAACTCAATACATAAGATTATTTAGGGCCAAATTAAAGAAGTACCTAAGTTCTCAAGCCTTTTGCTCTGTAGGTGAATTTATGACATTCAACAACACTGCATAAATATTTCTGTCTTGTATTATCGATAATACCCCTTGTGCTGTACTCTGTGACTATGAGTTAAGACTCCGTAGTACTACTAAATTTGTTTTGACATATTCCATATTCAAGCTGTGAAGCGATGCATGAATACCATGGCATATAAATAAATACAATACAATACAAAAGGGTCCGATGCCGTCCCTAGTTGTCCGGAAAAAATGTTTGTTTTGCCTTCTCGAACCAGTCCTTCAATTTAATGCACGGACCTCTGGGACATACTGTATAATTATAAACGTAAAATATTAATATAGGTCTATTCATAATGTAATAAATAGAAAAAACACGCCTGTTAAAAGTAAATTATGTATTATTATGTCTGAATATATGCTATTTAGGTTTTCTTGGATTGAACATAATATTCCATTTATGGAATATATCTATAGGCATGGATCGAGGAAGTATTAAAATGCTTCTGGTCCTTGGGAGTGAGAAAAAAATATAAGTTGAAACATAAGGATCCGGTCCCTAACAACAACAACAATAATAATAACAACAATAACAATAATAATATAATTATGTTTAATGATTCAACTCCAGAGGTTACTACTCAGTGTTAAAAATCAACGTGAGTGAACACTGCCAGACAAATTTCGTTTCGAGCCCTATCAGGGTATCAGGGACAGCTCTTCTCCATACCTTTAGGCTGAACATCTTCGACACAGGGCTCACAGCTTCATTTATTTCTCCGACGAAGTCATGTTAAGACAGTTATATCCTTCAAAATGCATCACCAACTATCGGCGAACTCGAGAACGTTTGATCCAGCGTTTATATTTTAACCAGAGAAGACTTCCGAATTTTGAAGACGATAATGATATCGATTATGAATGTTATATTAAATGTAGACTCGATTAGTCTACATACAAAGTTGTCGAAACCATTGCTGTTTACTAAAGTTATTAATTAATAAATTCTTTGTACTACAAAACGCAAAAAATTTTCAGGAAACAATAGACCTGAAGTAAAGTTTGCATTAATTTTGCCTTTTAGGTAGCTTGTTATCGATAGCATGTATCCTCATTAAAAAGAGACAAATAGCATCAATCGAAAAAGAGTCAACTTGTTCATTCGGTGTCCATTCAAAGGAAAGAAGTGTGAAGCACACAGATTCACTCCACAATGTCTCATTTGTAAATAGTTATCGGACGAAGCCCTGCGACATATTAGGCAGCTTCGAATTTTCCGCTGGTGCTTGTAAAAACGATGTAATGATATATACGAGTTTGAAAATGAAAAGCGTTCCTATTTTTAAAGAAGTTACAAGAATAAGAAGTTCAACACCATACAAGACATAAAGTACCTGTCATGGGGAATAGGCATGCCTCTCTCAATCTGTTGCCCAAAGATGATCGATCATGAGATCAGAGACCTCGCTCAATTTCTTAGTTTAATGTTACTTTAAAAGCGAAAAAAAGGAACAAAGAAAGCATACATACATACATACACACACACATACATACATACATACATACATACATACATACATACATACATACATACATACATACATACATACATACATACATACATACATACACACATACATAGAATGCAGCAGAACAGCGCTTACAACCGGTTTATATTCGACCGGTTGCATATCAACCGGCGAGGTTGGACATTCGTTCGAATATCCGGCCTTGAAGCGGTTGCGCCTGACTAGACAGAACCACAGATATAGAGGACAGAATGTCAAGCGTATTTCACCATACAGGAACTCTGATGACATTTTGTTACTACACAAATGGAGTAATTGAAGGAAATTTACTTTTCCTAATTAAAAAAGGGGTTAGCTTGAAATTCTTAGGAAAATATTTGGGGCTAAGAGGGATGAAGTTACAGGTGAATGGAGAAAGTTACACAACGCAGATGCACGCATTGTATTCTTCACCTGACATAATTAGGAAACATATATGTGTACGCATATAGTTATATATTATAGCTGTCTTTTACCACAAATTCAGTGATGACACTGCTGTTGCATATATATGGCGCAATTTTGTTCTGTTATAATTAACACTTGGAAATTGAAAATTTAACAAGTAAATTCTTTTTAAGTGTTTCGTCATTGCTTTCAGATGTAATAATTTTCGTTAGAGACGAAATCTGTACCAATTCTTAGTCCTTTTTTTTTTTTTTTTTTCATAAAATCCATATAGCGAATCCATAAGTTCACGTCCGTCCATTACTAGTGTCAGAATTACGTAAATCAACTTCTACTGTAAAATGCAGACCCATTGATTTATTTCCAGGTCGTTATTCAAAACAGTGTCTCTCAAGATACAAGATACACTCGTCAACCACTCTGTTTTAGAAACAAGCAAATTGAATGTGAAACGACTTGTCAACTGCGGGGTAATAAATATTATTTGATTTGTAGAAAAACTTGTCCCGATCATCGACCTCTCACTGTAAATTATAACTTAATTGTCTCTCTGTAATGATGACGTAGCAGTGACGTAGATGTGTGCGAAATAGACCGGCAGGTTCCGACCTTAATGCACCATTGTGTTGTGTGACGTAGTGCAAGAGTGTACTAACTGTGCGGGGAGATATTAAAGCTGCCGATCCCAGCAGACTACAGGACCAAAAGCGCAGCATACACAGAACATCACTGACCAATGGCTACACTGCGTAATGGTTAGGTCACATTCAACGGTGTGTGTCGCAGATCGAATCCAGCTCAGGATACCGATTAGTGTACGTTGTCGATGTGGTGTGCCATTCCGCCTCAAGAGATTTTCCGCTGAGCTGACCCCACTTCACGGGAGTCCCACATTATGCCCGCCTGATATCAGTTCGAAAACATCGCAAACAACCGATTGGGGTAATTATCGATGATAGTGGATAAATAAATGGACAGAGTGACGCAAGCTCGTGTAGATTGCTCTGTTTAACGACGAACAGGAAACGGATATGCGGAGAGGGATCGAAACAAATTGGGATAAAGGGAGAAACACAATTAAGAGGTAGGGTACTCGAGCGCGTGTTCTTGCAAGATAACTTGGGACTGTAGAAAATAATCACGTAAGATTCACAAACGCTATATACAGGGTGATTCACGAGGATTTACCGTCCTTTACGGAGCTTATTTCTGAAGACATTTTGAGAAAAAAATGTCATATAAACATAGTTCCTATTCTCAATATTTTCAGAGTTACACTAACTTAAAATTGTTTGTAAAATAAGTTTTTTTTCTTTAGTTTGAAGGTAAAAGAATATCATAAATAGAGAATGAACCATTCAGAAGTATCATTTCTTTAATTGGCAAGTACGAGTATTATGAAGCTAAAAATGTGCTGTGAACTCCTTAGTTGCTTCGTACAGACATATTTTTCTATTTTTAAATAGATAATTACATTATTCTTACGCACTTAACACAACAATTATTACAAATCACACCACTTCCACTGACTTAATTATTTGCAGTTCAATTTTACATCCTAATTTACAGTCTTGGAGAGTTTACAACGCATTTAAAAAAAAAAGTCGCCGTCCACTTGAGTACACTTGGCCGCACGCTTGTGAACGGCACTCGTCGCGCTATGTAACTGCATACGGCTATCTTTGATTTCCGTAGCTCTCGCGCTGTCTGCTGACTGCACGCTGACCAAGACAACGCGTTCACAGCAATGCGTTCCAATAACAAAACGTAACTCTGTAAATATTGAGAATAGGACCCATGTTATGTGACTTCTTTTGCTCAAAATGTATTCGGAAATAACCTCCGTAAAGGACGGTAAATCCTCGTGAATAACCCTGTGTGTTTATGTATGTATGTATGTATGTATGTATGTATGTATGTATGTATGTATGTATGTATGTATGTATGCATGCATGCATGTATGTATATGATTCGTAATTGTGTACTGCAAAGTATTGTAGAGTATTCTATATTCCAAGACAAACAGATTCTGTCATATAAACATATAGCCGTGACGGCTTTGTTATCAAGATATGACATCACTGCGGGACGCACGATTTGGCTTTACATCGAAGCTATTCATGTATCAATCGCTCAGACGACACTAATAATAATAATAATAATTATTATTATTATTATTTATTCATTTATTTAATCTGACAGAGCTAAGGCCAGTAAGCCTTCTCTTCCGCCCAGCCAGACTCTAATTCTAATCGAATACAATTGGTTACATAGTTATTACAATATTTATTATTGTTATTAAAGAGAGAGAAACGCCACAATCAGTCAACAGGTGCTGCGTGTTTGCGCTTTCTGCAGACTGAACTACCACAACAAACGGTACCACTGTCTACACGGTTGAACACTTGGCTACTTCAAGATGAAGCATCTGCGCATTACCAACATGCAGGGCAACGTCATTTGAATGAACGGTATCCAGGCAAATGGAGTGGACGCAACGGGTCCGTTGCATGGCCTACAAGATCGCCTAAACCCAGTGCCTGCAAGTTCTGGTTGTGTGGTCACACGAAACTCTAAACACGTCACGAGAGAACATCTGTTGAATGCAATATTGTGGCTGCAGGAAATACAATGTGGGGCATTGTTCAAAGGGCAAGACATTCCTGGCGCAGGAGAGCGGAAATTGTGTTGTGAAGTGAATGGTGGACATTTCGAGCATCTTCTGTGAACTTGCAATGCAAATAACCACGTTATTAAACAACACTCTCAAAATAGTAACTGTTGTATTTTTCTAACTGTTCCAATCATTATCTCCATGATGAAGCGGGCACGACAATAAGTTTGTATGAAAAAAATATGTTTCATTTTTAATATAGAATACTCTGCACTACTTTATACTACACAATTACGAATCACCCTGTACATATATACACACATATATTCATATACAACAGACAGATAGATCATGTGACACATGAAAGTAATAGCAAATTATGGTTATTTTCAAAAGCACTTGAAGGATATTATTAAGGCTGGTTTTAAATACCCAGTCATTTTACTTTATACTGCATTACATAGCTTGGCATAAAGTTACAGGCCTATAGAGTTCTGTTTCCAATCCAGTATATTTGGATCATTAGAGAGAATTACATATTCAGGCACAGTAGAACCTCGCTAGTCCGAACTAATTGGGACCGAGATTGTTCGAATTCTCAAAATTTCGGAATAAGCAGGAAACGGGAATCCAAGCAGGGAAACCGCGCTTTAATGTCCACTGTTTTGTTCAGTGTTGAGGTCACCGCTGGTTATTATCTGTTTTTCGTCAGAAGAAGCCGTCAGAATATCATGAAATTATAGAAAACAAGAGCTAATTCATTCACTACTGATATTACTCGACCAAGGCCAGTGGAGTCCTGCAGCACGGAGCGCCACTTGTACTTCTCTTGCGTTCATATAGCGTAATCGCGATAGTTCACATTACGCCCGCGTCTCCACTCGCCTCGGTCGAGTATAACTAAAGTTGCACTGTATACATTTTTAGTTTCTAAATATTTTACTATAAAACTGATTGACTGATAAAGTTTCAGGTTTAATACTTTTTTTTTTTTCTTTTCTCTCTCCCTCTCCCTAGTTTTTTTTTTTTTTAGCTATATGACATACCGTAGCTGCGTGGCGTAAGGCGTCATGCCTTCGACTAGCAACAATGAATGAATTCTCAAGTAATTTTGGGCAGTGTATAGGACCATTGGCCACCCAGCATAGTGATGAATTTTGAGAGCTACAGTAACTGGTGAAATAGAGTTTTGTAAACGAGTTATAAGATCTCAGGAGATTAAAGTAGTGACCAAACTACTGGATGGAGATCGTTCACTTCAGCTGGGGCGTATGGATGTGAAGCCAGCAGTAGGTTGGTTGGCTTTGCCCTAGATGGGCCGTCGCTTCACAGACCTCTTTTAATTTTTTCCTTGCGCCATGGTTATCACATGGCTATGGGTTCTCACTGGATGTGAATATAATTAATCTTTGATGACTGAAGAGAGGCTGAAGCCAAGGGTTGTGTGGAATAGCGAGTTTTAATTTCAAGAAGCAAATAAGGACTATTCTGGTGCATGTCACAATATATCAAACGTGAGGTAAAGGGATTATCTAGATAGATATACGTACACGACAGTATTATGCAATTTAACCAATTTAGAATTCCTCTCTGAAATCTAAATCCGCATGCGAAAAGTCAGTTATGCCTTTCTCTCAGGAATGTTTTAGTCGTTTGAAATAAAGCTCACAAAGGCTTGTTGCTCCTTTTCATAACAAATGTTACTACAGCAGGCTGCTTTGTGTTATTTTGCCTGAGGACATGTTGTAACTATAGTTTTCATGTCCATTGTGCATATGTTGAGAATCGGTATAAAACAACCTGAGAGAAACTCTTTTAACTCTTTACCCTTCAAAATATTTAGCAATCAAGCACAATTCGCATAAATTCTCTTAAAGCTGTACAGTACAATGTGAGGCAAAATTCATATATTGTGTATAAAACTGCCTTCGAATATTCACGCAATGTATGTACTTAAACAGCAGAATGTGAAGAAGAATGTAAAGATTATTTTGAGATAGTCGAGAAGAAATTAAACAAATTGCGAAACATTTTGAAATTTCGACAATCAAACAAATGTCAATGGTAAGATTATTCGGGATTTGAATTTAAATTACCAAAACACGGGCGACAATAAATTAATTAATAATTATTATCATACGATTCCTCCTTTTCAAGATTAAGCCTGTATCTACCGTTAGCTGGCAATCATCACAGGTGAATATATGCTGCTATTGCATCATGCTTACGTGATCGTCTCTTACTATTTATTTCATTTTAAATTAAGTCCGCCGAATTAGCTCTGTAGTAGCATGTCTGCTCCAGACTAGCCGGCCCGGGTTCGATTCCCAGCGGGGTCAGAAATTTTCGTGTAAAATTTCTACCTCGTGACTAGGAGAAGTGGCGGTACACAACTTCTAGGGCCATATTCATAGACATTCTTAGCGCGGGCTTCCGGTGGATGATCAGCGAACTAACGTTTTTCGTATTCATAAACCAGTGTTAGCGATATGATATGAATCCTGTACAAGTAATCATTCGATAGCTGGGGCTAGTTTAACACTCTCGTAGCGCGGGCTAGCGAAATGTCTATGCATAGCACCCCTAATCACTAAACTATACACCAATATTCCTGGGTTAAATCACAAACCTCTCTGCAGAGAAGGCATATGTCACTGTTGATAGTGATTCGTCCGTCGGATGGGGACGTTTAGCCTGGCGGCCTCCTTGCTCCTATTCGACAAGAATAGGCTACGTGTCGGCACCGGGTTTCCCATTCTCCCCTTATAATAATAATAATAATAATAATAATAATAATAATAATAATAATAATAATAATAGGCCTATGGTTTAATGCAAAATAAATTAATATCTGCTAACTTAAATAATGCATTATAAAAATGAACCCATATTATGTCATATTTTGAATTATAAGAACATTTTTAAGCCATTCAGGAAAACCGAAGTTTATCGTATTGTTGGGGTGCATGGCAAATGATTTCAAAGAAAAGTATAAAGAGGAATATTGTTCGCGGTACGACGAAATAACTTGAATTTTGTAAAATTGAACTTCGTGAGACCGATTATTCTCCTGCCGGCTAGGCCTTAAATCCGTACTGAAGAGTTGGGATTGTTTTTATTTGATGTTTTTATGTTTCTTTTGATTTTGTTATTTAAGGCTCATTTTATTAAATCAAATACGCGTCGAAATACCAGTACCGGTGTTTTCTTTAACAACATAATCTGAAATATATAGTAAAAGGTTGGTAATACCATCGAATACTTGATAACTAAGTCACTAGTTCTTGTAATCTGGTGTTAGTGTTTTTCATTATCTTCTCAGACGTAGGCTAAATCTAACTTGGATAATAAAATTGATTGGCTGTACGGAATTCATTTCATTTTATAAACATAATATTGTCGTATTCGGTAGCCTGTAGTTATTTCCTTTCCACTGAATCTAGAGATAGTGGGTTCAAATTCGACAGACAGCATGCCACTTTGAAACGGTGATAAAATCAATACTTCTGTCCAGAGGGAAATAAAGATGAAGAAAATAGAGGAACCTGGCCATCTGTTTCTTGCTCAAGTATATAGCTGCTACCTACATACGTGTACATAAGCAGCCAATGTCAAGAATAAGCCTCTGACGGACAAAGCAAAAACCGAAGCACGAATATGAGGTCGGGCATAGTAAATTAATATGCTACTAAGGCTGCGGTCACATTGGAGGCACGCTTGGTCAAGTAAAATGGAAGCGCCTGCGTGCCCAAGCGTGCCTAGGAGCTTGCTCTGGAACTGTGGTCACATTGGATGCAAGTAACCGCTTCCACTTCCAGTCTAGTTGTCGAAATGGATTCCTCGGATGAAGAGCATTTAGAGTTGGAAAATGGAGTGTTGAAGTTTTAATGATAGATGAGGATGCATTAAGGGATGAATGGATGAACGAATATTTTAAGGATAGAGAGGAAGATGAATATAAGTTAAACGAATTTTTCCCGATCTTCTTAAACAGCCAGAGTTATTCTTTAATTATTTTAGAATATTCTTACAAGATGCATTCCAGATTACCCTTCTTTCTTGAATACATGCTATTAGTATTTCAACATCCATTGTGGAAAAAAATCACTCACAAAAACAGCCACAAATATCACGTCACACAGGCAAGCGTGCTAGAAGGAACAAATTTATTTGATCGGCTGAGACGTGTGAACAAGAGTGCACAAGCTTGCGCCTATAACTTGCCGCTCCACCAATACTTTCAAACAGACATTCACTAATTTTGTTTCTTCATGCACGCTTGGGCACGCAGGCCATTCCATTTTACTTGCCCAAGCGTGCCTCCAATGTAACCGCAGTCTAAGCAGTGATCGTCAAAATACAAATGTGTCGCGACAAATGCCCCTGCCTCTACTCAAGTCTAACAATGACATCATACTCTAACCTTCTTCTTACCCTCTTCACTTCGATAGAAGTATACAGTAGAGGAGGCAAGACCTATCCTGTACCCGGTATAGCATACAGCGTATTCCGAATCTCACCGGTCCGGTGGCATCAATGACGTCACGTTGCAACGAAAATAAGGAACAAAACTGCTGGAAGAATCGATGCTGTCATGGCGACTGTGTAAGTGATTATCTGTGCTACGCTAGCAAAATTTTGCGAAATTTCCGTACTGCCATCTCGTTCAAATAAAAGAGATTATAAACAACTTATTTCTTGAACCGGTAGTAATAACTGGTCCGTTGACATGTTCGCTCATAAGCCATTAACATATTGTTTTTACGTTGTGCTCATTACAAACAATACAGCAGAACTAAAGCAGAACACACCGCCATGACACAACAGTGCACGTTGTCATTCGTCTGCTAATTCCCGCCCTACACAAGAACCAATCAGATTCACTGATGGCGGCTGATGGAGACTGCCACCACCTCTGCAAGTTGATGGAACCGGTGCGACACCGGTGGAGCATCAATGACGTCATCGGTGGAATTCGGAACACCGTGATGCCATCGGATTGCTCACAGGTGAGATTCGGAATACGCTCATAGTTGCGCCCCGCTAAGAACATCTGTCTATTTTACCGCTTCTGAATTCTTCGATTACGTGGTTTAAGAAACGAAGCCTATCGATATCGGTAAGCTATCGATAATCACTGCATAAACAGTAGAAAAACAGTTAATAAAGTACTGCAACTCAATGGCGTTCATTTTAACAGTAGGCTATCGATAATAACTGCATAAACAGCAGAAAAAGAATTAATAAAGTACTGCCAACTTCATGGTGTTCATTTTAACGGTAGGCTATCGATAATAACTGCATAAACAGCAGGAAAACAGTTAATAAAGTACTGCCAACTTCATGGTGTTTATTTTAACGGGAGGCTATCAATAATAACTGCATAAACAGCAGAAAAAGAGTTAATAAAGTACTGCCAACTTCATGGTGTTCATTTTAAAGGTAGGCTATCGATAATAAATGCATAAACAGCAGAAAAAGAGTTAATAAAGTACTGCCAACTTCATGGTGTTCATTTAAAGGTATCGATAATGAATATTAAATCGAATAAGAAATCAGTAAGGTTGGTTGATTATGAGGCTCGAGTTTCCGTAGTGTCTTTTTCTCTATTTCATAGGGGCGCAACTATGCCATGGCCCTTTTTTTCTACCTGATGGGAACGGGGCGCAAATATGCCCACAAAACAGGGACCCTTTTTACCTGCTGAATTTTACCTGACCGTGGGGCGCAACCAAGCCCATATCACCAATGGATATGGAGGGTGAAAATAAGTTTTAATCTGAGACGAACGTCCTTATCAGTAGATTCGTTTAATATTAACCAACATAAAATAAACTCTCTATGATAGCTCATTCTTACTTCTCTCGCACGGCTCACTTCTCAAGTCTCGCCTCTTCATCTACAGTGCGTTTGCTTCCCCCTGCGGCCGGGAGATGAACAGCAAGCACGCGGAGCAGCAATAATATAGCCTACCCACGTGCTGCCACCCGTGCATAAGAATCACTCAACAGCTGTCCGTCATTTTGCAGTCAGCTGACCTAATTGCGTTTAGTTTCAACAATCAATTTGCTTTACTGAAGCGCTTTAAAAACGCCTCAAGGCCACGCGTGGTGGTTTCCGTGAGCAGTCAGTTTACGTTTGTCAGTGTAGAAGACATAGTCAAGAATGCATCAATGCAGATGGACACCACTTTCAGCATCTTTTGTAACAAAGTCAGTACTCAAGTGATAACAATAAATGAGTAGGATAAGCTTGAGGATTGATTCACATCGCTAACTAATGCTCCGCGCTTGCTGGCCGGTCGCAGGGGGAAGCGAACGCACTGTATAAGCAGGTACATATCAGCAGCGGACGTACATTTGTAATACTATAAATGTGTAGAATACTGTGTTTGGAAATGTCTCTTTCGAAACAGAAAACAAAAGCGCAAACACGCAAATTTTAAGAAGCATGGGAAAAACAATGGCGAAAATATGAGGTGCTTAATTTGTTGTAAAATATTAAATATAGTATAAAAGGACAATGTACGATATTATTCTTCTTGTCATGAAGATTACCACGCCTTTATCCGCAAGTTGAATATTTCATTAATAAACAATAAAAAGTATTGGCTTCCTATGTTTTAGTCAGAGTAAAATACTTCGGCTTTTTTTTTCAGACTTATGTAGTGTGATTTCTGATTTCATCATCAGCCTTGTACGTTTCACTAATTTCAAAATGCTGCTGATGTAAAGTACGTGTTTTCTCTTACGGTGAATAAGAAATTCTATTTTATTTTAATACTAACAAAAACATAATAAATAAGAGGCGAAAAAATTAACACGGATAAAGTGTATGTAGCTAATAAATAGAACAATAATAAATTGTTTTTGTTTTCTGGTTACAATCCGTCTCTGCTTTGTCATTTGAGCCGTGCTCGACATCTTAGTTCTCCACCTAGTACGTCACTTCGCCCGACAGAGTGCTCTCAGACGATATGTCACAGATAGCGCTACTATGTCCTTCATTTTATAATCCAAATTTTCCTATTGGCCGGTTGGTTACGTCAGATGAAGAGAGAGGGAAAGCGAGGTTACTTGGCTACGCGCAGTTATATGCTACATTACTCGGGAGCCGGAGCCCGTATCGATAAAACTACTCAGCAGCCAGGCCGCGTACCGACAACTTCATTCAGGCAATCGACGTGCACTCAGGAAATAGAGCTCGAACTGTATTCTACATTTGTAACTTAAGTTCATCGTGTGAGATTGTTCGAGAATAGTGTATCATTATATTTCACTTGAGAATTTATGGATTATATGAAACCTTGTTTGAAATATATCTTGGGATTCAGTGCGGCAATAAGCTGTATCAGATTTGTTATTATTGGAGTAGGCAACTTTGGGTTGTGATATTATTGTCATTTTTGGTTGTATGTGTTAAAGATATTGTGATGGATCGTGTATGGAAATCACTCGCTGATGATACGTCTTGGGTTAAGTGATTGGGATTACGTGAATAGATGTAACTTTGATATGTGAGGTAGTATTGAAGTTCCAAGACGGTTTTGGTGATAGCGTAGTGATTGCGATCTATTGGCTTACATCGTGATAGACGGTGTAATGAACTAGAATAGTATGGGCCTCGTTATCTATTCTAGTACTTGCTACTCCATATTGGTTATTATTGGTTTCCACACCGGTATTCAGAAATCGAGTGCATTGAGTTTCAGTTGCTATTCATACGATCATTTGTATTTGAAATTATCGTCGGTTACTTATTATCTATTGTATCTCTCTCTCTCTCTCTCTCTCTCTTGGGTATTATTTGATTGTAAGGTACAGAGATTATTGTTAGTTGCTATCGGCACAGTTTATGTGAGACATATGTGGAATTGGTAATTTATATAGTGATCAGTCATGTGACAGTTTGTATTGGGTAAATTCTTTGTGAAATACTGAGTTGATGTGTACGTTGAATTTGGTTAATCAGATTTTATGTTATCTGTAATTGAATGGGGCAGGTGTTATGAGTTGGCATACTGACTGGGCGTTCGTGTTGAAGTTTATATCTAGTTGCATATATATATATATATATATATATATATATATATATTGAGAGAATGTGTAATAGGTCAGCAACTGATTATTGAGAAATGGGTGTCTCAGATTGTATTACGACTTGTAAGTATGTTCGCCCAGTGTAGTTAAAGTTTCCAGCATTCAGTTATTGGCTTACTGGTTATTCAGATTAACTTGTAATATTTTCATTCACTTAATTTCATACCTATATGTTATTTCATTATCCATCGTGTATATTGTTATCCATTAATTGTTAATTATATCTGTTATACAAATTCACACTATTTATTTCTAAAAGTCTTCCACTGCGCACATGCAATCATCCAATGTACCATTCATCTGGCGAATAACAGCCGCTATAAGAAGTAGAGGAGAGGATGATCGTACACCTCCTCACACATTTATTGCATTCCCTGAGGATATACCCACTCCACCTCAACTCTCTGCGATAGTGGAGTGCTGGTTGCATTTTTATTAGATCAAAATTTCGTGGCGTTTGACAGCCACTACTACAAAGTAATTATACATGGTCACATAAATAGTATGGCCAAAATAGTTGACTGTGTTAATATAATTAAGTAGTATTTTTCACTGTCATATAAAGAGGCATGACCGTACATAGCTATATGTAAATAGTTATTTTATTCTATCATAAAATATTCAGTATCCTGTAATTTCTTCACTATATAATTGTATTATTCTAGGTTTAATTTGTACTTCAGTAAAAAAACTTTCCTTGTTCTTAACTTCTACACTAAATTATCCAGCCTTTATTAATCTGGTAATGTTTTCGTACAGCGAAGTAACAACCGCCAACAGTTGGATTGCAAACAAGAAAGGACTTTCGACTAGTGAATGGATATCTCACCTGAAAATGACAGGAAATTTAGCAGCTGTTCGTTCCGTTCCCGGCAGATCTCTTGGCGGTACTCGGTGCAGGCATGGCTGCCCGGTAATTGAAACTTTAGCACACGTCTTGGGATTCTGTGAACAGGGATTGCTCTTGAACTCTAGACATCATCTTATAAGATCCAAAATTGCTGCCGCATTAAGAAATAAGAGCTGGATAGTAGAAGACGAAATCTCCTGTCAAGCTGAAAATGAGTCAACGAGACGAATAGATATTTTAACGTACAATGCTGACACTAAACAGGGCATCATTGTGGACCCCACGATACATTTTGAAGTAGGATGTCATCAGTCAGCCGAGGTCCACCATGAGAAGAAGTCGATCTTTGAGCCTACAGTCAACTATTTCAAGCTGAAATATGCCTTAATTCACGTTCAGGTATTCGGCTTGCTCATAAGTGCTCGAGGAACTATACCAGCTTTAACTATACCGCTTTTTTCGAAGAATTTCGACGGCAGTTTGCTCTACCAACGTCTCTGAGGGAAGACATTGTGATAATTGTATTTAAAAAATCCTGCCAAATCCTAATTAATCACATGGTGCCACATTAATAGCAATTGTAATTTTTCATACCCTTTTCTCTGTTTCCTTTTTTTCAATTTAATATCTGTGTTTATATGTATATTAATTTTTTGAGGATGTACTGAGTCCGTAAGTGCTACCCTCATTGGCGGGCAGTTTTGTAATAAATAAATGTAATATTAATTGTAATTGTATTCTTCAAATTACAGTTGTAATTCTCAGGTAGAGGGGAAGAGAAGGCCTGATGTCCTTATCTGTATTAGGTTAAATAAATATATATACTATACTATAAGTACTATACTTTGACATTGTTCACCTCTATTAGGTTAAATAAATATATACTATACTATAAGTACTATACTTTGACATTGTTCATTTACTTTATGAGTGCCGGTGGAAATCGATAGAACTATGACATAGGCTTACTGTAACGAGAACGAGAACAGATAATGAATTTTTCACATTAAACGGCACATGTTATGGAGTAAGGAAATATATTTATCTCTTTCTATTCTTGTTTTATTTGTAATATTCCGTGAATTGTTCCGCAAATACTTTAGAAACACCGCTGAATAATGAAATCGAACAGTCACTATTTCAGATACTTGTATGCTGCTTGATCCGGTGTTTCAATAAGCCTGCACTCAGCAGTGTATAGTTATGTCATTACCCAGACAACTGAAAAAGAACAAATGAACGGCTCTATATCACTCTTGTACAGAGTTTGTACACATCAACGATAGGTCAGCGCTTCAGCGGAAACAAACAGTCACAGAGCCATTGTGCTGTGCTAGGGTTACCACTCATGCAATAAAAATGTAACTAGGAAAGCATGTATGAGGGAGAGAGACAGAATGAGCGGTGTTACAGCTCTCAGCGAGTATTGTAAAAGGAAAGTGCATGTAAATAATCAATTGTTCTTTTTTGCGCTGACTGCACCCCAGTCAAGCACATATTATGCTGCCTGCGTCTCTCCTTTCTTTTGTAATATTACACTATTAAAATATTTTATGATGAACAATTTTACAATGGAGTATTTTGAAGGATTTAGCGTAAGTTATTTAAATGCAAAGTAATGTGTGAGAATACAATACAGTAAAGCCAGGGTTGTGCTTAATGGAAGTGGAATAATTTAATTACGCACAACTCAGAACAACGTATAAATATGGTTGGAACGTAAGATAATTTTCAAATGATTATGATCAGTTTAACAAAATATAGCTGGGAACACTTAAGAATTCTTTTAGGGGGTATATAGGCCTATTGGTTTGAGCACTAAAAAATGGAAATTCAATATTTTTTCTTAGCAACTAATGATTCTTTCACCTTGCAATTTTACATGCTCAGTATTCACTGCTTCTGCAATTATAGACTATTTTCAGATTTACTAAAAAAATTTCACCATTATGAGCAATTATGATAAAAAAAAGTGGCCGCTTTTGTGCACTGATGTGACGTTTTTATGATAATGTCCACAAATATTAATATTTCTTAGCCATTATTTTTTCTATTTATTCCTGAATTTAAAATGGAAAATATAAACTACAATCTTTGAAATGTCTACAATAGGATAATTTTTTTTTTTTCAAATTTCTTATGAGAAGTTAAATTTTTAATGTTTTAGTACTAAGTTAGCCATGTCAGTTCGTCCAAATTAGGCGGTTTGCCAAACGCGCGGGGACTGGGGTATTGACAGGCGAGCGGTGTGTGCTGTAGCCACGACATCACTGAAAGCGGGCCCAGATAAAATTATGACTCGGTAAAAACGAACATAAAATAAGTCTTAAGAGGACCGGTGATTATTGACTTATGAAACAGATAGATATATTGATAATAAAACAAATAAATTGCAGTGGTTATGCGGAACGTTACGCAACATTACAAAATAGAACAAGAAGATAAAGAATACTGAAATATTATGAAACAATGACAGTACCAGTTCTGACATATGGGAGTGAGTCATGGATTGTTAAAGAACGAGACGAGTAAATTACAAGCTGCAGAAATGAAATTTATTCGTGGAGTGAAAGAATGTACAAAAAGAGATTTGATACGTAATGATGACATTCGTGAAGAATTAAATATATAGAATTTAAATGATAAAATAGAAGACTATAAACAAAAATAGAAGAAAAACCTGTGTCAAATGGCTAACAACGAATTCCAGCATTGACACAACAATATCAACCTAAAGGCAAGAGAGATGTGGGACGTCTTAGGAAGAGGTGGAGCTGAATTCAATATGAAGAGGCTTTATAGCCTAATCCATGAAGTGAAGATGATGATGATCATGATGATGATGATGAGGAGGAGGAGGAGGAGAAGGAGGTCCGGTGATAGATTCCAGAAGACTTGGGGATTTTGTCAGTCTACATACGAAATGCTGCCTGGCTGTAGCTGCATTCCCGCTACATGTGAATATCTACTATCGGTTTAAAAATCCTTTATTATTCATAAAGGCTATAAGAAGGAAAAGAACACTAACATATTTTACAGATTGTCGTATTGAAAAGAGAGCACTAAATTCAACTTATACTAAGTAGCATAACTTCAATATGAATCCCTCGTTATTACCTCGGTGATTCCTGAAGGATAACATATACAGGAATAATCTCTACGTTTAAAAAAAACTGAAAAACGCTATTACAACTGCTGTGGAAAATATCTCTGAAGAGACTCTAAGCAGAGTAAAATATAACTAGGCCTATATGTAATATAGTCGCCTGCCGTAGCATTAGGGTCCATTCCACATGATCTCAACCAATTTGAAAAAAAAAAAGTGTTGCACGACTTTCATCAAGATTAACATATTTTTTTCGTGAAGAGGTCGTATTATGACATGCATAACTCTCAAATGAAAATCGTGAAATGTAAATAGTTTGCGTGCCAGGGCTGTCCAACTAGCGCGAATTTGCAAGGGAACGTCCCCGAAAAGTTCAGGTAAGGCATATTGTAGGCCTAATACTCCAATTCTCATTTCCGGTTACGGGTTCCTGGGTGAAAAATCTTCATCCTATTACCCTGTACATCCCCCAAATTTTTAAAGTCATTCAGTTACACCCTTGTAGTCAGTATGACACAACTCTTCCGATTAATACAACAAAGGACTAGTCAAATGCAATGTATGACTCATAACTCCACTTCAATAACAGTAATAATATGAGCTCACTAAAAATATTTAAAATTAAAATTGCATATTCAAACATACAAAATTACGACAATATAACACTGCAATTAAGCCAGAAAGTCTCTATGGAGCAGAAACGTTAATTTTGAACAGAAAGTCAGATATCGGAAACATTGAGAAAAAAAATGCAAAATCATAAGGAAAATTTTAGGTTCAAAAGTCATAGGTGAACAATAGAGATTCAGAAATAAACAAAACAAAAATTACACAGACATTCATAGTGACATTAAGAAACGAAGGTTAAAATTTTACGGACACATTAAAAGAAAGAACCTGACAGTCACAAAACAAATACATAGTTGAATTTTATGAAAATATGAGTAAAGCACAGACACTATAAAGTGGATTGGCGAAATATAAAAGACTTAAACTAGGCAGGAATCGCACAAGAAGACATCTTGAACAGAAGGATCTTTTGAATCAAAGTTCATCAATAGCAAGTTTACAAAGAGGAAAAACCGAAGAAAAAGACTGAACTACGTGATCTGAAGAGAGAAAAGAAACCAACAGCCAAGGAATGAGAGGACTACGGGCAAGAAAGAAAGGCATAGTAACGTCTCCGAGTAATTTTCATAGTCCTAAATGGGCTTATTCTCAACTAAAATAATAATAATAATAATAATAATAATAATAATAATAATAATAAAGAAAAACGTTATATATTGCAAATATATTCTTTTTAATGTTGCAACGGACTAGAATCGCGTTTGAAATTCGAATTACTACTGTTCGTCGATTGTTTCCGCATCAAATGGTAGAATTTCACTGATACATATCATCACATTATGCATATTGGCCGTGCGAACTGCACCAATCCTATATTCTGCCACTAGGGCTATGAAAATATTATGTTCCTTTACGAAATGAATCTTGGGAAAATGTATATAGTACCGATACCATTGATATTAATACTAAATTTAATGCATTTTTCACTACATTTACGAATTATTTCAATGAATGTTTTCCAGTCAAGGTGGTGAAAAAATGTAAAAGTAAAAACACGTGGATAACTCAGGGAATTAAAATATCATGTGCTAGAAAAAGGAATCTATATTTAATGGTAGGAATAGTGATGATCCTCATGTTCTTAATTACTACAAGAATTACTGTAAAACTTTGACAAAAGTTATAAAAGATGCAAAGAAAATGTATCTGAATGAAAAAATACAAAATTTAGATAATAAGATTAAAACTATTTGGGATATTATTAAAAATGAAACTAATCGATATTCAAAGAGTGAAAATATTACTTGCATTAAAATCAATGATAGTAAAATAGATAACCCAAAATCAATTGCAAATCATTTTAACGACTTCTATATAAATATTATTCAGAACTTAAACATTCAAGATTGTGCAGAAGATGCTGCACTTGGTTACCTAACTGATGCATTTAACACTGAGTTTTTAGGTCTCAAATTTATTCCCACTACCGCAGCAGAAATCATGCATGTGATAAAACAACTAAAAACAAAATATTCCTCTGGATATGATGAAATTCCAAGTAAAGTTCTGAAAGCTTGTTCTGAAATATTATCCCCTCCGTTAAGCTATCTATGCAATTTGTCAATGCAATGTGGTATTTTTCCAGAAAGACTCAAATATTCAATAGTAAAACCAATATACAAAAAGGGAGATAAATGTACTATTGCTAATTACAGACCCATATCATTATTAACAACATTTTCAAAAGTGTTTGAGAAAGTTATGTATAATAGATTATATCATTACCTGGAGTCCAACAATATATTAGTTTTAGAACAGTTTGGATTTAGAAAACAAAAATCGACAGAGAATGCTGCTTTTAGTTTGGTGGATGAAATACTAAATTCATTAAATTCGAAACTACATGTAGGTGGGATTTTTTGTGACTTGGCTAAAGCATTTGATTGTGTAGACCATAGTATATTAGTAAAAAAATTGAAGTTTTATGGCATTAAAGATGAGATGTTGGGTTGGTTTACATCGTACTTATCAAATAGAAAACAAAAAGTAGAAATAAATGTACCAAATAGTCATAAAGTTACTTATTCAGAATTTAGAAATATTAAACATGGTGTTCCGCAGGGGTCAATTTTAGGTCCATTGTTGTTTCTAGTTTATATTAATGATTTAGCCTTGACCATAAACAATTCATCCCATGTAATTTTATTTGCAGATGATACAAGTGTAATTATTTCAAGCAAACAATACGATCATTTTATAAACACTTCTAATACAGTGCTGAATCTAATGAATGAATGGTTCCATGCAAATAAACTAGCACTTAATGTTGATAAAACCAGTGCAGTCAAATTTAGTACACACAATAGTGCTCAGGTTTCCTACAGTATTCGATTAAATGGAACTCATCTCAAAGAATCTATAAGCACAAAGTTTCTTGGTTTAGAATTGGATAATCACTTGAACTGGAAAACGCATATAGAATGTATTACTCGTAAATTGAGCTCTGCCTGTTATGCATTAAGATCCTTATCTACTATTGGTGATATAAACTTACTTAAAATGTCATACTTTGCATATTTTCACTCTGTAATGAAATATGGATTAATACTCTGGGGTAACTCGTCTGAAGCTAAACACGTTTTTGTTTTACAAAAGAAAGCTATAAGAATAATGGCCGGTGTGCATAAAAGGACCTCATGTAAAAATATTTTCCGAAACTTAGAAATCTTGACTTTACCTTGTGAATACATTCTTTCCCTAATGATGCTGTATATTAAGAACCAAGATAAATTCAGTACTAATGAAGACATTCATCATTTTAATACAAGACATAAATCAGATCTTCATCTACCCTCTGTTAGTCTAAGCTGTTTTAAAAAAGGAGTTCGCTATTCATGTATAACAGTCTTCAATGCACTGCCTAATTATCTTAAAGATTTGAAGAACAACGAGAAAAGGTTCAGAAAAGAATTAACCAAATTTCTACATACTCATACCTTCTACACAATTGATGAATTGTTTATGCTTGTGAATTGAATTATTCTACTTAAATGACATGTACAATTTTATATAGCTCAACTAAAATATGTTTTTATATTGACTTAATCTGTTTACTATGTATTGTAATTTTTGTTTAGCATAACTGATGAATTGTATGTACTGTAAATTGAATAGTATACTGTATAGGTCAACTGATGAATTGTTTAAGCTTATAAATTGAATTAATCTACTTCATATGAATTGTATAGCTTAACGAAAATAAGTTTGTAAATTGAACTAATTTGATTGTATATGTTTGTATAGTTTGGCTGATGAATTGTATATGTTCTTAAATGATTACTAGTCAGTGTAGCTCTACTGATGAATTGTATACAGACCTACTGTAAATTGAATGGTAATATGTATAGCTCAACTGATGAATTGTTTATGATTATAAATTGAATTAATTTACTTGATATTAATTGCACAAATTTGTATAGCTTAATGAAAGTATGCTACTTTGTACTGTATATATTTGTATAGATTTGGCCGATGAATTGTATATGCTTTAAATTGAATAGTAATCTATATAGCTCTACTGATAAATTGTTTGTGTTTGTAATTTGAAGTAGTTTGCATGATATGTATTATCAATTTCTGTATATCACAACTGGTTGAATTGTTTATGCCTTAAATTTAATTAAATTGTTTTGTATTATAATATAGCTCAACTTATGAATGATCGTTTGCGTTTGTAAATTTAATAATCTGATTGGCTATGTATTGTATACTTTTAGTAGAGCCATCGATGTTGGTCAGTCGACAGACTCGCTGGGCTGCTGATCCGGAGCTGCGTTCGGGCTTGGGTTGGACCCCCCTTTGGACTTTGGTTTCTTCGGAGGTTTTCCCCAGCCGTGGGACTGAAGCCGGATGGTCTATGGCGAGTCCTTGACATCAACCCCTTTGATTTGATTACCCCCTTTGATTTGATTACCTGGTTGGGTTTTTCCGAGGTTTCCCCCACCGAAAAGGCAAATGCCGGGTAATATTTTGGCGAATCCTCGGACCTCATCTCATCTCACTACATCTCGCCAAAATGTAAAAAAATGTAAAAAAATGTAAAAAAATGTAAAAAAAATTGTACAAAATTGTAAAAATTGTAGAAAATTACTAAATTGTAAAAGTATAAAAATTTGTAAAAATTGTAATTGTAATATTGTAAAATGTTGACATGTTCCACATCTTAAAGCTTCATTGCTCATGTAAGATCTATGGAATAAAATAAATGAATGAATGAATGAATGAATGAAATGAGTGCAAGAGAATATATGGGTAGACTTATAATAAGTATGTTCACTGGATTTATAGACCTATGACTATGTTATCAATTATTATTATTATTATTATTATTATTATTATTATTATTACTATTCCAGTATGGTGTATTTAAGTTGGTTATTTAACGACACTGTTTCAAATACTGAGTTATTTAGCGTCGATGGAATTGGTGATAGTCAGATGGTATTTGGCGAGATAAGGCCGAGAATTTACCATAGATTTCCTGATAATAGCTTTATGGTTGAGGAAAATCTCGGAAAAAACCCAACCAGGTAATCACCCCAAGCGGGAATCGAATCTGCGCCTGAGCGCAACTTCGGATTGGCAGGCAAGCGCCTTGGCGGACTGAGCTACGCCGGTGGCCAGTAAATTTAAGTTCTTTGTAGTTCAGTATAAGTAGGCCTATTAATAACGAAAATGTTTGGATTTACATTAGTAAGTTGGATCATATTCTACGCAACAGCTAAGTTGTTCCAGTCTGCTAAATGAAACTATTGTAGTTTCGAGTCCCGCCTACAGCAGTAATTTTTGTCATTTGTCAAGAGACTGTCCCGTGTTGAATTGTCAAGGTTAGACTTCGCGCCGACCCCAGTCACAAGATCCTAAAACGCGTCTAGACCCTATAGTTAAAGTAATCTGGAAAGCATAAGAACAAAATTTGCTACTTTACTTTATTACATTAATTTTGTGAAATAGAAAACTCAATTATTTTTTCAAATTAATCTTATTTCGAGGTGCTTACAACAAAAAATAGTGGTAATGTTTCAGTGTTCCACATCATTTTGTATTACTGTATTATACATGCAGGGTAATGCTTGCTATGTTTAAACTTACAGTAATGACCATTATAAACGAGTTTGTTGCTTGCATTTTGCTGCTTTTATTTTGAACATCATTAAAATGCACGTTTAATGGAGAAGTATGCATATGCATCCATTTTTAGATTAAAAATCCTGTAGAAAAGTCCTTAGTTAAAAGTTTCAGCTGAATAAGTGGTTGCGTATTTGTATAAACTAGAGAATAAATAGCAATTAAAGATGTTAGTAACTTTGTGCGATGTATAAAACTTGAAAAGAGTTTAAAATTGCATTTAGTTTTCATGTTTGAACTTATTAGAACAAACGTACAAGTTATAGAGCACTCAATACAAACTCATTCGTTACCAAATAATTTAATTAAAAATGACAAATAAAAATCAACAAAAAGTATTACACTCACATATATAAAGTTAAGCTGAAATGAAAATAGTGATAACAAGAAAAATAATTAACCCAAATGATGAAAATAATAATTTGTTTGAAATACAAAAATCTATATCGAAATAAACAATAAACAACTTCCGTATGTGTTCGAGAGAGGTGGCAGATATGAGACGACCTGTAGGCTGCTACTGAAGCTCTACCTATGTCCTATGGCCTGAGCCACGAACTTTATGTAGCCATTATCGTTTCCCAATTAGAGATCCGACATCGTTCTGAAAAATCTCTCTAAGATTAAGGGACACTAGGATTGAATTATTGGCCAAAATGGTAAAAATAAATATTTTTGCTTTTTACATAAATAATTACATTATATTTTAGTTTAACATTCTGTCCTATATTTGAAGGATTCTAAGCCATAGTGGGCCAAGCGCCATTTACTAAAACCGTAGAAAACAAGGGTTAAAGTGAAGTTATTACCACAATCCAATGGAAACATATAGCAAGTAATATAAAGTATACACATTAAAACTAAATGATACATCAATCTTCTTTAAACTATGGTATTCACTTAACTTTAATCCTTGCTTTCTCCGTTTTTAATAAATGGCGCTTGGCCCACTATGGCTCTGAACCTTTCATTTATCCCCCGCCTACTACATTTAAAGGTCTGGCGGTCATTTTTAAAAAGCCACACCCACTACAAGTTGCGTTTTCCCATAACTACGTTTTTGGTCAATAATAAAGTTTCTAGCGGCTTCCATTTCCTCGATTTGCATGAGACTTTGTAAACAATACTCAGCATATGGCAATATACAAAGCTGAGCATTGAATCAGCTCTTCACTGAAAACGTTTCATGATAAGAATTTTTAACTTCTAAAAACCGAAGAAAATCGTCAAGAAAAAATTATAATTTGTAAGAAAATTTTTATCCCATGAACCAATTCTCAAATTTAAAAATTCATGCGCAGTTTTCTTTATCATGAAATGTAAGTCCTTTACAGAAGATATTTAAAAGAAAAAACGATTCTGAAGCCTTCAAGGATTTTTTTTAATTTACACATACAATAATTTAATATATTAAAATGCGTGAAAATTAATATCTAAGGAACTAACAAATGAATCTTGATGAAATTTTGTACTGTTATTTAAACATAACACAACAAACCAGTGGAATTTCAAAGAAATTAATCAAAAACTTTAAAATTTTCAAAACTCAGTCCCAATGTCCCTCAAGTTAAAAGAAAAACAGATACGACCAAGTGCCAAAGTTCTGTAAGACCTCCAGGCGTATAAAATATATTTTAAAGCAAAGTAATATACTTTTTGCTTGATACACGGTGCAACTATAGTACATTTGTTTCACAGTACAACAGCATAAATTCTATGACTAAGAGCAAGCGCATTGGTCTTCAATTGGGAACCTCGGTTCGATCCCGGTCTGATAGTGACCGGATTTGTGGTGGACAATGCCTACATTCCGGAGGGTTTTTACAGAGTGTTTCTGTTTCCCCTTTCATTACCCTAACACTCCCCACCTCCACCTTATCCCATATACCATTGTTTGAAGTGTGATAAAATGTATTTTAGGGACAGTGCGGATTACCAATACTGATACAGGTTTTTTGGGCTGCGGTACGTAGATATTTTATTCGTTTTGGAATGGGTCAGGTCTGAAACAGGACGGCCTATCAATCAGTGTCGGATTTACAGAGGCCACTCAGATCACCCGTCAGACTAGAAGAATCGTCGCATATACGGCGCACAACAGGTCAATAGTAAGTTTAAATACATGAACTCATCACGGATCTGGCATCCTAAAAACCAGCTAGGCAACATAATACAGACAATAACGGGAAGAAATGTTGGATATAATGAATCTAACGTTATATTTCGCATCTTAAAATATAACATTAACTTTTATATCCTAGCGCCTTTCCACTCCAGAGATCAGGATAGTACTTCAGACGATTTTACGTGGAATTTTAGGTACAGTAGTGGCAAAAAAAAAACTGGACCGACGGAATAATCAAAGTCCCCGAAATGAGCCACTCCGCATGCCACGCCCGCATTCACAAGATAGGGAGTAATCTATTGAAATTGTTGTAGTTTCAACTGCTGACGTAGCCCAATTCGAAAGCCATTAGAAAATATACTGGTAAAATTCATGTTCTGAGAATAATAAGTTAATTAAGTTGTAAAATATCGCTGCTATCGAAAAGTATTGGGAATACATTTGGATAAGGAACAAAAAAAAGGTTCCTTCCCAGGCAGGAAAGTCTTAGTTACCAGTCTATCGTGCTGTCACTTTGAACAAGGCTCTGAAATCAACTACAAGGGTCGGTCCGGTTTTTTTTGCCACTTCTGTACATAAAAACAGTGTTTCAGGCAGTTTTTATTCGGATGTCCCCACTTTCTGTGCCAGAATTTCACCGTTTCTTCCTTATTCCTTATCAGAATATTATCGGGGAGATTTCGACACTGTATTTTGGGGAGATTCTTCAGGGGCGCTGTCTCTATCATAATTTTTGTGTTTTTGGTCTTAGGAGGGTTCGCAATCCTTCATAGAGCTTTTTAGTGCCACTTTGTCCGTCTATCAGTTTTTCTCTCTGTGTGTCTATCTGAACGTACGAAGCTACAAATCTTTTATTCAATCCATCTTGATTAAACTTTATATTTTAATTTTCATTGATATCGGACAAATAGGAAAAGATACGACTCTCGACAAAAATATGAAAGATCGATTACTTCGGCATATCGTTCGTCTTGATTTTAAAGGCTACATGAATTAACAATAAAAATTAATGACGGAAGAAAATTGACATCCTGACGTATTGCAGGATAACATGTTTGAGTAGCTACGATCTGGTTCTAGCCGAAAATTGATGAGAAATTCGCGTTGAAGAATACATTACCACTCCCCCAACAATACTACAGACACCATCTGCACAAGGACATTTAGATTTGCCGAATTCCTCAACTACTGATACTTCCTTTGAAGAACTGTCGCCAGTTCCCCTGCTGAGGAAGATATTTTATCAAACAATCTGGACAATAAAAAGCTAATTGTGACGTGTGTATGGGTATTACAACGATGACAGTGCTAGAGAACTTTGTGTTCAATGTATTGGAGAATACCAAAAATGGTTTCACAAGGCGTGTGGAAAATGGCATTGATGAAAAACTCACATATGATCAAAGCGAGTAGGAGTATTATACAATATTTAGAAATATTTCAGAAGTAAATATGTGTTGTAAATGTTGATATTTAAAGTGTTTCCTATGTTTGTAATACTATGTCGAAATCTTCCCCATTATAAGTCGACACTTCGGAAATAATTTGTATTTTTTTTTTTAATACAGTAAACAAAATGATCACATTGATACCTGATATATGAAATGTAGCCTACGGAAAACATGTCCATACATATTAGGGGAAATAATTAGAATAAAATTTGCATAAAAAGGTCTCAAAATTAACATTTTTCCTTAGCGTGTTCCTAAATGACCCTATGTGTCAGAAATTTTGTACGCTATAAAACAGTTTTTGAAATATAGTTCTATATTAGGTAATTGCTCAGTGTTAATTTGTTAAGTTTTATGACAGAGCTAACGAAGAAACCTGTGCGTGCACCCTCGCACGCCTTCCAAGATCATAAACCCAGACATGAGAGTCACAAACCATAAAAATTTTTGTTGTATATGTTAACAGATGTATAAAAGGCAGCAGAAAGCTTCCTTTTCTAATACACATTTCCTTTTTATATCAAGAGGTATTTGTTTATTATTTCTTGGCTTCCTTTCGAATGTCATATTTCTTTCTACCTTCTTCATCCTTAACTCAGAGTTCCGCCCTTTCATTTACTTCCTTTCATATTGTTTTATTCATTTCATTTTATAAATTCCTTTCTTTTCTGTCAACGCTGCATCATATATTTTCAAGTAGCTTCATCTTTTCTCATCCGATTTATAGAGACGGCGGCCAAGTCGATATCAAAATGTCAGTAGTATGTAGTAGATACATCCAAAAATACTCAGGAAAATCGCCTTTGCAGTCTTCGATATCATTCCGTCTTATGAATTTCTTCAGAATCTCGTCATACAGAAAGTCCATAAAATGTGATATTTCTTTCTGTACAGAAAGTTGGAAACATGATGTCAGAGTGTTGCAATGAATTTCATGTAGTGTCTCCTCTCAAATACAGAAAGATGAGATGATAATACAGTGATAATGAAGAAATGATAGAATTTGAATTCCAGATTATACAGAGAGATCCTACCCTATGGCTGCTTTTTCATCAAAGAACTCTTAGTGAAAAGCCGTCATCCGACTGGGTTGATGATGGGTCGATTCAATCTTAAATAGTCATACCTGGAAACAAAGAAACAATCAATTACAATGATGGCTTATCACTGTTAGGTAAAGAACAATTTAATAAAGTATCAGATTTTCTGTGTGACCATCATATAAATCACTACATATGAGGTTGGAGGATCCAAACCCGGCTTGAAAATCGATCCAATCACTACGAGAGAGCAGTGTAACTTCGAGGTTCGTGTAGTAAATGTGCACCATGTGATAGATTCTTCTACTTTTATAGAGGTGTTCAGGCAAACTTATGGTAAATTCTTTTCTTCTTTACATTAACATTTGGTAGTCATTTTCATCTGTCATTCTCCTAATTTATCATTAATAAATATTAGTTATGGGCTGAAATCCAAATTGAAATTCTCCACACCGCCGGAATAACAGAGGTAGTAGAAAGATTTTAGTCGATCGAATCCTGGTGTAAAAGTTTGCAACAAAATAAAATCAGTATGACATATGCCAGAAAATCAAACTGACCAATATGCAGTTTTTGTATTTTGTCACATGTGTAAACAAATTTTCAAAAGAATCCTGTCTCATAAATTACCTTATTTTAATTTATTAATGGATTTAGGACTTTATAAAATCCAATTTAGATCTTTTGTGAGTTTATATAAAATTAACAATTAATAATTTTAATTTAGTAAATATTCCATTTCAGGTGGAATTTAAGTACGCTGACAATGATTGCTACAGAATGAAATACTCCAATTCTATCGTATCAGTTTCATACCGTATGACGGGGATGCATAGATGCGAAAACTAATTTGTAAGCTTTCGTCTAACCTGAACAACCTACCACCCATTTTTATCCTAGAATAGACTTCCCCAAACGAATAATATGGAACGTACTTGCCAGACAAGTGTTAGTCGGTAAGGGATTTTTTTTTCTTCTATTTTTTTTAAATAACATTTTTACATTTTTACACCGGTATTTTTATTTTAAACATAGGGAAGACACTAAAAGGCTCTTTTCAGGCACAAACATAGTTTTTAGGCACTTATATAAATTTATGCTTCATTTAGGCGTTTTAGGTCCTATAGAATTTTAATAGGGTGATCCTGTGTACATGAAACTTAGAGATATCTAAATAACATACGTCTGTGACGTAGCAAACAAAATACGTAAGGAACAAGAAATCCGTTCCCTACTTATAATTTAACTGCTATCCTAAAGGATTACTGAATAAAAAAGACTAGGGCACTGATATACGCCAAAGCCTTTCAGAAACATTTATTCGAACCGTCCACCTACGCAGTGAAAAGCAAAAACTACAATAATTTTATCGCAAAAAAAGCTCTGATAAGTGAACACGCCACTGCACATCGGGCTTCAGCTTATTCCGCGGTCTCCGTGATTCAGTGCTCTGACGTCACATGTCCCATTAACCGTCTCTTGGTAACAGAGTTGCAAGGAGAGTTGTTTGTAACCAACCCCTGACCTCAGAGGCTGCGGTGAGCAGGGGTGTGCATGTCCTCATCTAAAGAGACAACCGAGTTGAAAGAGAACTGAGACCACCCGACTGCTTTTCCACCCGCACTCAGGGTGTAACGTTTCAGTTTACTGTAACACTTAGAGGTGATATCAGCTATATTATTTAATTGTTTGTTTATTTATTTATTGGTTTATTTTACGACGCTTTATTAACTGCGTTGGTGAGTGAAATTAATGTGACTATTACATTTTTACTACATCATACCACTTATGACCAATAAAACGGTACAAAGGACGTGTTTCAACAAATCATGGCTGTTTATAGCAACAATTTTATCACTTCCTTAACATTTCTTTGTATTTACCATTTCCCTAGGATTTGTTTCTTTGTTTGCCAACATTTCAAACTGCAAATTCTTTACGGTACTATAAAACATGCTTTGCGATCGTCATTTGTTTCCCGCATAGATAGTCAACTGAAAATGGTGGTTCCGTTCAAATTTTTTGGTGAAGCTAATATTAGTGAAATAGAATTTTAGTAAGTCAATTAATATTTTATTGTATTAGAGTACTTTATTTCTACTAAACTTTATGTACTTTCTTCTAATCGTGTAATAGCCCTGGCAGTAGTTGTGCCCGAGTAAGCTGCCGTTGCTTTTGAAGATTTGAAAACCACTGCTATCTATGAATTCCGTTCTTTAACTATGTAGAAGGCAACTATGTGAAGGGCCGTAGACGCGGTAGGGACAGACAGATGCAATGTTACCCCAGACCGCGCAGTATGGAACTGTTATACAGAGTGTTAAGAAAAAAGTATCCAGTATTTTAAAAGGTGCTAATATGCATCAAAACAAGAAAATAATGTCTAATAAACATGGGTCCTACAACACATACTTTCTGAGATCAGTACACTTGTTCATAAAAGGTGCTCAATGCCACGTCCATTCATGGCAATGCATACCTCTGCCCTTTGGCGTAAGAAATCACGCACTCTTTGAAAGTTGTTAATACGTTAATGAGAAAGTCCTGATAATGAGCCGCAGTTAATCTCTGTGTAGCATGTATGGCCCTATTAATCTATCACCAAGAACGCCTGCCCATACGTTATTGAGAATCGGTGCTGATGCCTTGTTTCTTCAACTGAATTGCAATTTTCATCAGCCCACACATGCTAATTACGAAAATTCACAAACACCATCTCTGCTGAACTCCGCTCATATCCGCAACCAAACTTTCGTTTTCAGTATTCCTTGCGACATATCAGTATTCCATACCACAGGTGTCAACTACGGTATGATTATCTGGTAGTCTGCTGTATTGTAGGGAAGAAAAATTCATTGCCATAAATGGACGTCACATTAAGCACCTCCTATTAGCAAGTGTTCAGACCTCAGAAAGTATGTGTTATAGGACCCATGTTTATTAGACATTACTTTCTTATTTTGATGCATTCTGTTATCTCCTAAAATACTGGATACTTCTTTTTAACATCCTGTATATGGACTAGAGAGAATCTTCCTCGAACCATACATGTGAGACATGGCATAGGTTCATGAACACTTCATGGAAAAGCCTCATCCTTCCTTATATTCTGTCCTGCAGTTACTGCAGAGTGAAACAGAAAGGACAGAGTGTGGCAATTTTGAAACATTAATCACATAACATTTTATACAGTGTACCTATGAATATTTTACTTGTCAAAATAAATGATTATTTTTAAGAAAATGTGTACTGGAGACCAAAAAGTTGAAGTGACCAAAACACCGGGTGACAAAATTGCAGTGACTAGGTGGTACAATGACGAGAGAACTCCGCTTCCCGACTAATTTTATTTATTGAGTTAGCTAAACTAATTAAACACATCAATGCAACCGATTGAGCCTATTTACTGATTTAATTATTGATTGCATAATGATGAACTAATTTATTCACTAAATCTAATTAATTCTTTATTTACTAATTAAATTAACAGTTTTTATTGAATGCACCTATTGCAATAATTCAATTAATTGCATGACTTGATAAGAATCACATAAATTAAATTAAATTAAATTAACAAATGAAACTGACTGAATGTATGGAATGAATTTATTCACAGATATTGCTGAAAGTGAGTGATTGGGTACATTGAATAACTGGTTTTGTCTTTAACATACAGGATGAGTGAGGAGGAAAGATACATGGTTTGAGGGGTGATAATATTGGTGACTCTAAACAAAAAAAAAAAAAATTATATGAACATATGTCCTGTTCTGAACTGTTTCGGAGAAAACTAATGGAACAATGAGGAAAGGGAAAAGTGCAGGTGATAGTAAATTAAAACATTGTTACATTATGTTGTGTTTTATTGTGTGCTTTTCTTCACAGAACATGTTCAAAATGACCACCGTCAACTTCAATGCACTTTGCAGCTCTTGTAGACAGCTGCTGTGTTGCTGATCTGAGCTGATTCGGATATTCCTTTACTTCAGAAAAAGTGTGTAAAATGCGAGCGAGAAGTTTCCACTTTGCGTCTGAAGATTTCGCTCTTAAGCCATCTCCACGCACAGTAATCCAATGTAGTAATGTCGGGTGACCTCGGTTGCCAAGAAACGACTCCACCGCGACCGATCCAACGCCCACGATACGGTTCATTGATCCTATTACAACTTAATGTCTTTTTTGCGTCCGCATGTGAGTGCTGATGAATGACGCCCGTGATTTTCAAACAGCTGAATGTCAGACTCTGTTAAGAACATGGCACATGTTCATAGAGACTTTTTTTTTTGTTCAAAATCGCCAATAATATCACCCTACACACCATGTACCTTTCCTCCTGACTCACCCTGTATCTACATATCCATCGATTCATTCATCCATTCGTAAATCCATTCATCAAAACATACATCAATCCATTGATTATGTCCGCTATTGTGGCGTTTCAATGGAAGAGTACTTTAAATATCGCAATTCATTTCACAATGACAAGAATTTATTCAAGGTAATATAATTCACAATTAATTGCAAACATCGCGTTTCACAACTTTCAAGTTGCATTAGGGCAAATTACACTCTCTGGTTTCATCAACGTTTATTTGAATCTAAATGGAAATCCTTTGATCAATTCACCACAGCAGTACCGAAAAGCAAATGAAGTCTAGCATTCAACCCTTCTCTGCTAAATGAAGACCCTGCACTCATATCGCTTGCAAATGCGTTAACAATGTTGAACTGTTTTCTAACACAAGTCCATTCCCATGGGACTTGTAACTGAGGTGGCCCCACCTGCGGGAGGGACAGTACTCGTATTAACACCATGCGGAGGTGAAAAACAAAACAGTACGTTGCTATGGCAATCTGCAGCCGGCAGTGAGGCAGAAAACACAGAACAGTTATTAATCAACCCCGTGGCTCGAGGGGTGCTAAATTGCCCTGCGCTAGAACCAGAGTCATTCCCACCAAAACGAAAATCAGATCAAGCTCTTTCGTGGTATGATACTACAATGTACTGCGTTCGCAGCGTGTGTTATTCTACTAGCATGTGTCAACTCTATTAGACAAAAATCTTCTATGAAGTTCTGACCCACAACGAATTTGATCAGAAAAGTCTCAAAACATATGAAATCTTCGCCATAATGTCTGAACTACGACTGTGATACTTCCTCTCCGTTTTTCATAATGAAAAAGTAAAAGTTTAATTGTTACAATATTTATAATCAGTAATCTTGCCTTTCCAAAAATACTGCCAACATATACTACATCCATTTTGCCCTGTTTTAATAAGTTCTCATCCAGCAGAAGCTACACAAAGCATCTGTCAAACTTCCCGCGCTGTAGGAGGCAACGGCAAGCGGGTCACGTTCAAGAGCTATCCATTCAGATGCTGCCATAACCAGCGTATTCCGATTCTCACCGGTCCGGTGGCATCAATGATGTCACGTTGCAACGAAAATAAGGAACAAAACTGCTGGAAGGATCGATGCTGTCATGGCGACTGTGTAAGTGGTTATCTGTGCTACGCTAGCAAAATTTTGCGAAATTTCCGTACTGCCATCTCGTTCAAAGAAAAGAGATCATAAACAACTTATTCCTTGGACCGGTAGTAATAATTGGTCCGTTGAATGTTCGCTCATAAGCCATTAGCATATTGTTTTTACGTTGTGCTCATTACAAACAATACAGCAGAACTAAAGCAGAACGCACCGCCATGACACAACAGTGCACGATGTCATTCGTCTGCTAATTCCCGCCCTATACAAGAACCAATCAGATTCACTGATGGCGGCTGATGGAGACTGCCACCACCTCTGCAAGTTGATGGCACCGGTGCGACACCGGTGGAGCATCAATGACGTCATCGGTGGAATTCGGAACACCGTGATGCCATCGGATTGCTCACCGGTGAGATTCGGAATACGCTCAACAATACAGGCTGCGTGGTGCGCTCCCGCCTCAGAGTTCAATCCAAAAAAAATCTATTGCACTGATAAGTACTTATAAATAAATAATCGCAGCAGGTACATTTTATTACTAAATATGCATTACAAAATTATCTCTGTAGCCATACAAATGGCAGTCCCATCACTAGGTTTTTTTTATTGAAAGGTTCTTAAGCCGCTATAGACGAAATCTTTCAATATAAAAATTTTAGTAGACTACATTAAGCATAGAATTGTTTTGTATAAACCATGAAAATTAAGTTGGAAGTTCAGTTACGACAACAAACTGTCAGAAAAAGAATTTCTCGACATAGTGAAACGGCTATGATGGTAGTAGTGTAGTCAAGTCAATTTCTGATAAAGATTCTGTGTGGCAGATACGTTTCCTGTCTATATTTCGCTTTGTCCTGTTATTTTCATTTCCCCATTGCTCCGTTATAGCTATGATGACAGTTTAATGTCGTCTTGTGCTACAAGATCTAGTCTGCCAACAGAGAAAACTGAAAGTGCTTTATAGCAAAAATGAATCGTGATGACGGTTATTATTATTATTATTATTATTATTATTATTATTATTATTATTATTATTATTATTATTATTATTATTAACAGTAATCTCACTGGAGGTTTTGATTTATCTAGAGAAAATCAAAACTCGAGTGAGATTTAATTGACTATTACACGATTAAAATACATTATATAAAGATTAGAAGAACTAAAGTACTCTAATACAATAAAATATTAATTGACTTACTAAAATTATATTTCACAAATGTTAACTTCACTAAAACGTTTGAACGGAGCCACCATTTTCAGTTGACTATCTATGCGGTAAACAAATGAAGATCACAAAGGATGTTTTATAGTATCGGAAATAATTTGCTGTTTGAAATGTTGGCAAACAAAGAAACAAATAGTAGGCAGGTGATAAAAACAGAAGAAAGTACATAAAGATTAGAAGAAATAAAGTACTCTAATACAATAAAATAGGTACTTTAATTGACTTATTAAAATTCTATTTCACTAATGTTAGCTGCACCAAAACGTTTGAACGGAGCCGCCATTTTCAGTTGATTATCTAAGCGGGAAACAAATAACGATTGCAAAGCATGGTTTATATACCATAAAAAATTTGCATTTTTAAATGTTGGCAAACGAAACAAATGCTAGGGAAGTGATAAAAATAAACAAATGCTAGGGAAGTGATAAAATGTAGCGATAAACAACCATGATTGGTTGAAACACGTCCTTTAATGCCGATTAATTGTTCAAAAGTAGTATAACGTAGTAAAAGTGTAATAGTCACTATTAAACAGTAGGAAAGACGCTTTCCTAAACAAATCGTACAATATTTACCTCATGGAAAAAAATCTATAGCCTGCTCGGCAAAGGGATCTGATGTGAGAGAACGTAAAAAAAAAAAGATCACTTAGTCCAACACACGTTTCGACGATTATGATGATGATGATGATCATCATCATCATCATCATCATCATCATGAGGAGGAGGAGAACTTATGTTATGCATTTATAGAAACGGACAGAAGAAAATGTTCTAGAATATTTGAAACACCGATAAAATTAACCTGACACCATCTTGTTAATCATTACTGTGGAAGAGAAATTTTAGAAAAAACGAACATGAACTATGCATTTTCTTTCATGAAGACAAGCAAGAGTACAAGTAAGTAAATTCGTTTTAAAATATTATTAATCACATACATACATACATACATACATACATACATACATACATACATACATACATACATACAATTGGGCATGTAGTATTATCTTAATTGTAATTAAACATGCTGTAAATAAAGAAAAAAAAATAATTCATTAATACATACATACATGCATACACACGCGTAGACACGTAGGCTACATACACGCACGTAGAGATGTATAAACACACGCACGTAGAGAAATTATGCCTACATACACGTATGCACAGAAATTGCATACAAACACATACATTACATAGGCTCCTTATACAGTTTATGTATGTATGTGTGTGTGTGTGTGTGTGTGTGTGTGTGTGTGTGTGTGTATATATATATATATATATATATATATATATATATATTACCAGTATCAGAAAAACATAATTTACTCAGGAAAAATATCTGTCAAAATATTTCGTTTCATGCATAAGTATACATAAATAAAACAAAATTCAAGAATTAATGTGCACTATGAAACGCATGTAAAATCGTCGAATAAAACGTAATTTTCAAAGCGTGTCTTATACCAGGGTACGAAGGCGACCCGACGCAATGGTTTGAGTATTTCAATTAAGATCAATATTGGGCTCTGGGGGGGATTCGTTGCAGATATCCCATTCGTTTTACTTATCGCTTCGGCGGTGCCACCCATCAACCGAATTGCTTACGCGGTTTAAATCACTGCTACCAGAATCCGCCTGTATCACGTTGCTCAAAGCCGATTCCTGGTGTGATACGGGATATTGGATAGGAAATGGAACGGAGTCTTTAAATTAAGTTTCAGTTAAAAATCATTTCCTCTGCAGCCTCGTCCGTTACATCAATCCACTGAAAACAGGGTTGTGAACAATAACGTTTGTGCCATTATAGAATCGTTTGAGAACGTATCATGTACGTAAATCTTCAATTGCAGCAGCAGTAGCAGTAGTAGTGTTTCATCTTACCAAGCTTTCAGCTGTGGGACTTTACCTAACGTCGATATTCAGCATGGACGAGGAATGGCCAACAAATTTTACCCGGAGCCCTCTTTCAGGGACTAAGTTCCTTTACGTGCCTTACATTTACAATACGTTACACCCCTGCAGGGAACTATGTGAAGAATTTAAACTTAATAGTTTTCGACCGAGTTTAAGCCTACGAACCTGACATGATATCCGAGAGACCATCGAGTTGCGAGTACATAGACTTTTTTCTAACCACCTCTGTGCATAAAACAATTTGATTATAATGAAAGAAAAATTCATAATCGAGTGCAACAAAAAAAATCTGCTCTATATTTCAGAACTCCTGGTGGAGTATGTCGATGACTGCCTACTAGTCTTCTGCGCAAGTGGTGAGTGGAGGGGAACAGTCCAATGACCGCTCTGGGGGAAAGGAATTGCTTCAAGGGAGCGAACGACTGCAGAGAGGGGATCATTTCTATCTCTACTCAATTGCAGTTAAGATGATGCCACACTATAGCCACAGTCTAGTATATACAGTCACGATGCTCAATACGTAGTAAATATGCATTCACAGATAGTTGGTAACTACTAGGATCGCTACTATCGCCTCAGTACAGACAATGCGAAAGAGTACCTGCACAGTCTATTGTTCCTAGTACCCTCATAAACTCAAGCTTCGTGACTGTATATACTAGACTGTGCTATAACTATCACTTTCTGCCTCGTGCATCTTATCCCTCAGCGGCCGCGAGCTGATCCTGTCCGCAAAACATTCCCGTATTGCTAGTCTCCGCCCATTCGCTTCTCTCCGTCTCCACCCAAACTCTACAGATTCCAGACATGGAGTATAGGTCATTTTAATCCATTATGCACAGATCTGCTTGACAGAAACTGAATATGTGGCCTTTCTATAAAATGAATTAATGACGACAGCATTAATAGATCGAAATGTTGGAGAAATTGCACTTTAATTCACAGTTCATTTACCTAAAAATTAGTGTTTCTGAATTTTATTTTAAAGACTTAGAATACTGTGTATAAGAGATTTGTCATTTTTCTCATATCCTTTTAAGAAAAATATGCTGAAATTAATAGTTCAATTTTAGACTTACGGTAGATGTGTGATCCAAAAAAAAAATCACTACCGATAAGACACCAAACATTATTTATTTGAAGCACAATATCCATCCGTTTCATAATGGTTTTGTCTCGAGATTTAAGCTAGATTTAATTAAACTAATTCATATTTCGATTGCAAGACCATTTAATATGATAGGTAACTGCAAAAAAACCATAATATTGGCTTTCGGCTACACAGAACTTATCTATCTAAAAACTAAAAACTGGAGGATATTAAAAACGTTCGTTTTGGGATTATGCTACAACGAAACGTGATGCAACGAATGACACTAAAATAGTAACTGATGCTGGATAACAGGGTTAAATTTTAGTAACAAATGGCAATGTATGGTGGGTCCCTATCACCACGGCATGGCGCGTCCTCAGGTTGCGGATAGAGGAGACGGCCTCCAGATATGGAGGGTAGCTGCGAATATATTGAATAAGCAGTCGTGGACAGCCGATAAGGGGTGGTCCTCCAGCTTGGGGGTTGGGCGAAGGGCTAACAGCCCATCACCGTAAAAAACAGCTTGTTACGAATTCCTACAGTAAGCCTCGGAATAGGACTGATTCTCTGGCACGACCACAGCAAAGGAATAAGGTTTTGAGATTTGGCACTTGGAACGTAACTAGTCTTTATAGAACAGGAGGGGTAACATTAGTAGCAAAAGAACTAGCTAGATGTAGAATAGACTTCGTAGGAGTACAAGAGGTTAGGTTAGATGGGAATGGCATATCACAAATAGGAGATTACTTGTTGTATTATGGGGAAGGAAACAATAATCACCAATTAGGAACAGGATTCTTTGTACATAAAAGAATAAAATCAGCAGTAAAAAAGGTCGAATTTATCAGTGACAGGTTATCATATTTAGTACTTAAGGGTAGATGGTGCGACATCATGGTTATAAATGCTCACGCCCCTACAGAAGAGAAAGACGACTATATAAAGGATAGCTTCTATGAGGAATTGGAACATACTTTTGATCAGTTCCCTAGATATCACATGAAAATTTTATTGGGGGATTTCAACGCTAAAGTAGGACGGTAGGATATTTTTAGACCAACTATTGGAAAAGAGAGCCTACACGCAATTAGTAGTGACAATGGAGTTAGATTAGGCAACTTTGCCACATCGAAAAATTTAATTGTCAAAAGTACAACATTCCCCCATAAGGATAGACATAAATATACTTGGACTTCTCCAGATGGATTGACACACAAGCAAATAGATCACATCTTGATAGATAAACGGAGACATACTAGTATAGTAGATATTCGAACTTTCAGGGGTGCAGACTGTAATTCTGACTATTATTTGGTGATTGGAAAATTAAGAGAAAGATTATCAGTAGCCAAGCGAGTAGAGCAACAAGTTAATATTACTAAATTCAATATTTTGAAATTAAAGGACGAGGAAGCTAAGCAAAATTATCAGGTCGAAATTTCGAATAGGTTTGTCACTTTAGAAAGTTCCGACGAAGTTGAGAAAGAATTAGATGTTAATAGCGTGTGGGAAAATATCAGAGATAGTATCAAAATTGCAGCTGAGCAGAGCATAGGTTATTATGAAACTAAGAAAAAGAAACCGTGGTTTGATGAAGATTGTTGCATGGTAGTAGAAAGAAGGAAACAGGCAAAATTGAAATTCTTACAGGATCCAGTTGAGGAGAAGAGAGATAATTATTTCAATGAAAGACGGGAAGCAAGTCGTACACTTAGGAATAAAAAGAGAGGTTACTTGAAGGAAAAACTGAATGAGGTAGAAACAAATAGTAAGAATAAAAACATTCGAGATTTATATAAGGGTATAAAGGAATTTAAGAACGGATATCAGCCAAGGGTAAACGTGATCTAGGATGAGAATGGTGACTTGCTTGCAGACTCTCCATCAATCCTAAACAGATGGAAAAACTATTTTACGCAACTACTAAATGTACATAGGCCAAATAGAAATGATCGGGACGATATTGAAATACAAACTGCTGAGCCATTTATACCCGAACCCACGCTTTCAGAAGTCGAAATTGCGATAGAAAATCTGAAAAAGTACAAGTCTCCAGGTATCGATCAAATTCCAGCAGAATTAATACAAGAGGGTGGAAGTGCACTATATAGCGAAATTTATAAACTTGTACTTGCTATTTGGGAAAAGGAAATTGTACCAGATCAATGGAAGGAGTCCATAATTATACCAATTTTTAAGAAGGGGGACAAAACCAACTGTGGTAACTTTCGAGGAATATCACTTTTGTTGACGTCGTACAAAATTTTGTCCAATATTCCTTTGAGGAGATTAACTCCGTATGTAAATGAAATTATTGGGGATCATCAGTGCGGTTTTCGGCGTAATAGATCGACTATTGATCAGATTTTTTGTATTCGGCAGATAATGGAGAAAAAATGGGAGTATAAGGGTACAGTACATCAGTTATTCATAGATTTCAAAAAGGCATATGACTCGGTTAAGAGGGAAATATTATATGATATTCTTATTGAATTTGGTATTCCCAAGAAACTAGTTCGATTAATTAAAATGTGTCTCAGTGAAACATACAGCAGAGTCCGTATAGGTCAGTTTCTATCTGATCCTTTTCCAATTCACTGCGGGCTAAAGCAGGGAGATGCACTATCACCTTTACTTTTTAACTTCGCTTTAGAATATGCCATTAGGAAAGTTCAGGATAACAGGCAGGGTTTGGAATTGAACGGGCTACATCAGCTTCTTGTCTATGCAGATGACGTGAATATGTTAGGAGAAAATACACAAACGGTTAGGGAAAATACGGAAATTTTACTTGAAGCAAGTAAAGCGATCGGTTTGGAAGTAAATCCCGAAAAGACAAAGTATATGATTATGTCTCGTGACGGGAATATTGTACGAAATGGAAATATAAATATTGGAGATTTATCCTTCGAAGAGGTGGAAAAATTCAAATATCTTGGAGCAACAGTAACAAATATAAATGACACTCGGGAGGAAATTAAACGCAGAATAAATATGGGAAATGCGTGTTATTATTCGGTTGAGAAGCTCTTATCATCCAGTCTGCTGTCCAAAAATCTGAAAGTTAGAATTTATAAAACAGTTATATTACCGGTTCTTCTATATGGCTGTGAAACTTGGACTCTCACTCTGAGAGAGAAACATAGATTAAGGGTATTTGAGAATAAGGTGCTTAGGAAAATATTTGGGGCTAAGCGGGATGAAGTTACAGGAGAATGGAGAAAGTTACACAACACAGAACTGCACGCATTGTATTCTTCACCTGACATAATTAGGAACATTAAATCCAGATGTTTGAGATGGGCAGGGCATGTAGCACGTATGGGCGAATCCAGAAATGCATATAGAGTGTTAGTTGGGAGACCGGAGGGAAAAAGACCTTTAGGGAGGCCGAGACGTAGATGGGAGGATAATATTAAAATGGATTTGAGGGAGGCTGGGTATGATGATAAAGACTGGCTTAATATTGCACAGGATAGGGACCGATGGCGGGCTTATGTGAGGGCGGCAATGAATCTTCGGGTTCCTTAAAAGCCATTTGTAAGTAAGTAAGTAAGTAACAAATGGCAATGTGAGCTTTGATATTGAGATTACATGTGCACAAATCTTCTACAGAGCAACAGAATTTGTTGTTAGTTATCTCAAGATGTCGTCGATGAAGACATTTCCAGATTCTCCTAATGTGATTATGCAAGGAATTCCGTTTTTAATCTAGAAGTCATCTGTAAATTTAAATTCATTACGAACTACTTTAAGATCGTATATACAGAGTGGATATTAAATGCCGTCTTCGAAGATAGGAGCCTGATAGAGGATTTTATTCGAGATAAGAACCGTCATGGTATGATGATTAGTTATAGAGATGTTAAAGGCAATACCTAGAAGTCAAATAGGGTAATAGTTAATTGTCAAGAACAGAACAACGAAGTGATGTGTGCTACATGTATCTGTCTCTGAAATGGTCGGATTTCTTGATTTCAGCACAAAAACTGAGCAGAAAATAACTGTAGCTGGTTTGTTTTCAAGTACTATGCTGTGAGTTCTCTGTGCAATGTCACAGTTTAAACTGATGTTAGAATACGTAGGGCCTATCTGTTTTCCATACACTGCGTACGTCAAAGAAGTGCCGGTTTTCAAAGTGTGGTGTGCGACTCACCCGTTGTCCGGCGTTGAACTAAATCCTAGCAAACCTATTGGGGTACGGGTACGACGAGGACTTGTGAGAGTTACAGTGTGAGCTTAAACCGTACATACAAAAGCGTTTCCCACGTAAATAAGACTTGCCCCATAACAAAATTGGAAAAATTGCAAGATAGAGTATTGGTTCCTACTTTATTTATGCATGTTTTGATGTCTATTATGCTCTGGTATTCGAAGACGGCATTTAGTATTTGCCCTGTATATTAAAGTTGACGTGGACAGAACTGGTCGACTGACTTTACCCGGAGGTTTTTATTGTTCTTAATTATGAATCGTCATTAAAGCGCTTTGGACAAGTGAACCTAAGATCTACCATTGACGACGATGTTACTCTACGGATTAGTTTCCTGCAATGTTCGAGCATGAGAGGCAAAAAAGTCATTAAAAACTTCGTCTTATTTCATTTGAAAAAATAATCGCAAGATCTGTGCTGAATTATTGAAGCGGTTAAAAAAAGGAGGGGTAGAAGTGGAGGAAAGCGAATATTTTATATCAAGGAGGAACAAACACGACAGGTCTTCTCCTGCAGAGCGAACATCGGCGAATATCGAACTTCGACATACTCGACAAACTTGAACCGAACATAGCGGCTGAAAAGCACGACGCTAGTACAGACAGAACTAGGATGAACTATGAAATTTTCTTCAGGATTGAATTTCTTCCAATGCAGAAATCTTAGCCTGTAGAAATGCATGGTTCAACATGAGAAGTTATGGAGAAAAAAAAAAGGAATGCTGCAGCCCAACAAGGAGAAACTTGAAATTATGCAGGATAGTGAGACAGGTAAAATTTACGTAAAATTAAAGGAATCATTAATTCTCATGGTTTTCTTAGGTTGTCAACTTTATTCAATTGTCTAGTTAGATTTCAACCCGCAGGTCCGAAATTCGTCAGGTTGACAGAGAACAGTTAAAAGCAGCGGTCCTCAGCGCAGAGCACCCTGGGGCTAGCGTCTCTTATCCGCGGAAAACACAGTGCACCATGGTGGACTCGTAGCTGCTAGCGGTATACTCTCTACCTCTCCCTGCTGCACGACGGTGCACACGGGACGGCAGCGCTTTCCCTTTGCACATTTCAGCGAGTGCTGACGATCACTGAGTTAAAGAAAATATTTACACTGTGATTTTTCATTATTTACTTATCTCCATTTTATACAGATACTATTAAAGATGATGGCGTAATAGGACGATAATGAAGTAATGTTAGAATAACAGCAACTCACGAATCCGAAGTACTCGAAGGAAATTCCCTATATATACAGAGTGGAAGTAAAATGGCTTTGCAGATTTCCAAAGCGAATACCTCATGTTGTATGTAACAAAAAACTATAATATCATATTGGTGGAAAGTTCTAGTTTTTTTTTTTTTTTCAGAAAAAATGTTTTTTTTTTCTCAAATGTTTAACAATCTCTTATTGATAACTATTGCGAGTAGGATCGTGATTTTTGTCCATATCGATAGCAAATCTAATCAAGAATAACTTATCCCTCTGCTGTATTTCAATAGCGTGCACAGTTTTCATGTAAATTTAATTTTAAAAATCCTAAATTCAAACCATTGCACGAAGCGAACGCGTGGCAACGTCTTGGCAGCTTACTACGGAGACTCGCCGAGTTCGTTGACCTCTTACATCTGTACACGAGTGGAGTGTTTTAGCGACAATGTTGCCAGACTGCTGAAACTTCAAACTTAATTTTCTAATTAACCGTGCATTTAATCACAAAACGTAATATAGGTTTTCTATTCATTAAGTGTACCCTATCGTCTCTTTCAATCTGCAAGATTATTTCATTTCCACTCTGTATAATAATTCTTATAATACCTGCTCGGGATCTAACTCGAGCACCACCTGTGACAAGTCGTAAGGCGACTGAGCTATCTGCGGGCCTAATTGCTATATAAATGTGTAATTTTCTAGTTTACTCACTTGTGTCGCTCTTCCATTGACGCAGTAACGGCGGCGAAGGGATTTCCGCGAGCAAGGGAATCCCGCTGCATACATTCCACACCATTACTGGGACTCGCAGTAACAGCTGCAAACTTTCCTCTGCGATATTAAAGCCTTTGATAACATACTTTTATTTTTACAATGCCGTTATGCAAAATGAGGGCCTAGCGGAATTTTTAAAGTAATATTATACGTACTCGACTGTCTTGGAAACCTGATAATTATCTCACGGAAAATCTCCTCCCTCCAAAACCTCTTAACTGAAGCAGTCAGAACCCTGCTCTCCTCCTCTTGTGCTTTTCAAGCAGCTTTATGTGAAGGATTATTTTGATTTTTAATGTGGCAGCAGTCAGTCTACCAACCAATGCGTTAGCACGAATAAATGCACTAAGTGCGTAAATTCAAAGCAGTACATAATAAAATTATTCTAACTTATTGCGTTTATGTAAAGTATGTTTAAGCGATAAATTTGTCTATATATTATTCTCCCTGGGACTGTCCTCGCACGCAGGCCGCTGGGGTGGGCCCATTGTACTACCCGGGATGGAATGATGTGTGTGCCCTTAGGCCCCCGAACTCCCCTTGCGTCTATATAATCAGTGATCACTAGGGACCGTATTTTGTTCCAGGATGTACGGAGATAAGGTTAGTTGTTCACAGACTATTTGGCGTGACATCATATTTGACGCGTGGCACAGGTACTATGAAAGAACACTAAACTTGCATCTTTGCGTGCGCTGCAGTTGACATTCTATTCATGATTCAAAAACTGATCTCGAAGACTGTTAAAAATGCATTCTAGTAATATTGATACTAAAATGATCTTTACTACAATTTAAATTATTTGTTCATTCATTGAATTTATTTTTACTGGTACTAGTAGAGTTAAGACCACTCAAACCAGTATAAAAATACATAGCAAATATACATAACGTCAATACAAAAAAGAATGAAGCAGCAACAGTAGCAGTAGCAGTAGTAGTAGTAATAGTAGTAAGAGTAAAATGTAGATGTGTTTAGTTACATAATTCTAAGTGTTAAACGATTACAATATAGTGTTAAATAAGAAAATTTGAGTCGAAGTTATTGTCCAACAACCCCTTACATCACTCGGAAGCGAGTTCCAATTTCTAGCAACTGAAACTGAATGTAGAATATAAAGATGTCTTGTGGTAAGGTATAATGAGTAAATTATGATGAGACCTGGTACTTAGCTGATGATATGTGGATAATTTTTGAATACGAGAAGCCAAATAGATTCGGGTAGCGGTGCGCAGAATTTGAAATTAGAGAATAAGAGAACGCAGGGCTCAGCGATCACTTAGCCTTAGCCAAGACAGATTTTGGAAAGACGGGGAAACATGATCATACTTACGAATATTGCAAATATAACGGACGCACGCATTATGCACACGTTGTAGCCTGCTAGTCAAATTTGCATTTAGGTTACTTAATATAATATCGCAGTAGTGTGGAGTTATTTATTTTATTTTAGTAGGTCATTTTACGACGCTTTATCAACATCTAAGGTTATTTAGCGTCTGAATGAGATGAAGGTGATAATGCCGGTGAAATGAATCCGGGGTCCAGCACCGAAAGTTAACCGGCATTTGCTCATATTGGGTTGAGGGAAAACCGCGGAAAAAACCTCAACCAGGTAACTTGCTCCAACCGGGAATCGAACCCGGGCCACCTGGTTTCGCGGACAGACGTGCAAACCGTTACTCCACAGGTGTGCACTCGAAGTGTAGAAGTGTGATTCACTTGTTCATTCCATTCCAGGTGACAATCCATACAAATGCCAAGGTTCTTCACAGTCGAGCTGTATGGAATAGTAGTATTATTTACTATTAGCCTATCGGTGGCAAATTTTGTTTGTCACACTTAGATCTTTGATGTTCTATTAAGATAGCCTGCGATTTACTTGCATTTAAATTAAGTCCGTGCGTTTTCGACCATAAGGATATAGATTTCAAGTCATCACTAACTTTAGTTACAGCGTCATTTATGTAGTTAGGTCGAGTATACAGATAGATTGTCATGGTTGTGAGTTCTACTGTATTGTTTGAAATAAGCATAATGTGAAAAAAAAAATGTTAATGGCCTATGAATGAACATGTCAACGAACCAATTATTACTACTGGATCAAGAAATAAATTGTTTGTGCTCTCTTTTACTTGAGCGAGGTGAATGTATGAAATTTCGAAAAATCTCGCTGGCGTAGCACATACAACAACTCGCACAGCCGCCATGACAGCCCTTGGACTTTCCAGCAGTTTTGTTCCCATTTCGCTGCAGCGTGACGTGATTGATGTCCACCGATCCGATAGATTCGGAGTACGCTGTAATGTACTCGTAAAATAGATGATGTTGATAAAATGAAAGAGAAACGGGAGAATCCCAGGAAAAAAAGTTAACCTCCAATTATGCTCACTACAATCCCGCACTCCGTCACTGACTACTACTACATTCATTCATAGTGTTCTGCCAAAGGACAGGTCTTTCACTGCAAACTCAGCATTTTCCAATCTTTTCTATTTTCCGTCTTCCTCTGAGTCTCCGCATACGGTCCATGTATCTTGGTGCTGTCTATCATCTCATATCTTCTACTGCCCCGAACATTTTTCCCGTTCACCATTCTTTTCAGTGCATTCTTCAATAGGCAGTTTCTTCTTAGCCAGTGACCAAGGCAATTCCTTTTTATCTTCCTTATCAGTAGGGCCGTGACATCGGTATATCTGTATTAATCTGAGGTGGACATACGACGCCGGACAGAATGTAGTCGACATGTTTCAAGTACAGGCAGCGGAAGCGAATTTGACACACGCCTAAGCAAGCACGTTCCGTGTTTTGTATATGATTATTGCGTATTATAAAATAAGACAATACAATTATTGTATAATAAGGGCTAATATCGGAAAGGTCTAAAATACTGGTGAGGTTGAGAAATCATACTTAAATTTTCACAAATGTTGTAAAACATAAGTCTGAAAATATGTTTTTTTTTATATTTGGAGTTTTGCATTACAGTTTTTGAAAGCCGAAAACTTATGGCGTACAATTTTGCTTTCTCTAAATTTAACTTTTACATTAATTTATTTATGACATCAATTTCGTACCTTACTTTTCTTGCATGTTGTTTGCCTGGTTTCGGTTGCTGCTGCAATAAACAACAACATTCATTTTCAAATTTTCAAATGAAAATGACCGCCGAGTGTCGGATAGTATAACCTTGTATGAGGAAAAACTGCGTTCAACATCGGCTGAAACTATGGACGCATATGTAAAATATTTCATATTATCAATTTCATTTCTACATCACACAGTAATACAAAAAACCGTGGTTTCAATTCATTATGCAAAATTGCAAATGTTTTATCAGATGACAAGTGCGATTGTTATAAACTTGATGTAGAAATGAAACTGATAATGTGAAATATTTTACATATGCACCCTTGATTCATCCGATGTAGAACGCAGTTTTTCCTCATGCAAGGTTATACTACCCGATACTCGGCGGTCATTTTCATTTGAAACTTTGAAAATGAATGTTGTTGTTTATTGCAGCAACAATCGAAAATAAGCGAACAACATGCAAGAAAAGTAAGGTAAGGAATAGATGTGATAAATAAATTACTGTAACAGTTAAATATAGGGAAAGCAATATTGTATGCCATATACATTTTCGGCATTCTATAATTGCAATAAAACACTAAATATAAAGAAAAACATCTTTTCAGACTTATGCTTTACCACTTTGTAGCAATTTAAGTATGATTTCCAACAATTATTCTCAACTTCACCAGCATTTTAGGCCTTTCCCATATTAATCCTTATTATACAATGATTGTATTGTCTTGATTTCATAATACGCAATAATCGTGTAAAAACATGGAACGTGCTTACTTAGGCGTGTGTCAAATTCGCTTCCGCGGTCTGTACTTGAAACGCCGACTACATTCTGACCGGCGTCTTATGTTCACCTCAGACTAATACAAATATACCGATGTCACAGCCCTACTTATCAGATTCAGCATTATTCTTTCTTCACTCACTCTTTCTAGCACAGCTTCGTTTCCTATTGTCAGTCCATTTCATACGCTCCATTCTTCTTCATATCCACATGACAAGTGCTTCTAGTCGTTTCTCTTCACTTCGTCGTAATTTCCAGGTTCGTGACCGAGAAAATGCCACACTCCACACAAAGCACATAACTAGTCTCTTCCTTAGTTATTTTTCCAGAGATTCGCAGAAAATGCTCCTTTTTCTGTTAAAAGCTTCCTTTTCCATTGTTATCCTGCTTTTGACTTCCAGACAGTAGCTCATGTTACCACTTATACTACATCACAGCTATTTGAAGCTGTCCACTTGCTCTACTGCCTCACTAGACGGTGTATAATACAGTCTGTGCGTATATGTATATATAATAATATATTGTATAGCCTATATGCAAGAGCTGAGTATGTGTAATGTGACACAGACATGTGGAAGTTGATGCTCCAAGTTCGAAACTCGCCGCATAATGCAGACACAGCAACAGCAAGTCAGACAAATGTAACATGACCGCGCTGCTGTGTGAAGCCAAACAAACGGACAGACGGTGGGCATTAGCTCGGGTAATCCCATGCTTTTAACAGAGAGCTGCTTGGCGTAGTGCCTAAGCTTAATACGGCAGGGGTTACAGCGACTTGTTTGGATGTGTTCAGGAGTTTATCCTAAAAACCAATACATTAGACACATGTACAGTCAGTTTCAAAAGAAAATAGATCACTATTTACGTAACTTGCATTACTAATAGTGTAAATCCAACATCAAGCATATACTTTGACGATAATTAGTTCTTTAAAATGAACGGCATACAAGAACAATTGGTGCACAATTAACCGAATGGTTTAGAGCAGTGGTTTTGAACCGAGATTCGGTATTTCTAACATCTACGTGCAATTTATGTGTGTATGTATGTATTTACTCACACTGCAAATGGATAAATACTCTGTGGCAGTGGTAACTACTTACACTCAATAATTACATTATAATATTAATAAAATAATAATAGCAATATATAATAATATTAACAAGGATCATCCTAAGCACAATCACTTAATATAATTAATTAAAGTAAATCTAATTTATATCTTAATCCTAAGTTCGAACTTAAAACCACGAGTATATATGATATATGTTCATACTTGTATAAGTACCTTTCAGCACTACACTCATTCCACCATCAATTCACTCACTGCACTGGAACTATGAAACATTTCACTGACACTATCCTGATTTCACTAACACTTCAAAAATATTTCACTGTTCAAATACTTTGCACTACCACTATAAACTATAAAACTTCACTGACACAACATACTTCACAGACACAACACACTTCTTCACTTATACAACATTTCAAATAACAAAACATCAATTACACCCTTATTATTCCTTACAATTATACTTACTATATTAACCTCAAATCGCTAGCCTAGACCCATTACAAGCAATTTAGGACGTTCACTATAACTCACACCCTTTCACTATAAATCTATCTCATTTATCTGCCACTATAACTCTCAGAATTTACTTTTAAGCTCACTGCGCTTTCACTACACACTGCACACCCTATATAAATCACTGGAGATTCACTACGTTTCTCTACTTACTCACTATACTTGTAAGACAACAAAACAATGTGCATAATATATTACTGTCTATTAGTAAAGTCCTTAAGCCTATTTTTAAATACACTTTTGGTTATTGGTAACGCCTTTAGTAAGTCTGCAATTAGAGCATTCCAGTCCCTGATAGTACGATTGAGAAAAGAAAACTTTCCAGTGTCCGTCCTCTGTCTTCTTTCCCTCAATTTATGTGAGTGGTCGTTCCTTGAAGAGTAATTTGGCGGCTGCAACCTATTCTTTATTTCTCTCCAGGCAGGCTCACCTCTGTATGTTTTGTACATTGCGCATAATCGAATTCGCGTTCTCCTGTCCGTGAGCGTGTCCCATTTTAATGTTAGATTATTACGACAACGCTTGAGAGTCCGGTTTAGACTCTTTTCCAATGTTTTAATATGATCTAATCTGTAAGAATCCCAACATGCAGCACCATATTTCATTACTGGACGAATTACTGACTTATATGCAATCTCTTTGGATTTATCAGAACCTTTTCTAAGTATCCTCATCACAAAAGTGTAACGCTCTCCATGCTTTCCCCGCTGTGTCAGTAACGTGTTCCCCCAGCCGAGATCGCTGCTAAAAAATTATTCCAAGGAACAGTTTTACATTTGTTAACTTCCGGATGTACATTTATTAACTTGTTATAATGAAGAAAATTCCTATGAGACAGATTTTCTCCGGGAATCAATCCCGACACTGCTGAAATTGAGCTTGAAATGCAAGCATTTGAGTCGCAGAGCATCACTATTGGATCTATATACACATTTTTGCGCTGGAATGTATAATATGGAAGAAACAATAACCTCCGTATTACTCCGTTAGCTGAGCATAGTCGGCAACAAATTTCGAATAAATATCGTGGTCGTTATTTTGTCATTTACAGCGGACTAGCGCAGCAGTGCTTCTAATCTCGCCGAATCCTGACTCGGAACTTTGCCTGCCACAAGTGGAATTTAACGCGTACGGTATGAAAATGTTCTTAATTAAAAAACGCAAAAAATCTAAAAACAGGACCACATTTACATGTGTAAAATAGAGCAAAAGAAGATCGTTATTAACACAGAATGAGAGCTTGGGACGACGTAAGTTACATTACACTAGAGATTAACAGTTTAAACTTCGAGCTTGCGCATTACTTCTGGGGGAATTCAATTAGTCTACACGCAAAACTCTAGTCTAAACGAATTATCTCGTGCAGATCGAAACCACGGCTACATATAGAACAAACAGTTAATGTGTTTAATTGTTATAAAACGTGTGTTACATGAAATATTCAAAATCACTGTATGAAAATAAAGATTTTTTTCTACGTATATAACTCCGATTTTCCAGGACTGAAGCGCCAGTTCGATAATAATCCCCTTATAAATTAATTGTAAATATCGAGGTTTAAAAATAGCGAAGGGGATTTTTATGAATGTATAATCGCATTTTATATACGCATTAAAGCGTAATATGATAACGACACAGGCCGATCTCATTATTAATTAATGCATATCGATATAGTAAAACCTCGCCAATTCGAACTCCAGTATTCCGAAATTTCTGTTAATCCAAAGGGAGGAAAAGAAAAACTTAACGACAGTTTGAAAAAAAAACTCGCCACATTGCGACAATTGTTTGAAGAGTGAAGGAAAACGACAATAATAACCTAATTCTCAAATTTAAGGGGTTAGGTACAGCTTACAGCAGTAAAATTTTGGAAACGTTCAACATTTTTTCCCTCCATTATATTGTACAATAGTGAAAATTAGTACCGGTACGAGTAAAACATGTCTTTCTGCTATATAAAAAAATATTTTTACGATTTAAAAAATTAATTACATAATTACACTTTTTTTTTTCAAAATTCAGTTCATTGTGCAGTGATGAAGCGTTTTCCACATAACTCAAAAACTATCCAACATTCTGTGATGAAATTTTTGTGTGTATTTATGCTTTTCATATCTACAATATGATACAAGATCACTTCTCTTCCTTTGATAGATTGTCTGATAAAAAATAAATTCATTTAAAAATGGTCAAATATAAGTATTTTCTTCTAACAAAAAATAAAAAAATATATAATTTATTAAGGAATGTAGTTGAAAAAACATGATATTGTAAACATGAGTTTCAGCAATAATATAAAAGAGAGAGAACATGAAAAAGTTAACAAGTTTATGAGTTATGAAGGAAACGCTTCATCACTGCACAGTAAACCGCCATCATTTTTAATTAAAAGAAAATTAAATCGTAAAAAAAAATATATATATATATATATATATATTTTCATATAACAGAAGGACAGTGTTTAATATACCAAGTTTCATTATTGTACAAGATGCAGTAATGGAGAAAAAAATGTTGAATATTTCCAAACATTTTACTGCTGTAGGCTGTACCTAACCCCTTAACCTTCTACTCAGATTCGGATCGAAATTTTTACATATCGACAGTGTTGAACAGCAACCTTGTATGTAAAAAAAAAAATGAACGAAATTAGATTGCACTTGATTTATATCAAAGAAGACTTCCAGAATATTCTGCACACACATTTTATGTCAAGGCATAGATACAAACTTCACAAGAAGATATTTAAATATATTCTTATATCAGACATTTGTTTGTTATCAAGATATTAAAATGTTTTGTTTTTGCTCATCTGTAATTTTTTTTTGACAAAAGAGATTGCTTTATCACCATCGTTACAAACAGGAGAACAAACAAATAGCCACAGCACTACAATCCACCGTTGTGGAGTAACGGTTAGCACGCCCGACAGTGGAATGAGCGGGCCCGGGTTCAAATCCCGGTTGATACAAGTTACCTGGTTGAGGTTTTTCCGGGGTTTTCCCTCAACCCATTAAGAGCAAACTGTCGTTGATCCTGCAGTAACTCCTAAATGAAATATTTATCGATGTTCAGATTTTTGCTCTATTAAATAACTTAAATAGTGATACAGCAAATAACAAAATGTCCTATATTTAATTATACTTCTTCGTTTCGAAAATGTAAGAATTCACAGTCTCCTATGTACGGCCGCCATAGGGTGAATAAATGCGGTTTTTTCCTTCCTACTGATTTTTTTTTTTATTTTGCGCATAGGAGTTATTGCAGGAACAACGACGAAATCTGGGTAACTTTCGGCGCTCTACCCCGAACTTATTTCTCTGGCATTATCATCTTCATCTCATTCAGACGCTAGATAACCACAGTAGTTGATAAAAGCGTCGTAAAATAACCAATTAAAAATACGTAAAAAAGGCAAAAACACGATATGCACTGCAGGGTATTAAATTAAAATAAAAAGACAAAATGAGCTTTGTGTTGAGAGTATATCAACATGAAGAAATGCATTCGAAAATAGATTTCAGATACGCCTAATGCAAATATTTGTTAATCCGAACAGGCTCGGGCCCCAATTAGTTTGGATTAGAGAGGTTCGACTGTATTATATTCCAGTACAATACACGAATTATGCATGACTGATCGTTAACGCAAATATATCAGCTATGCATGGGCTGGATGTTTCCACTACATAATAGGAAAATACTGATAAATTATGGAAGTGTAATTTTAGTTATGACTAAAGAAAAACAAAAGAATTGCAAACAGGAGGACGGACATTTTCAGACATTGCGAGATGTGTAGAAGTTTCAGTAATATACATAATATAAAAAATATAAAGACTTGCTTGCCAGCTGATCCCGAGCTGCGTTCGGGGTTGGGTTAGATTCCCGCTTGGGCTGATATTCCTGATTGGGTTTTTCCGGAGTTTTCCCCAAACCCAAATGTAAATGTCAGGTACCCTATGGCGAATCATCAGCTTCACCTCTTCTCCCCAAAAAAGTTATATAAACTTTATTTGTTCTGCGTCTTAAAGCTTCAATGCTAAGATTTATGGAGTACAATAAATTAAATAAACACGGAAAAAGATATACACTCACCGATACAAAAAGCGAAACACTTCAATATTCCTCCATTTTATTATAAGATTTAAGTTAATGCTATTGGTAACCATACCTGCCAAAAATATTATCATTGTCACAGTAATATACTAACATTTTACCAAATTTTCGTTTAATTAACAGTGCAAATATTGTTTTTTATTCGCAAAAATACAGCCATCTGTATGAAACCCGAAATAAAAAAACTGAACTAGGCCCTATTTCGCTTTTTTGTATCGATCAATGTATATAATTAAGAAAGTCAGAATAGAAGAAATGCGAAAAGGAAGTGAAATATAGAGAGGAGTACGACAAGGATGCTCTTCATCATTTACCCTGTTCAACATCTACTTGAGGATTTAGTGAAGAATTGTTCTCAGAACATGGGAGGAGTGATAGTAGGAGGAAGAAAAATAAAGTATATAAGATTTGCTGATGATATGGCGTTGTTAGCAGAAGAGGAGACGATACTAAGGGATATGCTACTAGAGCTAAATTACAGCTGTGAGCAGTATGGAATGAAGATAAATGCCAACAAGACGAACACCATGGTAGTAGGAAGAAAAGTAAAGAAGGTACACTTGCGAATTCTAAATGAGGCAGTACAACAAGTGGACAGCTTCATATACTTGGGGTGTACTATAATTAGTAATATGAGCTGCTGTCAGGAAGTCAAAAGAACAGCAATGACAAAGGAAGCTTTTAATAGAAAAAGGAGCATCTTCTCCGGCACCGGAACAAGTAAGTAATCACTTAGTGATTCAAGACGGCGCTCATTCCGACGGATCCCGACCACTTAGTCACTCGTAATGAGTGCACCTCTGTACATAGTGTGTTGGACATTGTGCCACTGTCACATATTCCGTGACACAGTATGTGAGGGTAGACCACCTAAGGGAAAACTGAGAGGTAGAACTTAAACTGAGAGGGATTCAATCCGGCATCGGAACTGGAATCTGGTATGGCTTAGTGGATAAAGCGTCAAAATGTAGAGCTGAAAACCTGGGTTCGAGTCCCGGTGCCGGAGAGAATTTTTCTCTGCTCTACCCATCATTCATCATACTGAATTTTAAAGTTACGTATTGCTGTGAAAAATCTAAGAATCATTAAAATTTCTGCAAATTCTGTTAAAGATGTTTTATCTGCACTATAAGTTCCAAATTAGAGTTATTCTAACTGGATTTTTCATAGCAATAAGCTCTAAAATCCAGTTTTCTCAAAATTCTAAATTTTGAGTGGTTTCCATTTTCAACTGGCTCGTCGATATAGCCTAATGGTCGTTGAAAAACTTTTAGGACTCTTCTTGTTCAACATTGTGAATACTGAAATATCACTTCTGAGCAGATAACGCTTAATCGCCTATCAAAACTAACAGGTGATGGCAATCACAAGATTACAACACAGACGTAAACTAGACATGATCGATACATTTTACCTGAAAGTACACATTGTTCTATATATCGTAAATTTAAGGTAGAAACAGTTCTGCTTCACTTCCTTTCCAAATGAAATTACCGCTTTTAAAAGTCCATCTTCACAAATATGATCCTTGGATATGTAAGAGGAAACATTGTTAGTACACGAAGTTGAGAAAAACTAATCACAAATATCATACTCAGGGAAACAGTATGCTCTTAAGAATTCGTTGTACTGTAGGAAGAACTCAGAAAGACTTTGATAGAACTTTAGTTGAATTATGGAAATATGCCTTTTTGTTCCTTAATTTTCTCTCAAGTTTGTCGACCGGCTCGGCGCATTAGTTCGTGAACGGGAGGGAGCGATCCTTTAACACGGTTTAACAAGCTGGTACGCGCTTGCATTGATAATTACACACTTTCCTTACTTACAGCATCTCGAGTGATTTGTGTGCCCGGAATAACGATCAGTGTCTCACAACTTCGGCCTAAGATACTACTTGTACAAGTTGTAAGTGCGGAGTGGAACCATTAACACACCCCTCAACCCATCTCTCTCGCGGTACTTCATTCCAAAACTTGTTATAGGGTTGCCAACCAACTAGCAGAAACTTCCCCGAAATCACTCTCGAAAGACTTGTATACTCCGGTCAACAGAGCAAATACTGCCGATAAAACTAAATCAGTTTTTCGACCTCCTAAGTAAAAATAAGGTATCATGGCTCAAGTGATCAAATGCAGCGAATCAGCATGAGAAGATGTCAGAGAATGCTGGGTAAGTATCGGTGCTGGACTTCGGATTCATTTCACTGGAATTATCACCTTCATTTCATTCAGACGCTAAATAATGAATGAATGAAGTTCATTTAATGATACGCAATAAATTGTACAAACTCATGTGCACAAGATCCTTCGCACGAGCCCGTATGGCCATTCGTGTTATAACTATGCACAGTTTGAATCTTCAAAGAAAACAAAAATAATACTACTACTACTAATAATAAAATAGTAAAACAACAGTTATTATTACTACCGTTATCATTATCACAATTACAACTTATCTAACTTCATATCAAATTTCACAAAAATAATAAAAATAAAATAAATGTATGATATGAAAGGGGGGGAAAACACAGTGAAACATATTATATAAACAATTCAATTCAATTACTTATTGAAACTACAACAAATAATCTAAATAATAAATATAAAGGTAATACATAAAAAACATACACACGCAATAAAAAACGAATAGAAAAATGACAATAAATACAAAAAGAACATTATCCCCTAATTACCTCATTGGCTCAGTGTTGATCCTACTCATTACAACACTCATAAATAACTCTTTCCCTTATTTCCTCGGCTCCCTCCTCCTCGGCCAGTTCCACCCTCAACTGTCGAACTTTTGCAAAAAAATTTACCACACTGTCACAGAATTTATAGTTATTTAATATAACGCATGTTGCCAAGTGCTCCCTACTAGATGTAATGAAGAACTCTGGCAGGAATCGTTTCCTCAGAGCTTCTGTGGCTTCACACTCCGATAAAATAATATGGTGTGATGTCTCGCCTCTACCACAAGGAGGACATATTCTCGCCCCCTCTTCGTTGACGATTTTAAGTGCCCTCCAGGTTCCTCTAGACGAAACCAGATTAAGCCCAGTCTACCTTCTCTGCTTCCCCCATAGAGGTATAATTCGGTTCCCAATTTGTTTTGATCATCGATTGGATCCTCCAGAGCAACCTTATCCCTACATTCCCCTTCTGTTATTTGCCTGTCTATATCCTTCAGGCGTTTCTTGACTTTCCGCCAGACATTTCGCTTGTTCCTGGAATCTTCCCCGATTATAAATCCCATGCCTATTTCTTTCAACCCTCTGCGTAATCTACCTGCCCAGGTTACTTGGTCTCTAGACGCTAAATAACGTGAGATGGTGATACAGCGTCGTCAAATAACCCACTAAAAATAAAAATAAAATAAAACAAGACGGTTTCTCTACAGTGTTGTATTTCCCATGTAAAGAGAGGTGTTCCGCGTGTTTTTTCATAACACACTGTTCCTGAATTACTGTTCGTTTTAAATGTCCACGTTACGTAATTTCGAGTGAAATGTTCTCTATGCTTACCAGCAAATTATGTCCTTTATAACACGGAACTCGATTTAAGTCTTTCAATAAGACGGTACCATTATAAATCTCTACTTTAGGTAATTTCGAGTTCCGTGTTATAAAGGGCATATAGGCCTAACAACAATGCTCTGATCTTAAGAATCTATGAAAGAACAAATCCATACCGCGACACTCCATGAAGAGTCAATTCCCACCATTCGACTGCTGGTCTCACGTCCACATGCCACAGCAGAAGTGAACGATCATCTTCATAACGAAAACAAATAGGCAGTAAACATTGAGTTTTCCACCTGCATAATTATTTTTCGAATTCCTTTACAGGATAGGCCACGCATGTTCAGCGCGGGCATTTATAGCCTTTAAATAAGGTGTAGCAGTGACGTAGAATCTCAGAATCGCATGTAGACCCATGCTTATAAGAAATGCTGGGCCGGGCCGGGATCGAACCCGTACAGGAGGTCAGCACTATACCGAGTGTGCCACCCTGGGCGACGTCAACCATTTATCTAATTAAAGTAGGACTATTATTCTTTTGCAAAGATTCGGAGAAATACTGGATGATTCACGAGGATTTACCACCACTTACGGAGCTTATTTTCGAAGATATTCTGAGCAAAAAATGTCATATAAACATGTGTTATAATCTCAATATTTTCAGAGTTACACTAATTTGAAGTTATATGTAAAATACCATTAAGTTTTAAGAGTAAAAGAATGTTACAGATAAAGAATGAACTATTCAGGAGTGTTATTTCTTTAACTATCTAGTATTCTGAAGCTAAAAATGTATTATGAATTCCATAGTTGCTTCGCAGAGAATTTATTTTTATTTTTAACTACAGCATTACATTTTCTTACGCATTTATCACAACAATTGTTACAAATCACGGCACTCTTATGAATTCCTTAAGACTGTACATTAGGATGCATAATTACGAGTAAATTGTAAAGAATCAAGTTGCTAAAGTCGTATAATTTGTAACAATTTTTTTTATAAATGTGTAGGAATGATGTAATTTTTAGTTAAAAATTCGAAAAAAAAATCTGTACAAAGCAATTAACAACAAATTTTTAGCTGCAGAACACTAACTAATTAAAGAAAAGATATACTTCTCAATAGTTCATTCTGTATTTGTAGTATTCTTTTACCCTTAAAACTACACGAAAAAGGTATTTTACTAACAACTTCAATTTAGTGTAACTCTGAAAATATTGAGATAAGGACACACGACTCCCAAAATAAGATCCGTGGCGGTAAATTTTTGTGAATCACCCTGTATATAACATAGTAATAGGAATATACTGCTCACAACATTTTCAGGAACATTTATACTTAATGAATTACTGTGGCATAATATTGTTTCATACTGTACATTTAAAACCCTAAAATATTATGAGTAAGAAAAATCTAGGTAGCTGAATAAACATTACAATGGCTACCGAGCATATTGTACATGCAAATATTCTCTATGGAATACACTGGGCATAAATATGTTAAGTATATTCAGTTCGAAAAATAATAATTTTTAAAAATTTATTTTCTTTTAGTAGGCTAGTCATACGTTAGTTTCAAAATATTATTGACTGGAGAAACACAAGTTCTGTATTCCGCGAGTGTACAGTTGACCTCGCCGCATGTAGACCAAGAGAGTTTCCTGGGAGAAACTTGCCCACAAACTCAGCCTTGCACCTCACACCAGAAATTACCCCAGCCCTTTCAAGGCCTAACACACCCTGAGAATGCCCAATCAATTTCGTACGTGGTGTCTCCCCAACGAGCGAGTTAGCTGGAGAAATATGACGATCAAGGAGAAATCTCTGCTCTTAGCTCCATGGTTACGACGCGTGCGTCCCAACGGGGTCGCCACGAATATCTAGAGTTCAAGTCCAGCTTCAAATCTAATATATAGGATGGGAAGCCATTAAAAACCCGGTTTCAGATAATGCGCATATCATTCAGTGGCTACCACGGTGCCATTGCATCCGAGACTCGAGTCTTTACATGCGGCCGACGGAGATGGATTTTAAGAACCATCAAATTGTTTATATTGTACATTCGCTCTGAGAAAAACCAGGGGGTGGAGGTTGAATGGAGAAGGCCACCAAAGTTACTACTGCTGTTTCCTTCGTTCCGCGCAGAGGTAATAGTTACCAGTTCTGTAACGACTTGGAGTGTACGTAGTTTGCATTATTTGTTTAGTTTTATTAGTGTACATTAAAATTAGTGAAATGTGTGGCGACCATGGAGTCTGTTGAAGAGAGTGCACAACATAGTGATGACAATAATTGTAATGTTCGTGCTTCTCCTGTTGGAAGAGATCATTCATTAGGGAGGCAAGCTGCATATATTATAAAAAAATGTATAGGCCTACTCATTTACAGTGAAGAAGGCAAATGTGATTCACGAATTGCTAAAACTGTTTCAAGATCATTAGCGAAGAAAATAACCTATCAACATAACCTAAAAAGAAAACTCAGATTGCATTACAAACAGTTATGAAATTCAAGAAATTTGATGATTTCGAACGTGATATAATGCGACGCGCCATTTATGAATGTTACAAAAACCACATATCCCTGAAATTGGACATCATTTTAAGGGCAGTGCAAGAAAAATTAATTGTTATAGGTTATAAGCCTACTATTCTAAAATTTGTGAAATTCACAAATTTATTATGTTAACTGTATACAAGAATAAAACTATTATTATAGATTCAAACAAATATACTTTTTCATATTTAAAAAAAAATGGGTCTGAAAGATCCAACCCCTGCAGTTACGTAGGCCTAACTTTCCATGACCCATACCCTGGCGGGTTAAATAGTAATATGAATAATAACACTTATAACACTAATAATAATAATAATAATAATAATAATAATAATAATAATAATAATAATAGCTTAATAAAATGACAAATGTTAGTAGTGAAAATAAACATATCGTAAGTTGGACGTTTAAGTGACGTACTCTAGTCGATGTAGCAACGCTGCTTCCTTAGTCGCGTGTCGAGTTGCGTAAAATAACTTCAGTAGCTTACTCACTTATTGCACTCCTTCCCCTGGTTTTTCTCCGAGCGAACGTACAATATACATTTCTTGCGAAACTATTGGTCCCATCTCGTAAATTTACAAACTGTGAACGCTAAACGAGAGGGTTCTAGGAAAAATTTACTGGTAGTCTCTTGAATATCAAAATTAAACTCTCGTGGTCGGCATTCTAGCTTACATTCTACCATATAAATTAATAAATTTTACAACTCGGGCGCTTTAACATCTAGAAATCGACACACCAGGGTAGCAGAGAAGAGAAATGTGGCACCACATCACATGCTATTCGCTGTCACAAGACAAAATCTATTGGTTACTCTAGAGGCTTTCGGTTAATGGATGTATAAAGGTCATTCGTTACCTCATGAAACCTACCAGCGCGTGAGAGGAAGGAAAATGTGGACATGAAAGCTTCCCTCCCTCGCAACGCTTCCACTTGTAGCTAGCTAGCTCACTTACCCTTACCATGAGGTTATTACTATAAGCTACGGTGCACGAATGAATTTGGTTTCACGAAATAAGGAATGGTCTTATAATAAGTTAAAATGCTTAATTAGGCATTTACTAACAGTGGTATAGCCAGGAATTTAAGCTGTAGGGTCAAGTTTTGGAAGAATCACCTTGGAAATTTTGTCCATAACTTACGTGCAACACAAGCTTATTTAGGTTAATAATTGTTATTGTTTAATACTATGAAATATTTAAATTTAAATCAAATTTTTGGGTTTCCAAAAGTACAAAGCAAAATCCATTCTCCACTGTTACAGAATGAATCAAAAGACGTCGACCCTAAATACATTAATCTATCTATTGTGTTTATAACGGTAGCTTCATAATTTATTTGAAAATCATTAGTCCATAAATAACAACTTGTCAGCATAAATATAAAAGATTGTTTTTTATTTTAAATATTGTTCATTATCGGTAAATAGTCAAATAATATTATAGGATTAAAGTATAATATAAATAAACGCATCTTGCTCACCCAGTAGAGCAATCCAAGTGAAAATTGAACATATGACTACATTTCACAGTGCTAGGGTTTTCCTCTGGGTTCTCCCGTTTTTCAATATTAGGCATCTACATCATTCCGTCAACATTTCTCCATTTCGTGTTCATCCTATAGCATTTCCCGAACGCCGACTAGCAACGAACGGAAGTGGCTTCTCTAGGAACGAGTGGGGAGGCTTGCTCGAAACTTGGATACGCAGCGACACTTAGTGTAGTCAGCCAGTGTGGGTTTTGGAATGCGCCTAGCTTAAGGGTTGGCGCAACAGATCTTGAAAAGTTGCAGTGCTGGATCATAGTGCCCCAAAAATTCCATTCCATTCTATAGCCAGAGTTGTAGTCTGTGTTATGATAGTGCACAATAAACTTATCCTAACAACATGGACCGATACTTCTGGCAGAAATAATAGTCTACCAATGCTTCGGCAGACAACTATTCTCCATCTCAAACGGCTCCAAATGTCCTGACCTATATTCCCATGACGGTTTATTTACAATGTTTCTGAAACGCGGATACTGTTACCAGGCACATAAAGGTCCTTTCATTTAAAGAAACTTGCCTACCTGCAGGGATTAGCACTTTTACAATGACATAGCTCTAAAAGAAGGCTTCAGCAGACATGCATTCGCTATCTCAAACTGCTTCAAATGCCCTGCCCTATAAACACACGAAAGGTTTTTACAATGTCTTTCAAACACCCTGTGTAGCCAGAGCTTTAAAATATGGACCAAGATTGAAGACCGGCTACGAACACACTATGAATACTCATATTGCATTCAAAATGGCGGCCGCCCTACAAAACAAGAAAGTAAGGTCTATACAAACTTGAGACCATGTTAAAGTTTTGCTTCTTTATTGATATAAATCGTTATGGATTACATTCGTGGGAGTACAATGAAAATTAGGAATAGGTGGTTTCGTAATTGTATTTTTAAGCAGCAGCGAGCTGAACGATCTGACAGCACCCTGCATGACCCTGCAAACTAATCAAAACCGCTTGTTATAGTTCAGATCGTCACGCCGCTTCGGACGTAAATGAAAATTAATGGTTGTGCGTTATTCAAAATCTCATTTGATCCACGAGGTAATGCCCCTCTCTCCCCTTCATGATATCACGCTAACAGAAATGAAATTTAATTATGTAGCCGGCCCATGTGCATCCTCGTGTTGTGTACTTTTAAGTGTTTGTACTGCTAATTCGCCATAGTTACTCCGAATGACCAAAAGATAGTCACGCAGATCAGCAGGTAATAGCTCTGAATACCATAGTGAGGCTGTGATAATATAATTGCAGCCCTATTATTGTTCGTGATGTGACAGCTAAATCTGTAAACCTTTCATCTGCGTGTATATGGCGCTTATAGCAGTGTTTTGTTTCATAATGTTTCCTTGCACGGATCGTGTTGTCATGTTTACCGAAAAGCCTAGCATTATCGAGGAATCTGAAACACAAACATCGCTATAGTTCAAATCTTGCATATCTAATCTGCACCTGAACTTATAAAATAACGGGATTGACACAATTCGCCACTTAAAAAAACATATTTATTTGCATATGTGCTTACGGAGATGGCGAAGAACATCCTTCTGTATGTAGGTGTACAGCCAGTGCCAGCGTTTTTGACGCGTGTCCTTGAATAAAAACCCGGTCTGTGAACACTTGTAGCCAGGGCAGCTGAGAACTGTACCACTCAACACGTCTCGTCAGCAATCTACCAATCACAATTGTCAGTCTTATTCCCCACAGACTGCGTTAAAGGCAAGACACTGACACTTTGCGTTTCTGGGATGTGTCCTTGAGTACACTATTCCGTCAATGGTCAATCTGCCAATCACAGTTGTCAGCTTTCTCGCCCACAGACTGTGACAAAAATGAAATACTCGCTCTCAACGTTCCCATTACTTATTTCACGTGCCAGAAACGGTGACTTTGATTATACACCTTTTAAACATACTCACCAGGAGAATAGTGGAAAACTCTACCTACTAATATCTCTTTTATCCGAAAATACTATCGAGATTACTAAACATAATCAGGTCTGTAACATTCACTAGATATCACAGATAATCCATAATTCTTGAAAGATGCCAGTTAACGGCCTGAGATATTTCGTCCGTCTTTCTACGAAACCGTATTTTTGTAACCAGAACTATGACATGAAGAGAGCAAAGGGAAATACAGAGTGTTGTTCAATTAAATATGTAACGTTGGAGGATTCCCAGAAAACCTCTAACCTCTTATCTGGTGCAGCACAAGTACCATTCCAATCTGCGCACGTGAAAGAAGCCAAATAAATCCGCATTCTAGAACCACGATACTATAGCCTATGTATTGATAACTGTGTTAATAGATAAATATTACAATTTTATAGAGATGACTGATACTGGTTGTTCGGGTGCTAAGAACTGACCACTGTAAACAACTGAAGTTTTATAAAACTTTCATTACTTCGACAATTGGGTAAATATAATTCACTGAAACATGTATTAAAACAGTGATTTGATTCAAGTATGAAAACTATAGAAGACATTTGTGTGTTGAAAATGTAACAAATACGATAACGTTTAATAGTTATTTACGTTACAAGACAGTTGTGTAGAACTTAATATGCGAGGATGGAATTTAACTACACGAGCGACAGCGAGTTTAGTTATCCATGTGAGCTTGTTGAGTTCGTCGTGTATTGTACAACGCTTTATGTTATTTTGAATGGTATATCTTAAGAGAAAATAAGTTGATAATTGTATTTTGCATGTTACTGGAACAGAAATTATTGAGAATTTTTAGATAAAATAACAATTGAGAAACGTCTTAATCAAATACTATGATAGGGAAACATCATAATCGGTTATTACGGTAGGAAAATAAAACAAAAGTGTTTGCTACAATTGGTTCTGTCAAATTAGGCTACTTGTAGAAATGGATTGCATTGAAATTTCTAACGAAATATTGGTAGAAGCAGAAAAAACAAGCCAAAGAGTTATACCAGGAAAATCGCGAGATCGATATTATAAGGAGCTGTCACTATTTAATGAATGGCGAAAAAAGAAGGTGGTGAGATGTTAAATGAAACGGTTGTGTAGTCCGTTAAGTATAAAATAAAAGATGCTAGCCCGTTAAGTCGTACTTCACTTACATATATGCTCCTCTTTTAAACAATCTTTACGATTCAAAATACAATTAACTTACAGTAAAACAAAGAAGTACAGCGCTGAGTGCATTGTGAACTTCTCTAAGGCTCGTGTTTTGATTTGGCTCCACATAGGCTACATTTGTGAGCAAACGTTTCCTTTCATGAATGTTATTAAGAATAATTTACGTTCAACTATTCAAAATGTGTTGATGGGCCATTGCTTGGCCCGTGGGCCAAGGATTGGTCACCCTTCACTATGGGGAAACTGCTATTGTTACTGTTACTACTACTATTCTGATTTTAATTAAATTCTATAATGTTCCACATAACTTCTAATATCATACATAATTTCATATTACACATATCACTGCATTTCATATTATATCATAAGATATGGTATAGTATATAGGGTGTAAAGAGTATAAGTGCCATTATTTTAAGTGACTGATTATTCATGTCATAAGGAAGAAAAAAATGTCTTCACTTTTTTTTCTAATTGCAATATTTAACTAATTATTAAAGTTTACAATATTAGACGTTTGGCAACGTTGTTGGATGGGGAGGAGAGAGTTGTACACAGTACAGCTGAAGCGGGAACAGACATACCGATACAAAACAGATGCTCTGTTCCAATGCAGGGGCGGACCAGGTCAACTGTTGTTTACATAAAACATGCAGCAAATACAAACTTTCAATCTCATTAATAGAACACTATGACAAATTTCCATTTTATTTAGCAATATTGCTCCATTTTTTATTGTACGTCTAAAAATAAACAATGGTTTACTGCACAAAATCACATGAATGTTTTTTCCTAATGCAAAATTTTAATCTCTTCCGCTTCCGTAAAGCACTATCATTTTTAAAGAAACTTAAAGTTTGCAGTTTGTCATATTTTAGAACATGACACTTGACGAAAAATCATTTCTTATAGATAAACCATTCGTAAGTGACTATCTAAGTTCAGTTTGTTTTCGTATCAATACGAACTCGTTAAATTACATTTGAAAATTGTACATACCGATTTGCATCAGATTTTCCACGTGTCCACCATCGTTGAGGTCCACGATCTTCGAAACGGAGTAAGAGAATCCCAGTTTCTAATAATCGTTGAGAAACTGCTACAAAAGTTCGCCGATTAGATTACCTTCTTTGGGGAAAACGTTGACGGTACATCCTTCTAGGCGCACTTGAATTACGACGACTTTCTCCATAAACTATTAACATCATGATATTCCTGAACTGTGAATGACATTGTAAGTTGTTTATCGAATACCTATAATAAACTGCCATCCGCTCGGCAAGAAACCTATGGACAGCGAGTTTGAACTCAGCTGATCTATACATCTCTGCAGAGTACATCAGCTGCATGAATCCTGCTGAACGTTGCCACGTCTCTCACGCCAGAATATTAACAAATTTAAGTATGCATTATTATTTAATTTCACAAAAACGTAATAGAACACACAAATAATTATTTAAACTAATATTAACTCTTTGCTAGATATACCTACTGATGTAATTGTTTTTGTAATTTTCTAACGATATAAGCAGCATAACGCAAATAAAATAAGGAAAGAAATATTTTTTTCTGGGAAAATTACAAAGTTTTGACCGGATTGTGTGGACATTTTTTGATCATGTAGATTGTCCCCGACGACTGTGAAAAGGACGGTACTTATACCCCTTACATCCTGTATAATATGACATCGTATGATATACTTCGTGTCATAAGACATTATAAACACATTTCATAACAGGCCTATGAGAAAAATTTTATGATTTTTATTACAGAGGAAACTTACTACACTGTGTCTCAAAGGTCATGGTGGGGTTTGTTACCGCCTCAAACTTACAGACGAAAACACTTGAGAGTTTTATTTTCATCTGGCACGAATATTAGATTTCTATCTCTATTTATTCAAAAAATATAATCCTCTGAAACCCTACCAAGACTTTTGGGACACAGCGTATTCATAAAATGTTCAAGACTTTCAACTCGTTTTCTATTCCTAAATGAATAAATTGTTGTCAACATTTTTGTTGCTGTTGTTATTGCTATTATTATTATTATTAGCAACTTGGGGCGAAGACAAAGATTAAGTTAACACATAGACAAAGGAATAAGTATAATAATCCTTCAACAACTGTCTTATTAACCTAAGAATAATACAAAAGTTACATTAGGTCATTACACAATCAAACGTGACAAGCGCTTTCGCCAATTAATGGCATCTTCAGGTCTAGTAGCATATAGTGATACTATGAGCATAAAGACATAAGTAGAATGGTAAAATAATAACATCAAGCAACTTGCCATGAAGCATCGTTTCTTTCCACGGGTTCAATTTTATTCTTAACACGTTACCCATATTTTGCGTCGTAATGACTGCTGCAATATTTTACTCGTTTTAACTATGTTATTTCATGCATCTATGTTGCATACACGTTCTTCTAGTCTTTCATTTAACGTATGGTTTTTGCATTCTAATATTGGAACTCTATATGATGATTAATCACTACAACCACTACGCTTTTTAGTGATTATTATTCCATTACTTTGTGATTGTACAGTTATTCATGTAATACTGTTTTAATTCATCTTCTCCACTTTCACATCATGCAACTTATCGTATCTTATTGTTTTGCCATTCTACTTATGTCTTTATGCTCATAGTATCACTATATGCTACTAGACCTGAATATGCCATTAATTGGCGAAAGCGCTTGTCACGTTTGATTGTGTAATGACCTAATGTAACTTTTGTATTATTCTTAGGTTAATAAGACAGTTATTGAAGGATTATTATACTTATTTCATTTATATGCTAAGTTGACGGACCAATATGACTTTTAAACATTGACAAGGGTCACATAATCTTTAAGAAAGCGAAATAAATTTCCATCTTTCTGTCACGTTCGATGTGAATATGCAGCCAGCAACCCTATCATTTTAATTAAACTGGAATGCGGTATTCTGTCCAAGAAAAAAGTATTTTAACTTTGAAGTCTTGTAGTATTAATCTTTAAAAAATATATACACATTTTAATTTAAATGTTTCCCAGTTTAATATTTTATTGTGATGGAATTACCTTTTAACGTCAATAATATACGTCACCGTTTTGATACATCTACCCATAAAATAGAATACAAGTGCCAATAACTAATGAACATGTTTCCAATAATATACATCCTACATCACATATAATTCATATACGTATATTGGTGGGAGTAGGAGATATTCAATATTTAACTTCAATATTTCCATCATAACGGAAGCGCGTCGCATCAAACATCAACCAAACTATATTTTAAAACATCAACGAAAACCACTGATTTCACTTTGTGGTCAATACAGGCTCATTCGCTGTGAGACAGGTGGTTTCGATGCCTGCCACGACTCTATTAAAAGTTAAGTCCATTTGGCGGGCATTGTGACGACGATTTTGATAGACGTGGGGAATGAAAATGTTTCGAGGTTTGTGAAACAATTTTGCAACTGTAAGCTTTCATAGTCTAAAATAAACACACCTCGAGGCTCCCCAGAGAGGGAGAGTTTCCCTTAACTACCCTCATGTTTACAGGCACGGTGAATTTCTGTGACAGGAACAATGCATTACACGTAGACAAAATTGGAAATATTCTGCTCGAATATTCAAACGCTGTATTTTACAAAGCTGTACTGTATGTCGGTTGACTTTCATTCAACGACAGACAGTAAGAATTCAATATAAATTGTAATGCGTCTGGATAGGAAATAAAAATGTATCAGTGAACCTAAGGGAATCGTATTTCATTACATAACTTTCCTGGTAATTTAGAGAGACAAGAACGCTGTTCATTGTAGCTTAAGTGAGAGTACTTCCGGGTAAATTTTAGCGAACACGAAATTGATTCTTGGTAGAAAAATAGAACTTGTCTTCCTTCTCAAGCTTGCGGCAGAAGATTCAATAACATATTCACAGGATGACTCATTATCTTACCACAATGGCATCTTCTTAGTCCTACAGAACACAGAACAAAGGGACAAGAGAGATTTTCTGCCTATTACGGAGAGAGGCAGCGAAAAGTTACCGCACTATGCAGGAGACGTGTTTGTTGAGCGCATGTTATTACGTAGTGTTGCATTACTACACTTATTATTGAGCATTATTTGTGTTATTTGTAACTTCACTCGTCAACAAATACTCCGTACGCTTTCCACTGTCCGCGCACTCCATCCCCACCACTCGGAAATTTTAGGTGCGGTAACTTTTCGCTGCTTCTCTCTGCATGTCAGGTTTTCTGAAATGATGTAAATAAAAGCGAAAACAAATCATATTTTAATAGTATTTTAATGCGATGATTTAAAGTAAGCCTATATGACTTTTTCAGTTGAATTAAGTGTTCTGAATCCGAATTTGTATTCAGGTTTTTCTTTAATTTTATAAAAACGGAAACTTCAAAATCTGAAATAAAATTTAAAAAAAGGCAAACGAAGTTCATATTTCTTTTAAATATAATTTAATTATGTAATTATATTATATCCAAATAGGATTGTAATAAATAGACATTTGAAGAATTTCGAAAACCTTACATTTCTAAAAAAACCTGGAGTTGTTGAAATGAAATTAATTATGGGTTTTGTGACTATCCATAGTGGGAAACTGAAAAATACAAACATTTTCTTTGAAGTAAAATAGTTGCGTGCCAGTGCAATCTACATCCATTGTCAAAAAATTACATCCAAACACGGATATGTGTATTATCTAAAATTATTCATCGCCAAGCCACTACGTAACATAGAATTGCTTATACAAGTATAATCGAAAAGTTCTGGATAAAAACATAATTTCTGAATGCAACATATTGTTATGCGTAAGTTTCATATGCTGTATATTAGTGTTCAAATCCTGGAGGAGTAATGAAGGGTAAAGTTGCCTATTTCCGTGATATCCCTAATCCCGTGATACTTTTTAAAAATTGAATGTCACTCAAAGCTTTGCAGTTTGACTATAGCGACAAAAATCTATCTCGAAAGATTACATCTTTCGCCTACTTTTGAGACATCGGTGAACTTCCTAGCAAGATACCCAACCCCACGACATTTGGTGAAAAAAATTTATCACGGTATTAGGCAACTTTAGCCTATAAGTCTGCATAAATAAAGACGTATTGGGACAGGCTTTCTTATGGTACTCGCTTTCTTCTGTCATTAATTCATAGTTTTCAATCTCACTCCGTTATTATAAATGGGCTTTCTTGCAAGACAACGCTATAAAAATATACCTTAGTACAAATTAAGGGCTTTGTAATGAATCAGAAAAATAAGTTTTGAACATGTTAGAAAAATATGTTGATCATGAGGAGGAAAACACTATAAATGTCACGTTTCGAAAAAGAAGAAAAAGAAGAAGAAAAAAATGTGCCAGCTACACGTATTCCTTTACGTATATCACGTGTTGTAATTTCTTATCACTATACAGAATGCAGGGCTTTACTGCAAAGTTAATCTTAGAACAAATTATGAACTGATAGAAGCGTGTACTGGTTTCTAATTGAATATTATTTATGCTCTTGCCAATAGAACTACAATTAGTGGCTTATATGTTGTAACTTCTGACGAAATTCGAAACAAACACAAGAAAAACAGAAATTATAACAGGAGACACACGTGATGTTGATTACATATTTATAGTGTGGAAATATGTTTGCAGAATTCCGAGGACATTACGATGCGGTTACGTTTCACAGGCCATTCTGACAACTTGCACGTTCCAATTGCTGCTGGGCCGGATTACATGGGGGGCCTCCGCATCGCCATCCACGAGAGGAATGAGTTCATCCACCCATACATTCCACCCTCGTACAACCCCCTCCCCCGACACACCATCTCGCTGTTGGCTTCACCGCCCTTCTTCAATTCTCCTGGAGTCCAAGACCACATGATATCAACAACATTTTCACTGTCAAAATAATACTCATGAGAAGCATTGGGCTGTAAAAAGGCAGAAAGAAGACTTGGCTAAGCTGAAGAACTTAACACTCTGTAGTTGTAAAATGTGTGTTAAAAGTTCTGGTCCTTTTACTACGAAAATATAAAGTGTCACCTAAATGACGTGTTCCCTCACAATATACTTTACTCATATTAATATGCAGGAGAAGTAGTGCATGTGAAACGAAAAAATAAGTTATAAGTAAATCGCAAGAGAATGTCCTACAGAAATTATGTATTCTTGTATGTAATAACTAGATTGCCAAAAAAAGAATTATTTTTAATTATGTAGATGAGGACATATTCTACAAAATTAATGAATATGTTATTAATAATTCCTCAGTAAGTGTATGAATTCGTGCAATAAATAATAACACTGAAAGAGTTTAATAATAATTACAATTCCGATAATTAAATAACAAAATTGAAATACATGGAACATAGGTTATGTAGCGAACACTAGAAACTCGCATTATCTTATAAATATGGACCAATATGTCGAATAGACTGACTAGCAAGATTGATGAAAAAATAATTAAATATTTGGTGGTGGTGGTGGTGGTGGTGGTGGTGGTGGTAGTGTTGGTGGTAGTGGTGGTGGTGGCGGTGATTTTATCAACAGTAATCCCACTAAAGATTTTGATTTATCTAGACTATAACACTTTTACTACGCCATACTATTTTTGATCAATAAAACGGTACGAAAGGGCGTGTTTCAACCAATCATGGCTGTTTATCACTACAATTTTACCACTTCCCTAGCATTTGTTTCTTTGTTTGTCAACATTTTAAAATGCAAATTCTTTACGGTAGTCGACTGAAAATGGCGGCTCCATTCATACATTTTCGTGAAGCTAACATTACGTGGCCCCAATATCCATATTTCAAATTCTTCCAATCACTTCTCTTCATAAAGAGCAATATTATTATATTATTATTATTATTATTATTATTATTATTATTATTATTATTATTATTATTATTTTATTCTCGACATACGAATACTCTATGCTATGTTTATTAGTTACGCAAAGTAAAATAAATTGTTTACTTAAAGGTTATGTGTTTATTTTTAAAATAATTTAATGAAATTAAGAGTAGCCCTGCTGGCAAAAAAATCGCAAATCAGTTACATTTTTAAAAAATCACAAAATTATTGGAGTCATCGTAACTATATTGTGATAACATTACAATATGTAGTTGAACTCTGACGCAAAAAAGTAGTGAAATGTGGTACGATGAAGGTTTAGAGATCAATCACATCAGAGCTGGACAGCCTGAAACGCATCAGTTTCAATGAATCACTGGCCTCGTATTTCAAACACGCTGATATATGACTGAGTAGTAATTTCCAAATCAATTGGATTGGAGACGGAAACGTTCATGTCAATATATGCAGTCCTGCGATGAACCGAACGGCTTCTCCAGTGACATGAAACGCATCCAAAAAAGTAGAGTCAAAACATCGAGTATTTTACAATAAAAAAGAAGAAATAAAATAAAACAATTACATATTCAACCAAACGTCTCTTTTTCTCTAACGTACTACTTTTAATTTAAAATGGTAGGTCACAAGTACAAATCGTTTATGTGGTTCAAGATATGGTATGCTTCATTGTTAACTGGACAAGCTAGACATTTCCTCGGTGAAGTGGTAAATGAGACCTGCTGAAATAACGGTAAGAAAATCAGGTGTGCCCAACGACGAACCAACCGACACTACCTCAGTCTACCTAACTTTCCACTCGGACTCTCAGGTATTTCAATTTTTAAAAACAGATGTTTAATTAATTACTAATGATAATGATAATCATTGCTAAATCAACAACTTTTGACACTTCACCGTGTTAATAGTCTAGATCATATATACCCAGATTGCTCGGCCTTATAGGCTTTGACGGTAACAACTTTGTCAGGTTTACTACGCTGTCATCTAGTTGTTACATAAGAAGTCACGTCATAACTCCAATTTGAATTGCATTAGCGACTGTACTGCCATCTCGTATTCGTTTACGGCGGACGGGTGGCGATCCTGGCGGTTGTTCTCTTCAAAGTGCTATCGATTTTAACTTAGAGATGAGCTATCTGTAGAGTATATAATATGATCTAGGCTAATAGCAACTTAACCCTCCAGTGGTCGCGTGGATCAGTATAGTGATCCAGTACTATATTGTTGATTGGTGATTCGAGATGGCAGCACTCATTACATTTGCCATCTGGGTAACTTTCATTCGTATATTATTTCCTTACCCTCTGAGTTAGTCGTTTTAATTTAGAAGATACAAGCAAGTGTTTTCTTGGCGCGTAATTAAGCTGATGCATTCTTGGATCACGATTGTGCTTCGCGCAAACATTCTCAGTCCTCATATTTGTTTAACAGCATTTATTGAAATACGTGTTATTATTCGTTTGAGAAGCTGTCATCTAGTCTGCTGTCAAAAAATCTGAAAGTTAGAATTTATAAAGCAGTTATATTACCGGTTGTTGTGTATAGTTGTGAAACTTGGGCTCTCACTTTGAGAGAGGAACAGGATTAAGGGTGTTTGAGAATAAGGTGCTTAGGAAAATATTTTCGGCTAAGAGGGATGAAGTTACAGGACAATGGAGAAAGTTACACAACGCAGAACTGCACGCACTGTATTCTTCACCTGACATAATTAGGAACATTAAATCCAGACGTTTGAGATGGGGAGGGCATGTAGCACGTATGGGCGAATCCAGAAATGTATATAGAGTGTTAGTTGGGAGACCGGAGGAAAAAGACCTTTGGGGAGGCCGAAACGTAGATGGGAGGATAATATTAAAAGGGACTTGAGGGAGGGGGATATGATGATAGAGACTGGATTAATGATGCACAGGATAGGGACCAATGGCGGGCTTATGTGAGGGTGGCAATGAACCTGCGGGTTCCTTAAAAGCCATTTGTGAGTAAGTAGGAACTGAGTCTCGGTTACGAATCCTTCAAACAGGATTAGATGTTATTAGAAGCAGGACTGTCTGGTTGTAGACTGCCACAGGGAAAGTCAAGTGCCGACTCTCAAGGGAACACAGCACATACAATTACTAGGGGCACACACTGGACACCTGAGTCAAATAGAAAGGAGATAAGTCTCCATTCGTTTGAAAGAAGTCGATCCCGGTCTATAAACGGAAGCGCTGTTACAATATTCGACGCTTGGGTAAATATTGACTGCTCTGAATAAAATTGAATCTCGTCATGAGAAGCCTTAGAATACTGATGTCATTATTTTAAGTCGATCTTTGTGGTCCATTTATCAACAGTCATCTCACTAGAGGTTTTGATTTATCTACAGTAAATCAAAACTTGAGTGGGATTTCATTGACTATTACTCGATTAGAAGAAATATATAAAGATTAGAAGAAATAAAGTACTCTAATACAATAAAATATTAATTGACTTACTGAAATTCTATTTCACTAATGTTAGCTTCACCAAAACGTTTTCAGTTTACTCTCTATGCTGCAAACAAATGACGATCGAAAAGCATGTTTTATAGTACCGCAAAGAATTTGCAGTTTGAAATGTTGGCAAACTAATAAACAAATGGTAGGGAGGTGATAAAAACAGAAGAAAGTAAGTTATATAAAGATTAGAAGAAATAAAGTACTTTAATACAATAAACTAGATACTAATTGACTTATTAAAATTCTATTTCACTAATGTTACCTTCACCAAAATGTTTGAATGGAGCCACCATTTTCAGTAGACAGTCTATACGAGAGACAAATTACGATCGAAAAGCAGGTTTTATAGTACCGTAAAGAATTTTCAGTTTGAAATGTTGGCAAACAAAGAAACAAATGCTAGGGTAGTGTTAAAAACAAACAAATGCTAGGGAACCGAAAAAATTAAACAAATGCTAGAAAAGCGATAAAAGTTTGCAATAAGCAGCCATGATTGGTTGAAAGACGTCCTTTCGTACAGTTTTATTGGTCAAAAGTAGTATGACGTAGTAAAAGTGTAATAGTCGAAGAAAAACTGAAGATAAAAAATATATAAATCTATGAGTATAGTTGGTACCTGCGACTGGTTTTCAAGCCACAAAAATTCGACATTTCGAAATTCTACATAAATAACCGTGGGCCATAAAAATACAAGTATCTTAAATAAGACTAATTTAGAAGAATGCCGTGCCTGGTGGCTAACACTAAATTACCGACACCTTTTTAATTTTAGGTGATAATTCATAGTTTGAAATTTATGATGATAGAATAAAGGATGCAAAATACAAAATAAATTCGCAGAATTAAGTCCATAGAAGTGTTCCTTAACTTATATTAGTGACCTGTTGGTTTCAAGAGAGGACATACCGCTATCAATCTGTAGTTTAAATGGTCTGCTGGAATGTTATAAAGCTTGTGGATTATTATTTTTGTGTCGCGTTGCTTTTCTGACAACAAATTGTTGTGCTCCAGGGTATAGCTACTCTGTAGCACTTTCTCTATTGGTCTATAATCTATGATCATTTAGGAAATATTTGAGAAATATTGTAACGCGTTATAAAAGCTTCGATAAGTTAAGTTGTGAAGAATGTATTGTCTGGCAGGAAGGGAATTACCTGACATAGCTATGAACTCTGCTCAGACGTCAGACATCAATTTCCGAGATTTTTTAATGCAATATTTTCACAAATGTGTATTGTACAATATTTTTTGCACGATACCATATTTTGAATATAATATTTTTAAAAATCTCAATATATATAGTACGTACATTACACTATGAACAGCTGACTGAAGGTTAGCAGTCTGGCCAACGTACAATCTTCACCATCAACTTCAATATGAAGGAGTAAAAATGATTCAGGTACCTGTAACATTTCGTGTTCAATTGGAATAATTTTTATTTCCTTTTGTTAAGTGAAGTTTGAATTTTTTAAATAAAGCTCAGTACATTTCAAATGCAATGGTTTGTTATGTATAATGTATATTAATTAAGAGTGTCTTTTGAATATGACTTTTATATGCACTGTATAATTATAGCATACATAGAAGGCAGTGGTTTTCATTACAACTCTAGAGCAGTTAGTTGTAATATTTAACATACCATCTAGGTTGGCAATTCTGAATTCAGTAACATCAACTTTCAATCGTGGCGGCTGTTTGCTGTAACGGCGAGAAAACACACTGTCGTGCAAAAAGTAATTTAATTTGTAATATTAATGTTTTGTTAATTTCTATTCTTAGGAGTTTAGTATTGAAACAAATTGATATCGATTAGCAAGGCGGAAGTGAAAGATAAAGTACAGTAGCGAAACTCAAATAACATTGCTTATTGTTTTCGAAGAACTAATCTCAAAACCTTGTTCAGTGTCTCAATTGCGCAGAAAGAGAAGGTTAAAAGGCGTTTAACTCGCCCAAAAGGCATATACTACAGGGGGAGGCAAAAGTGTCCATACGAAAGGGTGATACAGTGATGTAGATTTTCTGTTTGAATTTTAGGTAACTAAGTCAGACTGAAGAAATGCCCATAAAAAAGAACGAGTGGATTGATATCATCCTTCTGAAAGAGAATGGTGCCACCCATGTAGAGCAGACTTTTAACGAAACGCATGAAATACAAATTATCTACGATACCGTGGTCAAACTGATCCAGAAATTCAAGAGGACAGCTTCCGTCGAGGACGAAGCAAGATCTGGGCGGCCAAAGACTGCAACAGGTGAAGGTACGCCAATGATGACGCTGGCAGAAATGTTGAAGAGCCTGAAGAAGAGAACTCAGCGCCTGTGGAACTGCGGATCAGCCATAGAAGTGTCCTTCGCATTTTGCACACTAACAATTGGCACCCTTACAAAGCGCAGATGCTGCAGCATCTGACAGCTAACGGAGGACGATCCTGATCGCAGGATGCAATTCTGCGAGTGGGTGTTAAACATGCAAACGAATGACCCAGATTTTGCTGGTGCCGGAAAATGAGTTGTCAAATGTTCGCCGTGGGTGGCAGGAGAGCATATCACTTTGTTATGACGTACATATCGAATATATATTGCATATAATGTATCTGCTGCAGAGTGACTGTATCACCATTTCTATGGAGACTTTTGCCTCACTCTGTATAATTGCACCTGAAAGAGTGAAAAATCTGACGACTTAAATAAAAAACGTTCTATGACGCACACTTTTTTATTTTATGGTAAGAGAGACTATAGCCAAGAGATTAATGTTTCCGCTCAGGGGAATAATAGCTTACAGTGGTTCCTTTTCCTGCATTAAAAGGCTACTAATACTAAAACTGTTGGCATTCAGGTACAAAAACCCATGAAGGCATGATGGACGAAAATTCCTCATGGAACGAAATGATAGGCCTATACTGTAACTGCGGTAAAGTTGAAGTTCTTGCTCACAAAGTACAACATCAGGGAATTATGAAAAACTTAGCTTATATTCATCAGTGTTTGTATTTTTGTTTGTTTTGTATTTATGTGTGCTATTTGGTAGGATGGAAGACAAGGCCTTATGGCCTTCATTCTGTCAGATTAAATAATTAAATAAATATATTTACGCAAATGGGTCAACCAAATCCTACAGTAAAACATATTAGACAGGACTCGTCTAAAAATGGGCTTTCAATGTGCCTGTAAGAGAGGGAAACAGATAAATTGTTTGACGTAGGCTCGGCTAAAACAAGTTTCATTCCTGGTAGCAAATGGGTATTTGGTAAGAGAAGCTCAGTAATTATCACGAGAAAATGACGTCAAATTAATTTAGAGAATGATTTTTGAGCAGATTTTAAAATTATGTTGAGAATCGCAGAGTAACAATAATGGACAATGTACCACATCGTTTTGTTTATATAAACAAAACACCCAATGCGTCAACCAGAAATACGATATCATTGAGTTGCTGGAGAGTGAAGACCTTAATTCCTCTCCCTCGAAAACAAAAATCTGATTTAAAAAGAAGTATAGTCTTTTAAAAGAGATCAGGGAAAACACGAGAATTTTGCTGGAAGCAAGTAAAGAGATAGGTTTGGAAGTAAATCCCGAAAAGACAAAGTATATGATTATGTCTCGTGACCAGAATATTGTACGAAATGGAAATATAAAAATTGGAAATTTATCTTTTGAAGAGGTGGAGAAGTTCAAATATCTGGGAGCAACAGTAACAAATATAAATGATACTCGGGGGGAAATTAAACAGAGAATAAATATGGGAAATGCCTGTTATTATTCGGTTGAGAAACTTTTATCATCCAGTCTGCTGTCGAAAAATCTGAAAGTTAGAATTTATAAAACAGTTATATTACCGGTTGTTCTGTATGGTTGTGAAACTTGGTCTTTCACTTTGAGAGAGGAACAGAGATTAAGGGTGTTTGAGAATAAGGTGCTTAGGAAAATATTTGAGGCTAAGAGGGATGAAGTTACAGGAGAATGGAGAAGGTTACACAACACATAACTGCATGCATTGTGTTCTTCACCTGACATAATTAGGAACATTAAATCCAGACGTTTGAGATGGGCAGGGCATGTAGCACGTATGGGCGAATCCAGAAATGCATATAGAGTGTTAGTTGGGAGGCCGGAGGGAAAAAGACCTTTAGGGAGGCCGAGACGTAGATGGGAAGATAATATTAAAATGGATTTGAGGGAGGTGGGATATGATGATAGAGAATAGATTAATTTTGCTCAGGATAGGGACCAATGGCGGGCTTATGTGAGGACGGCAATGAACCTCCGGGTTCCTTAAAACCCAGTAAGTAGTAGTAGTATAGTCTTTTAAAAGCAATGAGACAATTTACGAACTCGGTCAACTGGCCACTTCAAGGTGATCTGAAGCAGTAAGGTTTCCACCTAATGCAAGAGTACATGTTTGCACCCAGGTGAAAGGAGAAGACACATAGAAAAACACGAGCTCCAAAATTTAAGACATGGAAATAAGCCTATTTGTTACTACGGAGGACTTAAAATCTAATTTTAAAAAATTGAATTACTTGTTAGGTACAGCAGAGAAATTATTGCAAGATGAGGATTTAGCGAACGAAACAGGACGTCAACACATTTTAGAACCAATAATTATTATTGACATATAAGATGATACTGACACAGACGATATTAGTAATACTGTTGACGATGATAACTTCTGCATATTTCTTACCTCTCTTGGAATTGTAACCATCTTATTTACATATTAGCCACTTTTCCATCTTCTTCTTTAGTCCACTCTGGACTTTCTTGGTAATCCAACCGTATCAAAATCATACCATTCACTTTTCTCCCTCTCCTTCTTCATTCAACGGCCCTTAGCCTGTGTCTCTATTCCTTACCGTCTTGAAAATGTAATCATCTCATTTATATATTAGTCACTTCATCAACAATTTCTTCATGGATTAGACCGGTTAGTCTCTTCCATCTTCAAGATTTTGAAGCATAGTTAGGTTTTTCCAACGCATCTTGGGGTGTGCTATGGATTGTCTGGCTGTTGCCTTGTAATTAGGAATCCTGTATGGAATCCTGTGTGGCGGCATTCTTTCTATTTGTTGAAGTCGATTGTTATGTGATTAATGTTTCAAAATTGCCACACTGCATAAAATGTTACATGGTCTTATATTTCAAAATTGCTACCCACATTGTGTCCGAAGGCTCCTGAGATACCTACGTAAGAACATCACCATCTTCTTTATAATCAGGGTATCGTTCTGTGATCCTATTAATCCTTCTACATAAATCCTAAATTTGTCCAATAAAACATTAATAAATTATTAAATATAATCAGTGGCCAGAACCCCGGTGACTAAAATGTAATCGGTGACAAGAATAATGACGACATCTCCGGTGACGCGAATTCCTAGATCCGGAAAAAATACATCAATGTTTCTGTGTGAAACAATCTAATAGATTTAAAGTGTTTTCATAATACTGTACGGTTTTCAGTTCTCTATCGTGACATCGCATAAAGTACAGATGAGACAGCAAATAGGGTAATCGAATCACGAATTGTGGAATGGGGAGCTTCTAATGGATGCTGTTAATGCAAGGAACACGTCGTCTTATTTACTCATTCCTTTTCACGAAGATTCAGGCCTCCTCGGCTCTTTTCGCTTTCACCGTCAGAATCAGTGTTGTTACTGACTGTGCTATTACATCTGGATTAGCGCCGTCACTTTCCCAGTACCGTACTTACATTTTCACGTGTTTGCAGAATAAACTTCAACATTTTTCTCATTCTAGCAAACGGTCGGCTACTCACAGTGTTTACTTTAGTCTATTCGCAGGCACTTGCTAAGACCAGTCTCTTACTTATCCCCCTTATCCTTTATCCCACACAGAAGTACGAACACCACTGCCGAGGCCGTGAGACACGGATCTGTGTGATTTTAAACCTATAATATTGTAAATCACCTAAACAAAAAGAGCACAACACCACAGTCTAGTATATACAGTCACGAAGTTCAATACGTAGTAAATATGCATCCATAGATAGTTTCTAACCACCAGGATCGCTAATATCGCCTCATTACAGACAATGTGAAATAGTACCGGCACAGTCTATTGTTCCTAGCAACTTCACAACTCAAGCTTCGTGACTATAATTATACTAGACTGTGACAACACTATGATGCTCATTTTAATAATAATAATAATAATAATAATAATAATAATAATAATAATCAACATCATCATCATATCACCCCCACTACCACTACCATCGACACAGCAATCAGAACAAATAGCCTATGTGCTTTCATTTTCCTTTTCTTTATCCACCTTAAATTCCATTAAAAAACGTTAAATCGCTAGATATAATATGATACTTATATTTTTTTCTCTCATACTAGGACATTCAATAAGAAATGGCAACAATATTCTAAATCAGCGCTCCTAGCGGTGAGCATCGGAATCTTTTAGTAGTACGTAATAGGAGAGCGAATGTTGAATACATGTGGAAAATTAAAAGCCTTTAAGTATCCCTATTTTGTGAATACAGGGACTGTTTCTGATTTGTATTAAGTAATATCGCCCTAAAAATATTCAGTAGGTATTAACAAAGATGCTTCATTAAATTAAAATTAAATTGTGTTTTATTTAATGACTCTCGTAACTGCTGAATTTATATCAGCGTCGCCGGTGTGCCATAATTTTGTCCCGTAGGAGTTCTTTTACATATCAGTAAATCTACTGACATGAGTCTGTCGCATTTAAGCACACTTTAATGCCATCGACCTGGGCCGGGATCGAACCCGCAACCTCGGTCACAGAAGTCAGCACTATACCGACTGCGCCACTCAGGCCAACAAGATATTTCATAAAAATACAAGTTGCAAGAGGAAAAAATGCATACCAGTGCTTTAAGGCATTACAAGAAGCCTGTGGGAGAGAAAGTCCTACCATTCCGAAAGATGAGTGAAAGTGAGATATTCGCTTTCCATCAAGAGTTGGCATCCCAGTAAAAAAGAGATCCAGAAATGATGCTGCAGATGAAGTTCACCGTTTTCCAAGGATTTGTCAACGTACTGTTGAGATGGTAGGAGTCTATATTTAAAGTATGTAGTGCCAAAAGCAACCTAAATAAATTTAGTGAGAAATAGTACGAGTAACTGCGTTGCCATTACTTGTCGAATGCCCTAGTATTTAATTGTTTTCAACTCGTGCGTCTTATAGGATATGAAGCCAGTACTACATGTTACGGCAAATGTAGTATGAGGTACTTTATTTGACAATGATATAATGGGACGGAAAATTTATGGTGTTAAGAGGGGAGAAGATTCCCATAAATACATTTCTTATCCGTCACACACTCCACATCCAGTTAAACTCATCGGATTTTGAACTTAGGTATCTCATATGCAAAGATGACACTAAATCTTTGGTGAAGTATATTATAGGTCACAAATACTCGTGCATTATCCGCAACGCAGATTTATTTACTTCACCGATAACTGTAGTTAATAAAGAAATATGTCGCCTTGAAGTAAAAATCAAAATCACGCATTATATGAAAAAGACTTTCCAGCTATGTACACTGTTAAGGTACGGTTTGTTTATGGCGATCATCGTCGGACGCACATCGCCGGCGATTATAAACGCTGGCGATGATCGCCGAGAAGTGGTTTCTTTATTGACGCTCATCGCTGTAGATTCTCATTTGTTTATTCCTTCATCTACTACATAATGGTCAAGTAAATTAATGTAGGCCACGGACATAACCTAAAAATTATAATGAATAAATCCAAGATAATGAAGTTGCTATTTATTCTAGAAGAGGGAGATGACGATATCAAAATCTCGCATGCGTATTATAAAAGGAACAAGCTACAGACTAATGAAATATTCAGGAATAGGTTTACAGAATTCTGTTTAACACACTGATAATGAGACATCTTTATAAAAACGCTACAAAATTTAAGGAATATTTCAGACTCTCACCTGACCAGTTTGATTATGTTTTGAGTTTAATTGAAAATGACAATGTTAAATTACCTACAAATTTTGTCAAGACCCCCGCAACTCCAGTTGAAAGATTGGCAGTAACTCAGGTTATGAACTGATTATTATTATTATTATTATTATTATTATTATTATTATTATTACGATACTGTATTACATTACATGGTGTATTCCAAACAATAATTTTAAAAAATTGGCTAAACTAGCGCTGAGGTAGTTCCCTTCGTAATCCGCTTATACACTTTACATGTACGAACATGTGATAGGTTAGGTTTGGTTCGTTTGGGCTTTTATTATGCCTTGTATATATGATCAACTACATCTCTACAAAAAAAAAAAACGCTATATTTCAGAATACCGCGTAAGTACTTAGGTAGGCCTAGTCACAGAAAACTTACAGAAGAGAGAATTTCCCCCTTACCCAACACTGAACGAAATTCTCTGGGGCTCGGGCGTGATAAAAATGTAATGTAAGGGTTTATTGTTTAATTTTTTTATTAATTCACATGCTCATATTAAAAAGAGCATTATGTTGTGACACATATTCAATAATAATTTCGTCATCAGACCGCGAAAAATTACAAAACGTCTTGATTTGTTTTGCAGCCAAAACGTACAGACGTGGTTAACGTGTACAGATTAGATATTCGATATTGCAACATGACCTTGTCTAAATATCGATTATTGAACAGGAATGCGGCGATGTGCGTCCTGAATTTGCTTCAGAAGCAACCTCCAGCGATCTGCGTCGCGTCCAACGAACTGTGCTGGCGATCTTCGCTGCAAAGAAACCGTGCGCATTTATTTCAACTGCTAGCAACTCCGGCGACAATCGCTGGCGATGTGCGCCCGGCGATCATCGCCGTAAACAAACCGTAGTTTTAGTGAATGATTGAATACTCATGGGGGACAAATTTAACCCTAAAACAATATTTCATTTAATCATAAATATATCTTCCTATTGTGGCAGCATATGTAGAAAACTCCCATATATCACTGCTCAGTTCATATTATACAATGTAGAGGGGAATGACACAGGAAAAATTAATCTTCTATTGTGCAATCATTTGTATAAAATGATGATTACCTCTGTTACATTACTTAAACATGGGTAGTCGTAAAAATTCCAATGTTTAATACTATGAAACTGTAATAGGGAGGTTTGAGTTTAACTCCCATGATAATTTGCGAATGTTCAACGCAATTTAATCAATTAGGTTACAGCTTCTCATCCAAACTAGTCAGGGTTTGATCATCAGAATCTCCTGTAAGATACAGGGCTATGTGTTTCTCGGATAGTTTCAATCCCTCATTGTTCTATTATTATTGTAATATCGTCATTATAATCATCATCATTATAATTGTCATTAATACATTTTGCAATATATAAGCGTTAGTGATTTGCTCTTGTTTTACCGTGATTTTGGTCTACTTATTTTCATTTGTTATTCCGTTATTAAAGGAGATTAATTCATTATCCTCTCTAAATTTTCGCCTATAATTGAGGACGTAGCTGCAATAAGAGCCCATACTCCAAAATGCTGTTCTGAGATATACAGAGTTGAAATTTTTAAAAACAGTGCGGGGCATATAAAATATATTAAAATAAACAGGTTTATCAGCATTACTGTTCAACATTTCTCAACGAAACTTTGTGGGTATAACAAAGAAACTACGGAGAATCATTTATGCATTCTCCGGAAAAGGGCCTATGGGGCTATGGGCCTTTATTGCAGGTACGACCTCAATTTATAATTATGTTAGTTTCTTTTTCTTGAGTTACATCTTAAATTATTTTCAGTCTCATAAGTCAAAATCACACCACATCTTGAAGTACATCTATGCGCTTTTTGTTTCATTTATTTCACTTTTCCTGTGTTGATACTCTTATTAAACGTAGAGCAATGAACTTCCTCGTAGTTACATAAGTTATTCTTTTTATTTAAAGGGACACTGGTGGAATAACTGTGAAAAATTAAGAAAACCCACTTAAAATTTATTGCAACTCTCTATTTAGACTGAGCTCAAAAAGGAAATTAATTTGTATTCCCATGACTATTTTCAAGCTTTTGACCCCATTCATTCATTCATTCATTCATTCATTTAGTGTTCTGTCCAAGGGCAGGTCTTTCACTGCAAACCCAGCTTTCTTCAATCTTCCCTATTTTCTGCCTTCCTCTTTGTTTCCTCACATGATTCATATATCTTAATGTTGTATTTGATATCTTCTTCTACCCCGAACTCTTCTCCCGTTGACCATTCCTTCCAGTGCATCCTTCATTAGGCAGTTTCTTCTCAGCCAGTGACCTAACCAATTCCTTTTTCTCTTTCTGATCAGTTTCAGCATCATTCTTTCTTCACCCATTCTTCCAAACACAGATTCTTTTCTTATTCTGTCTGTCCACTTCACACGTTCCATTCTTCTCCATATCCACATTTCAAATGCTTCTAGTCGCTTCTCTTCACTTCGTCATAATGTCCATGTTTCTGCCCCATACAATGCCACACTTCTTACAATGCACTTCGATAGTCTCTTCCTTAGTTTTTTTTTTTTTCCAGAAGTCTGCAGAAGATGCTCCTTTTTCTATAAAAAGCTTCATTGGCCATTGCTATCCTCTTTTTCACTTCCTGGCAGCAGCTTATTTTACTGGTTATAGTACACCCCAAGTACTTGAAGCTGTCCACTTGCTCTACTGCCTCATTTAGTATTCGCAAGTTTATGTTCTGTATTCTTCTTCCTATGATCATGCTCTTCGTCTTATTTGCATTTATCTTCATCCCGTAGGCCTACTGCTCAAAGTTGGCATTTAGCTCCAGTAGCATATCCTTTAGTATTATTTCCTCTTCTGCTAACAACGCCATATTATCAGCAAATCTTATGCAATTTATTCTTCTTCCTCCTACTATCACTCATCCCATGTTCTGAAAGCAGTTCTTTACTAAATCCTCCAAGTAGATGGTGAACAGTGTAGATGATAAAGGACATCTTTGATGTACTCCTCTCCCAATTTCACTTTCTTCTGACATTTCTTCTCCTATTTGAGCCCATATGAACTATACTTTTTTTTTAACTTTTGTTAATAAGGTGTAAAGTGAGTTCACAAATCTTTTAACATCCGTGACGGAACCTTTTCTTTATTTTCTGCAATACTAATACATTTTATTCAAGCAACTTTCTTTCTGTAAAATGATACTGATCTTCTAAATTGAGTCTAATAATAAAAGTTGGCAAAAGTCATTTCATTTTTCAATCCACAGAGTTTGAAAATAGTAAAAATGTGACATCCGTGACAATTGAAAGGGCTTAATATTAAAATGGATTTGAGGGAGGTGGATATGATGCTAGGGATTGGATTAATCTTGCTCAGGATGGCGGGCTGATACAAGGGCGGCAATGAACCTCTGGGTTCTATAAAAGCCATTTGGAAGTAAGTAAGTATTATAATATATCAGATATTTAGGTTATAATTCAATTAACTGCATAGCCTGAGAAACAGCTTTTCACACGATAGAACTGACGGATTAAGTACGTTTACTGCTCAAAACTAACAAACTCACTCGTACACCTGGCGCTGGCGCTAACGTCTCTTCTTATAACACGACGTCTGTTGATTGCACGGAATCGGCGTGACGTCACGGGAGCTGAATTAATTGATTGTGCGGTCGACGATGCGATTGCTTTCAGCTCGCTGTGACCGCGCTCTGTTTTTGTTATCAACTCCGGAATTACAAAACTAACTGGGGTCATACGCCTTTATATAAAATTTGATAATATTTGACATGGGATGCTACATGTGGCTTTTTGTGATTGTGAGGTCAGCCTACCGATAAAAATACTCTCGATTAAACATAATCTAATGCGAAACATTTTTTTATCGTCACAGAGAGAGTGTGTCATGTTTCACGCCCAGTTAACACATTTAACAAGTACGGTACTGTATTAGCGTACCAGTAGCAGTCATTTTTAGTCAGGATAGAAAGGGAACTTTGACAATGGAATTTTAGTCTTCATATTACTAGAATATCGTGTTGTTAATTAATAATTATTCCTAAAATATTATATTTTGGAAGTTTAAGTCCCATCTGTTATTATTTGTAGCGTTAAAGAATATATATGAGAAGGATTTCATAAAATGTAATTCTTTTCGCCGATATAACAATTTCAACAGTATTATATTCTTCTTTTAAAATATTCCTACGTATTTATTATTAAAGAATTTCGTTTAAAAATGTCTAATTTAGATGCAACAATAACTTCATGATAGTATGGAAAAAATCGAAGTCAGTAAAACCACAGTCTAGTATATATAGTCAAAAAGCGCAATACGTAGCAAATATGCATCCACAGATAGTTGCTAACCACTAGGATCGCTACTATTGCCTCACAGACAATGCGAAATAGTACCGGCACATTCTATTGTTCTTAGTACCCTCATAAACTCAAGCTTCGTGACTGTACAGGCCTATACTAGATTGTGGTAAAATTTTGTCAAACAATGCTTTGTTTCTTTCTATTAGTAATTAAGTAGTACAATAATCATTGTGCAATATGAACTCACATTGCTGTCCACAATATGATTTATTTTACAAGCGTTTAATATGTAAACAAACTCTAGACAATGCTTTCTCATTTTTTATTTAAATTTAAATGCAATTCTATCAATTTGAGTAGGATCTATTCTGTAAAACTATATACAATTCGAAACTTTACAATAATTAAACAATGACAAAATAATACGTAGAGTGTAAAGAAAATCTGATATTACCATAACTAGGCATGGAATTCCAGACACCGAATCTATGAAGTTAACTTAGTCGCGTGTTATACAAATCATGTTGTTCACATCAACTCGGAGTACAGGAACATTTACTGAGCACAGCTATGCTTGAAATGCTTGAATCAAAATATTGCTCAGTATAGTTACGTGACTAAAACAAATAGATTATGACACACATTTACGAAAATGACTTTCCTCATTCTCTCCGTTGCAGAAAATGATGATAGATTTGATATAAAAATGAATTGTGTACTTCAAGTGTCATTAATTTTGATGCAATGTACAACTGTGTACATTCGTAAATTGTCACTGAAACAATGTTTGTACTAAGAAAATATTATTTCCACATCACACGATGTTAGTGGTGCGAATGTGAAATAGTTTATATTTATTATAATTAGGCCCCGGATTTTTATGTAATATGAAAGTGCGAAATATGTACATAAAAATGTAGTAAATATCGGGAAAATATATAATGAAATATGTAGTATCAATAAAATATGTAATTTAAAGTCACTATTTATTAACGAATTAAATTCACAAAACTGTTGTCACAATTTAACTGGTCAGTTGAAGTGGGAGGATATAGCCTGGAAAGTGATTTGCCATTTCCACCTCATTGTATAGTTTGCAAATACAGCTTGTCTCTGCCACAATTTATGCTTTTTTTCTTGTGCCTTAAAATTTCCTAGAAAAATATTTTTCTTTGACACACAAAATGGTATTTTGATTTACCTGACACTCGACCCAAACCCCTTGCTAATATATTAGCCTACTTTCAATTTGTAACATAGTTAAATGACCGACGCACCTGGCCATCCCAGATTCTGAGAAAGCATTAGGGCAAATGTATAGAGTTCAGGCACTCCGAACTATTATATTTTACAGACAAAGAGCTGGAATCCATAGTTTTATGTTTGTTTTTTATTTATAAAATGACTATTGTCTTAAGCCAACTTTAGAAACTGAAGCATTTTCTATAGTTGTGAACAAAACATAACGACGTCAGTTTCCGAGCCCTTCCTCTTTACCAGCATTGTGTACTATAGTGAGAACAAAAAGAGGCCCTCCAGTCGGAGTAATGGGACAGGGGCGTTAAATGAAAAAAATCAATAATTTACTCTGAAAAATAAAACGAATTTAGGCTAATAAAAAAATTAAAAACTCAACAATTGCCTAGATATGTATAAAAATGTTACATTCTTTGCATTATATGTAAAATATGTAATATTACTAAGAATATGTAAAAATATGTAAAATGAAACTCAACTATAACTATATCAGAACCACACATCGCCGACATTCGTCATTTTCAGTAGTCTACAAGTAAAGGAATGCAATATGTAATTACATAAGAATCCGGTCTCTAATTATAATGTTGTTGTGTATAATCTTGTGATTGTTCACTATTTAATTCATTTATTGCACTTCACAGTGTTTCGAATATGCAGGATTTCTTTCAAGAACACTATTCAGTTTTGGTTTAACCCTTTTATTGTTATCAAGAAATGACCGTGTAGAATTTAAAATTATTTCATAACATGAGGGTAAGTATTGTGTACGCATGATTGTTGGAGTCGGCAATTTTCTAGACGTAGTATATCTTTCAATCAGGTGTGGATTCTCAAGCAGGCCTGCATGGAACGGAATATTCGCACATATCAACATCACATAGGCTACAACTAATAATATAAAGTGTACTGATCCGAAGTCAAATCACTAAACAATTTCAGATGTTCGATGTGTCTTTTAGAGTCACAATGTATTCGTACATCACGACGTTTCTTAACTTTATATCCAGCTTACACATTTTATACCATAATATGTTTTCGTATCCGGACTCTTTTACTAGCACAGGTAAAGATATAGAGTGGTATTCATAGACATTTCGCAGCACGCGCTACGAGCGTACTAAGCTAGCTCCGGCTATCCACTGGTTACTAGTACAGAATTCAAATCATATCCTATCGCTAACACTGGTTTATGAATACGAAAAAAGCTGGTAATCCACCGAAAGCCCGCGCTAAAAATGTCTATGAATACGGCCCATAGACTTTATTCGCGGCACTGTAATGTACAGCATAGGCGGCGACTTGTAAAATTTATTGAGGGTGCTCACTCAGAAAAGGAAAAGCACATTCAAATTTAATATAATTTATGCTGAAACTGTTGAAAGTCCTTCTTCATTACAACAAACGACATTGTTAATTGGTAAACACAAACACTCTGTTCATAGTCTGTCTAATCAATAATCATTTCATTATTAACAACACTACAGTGGCGGCCGGTGAGGCATTCTGATGGTGGTGCCAAAAATGAAAAAAAGGTTTTACGCAAATTACCCTAGTGAAACTGATAATCGCAGCTCACGTTTACATTATGTTAAATAAACACATTAATTAAACTAGCTATTTTACCAGGTGTATAGTTAATAATGCATCTAGTAACAATTACAATAACATTTCCGAAACTAATAACGAAATTTACAGATACAGATAATGCAAAACTTTCACAGTATTGTTAGTCAAATACAAATAACTTTTATAAATAATAAAATTACTGGCAAAAACACACAAGATAAACAGTGATATAGATAATAAACGAACACGTTTGCATTTTATTTAACAGGCCGATGAATCCAAGCAGCGGCCTGAATAACACATGTTCATGTCCTGCATAGATCTCATGTATCGTTAACAAAAGCATTAATACTATAGCAACAGTGTAGCGATATTTAGTTTCCGCAAAATAAAACAAATATTACACAACATTAACAAACAGTGTTACATAATATGAAAAAGATATTTACGGTACCTTTCTAAAAAGAACCATGACTATCTCTGCATTCAATATAATTAAACGGATATTACTTTACACATTCAAATCCAAGTTATGTGCATTAGTTTTGAATTGGCAACATTACATTAACATTTGGCGCGGGACTTTAACTTGTGTTTTCGTGCAAGTCTGCGGTTGTTGAATCTGAGTATTCAGATGATGAGGAAATGGAGTTACATGAAGATATTTTGTTCATGAAAAGAAGAAGTAGGCCTAAAATTAAAGCCAGAAATATCTGAAAGTCACATTGTATCTGTACGAAAATAAGGGCGAGTTTTGGACACTGGTTTCGATTTGAATGATGATACGTTTAGGCGTTATTTCAGGTTCAATGGACCACAGTTTTTTTTTTTTTTTTTGCCATTTATGGTATGATAGAGAATTCTTTGCTATATTCTGATTAAAATTACGTAAACTGTTAAGACATATAGATACATTATTTCAAATGTTTAATCAATACTATTAAATCTCATCAAAATAAAATATAACCCTATCTATTTTCAGATAATCTGATATTTGTCTCCAGATTTCTTCTTTAAGTTTCGTCTTTTTATAGTTTTCATCCCGTGTATCATATAAATAGGCCTACGCGTGACATGGTACAAGTTCGATAAGTTTCTGACTGCAATTATCAGCCATCTTTCCTCATTTTCAAATAAAAACAATACAATTCATCGCCACCTGTGATACTTTTCTACATTCAATCATCATAAAGAGTATAAATGTCAAACATCTTTGATAAATGTGTCAGAAAATTCGCTGAGCTACCGATTCCAGCGAGAAACTCGCGCGAAGTTCTTGCCTTGAGCGAGAATCTCTTCCAGTGTGTGGATGTCCATTTCAATCCATGTTATCAATTTTTTAATTTTCTCGCAACACATTTCTCGCTGACGAAAACTCTGCAAGTGTGTTACGGGCAAAAACGTTGTAGTTATGTTACGGGCCTTACGTCTCCAACAACCCTGCCATCTAGCGAAATTTCTGCATTACTGTGCTCTAGCGGGCGGAATATTAACTACTGAGTCAAACTGAATTCGGCTCAAAGTCTGCCATAAGAAACGTATATAAACTAGATTCAGCAGCCTTTTGTAGTGTTATATGGACGTGGGGAGTGCCACACAGAAGTGGCTCCAAAGTTCGGAAAAACGCTGCAAGAGTGCGTCCCGATCTGTGCGCGCGCTCGTTCAGATGAAATACGAATAAAATGTGTAGAAATAAACTATTACAACTGCTTTCTAGGATATTATTTTTTGTTTGCTTCATTGGCGGTGCCATGGCACACTGGCACTACCCCAAAAGCCGCCCCTGCAACACTACCATTTTTATGAGGATTAATAAACTCTTAACGTGTTGTACCACAAACGTCTGGCCCTTTTGCAAATATCTGCCTGCGAATTTCATTTCTAGTGACGAACTCATTTGCTATTTCATCCAAATCTAAATGCAGAGCTGCTTCTCTGTGAGAATGAATGATAGCTATAGCCTATCATTCATTCGCTGTTGACCCATGGTAGACCTAGTGTAGGATTTAAGTCTATGGAGAGATGAGAATGATCATTCAGCAGTGGAAATATACACTGGTATTGTAGAAACTAGTCTCATGAACTTAACAAGTTTCGCGACGAAAAGCTTCTTTCCAAAGGAGATCAAAAAGTCTGAAATTCTGTGATGTGAAATTTTGATCTTGCAATATCTACAACATGCCCTGTGGAAAAGTAACCTTTCCTTGTCCAAGTCATCTCCATAAAATGAGAGAATTACTTCCAGTTCCTTATCACCATTATTCAAACCACCAATTAGAAAATTCTCAATCTTAGAAAATCTGTAGTAAAAGTGTCAGCGCGATCATCCAAACAGTTCACAATATTATCAATAACTTCGTAAAACTCTTTAAGATACAAATCTTCAGCAGATGAATGGACATGTGACATGGATTCAGTGTCCATACGTCGAGGTGACTGCCGTTACGTGTTAATTGCTTTCCACACATTTTGTATTTCAATTTTTAACTGAAAATTAAATCATTGTGACGCACTCATCATAACAATTATTGTTACAAATCATACGACTTGATTCTTTACAGTTTAATTCTGCATCCTAATGTAGAGTCTTAAAGAATTTACAAGAATGACGTGATTTGTAACAATTGTTGTGATAAGTGCAAGAAAAATGTAATTTAGTAGTTAAAAAATAGAATAAAAATTCTGTACGAAGCAGCTATGGAATTCACAACACATTTATAGCTTCAGAATATTAGCTAATTAAAGAAATGATACTCCTGAATAGTTCATTCTTTATCTGTAATATTCTTTTACCCTTACAACTAAAGAATAATGGTATTTTACAAACAACTTTAAATTAGTGTAACTATGAAAATATTGAGATTAGGAACCATGTTTATATGACATTTTTTGCTCAAAATGTAATACTGTAAGACTGAAATATGCTTCGTAAGTGGCGGTAACTCCTCGTGAATCACTCTATATATTCGAACAATTTTATTGTTTTCTGAATGAAAACTTGTAGGGTGCTATTCATAGACATTTCGCTAGCCCGCGCTACGAGCGTGCTAAACTAGTCCTGGCTATAGACTGGTTACTTGTGTAGGATTCATATCATATCATATCGCTAACACTGGTTTATGAATACGAAAAACGTTAGTTCGCTGATCATCCACCGGAAGCCCACGTTAAGAATGTCTATGAATAGGGCCCGTAAAATCTAAACAAAGATCGTGACTAACAGAAGAAAATTTACGAGTTGTGTTACGAGTGGCAAAGTGTAAGTTAACGTATTTTCTTTGTTTGTTGTGGCACAGTAAAAATTAAGGTGAAATAAAACACAATTTGTCCACTTACAAATAAAAGACCTTTGGCGAGATCGAGGCGTAGATGGGAGGATAATAATAAAATGGATTTGAGGGAGGTGGGATATGATTGTAGAGACTGGATTAATCTTGCTCAGGATAGGGACTGATGGCGGGCTTATGTGAAGGCGGCAATGAATCTCCGGGTTCCTTAAAAGCCATAAGTAAGTAAGTAAGTAAGTATAAATCATTAACGTGTGGTCTACGTCAGATGCTTGTGTTGAGAGTTTGCCACTGGGATCCAAACGGAGTGCTCTATACCTATTCCTCGATTGATATTATGTCATACGTATTGCGGCTTGAGTCCAGTGATGTCATCGCGAGTAGAGTAGTGGCAAAAAAAAAAAAAACCGAACCGACCCTTGTAGCTGATTTCAGATCCTTGCTTACTCCAGAGCATGACAGACTGGTAACTAAGACTTTCGTAAAATTCATGTTCTGGGAATAATAAGTTACTATTTAGTAAAATATCGCTGCAATCGAAAAGTATTGGGAATAAATTTGAATAAGGAACAAAAAAAGTTTCCTTCCCAGGCAGGATTAGAACCACGAAAGTCTTAGTTGCCACTCTATCGTGCTCTGGAGTGAACAAGGCTCTGAAATCATCTACAAGGGTCGCTCCGGTTTTTTTGCCACTACTGTACACATTTGCCGATGGCTGAAATAGGCTAAGGTCCTCTAAAACAAAATGTTGCAAAATAATATGCTGAAGAAAGAATTAGAGAAGTATGATGATAATAAAAATGAAGATAATAGACAGTGTAACACAGATTGAGTAACAAATTCAAGAAAATCATGGGACGATCATTCAAGGATACTCACCAAAAGCTGTTTGTATTGCTTTTACTTAACAATGGTGACTGGTTTCCTAGTAGCAGTCGTCGTCGTCGTCTTCCTAACAAGTATTAGGCCGAGTGGCCTGTTACGGTCTCAAACTAGAATTTTCAGTCCATTTCTTCTTCGGACGACCAAGATATATTTTGCCATGCGGACGGTAATTAAACAGTGCTTGCGTATTCTGCATCGATCCATTCGTTCGAGATGACCCTTCCACTGAAGTTGATACTTGATAATGAACTGCATAATGGGTTCTACTTGAAGTTCTTCCATTATGTCCTCATTTTTTTTATGATTCCACCGAGTACATCCTGCTGCTGCTCTCATGAGCCCCATCTCATTTGCTGTTATTCTACCGACATCTTTATTCTTCACAGTCCACGCTTCACTACCATAGCCTAGTAGCAGTGAAACTGTAAATGGCGAGATAGTTTTTTTATCATAAGAGTGCTAGGAATTGCTGTGGGATTACCTGGTATTCATTTTACAGTTGGGAAAACTCGAAAGAGCCAACAACGTAATCTGGCAAATGGAATTCAAATCCACGTAATATGAGAGCAGTCTTGGACTTATGAGTCCAGCTCCCTGACACTGTGTCACCCCAATGACTTTATTGTTCGAGATTGCTCACCAAAAAGAAGAGAAAAATGTAAAGGACATCACAAAAGAGTGACGCTAGTCATTACTTTGAAAAACAACAGGTCAGAGGTCTGCTGAGATGGAAGAAGAAAAATTGTTTAATAATGAAATGAGGATTTTGGAATTTGTATTGGATTTGTAAAGAATGGGCCCTGTCAACTTGGCAAATTCACAGCACCGCTCCTGTGTGTTTCCGAACCGTGTCGTAGTCGATAAAACGTTCCCCGAGTGTGGGACTGCGACTCCGTGCTTAATTAGATTAGAGTTTCGTGTCACTGGCTTGTCTCTGGCGTTCACAGTTTAAAGAGGCATGCAAGGGAGCTCTCGTCTCCTGCCTTCTACTTCTCGATCGCCGCTTAAAGCAATTACAGCATTAAGAAGTGTCCGTCTGGTACTTGACACCTGCAATTTAATTGTGGCTCTACTACAACACATGGTATCTATGCTGTCCGTCTGTCTCTCTCTTTTTCTCTGATTTTGGTTCAACGTCATTTGTACTCGTAATTTTTAAGTTAATTCTAATCTTGAAATGTAATCAACACAGCCGCGTTTTTACGGTGACTATTACACTCTTACTACGTCATACTACTTTTGACCAATAAAACGGTACGAAAGGACGTATTTCAACCAATCATGGCTGCTTATCGCACAATTTTATCGCGTCCCTAGCATTTGTTTCTTTTTTTGCCAACATTTGAAACTGCGCTGGTCTGGACGTCAAAAAAAAATATATAGGCCTCCAGTCGATGCACAGCAGTTTCAAATATGACTCGCATTGGCATTCAAGAACAAGAATTAATTAAAATCACTGATCATACCTATGCATCTTCTGAAATCCGATTTACAAATAAATGAAGAGCACCATTCGGAAATCCTAAATAAGTTGAATACACCATGTAGGCCTAAATCAACGAGTTCCACTTCTATTATGCACACGTCCAATATAACATCAATTGAACCACCAACCACATTCAAATTTGAAAATTGTACATTCAATAATTATTCCTTTTAAAATTATTCATGTTTATTTTTTATGTCATCGTCGTTAATTAAAACTTTTCTAACACTTGTGTGTATGAGTTAGATTATGTTATAGCTTCTGCTCTGAGAGGATAAAAAGAACTTCTGCTATATGATATTATGGATAGTCACGTATCAGAGATTGTTTAATATTAAGATTTATTGAGTAATAATCATTACAGTGTCTGTATAAAGACACTACTGCCATCTAGCATGCATCTAGCGTAATATTTGTAATGTTGAGATGGTACAATAATACAGGGACATCATTTTATTTTTACTTCAATTTTTATTGTACCTGAGTTTTTGAATGTACTTCACTCTCACCCCTTCTGCTAGTAAATTTCCAACCGTTCTTCACACAGAACCAAGCGTATACAGTCAAAGTCGCCTTACGGTCATAGTAAACACAAAGTACTCAGTGAGTATAGTACGTTCCAGAAATATGTTCGCTTTCAATATTGAATCATATTCTCGCACAGGTACTGTCGTCCGTTTGCCTATGTCGCATCCAGTTTCTCCCACCCACTTCTGCCCGTCCCTTTGTGGCTGGGCTGTCTTAGCTCTTTTCTGAAAACATTAAATTCTGTTAGAAATTGGACGTCTAAGTAATATTATACAACTGTTTAAAATAACTTATATAAAAGGACCTCGTTAAGTAATTAACTGTCACGTGATTTCCCCCCTTTCTACGACCCTGCGACAAAACCACTTGGACGGACAGTAAATAGCATGTCTGAATAATTTCATCGTTTCGGATCGGGCAGAAATGAAGATTGAATTTACAGTACGTAAGGTACTCTTTTATAGAGTAGGTACAGAATTATTTCAACGTGAGTTACTAGTATGAAAGACGAAACTGGTAATTGGAATTAGGTATAATATTCTATGTGCGATAATATGCAAAAAATAACTGAAACCTGTATAGAAATGAACGGCCATCATTTTCAAATATGTGTTTAAATATCCATATTATAATTATTTTTCAATTTAACTGCACTCTCTATATTGTACGCTAATGTGCTGTAGAAGTATAATATACATTGCATAATGAATACGTCCGAATGGACAGCTCAGTTCGAGAGTTAAAACACTTATTGTTAATACTTTACTGTATTTTGATTAAAGAAAAACCTAATGAAAATTATCAAACTCAAAATCGCGATATTTCCTACTTTACGTATATCGATGAACTACTTTTCATCCCTCCTTTACCTAGTAAAGTGATTTGTTAGTATCTTACGCCAGTATCATCGAACTCCAGTCGTGGAAGAGGGTAGCAAACGGTGTTTCCGGTTCACAACCTTTAAGCCAAAGGTATAGCCAGGTTAATATTAGAAATGTTAGTACAAATAAAGTGATGTCCCTGTACATTTGAAGACAGTTGTATTTTCGTAAGTCAATTAATATTTTATTGTATTGGAGTACTTCGTTACTTCTAATCTTTATATACTTTCTTCTAATCGTGTAATAGTCAATTAAATTCCACTCGAGTTCTGATTTTCTCTAGATAAATCAAAACGTCTAGTGAGATTACTGTTGATAATTTTATTAAAATTTCGAGTGTCATTTTCAAAATTTCGTATTTTGGTGCTCAATAAAGTATCAAATTTCGCGATAAAGTCACAATAAAATAATATGTTTGTCATGGTGTAGTAACCCACTACATCTCCTCTACCAAATTTCCTGGAATGAGAAAACAAATTTAAACACATTATAGAGTATTCCACCTAAAGAAAAAAAAGCATTGGTCTTGCGGGTCTTGCCTAGTACCACAGTCTAGTATATACAGTCACGAAGCTTGAGTTTGTGAGGGTACTAGGAACAATAGACTGTGCAGGTACTATTTCGCATTGTCTGTAATGAGGCGATAGTAGCGACCCTAGAGGTTAGCAACTATCTATGGATGCATATTTACTACCGTATTGAGCTTCGTAACTGTATATACTAGACTGTGCTAGTACGCTGTTGCCGCAAGATGCCTCCGTTAGTAGAACGAGTGAGGTATAGTATCTCTATCTCACTCTCTTCCTAATACGTACAGCGTTGAAGCAAGTCTATCGCACAACATAGGTACGTTGAGTCCGTTGAAATTATAAAAAAACCTATTAATGCCACATTTATGCCTGCATAAATATACATTATATTTTATATACATTATAACTAGACTTCGGATATTTAGGCCATTAACTAACTTTCAGACACCTCAACTAGGCTCCATAATGATCAAAAGTACGCATTAAAATACAGTTTTAGGGACCTAAAAAGGTACAGCAGTTACAAATAATAGTACTAATAATAATAATAATAATAATAATAATAATAATAATAATAATAATAATAATAATAATAATAATTCATTCATAGTGTTCTGCACAAGGGCAAGTATTTCACTGCAAAGCCAGCATTCTCCAGTCTTTCCTGTTTTCTGCCTTCCTCTTTGTCTCCTGATATGATCCATATATCTTAATGTCGTCTATCATTGATATATTCTTCTGCCCCGAACTCTTCTCCCGTTCACCATTCCTTCCAGTGCATCCTTCAGAAGGAACTTTCTTCTCAACCAGTGACCCAGCCAATTCCTTTTCCTCTTTCTGACCATTTTCAGCATCATTCTTTCTTCATCCACTTTTTCCAACACAGCTTCCTTTCTTAATCTCTCTCTCCATTTCACACGCTCCATTTTTCTCCATATCCACATTTCAAATACTTCTATTCGCTTTTCTTCACTTCGTCATAATGTCCATGTTTCTGCCCCATAGAATACTACACTCCACAGAAAGCACTTCACTAGTCTCCTCCTTAGTTCTTTCTCCAGAGGTATTTTTCTGCTAAAAGCTTCATTTGCCATTGCTATTCTCCTTTTGACTTCTTGACAGCAGTTCATGTTAATGCTTATAGTACATCCCAAGTATTTGAATAATAATAATAATAATAATAATAATAATAATAATAATAATAATAATAAAACTGTTATTTTATTGGGTTAAGAAGTGCTTATAATACAGACTTAAGATTATGTGCAGCACACGTTTAACGTTATTAAATGTTACGGAGCGCTTATAATACAAAATTAAGATTATGTGCAGGACAATTTTTCCATTATTAAAAATGTTAAGGAGCGCTTATAATATAAATTTAAGATTATTTGCAGCACACATTTTCCGTTATTAAATGTTACGGGGCGCTTATAATACAAAATTAAGATTATGTGCAGCACAAGTTTTCCGTTATTAAAAATGTTAAGAAGTGCTTACAATACAAATTTAGGATTACGTACAGTACACTTTTTCCATTATTAACTTCACACTATAATCAAACAAGAAGCTAAGATACATACCTAAAGCCTTTGTTGTTTTGCTGACAGTTAAATTTTGTTTACTTTTTGAAATAAGCGTGTTTTAACAGTGTGAAATCTTAGCCTCAACTGTATCACCCCTACTTGTCTGTTATGTTTTTCAGCGGAGATCTTTGGCAAGAGAGCGGAAGACTATTCCATCAATTTAACTGTTCCCCCATTATTCGTAAATTAAATATATGGTAATTTTAGAGGTGTAATACAATTTTAGCATACGAAATCGATCTAGTTCTCAATGAAATTATGTTCTATGAATTAAATGAAACTAATTAATTCCCAGTTCTCAAGAAAAATACTTATAAATAGTTGCTGGAACAGCCTCCATATGTTCAATACTATTTTCTTTAAATGGAATCCTCTATAGGCCACATAAAAATACTCACTTATAAATTTACATATTTGTAGGCATGACTGTTGTTATTATTAGACCTATTATTATTATTATTATTATTATTATTATTATTATTATTATTATTATATTATTCTTATCCAGTGAATTACTGTAAGATTATTATAATACTTGCTATACTCGTTTTAGGAGTACTCAGTATCGATGATTTTATAACAGTTTTCCACATTTACTTCGTTCCTTCAGTTCATAGTAGCATAATGTACCTTGTGTTGTAACCTAATTCAGAAGATCCCGTAACCAGTTTCCTCAGTGCATACATTATTCAAATTTATGTTTCCGTGATGAATTTAACAAATTTATGTACGTTTAACTTGAGCCCAGTACGTATGTCCGCTGTGTGATTTATGACCCTCGACTTAATAAACCTGCAGGCTTCGCATTATTTTGAACCTCTACTCTTTTTCTGTTTCTATGATAATGTGTATGCGTCAAATATGTTGTCTTCATCATGCAAAACAAAATTATTTCGGCGAATCTGGCAGCTTATACACTAACAAATTTTAATAAAGATTTGTAACAACGAATTACTCTGTAATTTAGTGGACTACTATTAATAAGTTGGCACAGTTGTAATTGTATTATGGATTTATAGTGTCTACCGTCCTTGCTGTACAAAAACTGGGAAGGTGTAATTTTGACGTTAAATGGATCTCTACCGTGGGTTTGTATCCTATGCCCGGGCATATATGATTGTTTGTTCTATGCTATCATAGCTGGTAGACTGACATCTTGCTATGATCCGTCACAGGAATCACATCGTATAGTATATTCGTTTAATGTCAGATAGGCTAAGATAGAGTAGAGCACTGGTTCCCGAAGTGGAGATCGCGTTATGATTTACAAAATAAAAGAAAAAACTTATTAACATACTTTTATTTTGTATATACATAAACATACACGTCCACACGTGTGGAGTAACGGTTAGCGCGTCTGGCCGTGGAACTAGGTGGCCCGGATTCGATTTCCGGTCGGGGCAAGTTATCTGGTTGAGGTTTTTCCGGTGTTTTCCCTCAACTCAATATGAGCAAATGCTGGGTAACTATCGGTGCTGGATCCCGGACTCACTTCACCGGCATTATCATCTTCATCTCATTGAGACGCTAAATAACCTAAAATGTTGATAAAACGTCATAAAATAACCTACTAAAAATAAACATATACAACGTTTAAAAAATAATAAGGTTCAAAAGTTATAAATTAAAAAATAATTAATGTGACTATTGCAATTTTACTACGTAATACTACTTTTTACAAATAAAACGGTACGGAATGACGTGTTTCAACCAGTCATGGTTGCTTATCCTACAATTTTATCACCTCACTAGATTTGTTTTTATCACCTCCCTAGCATTTGCTCCTTTCTTTGCCAACATTGTACTTTCAATAATTGTACGTTTGAAAATGTTTCATGTTTATTTCATCATCCATAATTAAAACTTTTCTATAATAAAATTTATCTTGTTTATATTATTTAGGTTATATTATGGCTTCTACTGCATGAGATTATTATGGACAGTCACGTATCAGAGATTTTTTAATATGTATTGATAGAACTGAAGTGGAGTGCAACTGTTCTAATAAAAATTCAACTGAATCAACAAAGCCTTCTTGACTAGTAATCGTCCATAGAGTTCAATGAAGATTGTATAGTGGTAACACGAAAAGAACTTATCATTAAACACTACTGCTATCTAGCGGAATGTGTGTAATGATGAGATGGTACAATAATACATTTTCAAGACAGTTCAGTATTTTATTAAGTCAATTAATATTTTATTGTATTAGAATACAATATTTCTTATAATCTTTATATACTGTACTTTCTTCTAATCGTGTAATAGTCAATTAAACCCCACTCGAATGTTTATATTTCTAGATTGTAGATAAATGTGTCTGTTTTTCGGAAAGTAGTTTCTCAAATTTGGACTAAGTACTCGATAAACATAAGTGATATATCATTTTCAAGTTACAGGAGATATTTCCGCATTTCTTTTGATGGCAATCATAGACGAGAATCTTATTTTGCATAAATACGAGGTTGAAAATGTTAACAGAAGTTTAAGAGCTTCCTTTGATCCAAAACTGGTATACGCTCGGAAAAAAGTCTAGTTTTGACATTCCATCATTAGGTACATAATTCAATGGGCTTTTCCTTCATATTTCCTGGAATTTCAGCCAGTTGAACGCAACTATCTAAAAACGGATTCAATATCCATCTGTGACCATCATAATTGTTTTGAGCTTCTTTCGGAAAATACTCAAAAAGCTTGCAGTTTAAAATCGTACTTTGGGTGTAGCCACTGGTTTTCAGTTTGTCTGCAATTTTACAGGGGTATGAATTTTTCGGATGGAGTGGAGAACTGGTACGATAGTTGCAAACAGAAGTATCGTCCAAAAGTGGGTGGCGTCTTCAGAAAGTTTGGGGAACACTGCCATAGAGAAAGACTATAGTGTAATGTTGGGTAAAATAGCTACGTATCAAAACAGAATGAAGGGGTTTATCACGAGTGAAGATATGGAAGAGTTTCTTAAAACACTCAAAGAAAATTTAAAAAATTCTCTATATAAAACGAAGTCACAAACAGTCACAGTATCAAGAATTAAATAATGCAATGAGATAGCCGGTTAAATTATATGAGAAATTAAAAGAATATATATTCACGAGATAAAATATTTAATTCTGAAATTTCATAAATAAAATTCACACTATCAAGAATTAAATAATGCAATGAAAAAGCCGGGTTAATTACATCAGAATTAAAAATATATTCGAAGGATAAAATATTAATTCTTAAATTTCATAAATAAAAATCACAATATCAAGAATTAAATAATGCAATGGGAAGGCTGGCTAATTTATACTAGAAATAAAAAATATACTCGTAGGCTTAAATATTTAATTCTGAAATTTCATAACTAGAAATCAGGGTATCAAGACTTAAATAATGTAATGAAAAAGCCGACTAATTTATACCAGAATTAAAAATATATATTCACAAAGTTGAATATTTTATTCTGAAATTTCATTAATAGAAATCACAACATCAAGAATGAAATAATGCAATGGGAAAATTGGATAATTCATATCAGAAAGAAAATATATTCGCAGGACTATAAGCCTATATTTAATTCTGAAATTTTATAAATTAAAATCACAGTATTAAGAATTAAATAATGCAATGAGAATGTTGGCTAATTTATATCATAAATAAAATATATTTGCAAGACTAAATAATTAATTCATAAATTTCATAAATATGCTACAATTCCCAGTATCAAGAATTAAATAATTCAATGACAAAGCCGGCTAACTTTCATCAGTAAGAAATAGACATATTTTCTTTGAATATTTATGGCTCCTATTTTCACCAAGGATATACGATTACACCTTACAATAAATATACGATCACATAAATTAAAAGAGAACGTTTGATAGTTCTTTCGATCTTAGAAATTGAAAATAACTCGAATGTTTGGAGTTTTTGATTACCGTATAGAAAACGATCACTGCTTGCTTGCTTGCTTGCTTGCTTGCTTACGGCTTTTAGAGGATCCAGCCCTCACATGAGCCCGACATCGGTCCTTATCCTATGCAAAATTAATCCAGTCTCTACAATCATATCCCACCTCCCTCAAATCCATTTTAATATTATCCTTCCATCTACGTCTCGGCCTCCTCAAAGATCTTTTAACCTGCGGCGTCCCAACTAACACTCTATATGCATTTCTGCATTCGCCGATACGTGTTACATGGCCTGTCCATCTCAAACGTCTGGATTTAATGTTCCTAATTATGTCAGGTGAAGAATACAATGCGTGCAGTTCTGCGTTGTGTAACATTCTCCATTCTCCTGTAACTTCATCCCTCTTAGCTCGACTGCTTAGAACAATAAATTATTTTGTTGTTAACAGACGAATAGAAGGAAGGTGAAGTCTCCATTTCTCTACCGGAAACAGAAACCGTAAACACTAAATTTGTAAATGGTTGGGAATAAAATTATTATTATATTAAATTATCGCCATGACTTTCCACTTATTAAAGATGCACGAATTAAATTAATCGAATATCAGTTGCATGGAGCGTAGTTGTTCATAACCACGACGCAGAAATAAATTCCAGGCGGAGAGACAAATGTGTTACATCCCAGATCTGTGTGACTGGACACCTGCATTCAGCTGAGAGCTGCAGGTATCGCAAGTCGCGCCGAACAAAATTCCGACGATGCACACCGTGCACAGACCACAAAACATTCAGTTTTTATAACCGTAAATCAGAATTTGGAGCAGGTAGGGCCGCCATATTGCTGACATATTTGTGACGGCTGTTATGCCAGATGAAACGGAATATATTGCGCTGCAATCCAAATAAAATGATGAATCTGACTGTTGAGGACAGGTCGCAATGCTTCTCTCGCTCGCCAGAACAGCAATGCGGATAAAATTTCATAAATGAAAGATGATAGAAAATATTTAGGAAATCCATGGAATTTTCATTTAAGCAGATGCGATTATCGATAATTAACACACTGTGGTGGATGTGTGATTAAACTCAACCTGAAATTAAGCCCTGCGTGATATGGGTTAGCCATATTTTTCACTCATTAAATTGTGACCAATTCAATAAGAGTTACAATGAAGACCTTCTTGCATCAGAAGCTGATTCAAGACCTATTTTAATTAACATTACTGCCAACGACATAATTATTTTGGATTATTTTAAAACCATACGTTACTAATATTTTCCTAGTTTTAATCGAATATTTTGTCATTTAAGGAGTTAGGTACAGCTTAGAGCAGTAAAATTTTGGAAATATTCAACATTTTTTTCTTACATTACTGTATCTTGTACAATAATGAAAATTAGTACTTATTTACTTACTTACTTACTTACTTACTGGCTTTTAAGGAACCCTCATTGCCGCCCTCACATATGACCGCCAACGGTCGCTATCCTGAGCAAGATTAAGAGAGAAGTTTTATATGATATTCTGATTGAATTTAGTATTGCCAAGGAACTAGTTCAATTAATTAAAATGTGTCTCAGTGAAACGTACAGCAGAGTCCGTATAGGTCAGTCTCTGTCAGGTGCGTTTCCAATCCACTGTGGGCTAAAGCAAGGAGATGCACTATCACCTTTACTTTTTAACTTTGCTCTAGAATATGCCATTAGGAAAGTCCAGGATAACAGAGAGGGCTTGGAATTGAACGGGTTACATCAGCTGCTTCTCTATGCGGATGACGTGAATATGTTAGAAGAAAATCCACAAACGATTAGGTAAAATACGGGAATTTTACATGAAGCATAGAAAGAGAGGACTGATTCTTTATATGATATCCTTATTAAATTTGGTATTCCCAAGAAACTAGTTCGATTAATTAAAATGTGTCTGAGCGAAACGTACAATGTGCAAAAAAACATTGTCCTTCTGCAATATGAAAAAAAATATTTTTACGATTCAAAAAATTATTTAAATTTTTGTTTTCAAAATTAAGTTAACTGTGCAGTGATGAAGCGTTTCCACACAACTCAAAAAACGATCCAACATTCTGTGATGAAATATTTTGTGTGCATTTATGCATGTTATATCTATAATATGATACAAGATCACTTCTCTACCTTTGATAGGTTGTCTGACGAAAAATAAATTCATTTTAAAAAATGGTCAAATATCAGTACTTTCTTCTAACACAAAATAAAAATATATCAATATTAGAGGAGAAAAATTCGCTCCGACGCCGGGGATCAAACCCGCGTCCTTGGTTCTACGTACCAAGCGCTCTCACCACTAAGCTACACCGAAGTCCAATCCACAAGACCCGATTGAACTCCACTCCTCCAATGTTTTTCCAATGTTTTTTCCCCTTTGTGGCCTGAATGTGGATATTTTTATATATTAAGTCAACTGCCATTATACAAGAAGGGCACTCAGTTGAGTGACTTTGGTGGCTGGGATTCCACAGTAATACGCACAGTAATCTGTACAGAAATATGCACTCTTGCTAGAACAATCTACGTAAAGATTATTATTTTTTGGTCCTACAGAATATATGTGTTATGGTAGCAATATTAGAGGAGATTCCCGCCGCCGAAGAGAATTTTTCTCCTCCAATATTGTTACCATAACACATATATTCTGTAAGACCAAAAAATAATTATCTTTACGTAGATTAAAAAATATATATTATTTATTGAGGAATGTAGTTGAAAGAGCATGATATTGTAAACATAAGTTTCAGCAATAAAATAAAAGAGAGAGAACATGAAAATATTAACAAGTTTATGAGTTATGAGGGAAACGCACAGTAAACTGACCCCATTTTGAATTTAAAAAACAAATATAAACAAGCTTTTTAAAATCGTAAATATATATATATATTTTTTTTTTCCCCCCACATAGCAGAAAGATAGTGTTTTACACGTACCAATTTTCCTTATCGTACAAGGTGCAGTAATGAAGGAAAAAAAATGTTGAATTTTTCCAAACATTTTACTGCTGTAAGCTATACCTAACTCCTTAATGTCATTTTACTTTAATTTCTTGCAGTATACATCGTTCATGTGCTAATTTAACTTTCTTTCGTCTTTAATGGAAAAATTAAACTGTGTTCTAACTAAATTTCTATTAATTTTTTCTCCGTTTGGACTGTGCCAATGCGCACAGCAAATATTAAGACTACTCAAATTATCACAGAACTGCCGTCAGATTCTTAATGTAATTACCTTAATTGAAGTTTTGAAGTTCTAAATGACACCGAAGTCGTTTTATCACAAGGATTTATTTACTGTTACTTCAACGTACAAAACAAAATTTAATAATCTACAAGATACTCAACCATCAACTTTACATGATAGTATAAGACATCTATTACAAAGTTAAAAGCGAGAAACGTCAGCTATACAGATTGAGGAAACGAGAAGAGTACTGTTAGGCACTCAGGAAATTACAGTATTAGCCGAGACGGGATATAGAATAGACAATCTTGTGATTAGGCCTACTATGATGTAATCTAAGACAGTGGTTCCCAAACTTTCTGAAGGCGCGACCCGTTTTTGAGTGAGACTTCTACAATATGCGACTTCCCTTACGGAACTGATAGGGTACTCGAAAATTACAAATCCCTGTAAAAAAAAAAGGAGACAACGATAATTTTACTTAAAATTAGTAGAAACCGCCCAAAGATCGTCCAAATAGGAGAATATAGTGCAAAAATAACATGACATATTACATGAACATCATTATTAGTAGCCTATTTCAGTCATGTCAAGCTCGGCCACTGGTGACAGCTGTCATAGGTTTGTCACGATCTGTGCCCAGGACATTAAATAATGCAATGAAAAAGCTAGCTAATTTATATCAGAATTAAAAAATATATTCGTAAGGCTGAATTTTTAATTCTGAAATTTCATTAATGAAAATCACAGCATCAAGAATTAAATTATGCAATGAAGTCGGCTAATTTGGGACCATATCAGGTTTAAAAAAATACAGCGTGTTTATATATTATCTTTACAAGTTCAGATGTAAATAACAAAATAATGAAACGAGGTATCTCAGTTCTGTTTTTTTCATGTGAAAGAGAATCTCTCAAACTTTTGTTTTTACCATTTCAATGCCCTTGTCGCCCTTAGGAAATCAAAGCGATAGTCGATTTCCTGCCATGTCTGCTGTAGTATCTCCACAGTAACTGATGCGATGGCGTCTTGAATTCGTTGTCGTAGGACTTGAATATTGGGAACTGCCGTCTGGTACACAATATTCTTCTAACCCACAAAAAGAAATCCAAAGGGGTCATGTCGGGTGATCATGGTGGCCAAGGGAATGAGCCATCCCGCCATGTACATTTGCAGAGTTAAATATTTATTTCTTAAATTTCATAAATAAAAATCATAGTGTCAAGAATTAAATAATGCAATGGAAAAGTCGGCTAATTTATATCAGAATTAAAAAATATAATCGCAAGGCTAAACATTTAATTCTAAAATTCCATTAACAGAAATCACAGTATCAAGATGCAATGCAATGAAAAGCCGATTACTTTACTTCAGTATTTAAAAAAAGATATTCGCAAGTCTGAATATTTAATTTTGAAATTACATACATGAAAGTCACAGTATAAAGAATTAAAGAATGCAATGAAAAAGCCGGTAACTTATCACAGAATTAAAATATATATTTGCTGCAGTAAATATTTAATTCTGAAATTTCATAAATGGAATTCACAGTGTGAATTAAATAATCCAACGAAAAAGTCGGCTAATTTATATCAGAATTATAAAATATAATCGCAATCTAACAAAAAAAGCCGGCTAACTTATATCAGAAATTAAAAATATATTCCCGTCCATACTAACTTTGTGAATCCATGAAACCTTCATGGGATTCTGTGAAAACTGACAGTAAACTACAGACAAGTCGCAATATGACCTAGGAGTTAAAGTAACGATAAATAAATAAAAATAAAAGAGGAAAAGAAAGGGGGAACGGAGAGAAGAAAGAAGATAATGAAAAAAAGATAAGGAAAGAGGGACATCTAGCAGGTAGACAGAATGACATACAAAATAACAGCTGTACTTAAGAGAATGTGCAAAATGCGGATATAAGTAAAAGAAGGAAGGAGAACTTCAGAGTAAGTTAAGAAGTTAAACACCCTGAACAACTACAATTTATGAAGCTCACCCCGATCCCTATCAGCTGGTTTATATACTGTAATTAACTGGGGCAGGCATTGCCGAAAACTTGATTAGTCAGCCCGCGGTAAATAATTTCTCCCGTATTAGCAAACGAAACCATCGCGCACTCAAAACTTAACCTGCTGCTGACGGGTTTCGAGTGCCGGAGTTAATTAACAAGAGGGCGGTACACACAGGCAACGCGCTGTGCGTTCCTCACGAGACGCCTGCACCACGCAAACAAGTTGTTTGTTCCGCAGCAGGGGATGCATAACGTTATTGCATCATTTTACATTTTCCTCTACATATTATGGGCTACATTTCAGGGATGTCAAAGCGCCTGTATTACGTGCTCATACTACAAGCAATACAAATCCAAGAAGGTTCATTTTTAGCAAGATAAAGTACAATCATCGCTATTAAGGTTGTGCGGGTTCTTGAGAGCACGCAGTGCGGGTTCTTAAGAGCACGCAGTGCAGGCGCTTTGACATCCCTGGGCTATATAATAACAGTGGTGTAGCATGGAATTTTGAGCAGGGAAAGCTAACTCAAGTTGTCTTTCAGGTATGAGGAAACGTATTGCAGAAATATAGTCTTAAAATAAATAGTAGTCAATGTCAAGTCAGCAGTCCGAAGATTGGTTGGAACCTCATAAGTAACACCAATAAGGCATCACCTCAAATGGTAGTAAAATATGATTTCATGGTTTACACACATCTCTAAGAAATAGACACATAGGCCTACGTATAATTTAACATTAGCTCTCTCCCTGTCATATTTAGAGAAATCACAATATTAACGGTCAATAGATACAGTTTTAGTAAAATTACGTCAATCAACGTTAAATTCTTTATCACAAGATTATTTTTACTACATAAATTAGTGTCAGCAACTGTTATTTCACCCATTATTTATTATATCAGCCACAGTGCACGCTAACACTTCAACTGAACAAAACTCACGAAAGGGATAACTCGGAAGCTAAATTCTTTCCAATGCCAAAGCTAGCTTCATGCGACCCTTCTAGTTAGTTAGAAAGGGATGGAAAATCTGCGGGGTGGGTTACACAGAAGAATGCGTGAAAGAACGAGTCTGTGGAGGGGATTGGAAGCTGATGTGTGCAGACTTCATGTTTACTGCTGCATCACAAATCATCCTGAACTGCCGTACCACAACATTTAAGGCGTAAATATAAATTGTATTAAAATTAATAAATAATTTTATTCATAAACTGCTGGTTTATTATGGAGTTATTAACTGGGGAAGCTGAGCTTTTTAGCTTACATTGACGCTACGCCACTGTATAATAAGTACTACATTTCGAGACAGCCAACATCGAAAGAATTACTATTACTGTTCTACAATATAACGTACGAAAACCTGAGACCTAACTGCATTTACATTTGTAAGCACGAATTATAAATGACAAATGGTAGAATCAACATCACATGGCGTCCGCATTATACGAGGAGCCCATATACAGTATATAAGTAGATCTGGGATGTTAAGGCAAATGCCTATTTATTTCCTGGGCCTAAAAACAAAACAAAAACATGAATAAAAAATTACTTAGTTCTTTTTTTTCTCAATTTATTGTCAACTTCCGCTATATTTTTCACATGGAGGAGGAAAAATAGAGGACAACACTTAACATCGCAAGATGTGAAAATGCAATATTTCAAAGTTCAAATGTGCACCTGTGGTATCAGTCGATATAAACGTTCTTTTTCTGCATACACAATAATTTTAAGCAGCATTTATTTATATGCACATTATTCCAAAAAGTAATTATAGTTTCATGCAGGCAAGTTTATTAACTCTTAATATCTTCAGGCGAATGATTTTATGAATAAAGGAAAATAAAACAAACGTTAAAATAATACGTCCGCTATCTTCTTACTTACTTACAAATGGCTTTTAAGAAACCCGCAGGTTCATTGTCGCCCTTACATAATCCCACATCGGTCCCTATCCTGAGCAAGATTAATCCAGTCTATACCATCATATCCCACCTCCCTCCAATGCATTTTTATATTATCCTCCCATCTACGTCTCGGCCTCCCTAAAGGTCTTTTTCCTCCGATCTCCCAACTAACACTCTATATGCTTTTCTGGATTCGCCCATCTCAAACGTCTCGATTTAATGTTCCTTATTATGTCAGGTGAAGAACACAATGTGTGCAGTTCTGCGTCGCGTAACTTTCTCCATTCTCCTGTAACTTAATTCCTCTTAGCCCCTAATATTTTCCTGAGAACCTTATTCTCAAACACCCTTAATCTCTGTTCCTCTTTCACAACTATACAGAGCAACCGGTAATGTAATTGTTTTATAAATTCTAACTTTCAGATTTTTTGACAGCAGACTAGATGACAAACCTTCTCAACCGAATAATAACAGGCATTTTCCATATTTATTCTACGTTTAATTTCCTCCCTAGTGTCATTTATATTTGTTACTGTTGCTCCAAGATATTTGAATTTTTCCACCTCTTCGAAGGATAATTCTCCAATTTTTATGTTATATTTACAAAATGGTTATGTGGCGCGTTCTAATAAACTTACAGTCTAGGAGCTTCTGTACAACTGCATATCCTATAAGCGTCATTTCACGCCTGACAATGAGACAACTTTCTCGCATAATGCGATCGAGGAGCTGCGTTATCATTTTAATTAAGATATCACTCATAGTTTTTCGTTTGTGTTTTAACCTATTAGGCTAATTATATTAAAAATTGTATGGTTTAAAGTATTGTTTAAGAATGACGTTCATTCAACTCACTGCACATATTACAATGCCGTAACTTTAAATGTATAGTCCTATCACTTTCCAATATGCTGGAACTCGTTTCGAAAGGACTATTATCACAAGTGAGTAAAATTTTCGCTAAAAGTTCATGTTATACACTTATATTTTATAGATTAGGATATTTTCAACATTCAAGAGGAAAAAGCCGAGATCTGGGGATCCTGAGGGCTAAGCCGTATTAAAACCATTCAAGGTAACGTTGATCCAGGCGCAACGCTTTTAAGTGTATGCAGAATAGTACTCGGTTACAGGTGGAAATAGATTTATTAGCAAAACCTTTTCCTTTTGACATCTATCTGTCCCAAATATTTGTAATAAATTCATCTCAACCACCTGACATAATCATCACTGAATGACAGACGGATCTAAAAAAATCAATGGAAAAAGAGACAAACTTTTACATAATATATCAAGTTCCTTGTGGATTTTTCTTTCAGGGTTTGAGGACAATCTTGAGACACTCATATTTTGGAGAAATAAACTGATTACTGAAATAAATATTCATCGCAAAAATGTTAATAGTAATAATCAGTGTTTTTTTTTCTTTTCTTGTATCTAAAGCGTTTTCCACTCATTTCAATTATCGCAAAATTAAACATCAAGCTTTACTGTATACGACTGACACAAGTAGAAAAACGCGTTCAAGAAAATAAGAAAACTTTTTAGGGCTTCTGTTTTAATGTGAGTGGATCTGAAACAAGGGCTTTGGTCAACAATACGTCAAAAGAATAAAGGCTGTAGAAATATGTGCACTAATAATCCTCCTGGACAATTCATTAAGGGATCATAAAAGAAAAACTTACGTTAGTGACTACCAGAAAATAACATAGCCTACATTACAGAAGTAACAAACAAGACATGAAAGGAAAGACCAAACAGCCAGAATATTTGCAGTCACAATTCCAAAGAACATACGACTATATAGATCAAAGAATTGGAGGTACGTGAGCTGCCATGTAGAGAATGAAAAAATCAGCTGTAACTTGCAGACCGAACAGGCATTATGTTTCAGTCTACAATTTTTATAAACATGAGAAGTCATTAATTCATTAAATTAATAATCAATTTATAAATTCATTTATGTATTCATTTCATCGTTTATTTGTTAATTCACTCGTTTTTCATCCATTCATCTCTTTAAAACTCAGTCTAAAGTTATAATTTTTCTAAGTAATAATATGAACAACCCGCTGAAACCGTGTAATTGAGAGGCGCTTCATTTCGATAAGAGTTTTCGCAGACAGCGCCACCTGATGTCACTTGATATAACTCAAGACGTTCTCATTGTCAGCGCACCATACCTTGCCGGCTCTGTTAATTTAACTGTGAATGAGTTTCATTCTATGAGAAATGAGCATTATGCACTCTCTAATTCAGTTTAAGGAATTGCAGAGACAAAGTTTCACGTACACAGGTTATGAAGATTCTTTCAAATCTGTTTAAACATCAGTAATGAATAGGGAAATGATTCATGCTTAAATAATTAAATGAGCTTACCCACAAAGTTTTCTAAAACAATGATGTGTATTATGAAAATCTACCTTTCAGGTATAGCTCCCTGTAAAGCTGATTTCAATAATTTCAAGGGAAAAAATTGCTCCGGGGCAGCCACTGTTCGTAAACAGAAAATCACAACTCAAATCACACAGAGTTTGTGTGCACTCAGTCTTGGATGTTTGGCGGTTTGTCAGTCCATTTTGAGGTATGTGAATATAAAGGGAAATATTGAGTCGGTATCTGGTAGAGTTCCTGGGTAGGTCAGTCGGTAGAGCGTTGGTGCGCTTAGCCAAATGTCCCGGGTTAGATACCCGGCCCCGGAACAATTTTTACCTTGAAATTATTCAAATCAGCTTTACAGGCAGCTATAGGCCTACCTGAAAGCTAGATTTTCAAGACTTATGTTGTTTTAAAACTTAACCACAGCTTATTCATTTTCACTAGTCGAAGTTTTATTCCAGTCAGACCGAAAGAAATTATGATTTTACGAATGTTCTCGAAATAAAAATTAGCACTTTGACAATCGTTTGACAGCTGAAAGATATCACTCTCCTGACCATTATAACTTACGATAACAGCTGTAATATAATAACTCGTAATGTATTGTAATATGTAAGGCTACATAGTATTTTCATTTACCTACAAGTTCCACCTCTTAATTGCAATTAATTAATTCATAGTTTTCTGCTCAAGTGCAGGTCTTTCACTGCAAACTCAGAATTCTACAATCTTCCCTATTTTCCGCTTTCCTCTTAGTTTCCATATAAGATTCATATATCTTTACGCTATCATCGGATATCTTCTTCTGCTCCCGAACTTTTTTCCTGTTCACCATTCATTCCAGTGCATCCTTCACTAGGTAGTTTCTTCTTAGCCAGCAACCTTGCCAATTTGTTTTTCTCATCCTGATCAGTTTCGGCATTATGTCTTCTTCACCAACTCTTTCTATCACAGCTTAACTTCTTATTTTGTCTGTTCATTTGATACGCTCAATTCTTCTCCACACCCACATTGTCGCTTTTCTTCACTTCATCGTAATGTCCATGTTTCTGTCCCCATACATTGCCACAGAATACACAAAGCACTTCACTAATTTCTCCATTTTTTACAAGATACAAGATTGTTTGTTATTGCAAGCAAAAATTACATACATTAACAAAAGTTTTACAATACTATTGTAATAGTCGTTTATGAATGTTCTTGAAAATTAAAAAATTGCTTACTAATCTCATATTCAAATACATAGTTATTACAAATTGTTGTATAAATAAAACTGTAACTGGGTCATACGCAAAAAAGCAATATTAGGCCTATTGATAAAGCAAGATATTAAAATATTTATAGCCTAAGTTTATTTCTATCAGCCCCGACTTAACATTTATTTGCCACTTCTTGTCAGAAAATAAACATAATTTTAAATTATATTACCATAACTCGAAATTTAAGCAATGAAGGAATGCTAACTGCATAATGAATAAATTTTTGAAGTAAACTATCTCGCAGGTGTTTCGCCTATCAAATATTTTCCAATACATGCTGGGGATCGAGCACTGATCCGTCTCCTCAGAATGTTCTCATTGAAAAGAAACCAACAGGTTCTGAGCAATTTCTTTGCAGGAAAAGAGGCTAAAGGTTCCTCTGAAACACGAAATACTTGGAGACTGCTTCCGTATTTAGTCTTCGTTGCTATCAGTAAGTTAGGAATTTTTAAATTATTCTTAGTGCGAAGTCAAATGAGTATGCATGCTGTACAATAAAATTATAAATTAGTGACAAAACGTTCCTTTATTTGACAATAAAATAAGTATCAGTAAGCCTAGGTACGCGGAGAGATTTCGCATCTCTGTTGCACGAAGAGGCAGCGAATTCTAAAGATATTTATGCCACTGATGCATGAAATCCAATCTTCAATGAACTACTGGAAAGAGAGAATACTAACGACCATTTTAATACCGTAGTACACTATTTAAAATTTCTAATTGAAGGAGATTACGAGACATTCCATGAACGTCTGATTAGTCAAGGACTGTGAGTGATGATATCCTTAAATAACGCTAAATTCTGTGAGAGTGTGGGAAAATGTATGGCAAAAGTTCGACAGCTACGGGTGGAACTGGCCGAGGGCGATGGGACCGAGGAAATAACGGGAAAAGTTATTTATTAGTGTTGCAATGAGTAGTATTAAAACTGAGCGTATGAGCTAATTGGGAGATAATGTTCTTGTCTTTATTGTGTGTTTTTTATATTTATTTTTATTGGGTGTGTGTATGTTTTTTATGTATTGAATTTATATTTATTATTTGGATTATTTATTGCAATTTTAATAAGGAATTGAATTGTTTACATACATATATACATACATACATACATACATACATACATACATACATATACAGGGTGTTTCCGAGGTGGTGTTATAAACTTTAAGGGATGATAGCGAAGGGCACATCAATTTGAGGTAAGGAACCATGGTCCGGAAATGATTGAGTCGAAAGTTATAAGCAAAAATAATTGTGTGGAAATGGAATTGTAATTTGGCACCACGTGCCCTTCTTCCCTTAACTTTTGGAACAGACGTGGAAAGATGGTATGGGCCGGATGTCTCCTATACAAATGCTCTTACTCTTCTTCTTCTTCTTCTTCTTAGCGTATCCCGTTTTTGATTCAAGCGTCGGGAGAGCCTTCCTCCACACGGTCCAACGTTTCCTTTCTCTTGCTGCCCTTTGCATCTCTACCATTGTCTTTCCCCTTCTTCGGCCGAAATCTTCTACATTATTGAGGTATGTTTTCCTAGGCCTCTCTCCTTCTTTCGACTTTTTTCCCTCGGCCTTAACTTTGAAGCAGTAATTAGGAGAGGGAGAGACCGATTTATTAGCGAAGTGATATCTCCATATTTCTATTACATGTATTCGCGGGGATGTTCTGGCGACTTCGTTAGAATTAGCTTCCCCACACAGGTGTTTCGTCTCTTGTCAGCATCGGACAGATTTAGGGCCACCTTGAGCGGGGTTTCGTATAGAGACTCGATGAAGCATAAAAGCCAAAGTCGGACTAGACCCGTGGGAAAGATACTGCCAAGCTTGGGTTTTCCAAAGAACGGGTATTCTTGTGAGATATACAAACTAATTTGAGATTATGGGAAATCCAAAGTCTAAATTTAGAGATGACATATTTCGCGCCCAATAAGGAGAGATCTTGGTTTAGCTTATGAGGTCACTTTGGACCAATAGGGAATAGATTTTAGGCCAGTTAGTGACGTAGTTTTTAGCCAATAGGATAGTTAGTTTTAGCGTAGGATAGGTTTTTATAAATCAGGGTGACGGGGAGCGGAGATCATCAAAACAACTTCACATCGTGTCGGCGGCCCTACATACAGGGCACAATAACTACTTCGTTTGGTGTCGACAGGACTACTATTTCGCTTCGTGTCGACACAATCACAACATCTCATCGTGTCGGCGGCCCAACTTAATAGTCTTTCTTCAGGCGAAGACTCGATAGATTGAACTTTGTCATCGGCGAGACTACTCGCCAACGTTTAGGAGCTTCGATCGTAGTGTACGGGACAGAGTATTGAATTTATAGTATCGGATAGAGCTTATTCAAAGCTGCAACTGAGTCGATACAGAATTGCGACCAACGATTGAATTATAAGTCAGCCGGAAATACATACTCTAGGGTTTACCAAGTGAATACGACAATAAACTTATAGTTTTGGAATTTACACTGCCTTTTATATAAGTAGCCGGCTTGGGATTATTCCCGACATCAACCTACACCACAACCGTACCTCGGCTACCCTGAGTGAATCTCACGCAACACCGAGACGCACCCACCCTCAAATGGCGCCCAACGTGTAGTCACAATAACGACACAACCCACAAATGGCGTCCAACGTGGGACCTCAATAACGACACCACCCACAACTTTCATAATTTTTTCCGGAATTGCTTTCATCCATTCGAAACACATGACCTAAGCATTTTAGCTGTCTCGTCTTCAGTTTCCACTCCAATAGTTGCTGTCAAGATCTTTATTACACGCTCGTTGCAGATCTGCTCTCTTCTGGTCTTGTGGGTTATTCTTCTCATGGCCTTCATTTGGGCAGCCTTGAAATTTTATTAAGTATAGACATTCAGTTTATTAAATAATGAACTGCTTTTTAAGTGCACTGCACTTCAAAAATTGGATAATATTATTGCTTTCAATTTATTCTATTAATTAGAAATTAAATATATGAGAAAATCGTATGTCCTGATGATTTTATGGAGACAATATTGCTCTCAATACCAAAGCAAAATAATGCCAAGAAATGTAACGACTTCAAGGCCTATCAGCCTGATATCGCACTTGGCGAAGATTTTTCTACGAATACTGAATCGGCGTTTATGTTCTAACATGCAAGGAAAATTGAAAGAAGATCAGTTCAACTTCAGGAAGGAAAAAGGTACGAGTTGGACTGCTGCGAACAATCGGTGAAAGATACCTCAAAAAGAATAAAGAAGTGTATATGGGTATAAGATTTGTGGACGTAGAAAAGGTATTTGACAGAGTGTATTGGAATAAACTGATGGGGATTCTGAAGAAAATTGGTGTGGATGGGAAACAGGATGCTGTTCGGTAATCTTTATATGACACAACAAGTCAAGGTAAAGACAGGAGAAGAAATGTCTGAACGAACTGAAATAGGACCGGAGTACGACAAGGATGCCTTTTATCACCTACCCTGTTCACCTAGTTGGATGATTTAATAAAGAACTGTTTCCAAAAAATTTTAGTAGATTATTTTACGACGCTTTATTAACATCTTAGGTTATTTAGCGTCTGAATGAGACGAAGGTGATAATGCCGGTGAAATGAATCCGGGGTCCAGCACCGAAAGTTACCCAGCATTTGCTTATATTGGGCTGAGGGAAAACCCCGGAAAAAACTTCAACGAGGTAACTTGCTCCGACCGAAAATCGAAACCGGGCCACCTGGTTTCGCAGCCAGACGTGCTAATCGTTACTCCACAGGAGTGGACGTTTCCAAACATGGAAGTGGTGATATTAGAAGAAAGAAGAATACAGTTCATAAGATTTGCTGATCATATGGCATTGTTAGCAGAGGAGGGATGTGCTACAGAGGCTAAATGACAGCTGTGAGCAGTATGGGATGAAGATAAATGTAAACAAGGCGAAGACTATGGTTATCGGAAGAAAAATAAAGAAGGTAGACCTGCCAATTCGAAATGAGGCCGTAGGGCAAGTGGACAGCTTCAAATAATTGTGGTGTACTATAACCAGTAACATGAACTGCTACCAGGAAGTTATAAGGAGGATAGCCATGGCAAAGGTAGCTTCTAATAGAAAAAAGAGCATCTTCTGCGGGCCTCTGGAAAAAGAATTAAGAGACTAGTGAAGTGCTTTGTGAGGAGTGTGGCAGGGTATGGGGCAGAAGCAGGGACATTACGACGAAATGAAAAGAAGCCAATAGAATCATTTTAAGTGTGAATAGGAAGAAGAATGGAGCGTAGGAAATGGACAGACAAAATAAGAAATAAGGCCGTGTTGGAAAGAGTGGGTGAAGAAACAATGATGCTGAAACTAATCAGGAAGAGAGAAAGGAATTAGGTGGGTCACTGGCTAAGAAGAAACTTCCTACTGAAGAATGCACTGGAAGGAATGGTGAATGGGAGAAAAATTTGGGGCAGAAGAAGATATCAGATGCTAGACGACATTTAGATATATGGACCATATGCGGAGACTAAGAGAAAGGCAGAAAATAAAGGTTTAAGAACGATAGGTTTGAAGAACTGCCCTTGGGCTAAAAACTGTGGAAAAAATTGCTCTCTAAATAATGAGAGAGAAATCTCTACTTTTGTTCTAATTTATTTAACGACGCATTCGAACGCAGAGGTTTTTCAACGTCGAATTTCAACGTGGGCTAGAAGTGACAATCGAATCTTACAAAGACCTGTGTTCTCTGACGTGCCATTACTCGTAATCTGCGACATGGATCCTCCAACTCTCTTTTAAAGATTACGAGAAAGTATTTTATTTCCCTTCAAAATCCATATCCAACGTCCTTGGCCGGGTTCAAACCCGCGCAGCACGAATCCAACGGCACATGCCATCGAGTACGACGCGACGACTTCAATTGGAATCACAATGAAGGATGAGGCGACAGAGGCAATCTGTTTGAAATGAATACAACTGTCATATATCCTCTCTAGTTTGAATTCGGAGTATGGCACTTCAGTTTGAAGTATATCTAACACATTAGCGACTGCGTCTGCCACGAACATTGCATGCTGGAGTACGGTTTAAATTAAACGAAACTAGCAAAACGTGAGCGCTTGATGTCTGTAAAGAGCCATTTAATCTCCTTCCTATATATATTATCACTGCAAGTGGAAAATCTGATTTGTAATCTCGATCACATTACTGTATACTTGCAACTATGTCTGCTTTCTGTCGCATTCTCTTCACAAATGGAAAGAAAGCAACGACAATTATTGTTATATAAAATATTCACATCATCGTGATCGTCATCGGCATCGTCATAGTCATCATCATCATTATCGTATCATCATAGGGTAGGTAGTAAAAATGTGTTTCGTTTGTACCTACGAATTGTGTTTAGGTCTGCAAATATCGCTTCTTTCTCTCGATTGTGTCCATTTCTTTTAATTTGCTAAATGTTATACATTTCCATGTACTTAAACTTAAATTTAACGAACAGATATCATAAATCTCACAGAAACAGCCCATTTTCAGCCTTACTCATAAGAAAAGGACTCTATAGGCTACGTCTGTGAAAAGCGCTTCTCCTTAACTATTATAAGATTCTTTTACTCAATCAATACCTATAACAATGCCCCCCACTAGTCCAGGTGTAAAGCGCTCTCCTCTGGACCCAAGGGTTGCGGGTTCAAACCAGGCTGGAGCCAATGTATGTTATAGGACGCAAAACTCCGGAGCGCAAGTCCTGCGTGAGGAAATTTAAGTCGTGTGTCTCGTGTTGGAGCTTCCCGTTAAAAACCTCCAAGCCTAAATTAAAGCGTCTGGACCAATTTCTCCTCTCTCGCGTTCTCATAGTACCTTACTTGCATACTAGGTGGGATTTGAGGTAATACGCTCGCCATTTGTTCCTCTGCCCCTGTTGGCAAATAAGTGTAACTCCGCCAGGGGGTGGGCCAACATATGTTCCGACATTGGAACGATGCGGTTAAACACATTACATACATACATACATACATACATACATACATACATACATACATACATACATACATACATACATACATACATAGGGGAGCCGAGGGCAAAGTGGAAGGGGAGGGCAAAGTGGAAAATCGTTGTTATGCTCTTACAACAATAGAGAGCATCACTATTCAGTATAATATTCAAAGCTTATGGTAGTATGTATGTTTCTACTTAGTCGCACAGCGCTAATATCGCTGTACATGGTGGAATTGTGATTACAATGAAACAAGCTGCAAGAAATTATTTGTTTATGGTAAGTAATCTGTAGGCATTGCCATATATATAAAACATCTGATTTTATTATTAATGTTTAAAGCATAGTTACAAGTGTTGGGAAGAAGTTGTGATGGCTAATTTTTTTTCTAAAAATTCATTTGGCAAGATACAACCACATCTAACCTGCAACTCACGTGGAGGGCAAAGTGGAAACTGAAAGAGTGAACTTTCCACTTTGCCCATGTAGTTTGGAATTCACTCATAGAGTCTGGATTTCCTCCTAATATGCAATTGCAAGATAGTTAATGCATTTGGTTTATAGTTTACGTTTTTTTCCTGTTCTACGGAGGGACCCGAAGGCTTATACTGCTGCCTGAGGCTTATTGTGCTCACCACTCCTATTCTGTGAATGATTGGGTTGCCGAACGGCAGTATTGTACAAGTACAGCACACTGCACCATGAACTGAACCCGGGATATGGTATCAATAATGATGATATCATTGATATGAGAATTAATGATGGCGAAATGAGTCTGAGGTCCAACGCCGAAAGTTACCCAGCAATCCTGCTTCAATTGGTGCTCCGAGTCTGGCTGGATCAAATGCAGATAATTTTTTGCACTGGTTGAAACTTTTGCAGAAATTGTCAGACCTAACAAAGAAAAGCCAGTGTTGTAGGTTCTTGACGATCATACTTCTCACCAGTCATTGTAAGCTCTTGAATTCGCTTCAGAAATTGGGATCATAATCTTGTTGGTTCCTTCACACACAACACACAAGCTGCAGCCTGTTAATGTTGCAGTTCACAAGCCATTCAAGACGCATTTTGAAGTTGCAGTAGACAAATTCCAGAAGAACTAACCAGGAAAACACATCGGTGAATATGATATGGCAGGTCTGATCCGTGAAGACTTTGAGAAATCGTTCGTGCTTCCGAATATCACTAGCGGATTCTCAAGGACTGAAATTTTTCCATATGGACGCAACATATTCAAAGAAGATGATTTTGCTCCATCCTCTGTCCATTATTGCCAGTACAGCCTAGTAGTTACATTGATAAGCTATTCTTTGTCGAAGCTAGGTCTCCCAATGAAGCAGGAGAATACACAGATAGATGCCTAAAGTGTGGAACATCGAATGCGCAGCCTCATGTGACACCAGAAGATATTGCTCCACTCCCCAAAGTAAGCCTAGGCGTACTGTTTCAGACTGGTGAAACAAACCGAAAACGACGTTGTCAGAAAACTGAAATACTGACATTTCCATTTAAGAAGGCAGTCCGCGAGAAGCAGATGGGAAACCTGGCGGCAAAAGAGTGAAAACGAAGGCCGGTAAGACGATGCCGCCAGTACACTAAACCACACGCCTAGGTAGCAAGATGTTTTCTGTTTGGGCTGTGGAGAGCAATATTCTGACCCACCATCGGAAGACTAGATCATGTGTTGTAAATGCAAAGACTGGACTCATTAACTTTGTGCTGATATTAATCTCCAGACTATGTAGGCTAGCCTATGTGACAACTGCAGTGCTTCAAAATGTTTTAAATATGGACAATTATTTTATGTTTTACGTATCTTAAACAATATTTTTATTTATATAGTGTGTTATGTATTTTCCACTTTGCCCTCTCCGAGTTTCCACTATGCCCTCTTCGTGAGGGTAAAGTGGAAAATTAAAGGGTCCTCTTATTTTTCTAATTACTTTGTTGTCTTCATTCATCATAAGATTATTTTTGTGTTTAAATGTTGACAGATGTATAACGTTTAGTTTGTGTATAAAAACTTTGTGATACAACTAAACACAAAGACAGGATTAGATGATATCAAAATCCATTCCACTTTGCCCTATCCTCCCCTACATACATACATACATACATACATACATACATACATACATACATACATACATACATACATACATACATACATACATACATACATACATACATAATATTATATAGAATGTTCGGAGTTTACAAAATACCATATTGGGTATATAGGCGTCTTCTTAATGGACATCCCCCCTTCCCTCTTTGTAATGCAACTTAAATAAGTTACAAGTAGCTCAATCACTAAGGCGCTTGCCTGCCGATCCGGAGTTGCGGTCGGGCGCTGTCTCTATTCCTGCTTGGGTTGATTACCTGGTTAGGTTTCTTCCAGGGTCTTGCCCAACCGTAAGACGAATATCAGGTAATCTATGGTGAATAATCGGCCTCATCTCGCCAAATACTATTTAAGTATCATCAATTCCATAGACGCTAAATAACCTAGTAGTTGATACAGCTTCGTTAAATAACGAACTAAAAAAGTTATTTATATATTTTCTATCCAAACGTTATCAGTAGATTTCATGATATTTTCTTCTCTTCTTCCAACTTAATGATGCATAATGAGACTGCATATGTCGAAGATATTTGTGAACTGCTATTAAGTGTCATTTAATATTCACCATTATTAATAACATCAATGCTGTTATCGCTTCAAAACTTTAAACAATGTTTTTTTTCCGACTTTCGTTTACCATTTTTCTCATAAGGAAATTTATTTCGATATTCTTTCATTGTTATACATTCAAGTAATCTGTTCAGCGATTCCTTTAAGCCCTCCAGTCTTGTTCTCGGTATTTGTTAAAGTATCGCCTTTATATTCCCTTATAAATTATATCTGTTTCGTAATGTCACACACATTTTTCCTAAGCCAAATTCACACATTTATTTATTAAATGGAAATACAAGGTCTCCACAAAAAAGATGCAACACTTCTATTAAACAACAACAACGTGTGTTGTTTTAGTGGTGACATTACTGAAAATAATGGTGATAGTAGTAGGCCCTACTGGTATTATTGGTATTAGTGGCATGAGTCGTGGTAAGAATGATACCCTCACTGTGGCAATAGAAGAATAACATTGCGTTCAGGAAGATGGTAGATGATACTGTCTCCACTACTGTTGTTATTATTAGAGGAAAGTGCCCAAAACCGGACCCCCATTTTGTTTTTGATTTTGTTAAAATATAAAACAGTAAAAAAATTATGTTTTAAAAGCATGTAATATTTACTTTATAATGTTATGCACCATTTACATTTTACTTTTAGAAAATATAATTAAAAATTGGTATGAAAAAAAATATTTTCAATAACCTTACACTTTGGCGATTTGATAAATAGTTGCCGAAATCGGACCCCTTGTAAAATTAAACAAAATAACACTAAAGAAATTTGGAAAAAGGTATTAAATAAGAGAAAACATAATCTAGTTTCAAGGTATAAGCATAATATTACAATTATAGGTTTTAATTTTTAAAAAGAGATATAGGATGTATTCGAAAAAGATACACAAAACGTACAACAGAATTAAATCGTTTAGCGACAAAAATCGGAGATGGTCATGTCCTTTTCAGTCCCAGCACATAACGCAAATGACCCAAAGTTCCCCTTTAGAATCCTCCGAAAATTTTCTGTCACAAAACACACATACCAAGCATCATCTTTGGATGGGAAAACTTTCGAGAAGAGATCCAAATCAGATATTCCAGAGGCCACGTTGTTTTCATCTTCAGTGCTTTATTCTCCAATTTTTTTTTTTTTTCACAAAATTTAGACGATTTTTCACGAGCCCTTTCCCTTTTCTTGAACGCTGTACTTCTGAACCACATCCCTGGCAGCGATTGCTTTTGCGTCCTTGAGCATGATTCCGTGCTTGTTGTTCAGCTTCCATTGCTTCTTTAGCTTTCTTAGCTTCCACCAATTGGGCTTCATAAGACGTAGATGTGATGATCGTAGAACTGCAGATCTTTCGCCCCCTATTCGAGAACCTCTTTTTTAATTTGGAATGGGAGTGATGTCAAACGGGCTTGTCTTAGAAGATGTGGAACCCTGAGGATCCTCAAGTGTAGCTGATGACAGAGGAACACCCTGACCTGCCGAAGATGTTGATCGTTGATTTGGATCAAACTCTACAATAACTTGTGGTTCGTTCACATCACATTCTTCTCCGTTCTCTGGAAAGCTCTGATTTTCTGCTGTTTGTTTCTTTAACACAGATTCATAGAAAGAGAAATCTCGTTTTTTGTTTGCCTCTTCAATGTATTCGGCATCTGAAAACAGCTTCTTGTTCAAGGGTTGCTTTAAATCCATTGATTGCTATTTGAGCTGTTTGGCACCTAATATAGGCTTTGCCAAACAGGTCCATTGCATCAAAAGCACCGACAGCACGTTCATTGTGCCTTAACCACTGCCTGATTGCCTTGCTGTAGTGAACTTTCAGGGGAACCATGAAAGTTTTGTCCAAAGATTGTAGTTTGTGTGAAGAGTGAGGTGGCAGCAACACAATTGTAACATGATTTGTTTTTGCCAAGTTGGTCAGATCAATATTCTGTGTGTGGCTAAAGTGGCCATTCAAGAGCAACAGCACAGGTTTTTCCTTTGTAGCATTGGCAAACTCGATGAAGTGTCGAAACCACTGAGTGAAGGAGTTCATTTGGATCCACCCTGAATGGTACGCTGTAAAGATTGTTCCTTCCTTCCCCATTATTCTCTTGAAATTTGGAACAGAATTCCAATAGAATAAGAGTGTATACAAATACAGGTAGACTTTAAACATGAAAAAATAAGGGGTCCGGTTTAGGCAACTGAAGGGGGTCCGGTTTACGCGACTATAGCCAACACTTTGTTAACTCAATAGATTTTTAACCAAACATCTAAATTAAACGGTTTAATGACAAGCAGTAACCTTAAACATTACCATTTAAGAATATATATAGATCGAATGACTTACCTGCCAATATCTAGGAGAAAAAACAAAAAATGTAGCACAGTGTAAAAGCTTTTTCCACTGTCAAAACACGTAATTGCGGACTGATAAGCAACAAGTGAAGCGGGCGACGTGTGTGCTCCGCTACAGAGTGGTAGAATCCTAAACTACTATTTGCACTTAGTTCTGCTAGAGTTCAAGAGAATACAGAGCCAGAAGACCGGGGGTCCACTTTAGTGGGAGGAGTCCGGTTTAGGGCACTTTCCTCTATTATTACTTTTGCTCATTATAAGCTTCTGTCACTGCTCATATATTGCATCATTATTCTAAATGCTTGTATATCATAGCAGCAATAGTAGGAGTAGTAGCAATAACAGTAGCAGCAATATCATAGCAAATGTAGTAAAGTAGTGGCTGTAAAAGTAACGGTAGTAGTAGTAGTAGTAGTAGTAGTAGTAGTAGTAGTAGTAGTAGCAGCAGCATCAGTAGTAGGGCCTAGTAACAGTAACTAGTAGTAGCGGGGTGGTGTATTGGCGAAAATGTTGATATTGGTAACTGGTTGTATAATACTAGCAGTAGTAGTAGTAGTAGTAGTAGCAATAGTAGTAGCTGCAGTAGGACTAGTAGTAGCATTAGTATAGCTCGCGCAAGAAACGTTTACCGAAAAGCAGTGGTGGCGTTACTGTATGTTTTGACGTGTGTATGTAGGCATGTCAAGGAGCGAGAGCTGGGGGGTGATGGAAGTACTGCCTCTTCCATGAAGATGAACAGACGGGGACATCGCCTGTGGAAATGAAGAACGTAGCAAGAGAACAATCCGAAGCGAATTAAACGCGCAACATATGTTTACGAATAAAATAAAGATAACCTGCGAAGGGAACGCTCCATCACTACATAATAAAATAAACGCACTTGGAACAAGACACGTATTCACATGCAGTGGAATTGAAACTAAAACCGTAATGTAACTATGACAATGCAAGACTGATTCTTTCGATGTCGTTCCTCTTCCGATTGCAGTCTTGAATATCATTAAAGCTACCTCGTGACCTTTCCTGCCACCCGCTCTTCGCATTGTTTCTTTCACATTCCTGCCGTCGGTAATCCCTGTTTGCGAGCCCTATAGCATAAATGTATTTGTATCGGTAGTAATCGTAACATAGTAGTTTCTAGGGACAGAATTAATCTTGCTCAGGATAGGGACCGATGGCGCACTTATGTGAGGGTGGCAATGAACCTCCGACAGCGATAGTATGTAGTATAGTAGTGCCTGCGATGTTGTAGGTCTATTCGTGAAAATGGTGTTAGTGGTAGCGGTGGTGGTGGTTGTCGTGGTTGTGGTGGTGGTATTAGTAGTAGTAGTAGTAGTGGTGGTAGTAGTAGTAGTAGTAGTAGTAGTAGTAGTAGTATAGTAGTAGTAGTAGTAGTAGTAGTAGTAGTAGTAGTAGTAGTAGTAGTAGTAGTGGTAGCAGTTGAATAGATCCGATTTATGTGAACTTGGAATTGAAGTTGGAGTTTGTAATAGGCCTAAAGGTGATGGAGGTAGTAATGACCAGTGTAGTGATAGTGTTGCTGTTATGTTAAAAAATGAAAATGGCGAGAATAGTAGAGGTTGTGTGAGAGGTAATGATGTGATGATATGAAATGGTAGCGATGATGGAAGTGAAAGCAGTAGTAACGGCAGTATATTAATAGTGTAATGATTATTGTATTAGCAAGTAAAATTCTCAAAAGTAATGAAGAAGAAGTAAAGGCAAAATTCCTATATTAGAAGTTATAAGAAGAAGAAGAAGAAGAAGAAGTAATCCTATTGGCAGAAGAGATTTGAGATAGTCCAGTAAAAGATGTGGTTGCCACGTAAGGAGTTCTGAAAACGAGATGGATTAACCTGTCTATCCCAGTAAATTTATTAGTATTATTATTATTATTATTATTATTATTATTATTATTACTGCTATTACTGCACTACTGTCATCGTGGTTCAATTCATATGTACTAGTAATGTAGTAAAAAGAAGTAACGTGAAATTTAAAAAAATGCCATACCCATATGTGATCACAATGAATAATTAAACAAATGCGCCGATCGCACAATTCAGGATATATCCGGCATCATTTATATACGCCGGAGTGTGATACATAATTGCTAAATACACAGCGTCTGAATCAATGAATAGATGCCCCATGGCATGGATATTCAGTTTGCATTACTCCAACAGTCCAATTAAACCCTTTAATCCTTTCGGAGTTCATAGTGATTTTACGGGCTGGAACGGTTCGGTTCTGTTATCATTAGCTTTATAAACAACATCATTCTTTATTGGAATAAATGTCAAGTTAAATTTCAGGGTTAATTCAAACAAGTAGTGTGAGTGATGCGAGTTTATGCAATTAATTGCCATGCTGTTAACACGGCCAAAGAACCCACTACTTGCAATTGTAGGAGTATATATTTTATGAATAGCTTGAAAAAAGATTATGCGCTAGTTGGTGATGATAATGGTAAGAGTGGTAAACAATTATTATTATTATTATTATTATTATTATTATTATTATTATTATTTAAAATAACTATTATTATATTATTGTTATTATTATTATTATATTATTATTATTATTATTATTATTATTATTATTATTATTACTTAAAATAACAATAATTATAATGAACTAATGATGACTGAGCAGTGATGTGATGGTGAAATATCGTTTATACGTCATACTATGTTTGACAAATAAAGCGGTACGAAAGGACGTCTTTCAACCAATCATGGCTGCTTATCGCACAATTTTATCGCGTCCCTAGCATTTGTTTATTTTTATCACTACCCTAGCATTTGTTTCTTTGTTTGCCAACATTTAAAATTGCACTGGTCTGGACGTCTTAAAAAACAGAAAATTACAAACCACTCCAGTCGATACACAGCACATTCAAATATGACTCGCATTGGCATTCAAGAACGAGAAGTAATAAAGATCACTGGTCATATCTATGCATATTCCCTGAAATCCTATTTACAAATAAATGAAGAGCACCATTCGGAAATCCCCAGTAAGTTGAGGAATACACCATGTACTGTAAGCTATATCAACGAGTTCCACTTATTTTACGCACACGTCCAATATAACATCAACTGAACTATCAACCACTAAAACATTCAAATTTGAAAATTGTACTTTCAATAATTGTTCCTTTTAAAATAATTAATGTTTATTTTTTATTTCAACATCGTTAATTAAAACTTTTCTTGTTTATTTCATCATCCCTAATTAAAACTTTTGTAACACTTGTTTATAATAGATTATAGCTTCTCCTATATGATATTATGGATAGTCACGTATCAGGGATTGTTTAATACTAAGATTTATTGAAAATCATCTGTCAAGTGACGTTGATTACTGGGATCCGGATAATTGAAGTGGAACGCAACTTTTTAATAAAACTGAAACTGAATCAACAAAGCCTTCTTGACTAGTAACCGTCCACAGAAGATTCTATAGTTGGCACAACTGATAACAAGAAAACAGCTAAACATAACAGACTACTGCCATCTAGAGTAATATTTGTAGTGTTGAGATGGTAATAATACATTTGAAAACAGTTGTATTTTCGTAAGTCAATCAATATTTTATTGTATTTGAGTACTTCGTTACTTCTAAACTTCATATACTTTCTTGTAATGGTGTAATAGTCAATTAAATCCCACTCGAGTTTTGATTTTCTCTAGATAAATCAAAGCCTTTAGAGAGATTCCTGTTGATAAAAATTACCATCGTGATAAGGTTAATGAATACAATACACATATAAATTCGTTGAATTATAAAATATTGTACATTATGATAAGAGACAATAATGATTTGCATTTAACGTTTCGGAATTCAAGAGGATGTTATTACGCCCATTCAGCGCCGATGCAACTCTTCTTCATCACCATCAACATCATCATCATCATCATCATCATCATCATGAACAGCAAGGTGGACCAAATTTATAATCTTCTCATCTTCTTTTCGGGTGTCCGACGTCTCATCGTCCAGTGGATTTGTAAGCAAGAAATTGTTTCGCCAGACGTCTAGGATTTATTCTTAAAATATAACAACAATTATTCTTTTTAGGCCTATTTTTTATTTCTTCCTTTAAATCAAGTATTCCCAATTCATTTCTAATATCGATATTACTAAATTCATCTTGACGTGCATAGCCTGCAACTGACAGAAATCTCATTTCGGCTGTCTTAATTTTCCTTTTATCTCATCTATTCAATGGCCAGTTTTAGCGTATGTATTGCTATGAATTTATAGTATTTAAGTTGTGCATCCTTGACAATCTTTCTTGCCAGAGATCGTTTTATTGTACCACACAAATACTGACATTATTCAATTTATTTTGTACATCTTTTTTATGATATGTTTTACTACAACCCAAATAATTAAACATCAAGGCCGACTACCCAGTTGGTAAACGTAATAATTATTGATGAGTTACTAAGGAAGCCAACGAAGATACACATCGTACCTTCTTACAGAGTCCCTCGAAGACATAAAATTAAATACAGCATGCTATTCTGTACCCACAAATACTTTTAGTACCTAAGTTCCTGTATCTCCTTCGTCTAGCGTCTACGTTTTTGCCCCGGGACTGTACTGTGCGCACGACTATTTTCATTTTTCCTTCAAAATAATCGTTTAAGCTTATTTAGAGTTAATTACAACGGAGGTAATAGAAGGAAGGCAAGGCTCCTGCAGACAAACACGTTCAGTGATACTGCTTCATAAGCACTGCTTAAAATAGTTCTATGGTTTCCTGTTATTTTGATATTCTTTTACTTTAGTGCCTACTGCATCGAGTATGATTTCCATGGAAAATTAAATTTCTAAACAGCAAAACCTACAGTACAAAATACTCACAAAAATAGTAAAACATTTGAATAAAATTGTGTAAATGAATTAAATCTCTATCTAAAAATAGACACAATAGTTGTATTCTTTACCATCACTCGATAAAACAATGAAATAACAATCAACCAATCTTCTTTCGCCTTTGGGCTTTTGATCTTATCACTCTTTTCACAAGTAGCCTATATCATCCTTGTATTTGCTTGCGGTGAATTACGATATTTTTCCACTACAATACGCAATAATTACAAGTAACACGATCGCAATTAAATGTGAATGAATTTATGTCATTGTCTGCTATATATCTGAAAATATTCTATGTTCAATCGTTTAGTAACGCCCAATATTGAAAAATAAAATATCACAGAGAAAATACAAGACAATAAGTTGACCTTAGCCAGTTCCTACGGATCTGTTAACAAATAAATAGATGGTGGCCGTGTGACTTGAATGGATATTTCTCGGTTTATTCGTTCATTCATTCATTCATTCATTCATTCACTAACTCATTTATTTATTAAATTGTTTATTTATTCATTCATTTATTTATTCATTTATCTATTTTTATTTATCTATCAATTCATTCATTCGCTCATTTATTTCTCCATCTATTTATCCATCAATTTATTCATCCATTTACCCATTTATTTATTCATGTATTCATTTACTAATTTATTTATTACCTTTTTCATGTACTTAGATGCTACTAACAATGAGCGATGAGTGCAGTTTTGCAGAGAATTGTCCAGTTCTTATTCATCCTCAAATGAATAATAATGTTATTAAAGAATTTAAAGAGCACGAAAATTACAAGACAAGACCCTTTAAATTATGGAGACTATTTAGATTTGATAAGATGGTAAAAGAACGGCAATGCATAGTGGGATAACAATTATAAGAGAGGTCGAAATGTTCCAATAATTGTAATACAGATAAAATCGGCTGTCTCATCTCATTTGATTTGAAACAAACTTTTTTCAAAGATGAATAAATGAATAACTTAATGTGTCCTGTACTAACTTTCATAATAGATGTCGAAAGTGCCCTCCACCCTAGACACTTTTATCCACGTCTTAACAGGTTCCTATAGACACGTGCCAATTCCTCACGGTTGATAGTGCGAATGCTATTCCTGATGTTATCCTTGAGTTGATCAATATTATAGGGATTCTGCTCGTACACATTCCTCTTCAAGTACCCCCATAAATAAAAGTCACATGTCGACAAATCTGGTGATCGCGGTGGCCACAAGCCTTTGCCTTGTTCGTCTTCAGTGAACATCTGATAAACACGTGTAAATGACTTCTCAGATGTGGGAGATGTTGCTTCATTTTGTTGAAAGAAGTAGTAATTACGCTCCTCTTTTGTTAGTTGGGAATACAATTCACCCAAGAAGGTCAAGTATACATCCGCGTGGACTGTGATGTCTTTTTTATTTTTAGTGCGTTATTTAACGACGCTGTATCAACTACTAACTAGGTTATTTAGAGTCGATGAGATCGGTGATAGCGAGATGGTATTTGGCGAGATGAGGCCGAGGATTTGCCGTAAATTACCTGGCATTCACGTTACGGTTGGGGAAAACCTCGGAAGAAACCCAACCAGGTAATCAGCCCAAGCGGGAATGGAACCCGCGCCCTAGCGCAACGTCAGACCGGCAGACAAGCGCCTTAACTGACTGAACTACGCCGGTGGCCTGTGGTGTCGAAGAATATTGGACCAATAATGAGTTTCGCAGTCATAGCGCACCACACACCGATCTCTTGGTGTGTGGGGGTTGCTCGTAACTAGATTAGGATTTTCTATCGCCCAATGCCTGCTGGTTTAGGAGTTTGCATATCGCGATAGATGAAACCAAGCCTCATCAGTCCTGATACACAACAACAGTGGGTCCAAACGACAATCTGTAACCATATTCAACAACCAGCGGCAGAAATTTACACGTTTATCCTTATCGGGCTCCTTCAGTTGTTGCACAGCTGTCACTCGGTACGGTTTGAATTTCAAAGCCTTCAACACACGTCCGCAAGTTCTCCTACTCGCGAGGACCTGTTGAGCCAATTTCGTGGTAGACTTTCGAGGACTCCTAGTCATCATTTACTGAATTCGCACTGTAAGTTGAGGTGTCCGGACAAAAGCAGCTCTGTTCCTTGTTACATTTGCAACGGATCCACCATTTTCGTACATCATTTTCGCACCAAATCTTCAATGCTGTTTTTGCTGGTATTGAGGGAAGCGGATATTTGTCCCTGATTCCCGTGTTTTCTTGATAGTGCTGGTACGTACGTACGCCTCTGTAATGAATAGGCTTCGTATTCCAGCTACCTAAAGAATGAAGTTAAAGACACATTGGGTATATGATACGCCAAACACAGGTAATGCGGCGGATAAGGATATAAACAAACACGTTGTTGCTAAATGTTCGTGGAGTACAGTCAACTTCCGACATTCTGAAGCTATACTAGTAAACATATGCTTGAGCCGTGATGTTCATTTTCGTCGTGATCTTTGCAATGAATAATAACGTGCATTCGTAAGTTACGGAACTTGAACATATGGGGATGTCACTTGGAATGATTTTAAATATATTGCAAAGAGTTCTTTCAATAGCACATGACGTTATTGGTGCATGGTGTAGTACAAGATATTCCTATTGTCTGATATTTTTTCGTGTTTCATTAGGATATTGCATATGTCGCTCATCATTGAAAACTCACTAATTTTCTATATACTATTCTAGAAATTCCCTAAAATGTACATTATTTAATTTATTAATTAGGATGTTGGCGCTGAACATCATGGTAGGCTACACAAATCCATGCTAAACGTCGAGTTAATATCTTCATAATTTTCAGATTTTGATGCTACTGGTTCATTTGGATTACGTTCAACACACTTTCTGTGCCTTTTGGTATTGCAGTGTCTTTCAGTGCGCTGTTTTTGTCGCTTTTAGGTTTATTTTATACACTGTATATGCAATGTTGCCTATAATGACAATAAAAATATTACTTCAATATCCTCAACAATGCCCTGCAATATTACACGCTTGAGTGTCTTACCTAAGGCATTTTACCTCTGCAATGAGTCTTCAATCAGTCACAAAGATGTACTGTAGTTATTTAAATAATACAACTAGTAGGAGCAGTGATCGATAAGACTACTCACTATGACTGCGTCCCGGTTTTGACTTTCTAGAGGAAGAGGGCAGAGGATGTGTAACTAGTTATTTTGTATACGAACGTATCTGTATCTGCGCTATGACGTCACATATACTATAAATCAAGCAACTTCATTCCAGTTTATAGGTAGCTGCAATACGGAGCCTAGTAATGAATATTCGCTCTGGTATTGAATATGTCATGCTTATTCAAGAAACAACTCTTTACATTATAACAACAAGCAGTTTATGAATCATTTGTAAGTTATAGCACGTAACAAGCAATAATGTAACTAAACATGCGGAAGAAAGGACAGCCAACATAATTTCAAATCAAGTTAAATGAGACAGGCCGGTTTTATCTGCCCAACTCTGTACTTGCCTACTATAGAACTTATACAAATTACTGAACATCGAACGGGTGCCTTTTGGTAAGAAGTCGTCATTGATCGAAACAGGGATGGACGCCTCCAAGCTAACTTGATTGGTAAGTATATTAATTCGTAATTGTTAATGTAAATATGTCGAATGGATTTAGATTTAGTTACAAAATCGCAGAGAAACTAAATTTAATTACACCTGTATTAGCCGTTTACTGTATGTAGACAAAATAGAATGAAGCTCTCCTTCATCAGCGAAGAAACGTAAACAAGTCGTGTTTTCTGATGCCATTAAACTCAATTCGCAACGGCTCAAATTAGGTAATTCACCTCTTGTACCTTCTGTTTGCACCAATTGATTTCTCTTTTTCGAAATTCCTCGCTCATTACTTACACTCGCGTTTCTGATTTGGAGAAGATCTTTATTTACACAGTGACAATTTCTGAACGTCACAGAGCAAGTAGTCTACTTTTTACAGCAAAGATAAAGGTTCTAAAGATAAGTTCTACTTTTTCGTAGTGTTCTGTCGAGGCGAACTAATTTTAAAGATTCTTTCATCTACAAAATACGTCCAAAAAGTATAACACAATTTGTCATACAAATCATGTAAATGAAAAATAGTTGAGACGAATGTTAGCATTATCAATGCTTTAGCTCACTACATGATCAATTTCAAAACCTAGAACCACCACTCTCCTTCCTCCCCTCCCACGTGCCGGAATTTTGTCCCGCAGGAGTTCTTTTACATGCCACCAAGTCTAGGGACATGAGCCTGTCCCATTTAAGCACACTTAAATGCCATAGTTCTGGCCCGGGATCGGCGGCACAGAAGGCCAGCGCTATACCGACTGTGTCACCCAGGGCGACCCCACGCTTCAAACTCCCCTCCCCTCTGTTACGCTCACTCTCTTCCCCTCTCCTCACTCTCTTTGTATCTCTCCTCCCCTCTTCACCTCTCTCCACCCACCCCTCCTCACCTTCCTCCCCTCGCCACCGTCTTACCACTCTCTCTTCTCTTTTCTCCTTCGCCTGTCCTCTTCCTTTGGCTTGTCCTTCCTACCCTCACCCCTGTGCTCTCGCCTGCTGTCCTCTCCCGCCTGTCCTCAACTCCTTGTTCTCTCTCATGTCCTAAATTAGGTGGATATGAAATTAATTTAGTTGATATAAATTGACAGGTGACAAATGATAACTGCTCTGAAGTGAATTTAAGCTTCGAACTGTTTTTTTTTTTTACGTTGTAATAGCAGGGTTATAGTAGAAATTAATTTTACTTAAAATAAAATTATGCCCACTTTAGTTTAGGATGCTGTCTTCTTTGAATTTAGGTTTCCATATATGATTATTATTTTATTTATTACAAAAATTGCCCCCCCCCACACACACACACACACACACACACACATATATATATATATATATCCTAATTAAGTCGCTTGTAAATCAACTGTAGTAAAATGTCCATCTCTGATATTTTAAAAACCTGGCAACCCTACGGTTAGTACGAAGCGCTGAAGAAACATGGCAAGATATTGATGTGAAAACACAAAGAATAAAGTAAGCTCTAGGATTTAACACCAACCAACCCTAAAAGAAATATACGAGTGTAAAAGCTTCGGTGTACGATAACTGCAGGAGCAAACTAAACGCGGGACATCCCGTGATAGGCGAGATCATACGAGAGAGAGAGAGAGAGAGAGAGAGAGAGAGAGAGGAAAAGGAAAATCTGAGGAAAAGAGAAGTAGGTGGTGATTCATAGCCATAATTATCTTTGACTAAAGTTTTTGACCAATACTAGACATCATGTAGGTAGAAGACAAGCGAACATCCCGTAGACTAAGTTTTATCGAAAATGAGTGCATAATAAAATTAATATTATGAAATATAAATAAACAAATAAACAAGTAAATAAGTAAAATAATAAATCCTATTTCACAATAAAATGTAATGACATTACGTCTATTGTTTACGCATGAATTTCATATAGAATATATAGGGGGCTGGTAGGAACGTATAATCTCTACTTTCACAGGAAGATTATTTCAAAGCGCTCATGCAGTACGAACTCTGCATAGGAATTATCTAGCCGAATTTCGATCGCAAAATAGTCTTCACTGGTAACTTACTTTTTATTTAAACTCATTACACAATGTTCCGAAACCTATGAAAGAAATATTTAAGCTAAAACTACCGGAAAACTATCAGCATTTCTGATATTACTCTTGACTATTACACTTTTACTACGTCATACTACTTTTTACCAATAAAACGGTACGAAAGGACGTCTTTCAACCAATCATGGCTGCTTATCGCACAATTTTATCGCGTCACTAGCATTTGTTTAATTTTATCGCTTCCCTAGCATTTGTTTCTTTGTTTGACAACATTTCAAACTGCACTGCTCTAGACGCCAAAAAAAAAAAAATAAAAAAATAAAAAAAAGTAAATAAATAAAATTACAAATCATTCCAGTCGATGCACAGCAGTTTCAAATATGACTCGCATTGGCATTCAAGAACAAGAATTAATAAAGATCACTGGTCATAGCTATGCATCTTCCCTGAAATCCTATTTACAAATAAATGAAGAGCACCACTCGGAAATCCTGAATAAGTTGAGGATTACACGACGTACATCAACGAGTTCCACTTCTTTTACGCACACGTCCAATATAACATCAACTTAACCACCAACCACTAAAACATTCAAATTTGAAAATTTTACTTTCAATAATTGTTCCTTTTAAAATTATTCATGTTTATTTTTTATTTCATCATCGTTAATTAAAACTTTTCTAACACTTGTTTATATTATTTAAGTTATGTCATAACTTCTGCTATATGATATTATGAATAGTCATGTATCAGAGATTGTTTAATACTAAGATTTATTGAAATTCATCTGTCAAGTGACGTTGATTACTGGGATCCGGAAAACTGAAGTGGAATGCAATTGTTTTAATAAAAATGAAACTGAATCAACAAAGCCTTCTTCACTAGTAACCGTCCACAGAGTTCAATGAAGATTCCATAGTTGGCACAACTGATTACAAAAAAAAAAGTTAATCATAACACACTACTGCCATCTAGCGTAATATTTGTAATGTTCAGATGGTACAATAATACATTTGAAGACAGTTGTATTTTTGTAATTCAATTAATATTTTATTGTATTGGAGTACTTCGTTACTTCTAATCTTTATATACTTTTTTCTAATCGTTTAATAATCAATTAAATCCCACTCGAGTTTTGATTTCCTCTAGATAAATCAAAACCTCTAGTGAGATTACTGTTGATAATGTTACGGGTGGCAATGATTTTGGTGATAATAATATAGTTATAGAGGAAATAATAAAAACAGAAATCAGTAACACGTGGACTCTTAGAATTTCTCCATGTGCTCCTCTCTTAAAAGAACGCTGAATTAACGAAGGAAAACTTTGTTCGGTTTTTTAACTTCTACACGACTCACTGTTCAAATATTCATACATTCAGTAAGGTGAGACTGAGTGTGTCTGGGTCAAGACCCAAGGGGCCAACCGTTGTGACATGGTGTGCATATATCATGGCTGTTATTGTGTGGAGGATACAGAGATCGCTCGCTACCTGTACAGTCTTCGCGAACAAGCACTGTCATACGCATAGCACTGGCAGTAAACACTACTAGCATAGTTGCCGACTTTAGGAATTTACCTATATTTCTAGTGCCATCTGGGGATATAGGGATATTTATCTTAAATTCATTGTTTCTAAGGATTTCTCGATTTTCCTTCAAAACTAATTATTTTCTTTCATGTTACATCCTATTTTAGTATTTAGGGGAGAGTTGGGTAGTATCGGACATCGGGTAATATCGGACAGTGAGTTTCTTTCATCTTCCACCAGATGATATAGTACCTGAATGACATTGTTACGTTTTTGTGATGTCGCATACAGAAACGTAACCATGCCATTCAGGTATTACCATATGGTGGTAGATGAAAGACACGGACTGTCCGATATTACCCGATGTCCGATACTACCCAACTTTCCCCTATATTTAAAATTGGAGTTTTTTCTTAAAATTATATTTTCTAAAAAGAATAAAAATGTGACTTTCCATTTTTATCATATTCCTCATTGCTATTAGAGAAGAAAAGGTGTCACCAGAGATTATGTAGCGGTTTTCCCTTGGTTTCTTTACTCTCAGCTTTTTCTCGTAGGAAGGTGATTGGATAAGGCAGTTGTATGAGTGTATTTGTAAGTGGCTACTTTCACTTTTCTCTACCGAGCTTCCTTAGGGAGAAATTGTTGTTGAGTTGAGTTCATTACTACTTAGATATTCAGGCGAAGCGCATTGAGATTATGGTGAAGTGGTTTTGTGATTTGTTACTTATTCAAATAATATATGGTATTTAAGATTAAATAAGAAAAGGGTGGATTTGTGTGCATGAGTAGGCCTACTGGTAATCTGCTGACAAATTAATCTTCTCTTTAAAACTAAAGAAATTATAGTTTCATATAAAAAGTTCCCATATGATCAGATTTAATGTTTCGTAGAAACTAATAGGCGTAGTGAGGGGAGGGACATTAAGGATACTCTTGAAATAACCAACAAGTTCCCTTTGGTTCATAGTACTTCATGAGGGCCAACCAGTGCAAAAATAGTCTATTAAATGCTTATATTGATCGTTTAATTGTGTTTTGTTTGTTATTATAAGTTCTGTTAATAAAGATTATTATTCAATCTTAAGCTAAAATTTTATTTTGAAATTATCCAATAATAGAGAGGATCAGAAGTCTACTAATGCAGTCCATTTCAGCTGGGTCAAGGCACATATCGGGATACATGGAAATGAAATGGCGGACAAACTGGCAAAGGAAGCGACTCTAGACCGGAAAGGAGAAATAGTGTAGGCTAGTCAAAGAAACGAAAACAGACAATAGTCAGTGAAGAAAAAGAAAAGAGTGCAATGACATGGCAACATCAGTGGGCGAAATGCACAAAAGGAGCTGTCTGCCGATCATACTTGATACTTCCCAACCGTGAGAGGACGGCTGCAAGTGAAGTTACCATTCACTCCGGAGTTAACTGCAATGATAACAGGCTATGGTCTCACACGGGCCTATCTTCACAGATTCAAGATTATCGTTAATTCGAAGTGTCCTTGTGGAGCAGAAGAACAAACCACACAACACATATATAACTGCAACAGGCTACAACTGCAAAGAGATAACTAAAGACTGATCTAAGACAAAATGGTGGCTCATGGCCCCCAAGCGAATACGGAAAATTTTCTGCACAGTTTGTCGCAACAATAGACTTCGATGTATGGTAAATATGTGAACAGTTTATGCCAATACCAGTTGTGTGTCTGTAAGTGTGTGAGTGTGAACTGAGATTTTGTAAATAATTTTAAATACTGTACTGGTACTGTTAACATAGATAATTGTGGGCGAAATAAGAAAATATAAGCAGATTTAGGGAGTAAATATCATGGGTATAAAACAAGGAAAAATAGGTACAAAATTATACCAACAACAGCATAACAATGTTAAAATACCAGCAACAATATGTTATCTGTGAAAGTTTACTGATGTAAGACGTGTAGCTTATTTGAGAAAGTTGAATTGTAAAGATTTATTGTAAGCGCATTAATCGTATGTAGTTGTTGTTCAGTTAACTATCCGAAGACAGGTCTGAATCTCGCATGTGGTTTCTCGCCAATAGAGCATGCGGAATGATTCCAATAAAAAACATACATATATACATGCATACATACATGCACACATACATACATACATACATAGTGTAGGCTTATATACCACCATTTTTCTTCTGGTACGAGGAGGAGCCTTGAAACTAGCACCGCAACCTGTAATGACTTTATTGTGCGTTAAGTCTCCCAGGGCCGTATTCATAGACATTTTTAGCGCGGGCTTCCGGTGGATGATCAGCGCTTTCCGTATTCATAAACCAGTGTTAGTGATAGGATATGATTTGAATTCTGTACAAGTAAGCAGTGGATAGCCGGGGCTAGCTTAGTACGCTCGTAGCGCGTGCTGCGAAATGTCTATGAATAGCACACTTATAGTATAATTGAAATTAATTTTTAAGTGCGAACAGTCGCGATGTTGTAGATACCATAACTCAGCTCTGTGGTGACATCTGCCGATTTAGAATTCACGTCGTAAACATACCAAGAAGTCTCACTAGAGTGGCCTTCCCAAAAGCATACTACCCTCATCTATCTGCCTTCACAGTAATGCCATCTGTATACCATTCACAATACTGCATCACGCAGCACTGTTTTGGGTGAATTACTATTGAAATTATGATTGTGTGTATTGAAATAGTGTGACGATGGGATGATATAGAGAAATTAGATATCCCCGAGAAAAATCATCAGGAACTTTAACTTTGTCCAGCACAAATATAAACCCGGATCCGCTGTCTCGGTAGCCAGTGCTATTTTAACTGAATTCCTAAGGCATATATATTTAATATTAACACAAATAGCATTGATAATTTTGTTATGTCTCAATTCTATCTTTCGAAAAGAGAAGGGAGATGACACAGCTTGAAATAGTTACAAAAGAAGATACTAATCATAAAGTTCCTTTGTCTTCCTCTGGAAGTAGAAACACGGAGTGTGCTCCACACTTCAATTTCAAGGAAAAAGGAATCCAGGACGCAGCCTAAGGAATACGCTCTCTAAAGCTTCAGGACCTTAAAATCTTAATCTCTCCCTGGAGCCATGCATAATGGCGCAACGCTGCCACATTTTGCGCGGAGGTGCTCTCTCCACGCACCATGAAAGCTCAATTAGCGATGTAAATTTTAAATGCTATCGTTTAAAACACAGGACGTATGCGCTTCCTGCGGCTGCTTCATGAACTATCCGTGCTGCTTAATTATGCAGTGCTAGGCAATCCGTCATACCGCCTGCGGCTCTGCCTCAACTGTGGCGACACCCAGCTGTCATACACACATTTAAAGAAGTTTCCACCATCCTCAAACACGAGTGCTTCTGTGATGGCAGAAGGGCTTTTCCAACTTCAAAACGCCATGGGGAAAGTTATGTTTCGTACGAAGCAAGTGCTGTTTCAAGAAAATACTGTGTGTCAAAGAATTTTTTTGTCTGAAGTCTTTTCCAACACTGAAACTTGTCTGGGAATGAGATGACGATGTAGGAGTGGTGGAATGACACTGGCTGATGAAATGGCGACACAATCACAATATCACAAGACAATGATGTTTGTTTATTGTTTCTCTCCTGTATTAAGCTATATGCCTGAACAGTCAAAATAATGTTGACTAAGGCAAATGCTTCTCATAAGGTGAAAACTGAAACTGGTGGAAGAATGACGCAGGAAACATAAGTAACAAATGAAAACAAAACCCAGAGATCTAGATTGCAGGTGTAGATCATCAGTGACTTACTTACTTACAAATGGCATTTAAGGAACCCGCAGGTCCATTGCCGCCCTTACATAAGCCCGCCATCGGTCCCTATCTTGTGCAAGATAGATTAATCCAGTCTCTATCATCATACCCCCTCCCTCAAATCCATTTTAACATTATCTTCCCATCTACGTCTCTGCCTCCCTAAAGGTGTTTTTCCCTCCGGTCTCCCAAATAACACTCTATATGCAATTCTGGATACGCCCATACGTGCTACATGCCTTGCCCATTTCAAACGTCTGGATTTAATGTTCCTAATTATGTCAGGTGAATAATACAATGTGTGCAGGCTTTCTCCATTGTCCTGTACCTTCGTCCATCTTAGCCTCAAATATTTTCCTAAAATCTTATTCTCAAACACCCTTAATCTCTGTTCCTCTCTCAAAGTGAGAGTCCAAGTTTCACAATTTACGAAGACGTTATTGTTGATTCGACAGGACACAAATATAAACAGTTAAAACTTCATTTTTTTAGCAAATTTAAGAAAAGAAATTTTGAAACTCTCCATCTTCCTGATCCAAAATAATATTTTTGGAACCTGCTACTTTACAACAGGATTCTGTGACAGCACATGATATAGTCCAGGACTGCACACGACTTGCACTCGCTGAGCAGACTCGCGAGCGGAATAGATTGCTGAAAACGCTAGGCTGCTGTACGGAAAAGGAGATAGGAGGGGTTAAGCGGTAAGAGAGGGGTTGGGAGTTTACAGGCCACTAAAAATGTATACACATACACAGAAGAGCTTTTTCACTTGCAGTTAGAATCGATTGATTTTCCTTGTATTTATTTTCAGAGTATATTGGTGAGAGTCCCATATATTGAAAGAAATTAAAAGAAGTAAAGTTTTCCACCAATGCAACTGAGAATTTAAATCATTATCTTTATTGTGACTCCAGATGAAAAATATTTTTTTTTTCAATGTATTTTATGTTTAATACTGCGATCCTGTTTCAGTAGCAGCAGCAGCAGCAGCAGTAGTTGTTTCATTATTATTAGTAGTATTGTTTATTGTTGTTCTCTGCTTCTAACTATTGCATTTCTGATTTAAATAATTTTTTATGAACTCTAGAAACATACTGTACAGAAATTAATAAATATTACAATATTTTAAAATTGTAATATAGAATTACTAAATAAAATGAACTGTGTGCTTTTAATTTTGTAGCATTTTATAAATAAAACTAAAAAATATATTTTTAATGCTTAAAAGCACTCAACATGTGACGATACATTTATAACCTACTTCAGGGTATAGAGATAGTTCTAACTCATCAATTTTTCTCTTGAGATCTTCGCCAACAAAATTGCCATACACAGTTTTATGTATGGTGTCGTAGTGGCGCATTATATTATGTTTTCGTCTTCCTTTCAGAATTTTCTGAAATATAAGACACTGAGAATGTTCTCTGCTACAAAAAATAACAGCTTTCCCATAACATATGAAAAGAACATGGTTGGTGATCAGTGATCACATTTCTTTCGTTTCCCTACATCCATTATGCACTACTGATAATCACAACTCAAGAGACAAGAGAATATTGAAGAATTCTGAACAGTTAACTAGAGCACGCCATTCCTTCTCCTTCACCGCAACGACACCACCCCTACTCTGCGCTCGAGAGTTATTTCTTCGACTCTCCTCCGTCAGCTGACAAACCTTCTGATAGGGACAGATAAAAAAGTTAAATTTTTTATTCCACCATGTTAATAATGTCAAAAAAGTGCTTATACAAATTTTGGCCACTCGACCGCAATTATGAGACCGTCCAGAAAGTGATTTTCCCCTACGGCCGTTTATAGAAAAATCACAATTGCAATGGAAATATTTCTTGAAACAGATACAACAATTGTTGCGCTATTTGTTAACATATCCCCTATTGGAATTGAGACATTTGTCATACCATGGGATAAATTTTTGTCGTAGAAGTCAGCCGGTTGGGATCGAAACCAGCGTTTGACTGCGTCTGACAGCTACTCTCTGTCGATCCCATGATATGACAAATGTCTCTCAATTCCGGTGGGGAATATGTTGAAAAAAAGTTCAACAATTGCTGTGTCTGTTCCAATAAATTTTTCAATGAAATTGTGTTTCCTTTGTGTTACGGCCTCCTGGGGAACTTATTTTTTACGGCCCTCGTAATTGCGGTCAACTGGCCAAAATTTGTACAAGCACTTCTTTTGACATTATTAACATGGTGGAAGAAAAAAATTTAACTTTTTTATCTGCCCCCATCAGAACGTTTCCTTGTGAGCGCTCCCCTTCAGTGAGCACCGTTTGGACAGGGTTGATAGTCGAATAGCCTCTGCACCGATTTTTTATAATGTTAGAGGACAGGATTTATTATTGGCAGAAATGTGTGGCCTCCTCCATTTCCCGACCTAATTTCCAATGATTTTAATTTCGGCGGAGCTTTAGAAGATAAAGTGTATAAAAATAACCCATTTACCTGAAATAACCAAGAAATAACATCCGAAAAACTGGCCTCCATTTATCAAAGGAAACTGCAGCGCCAAACGGACGTCAAAAATGGTTCGACAAAAATGTAGACAGTTTTACAATCACTTTTTTCAGTTTGTGTGAGTAAATGAGTTCTTAAGGGCATATGTTTTTTTAATAATGTCCTACATAAACAGTCTATGGTTTGTGGAATCACCGATAGTGACCTGTCTCCGTAACTAGCGCGCCCGCTCACAGTCAAAGTCGTTGATTTCCGGCCAAGAGATAATCTAATCTGCTCAGCCTGTAGTTGATAAAATCCTTAATAATCCACAAACAGTGACGGAGTTAGAAGAGCAACATAATATAATCACTTAAGACAACATATTACAGATGCATTAGAAAGCAAGGAACAAAAGAAGTAATTCTCTATTTCTGTGCCAGTAATCGAATTCATGTCGTTTCATATAGGCCTACATCACGAAAACTACTACTTGAATTACAGAAATGTTATTGTAAAGTTGTAGTTAAACTCGCAACTCGTTTTTAATAAAGCGGAAATTGAATTTTCGTTACAAAGGCGATATGAAATAATGAGAACGGTCTTACATTCGAGACCGAGTGGTTTTATGTGTAGAATAAACTTGTTGCGCGAGTCAGTTTTATTATCCTATTTGCTTTCTGCAATAATGGAATGGGCGAAGGCAATACATTTGTTTGTAATGTAAAGTTATCAATGTTGTAGCTGTAACACTTCGCGGTCAGTGTGAGTAACAGCACAAAGCAAAAACTAGAAAACATGTTTTGAAAGCTTAATCGTGTACATATTCACAAACACCCTTTTGTGGTAATGTTACTTCGTGTCGTGGTGCAAACAATGAAAAGTTCTCACCTTTTTATTTACAAAATGGTTTATAAGCGAATGCTAATGACGCGTTACATTAAACTCACGTACAATTCTTTTTTCCTTCTGGCACTAATAATTTCAAGTTTGTTTTTGAAATACAGCAGTAATACATATTATATTACAAAAGAGTAGCAATAGTCCGCACGTAAATGAACATTTCTTTCTTTAACACTGAGTGTGAACTTATCTTATGTTCTACAATATCTCTGTTCTCGTGCATTAGATATACGTTTGAATTTAGTTCTTCTTTATTAGTTTATTATGGTCGACCAAGAAAACGTGGTAGACCTTCTAGAAATGTAAATGCATCAAGAACTCATACACGACTATGTAGGAATAATGTTATTTGTAACTCGGAGACGCTAGATACTGTTGTAACTTCATATTCAAGGTACGTGCGTTATTTATTTATTACCAGTATTATTATCATCGTCATCATCTTCATCATGAGTAACAGTATTTTATTGTGGCTTTCAATCTCTATCAAGCGGCAGTTGCTGCTACAACCCACTAGTATAAGTTTAATTAAATCTGAATTATTGTTATACTGCGTGTTCAGTTCAAAGTGTGTTATGGCTCGCTATATGCCGTCATGTGGCTAGTCACTGAGCCTAGAGAATTCAATCTTCCTACACTTCCACAGAGGCGAATTACTTATGTGCCAGAGAAGTTGGCTAGCAAGTACGGCGTTCATTCTGAAGACTACTTGCCGATACGTACGGTAACACCTGTAGTGGCAGGAATGTGAACTGTTTGGAAACATGTACTGAGGTGAGTTTTTTTCTTACTGTCGGGATATGTGGAGTGAGTTAAGAAGATTACTTACGTATTTGTTGACATTAACTTCGACGGCCAACATGGACACGGAGCATTTGATTTGTATTGTGGAATGTTGCCGTACGCTACCGATGATAACAAATACCCTGCGTACGACTTGCCCGCGCAAAACACAGTTCGAAAGAGGTTATGGTAACACACAGACCGTACAGACCGTCATCTGTTGCTACGACGTTCAAGTAATACTGTACACGTTCTCAAGTTCAGATTGAACGCCTTGATTAATAGGCAACTTCTCTGACATAAAAGCTGAAACTCGCTTCAACAGTGACGTCATGACACACTTTGAAATGAACATCCAGTACATACTTCTCAGTCTATTTCCAACTCCTGATCTCAATTTATTTCCCAGGTATATATTTTGCTTTTATTATATCAATTTCGTGCTCTAGTCTCTCATACTGTAGTGTTATTCCCAAATTTGCCGTATATCGCACTATCTATCCTATTACATAAACAAGTTTCCCGGTTTTATAAGTTCGAACTGACTCATTTTTGAGCGTACTAAGATTTTTATATTTATCCTCGGAATCATAGTAGTACCATGTTTCTCTGAGATTGACTTAATCACACATCTCGTACTAGTTTTAAAAGTCGATAAATGAAAATAATAGAATGATTTTCAGTGCCATGCACTTGACACTCAAATGAGTCACTGCCTCTACTCCATTAATCTGAAATTATTTCTTAAACATTTTCAATGTGTGAACCTCTTTCTACTTGGTTATTTTTTTATCAAGAGTTGAGAACGGAGTAAGCCGGTTTAGCTGAGGATTTATTTCCAGTACAAAACACTTAAAAAGCTCAATCATTTCTAGTCTCGATCATTATCCGCTTATTCTATATGCAATTTCAATTTTTAAACCTCGCCGTATAGGTATTCATTTTTTTACTACATTTCTATGCACGGGAAACTGTTAATGACAGAGATTTTGACTCTGTATGCCTGCATGCTTTTACTTATTATGTACGATGGTTGACTGTTATGAAAAGGTGGGATTAGAATAAGTGTGAATCATTCAGAATTTTTCCGCCAAAAATGTACAGAGTATAGACCCAGAAACAAAATTTGAGCCACCTGAATTTTCCAAGTTCAAGTTATAACATACTGCGCATGCTCAGTCAAATTTTGTTTCTGGGTCAGCACATAAATCTCGGAACAGGATGAAACACCTGAACCTCGAACCCAGTGACATACATTATATTCGGTTGTCTCATAAGTTCGTTTGATTTTATCGTAAGTTCCATCGCTATGAACTATCCAATAAACGCCTGAAGACAATATACCCGCTGTACAGCTAAGTTGTAGAAGTTATCGAAACACTTTTGCAAAACCAGACTCTCTGTTGGATACGTCAGTTCGTGTTTGACTGATCTCGAATGCATCAGTATGGAGTTGTTAACTGTGTTTGGAAACACTGAAAATAAAAAAGGAACATTATTGACGAAATTGTTTTATTACCTTAAGGGTAAAACAGCCTCACAAATCAAAACGAAAATGTGTGCTGTGTATGGAGAAGATGCAGTGTCGAATCGGGTATGTCAAAAGTGGTTTTCTCGGATTAAAATTGGGAATGTCTCCCTAAAACACAAATCTAGCACAGGACGGCCTGTGGTTGCAGACGTGGAAAGAATAAAGGACGTATTTCAAGCAATCCACGGAAAACTCGGGAGAAGGCGCAGGAGCTGAATATATCTGGTGCTAGTGCATCAAGGCACTTAAAAACCTATGGTTACCGAAACCTTTGCGATATATGGTTTCCGCACAAACTGAATGACCAAAATTTAGTTCAGCGCGTTTCCATCTGCGATTCATTATTGCGACCCAATCAAAATGACGATTTTCTGAAATGGCTGGTGACAGGCGATGAGAAGCGGATAGTTTATGACAACATTCAAAAGGGAAAATCATGGCGTAAGAAACGTGGGCCTCCATTGCCACTTCCTAAACCAGATCTTCATCCCAGGAAGGTTATCTTGTGCATTTGGTGGGACTGGAAAAGAATTCTTTACTATGAATTTCTCCCAACTGGTGAGACCATCAATTCCGAGAAATAGTGTTCTCAATTGGAGCGACTGAAGGTAGCCCTTCAAGAGAAAAGACCTGAACCGGTAAACACTGAAGGAGTAGTCTTCCATCACGACAACGCCAGACCACATAAATCAATGGCGACCCGTCAGAAGTTGTTGGATTTCGACTGGTATGTGTTACCCATCCGCTCTATTCTCCAGGGATTGCCCCATCTATTGCTCTATTCCGATCCCTGCAGAATTTCCTGAATGATAAACGCCTCACTTTCTTGGAGGAATGCAGGCTCAACGTGGAAGAGTTCATTAATGAGAAAACCCCTACGTTTTGGAGAAATCGAATTTATAAGTTTCCAGAAAAATGGTAATATGTTGTTGCTAACAACGGGGTATAATGTGGGAAATAAAGTTTGTTTATTAGAATACAATAAAACGTACTATCCTACTTTCTCCGGTGGTTGTGTTTTATGTTTTGAAACTTATACATCCCACCCTAGAATCTTCGTCAACTTCTCTGTCGTGCCTGTGCTGTGGGTGTGCAGAGCTTTCAGGCGAAAAGTAACGAAGAAGCGAATGAATTTATGAGATAACCGGATAACTACCGGACCGCCTGCCTCTAATAGTAAAATATAAAAATTAAAGATTCATTGTCTCCATTGTATCGTACAAACTAGTGTAGTGCAATTTTCGAACATACATGGGGATATCAATATATCACAAACTTCGCCCTACACCATAGGCATCCAACTATACACAAATGTGAAATATGTAAACTCAAATAACGCGAGTTCGTTAAAACTTGCACTAGTCCGTATGTTTGGTTCATATTTGTCGAGTATCTGTAGAAATTTTACCCTGGGTAGGCACGGTCCCATAAACTGGCCGAAATCTCATAAGAAAATTCATTCCCACAAGGACTCGAACCAGAGCTTATTGCGTAAAGTGAGTCCAAGTATGATGCCTTACACTACGACGCTACGGTCTCTTAATTTTACAGACTTATTTTAAACGTTCAAGGGTCGCAGTCCATTTTACTAAATATTCAGCAACGCAGCAGCAACTTAGTAGAAAGTTCGAACGTACTTCGAAATGTTGCTACTTCTGAAGAGAGATTCACTCTTTCCAAATTTGCTAGAATGCTCCTGACAGCTGATGTAGTAAAACAGTCATGCCCCTTTGAAGCCAAGTTCCTCATTAAATCACAAAAGATATGAATTACTCTTGAAACTGTAACTGTTTGACCTATTCTTTGTACAGTCGTGTGAAAGGTTGATGCCTGGTTGTGGATAAAGTGGAGCCATGCTTCTGACAAAGATTTTTCAAAGAAGATTTTTATGACAAGTGGACACACATTGCGATACAAAATGGAAGTTTACCTAGAAGACGTTCAACAGCAGGAAATATAACAAGCCATCTTGTTTTACTATACCCCAATATCTGTTTCTACAAATTCGCAGAAGTCTTGAAGATCCCTAAGTGTGTATAAACAGAAATAGGAATATATGTCTGAGAAATTCTTTTTATATCAATTTGGAGGACATAAGCAGCTGTCTGAGTAGTACTCAGAATTATAAGATTATTAAAACCTACTCCTAATCGGTCATGTCTTTGTGAAGACATTATTCACACCTTTCCCGGCAACACTCCTAAAATAACAAATTGTATTATCAGCATACAAGACTACTAATTTTCTTTCATGTTCAAATTTTTCAAATATTTTAAGAACAAAGAGATGGTATACACTTTTTCCCCAGGAAATGATCTGAGATTTAACAATTTAACGGTAATTTCAAAAGGAATAAAATATCTTACCATCCAAGGAAATATTTTGCTGCCCTTATGATATGAAGCGCCTCGCATTACTGAGACGAAATTTAGCTTTCTGTAAACCAGATTCGAATTGAGAAACCCAAAATGGACTTAAAACATTGAGCAAAATCGCTTCAGCTTTTGTACGACCGCACGCAAATATAAGTTCAGAAGCACGTTTTGTAAGTTTAGAAGTACAATCTAGCGACCTAAAGGGCTGATTACGTTGAACTGAGCGGTAAAGAAATGCTCTTTCGGTTCCTACTAATTTGATTTCTTTGTCACTAAAAAAATTCACTTTTGGAAAATATATTAACAGCGGAACTGGATGCACTCGCTCTCACAGCATTAAGGTTTTATACTAATCTAACTCATTTCATTCATAGTTTTCTGCCCAAGGACAGGTCCTTCACTGCAAATGCAGCATTCTACAATATTTTCTTTGTTCCACTTTCCACATAGTCTCCGCATACAATCTATGTACCGTACCTTAAAGTTGTCTATTATCTAATAATAATAATAATTTAATAATAATAATAATAATAATAATAATAATAATAATAATAATAATAATAACGACAACAATAATATTATTATTATAGACCGACCCATGTTAAATGAGGAGTAAGTATTGCAACAAACATCCAAATCCGAGACAGTTTTTCTTTTAATGAACGCTGAACCAAAGTCACGGCTATGGTTTGAATCCCGCCTAGAGCATAGATGTTTGTTTGTTGTCAATGTAATGTCCTGTCTTGTTCTACACGGAAGCCCGGTAAAGTACAATCCACGTAACTGGAGTCTAATAATATATTCAAGGAAAAAGAAAAAGAACATGGTATATTCCTTGAGAAAGAGACAAAAAAGATGAGTGATAAGAAAATGAAACGGAAAAAGATACAAAATAATAATAATAATAATAATCATCATCATCATCATAATCCTTCGCGAAATTTAGACCAGGAGGTCTGTTTCGGTTACCAAATGAAAATCGTCTAATATAAAGGCTTTTCCTAGGACAAAATTCCATAAGAAGCAAAACATATCTTTCGTAGAGTCTAGAGTTAAAAACACTTGTGTTTCGGTGATGGCATGGCTTTTATGTCACGGTACTATTTTTAATTTCACACAAAACTACGGAAATCTGCACTGTCCACTCCCTTGAGGTCTTACTTTAACCCGGCGGAGCTCGCATATAACCTATTTTCCTAGCATAAATACTCGCTACGGGTCCGACAGACCCAATCTAGATATTTAAAAAAAATATGAGCTTAAGGTTATTATACGGTTTTTTTTTTTTTGTAAATGAGCGTTTAACTATGTTTTTACATAGTAACATAGAACATGTAAACTATATACGCTGGATCTCAGAGATCCAGCGAGAAACTCTGTCGAGTTAAATGAAATGAAACCATAAATTAATATGTCGGACAATGAAATCTGATATAAAGTTTTCATTTTCCTTAATTTATATACTTTTTCAGCGGCATGATTGATAGCACAAGTCCTTCATACCTTCATTAAGAGAGAATAGAAGTGCTTCATCTATCCTCTCGTGAAAATACGCTGCGAAATTCTTGTTAAGCTAATGATTTTATTTCAAATTAATTGCTCCAGATTTTAAACTATATTACATTCTACTTAATCCTGTATCTGCTCATTATCATAACTAATAATTGTTGATTCCTGTCGAGAACGTTCTTCCCGGTACAGAAATGAAAAATGATGATAACCCCTTTGTTACCTATCATATTTATGAAAAAAAAATAATAATGATAATAACAATAATAACAATAATAATAATAATAATAATAATAATAATAATAATAATGCGATATTTTTACTGCCAGAAAAATAAAATGCAAAGAAATTGTAAATTGACAAAATTCTATCACTCCGCTGAAAGAGAGTGTTCTCAGGGGAGGATTCGATACATAACAAATTTACATTAAGAAATTACAATAAAATAACGTCTAAAAATTAATAAACAAAGAAACTTAACTTCTGGTCGATATTACCAGAAAAAATGCAAATTAATTCATTCCAGCGCATTTAAAGAATTCATAAAAATTGAGTTACATATGATATGAACATAGATACTTAGTTTGTTTTTGCGGATATGCAACTACGTTTTCACAATTAGCTGAAACTGAAAACAATTACGACGTCACATTGAATCCGTTTTTAGATAGTTACGTTCAACTGACTGAAATTCCAGGAAATATGAAGAGAAAACTCATTGAAATATGTACCTACTGATGGAATGTCGAAGTTAGATTTTTTTCCCAGAGCGTAGACTAGTTTTCTATTTAAAAAAATGCAAAAATACCTCGAGCTTACAAAAGACACTCTTAAATTTTTTAAATAATATTTGCAACCTCGTATTCATGCGAAATAAAGGTCGATACGTAACGTCAACGTCACGGACCTGCACCGTCACCATCACGTCCAATGACAATACATCCACAAGTGATTGTAATTTGCCGGCGTCATCAAGGGTAGGGAAGTGTGCTCTCAAACAATGCAATATTTAACAGACAAAAACTTGCGGTGATTGGTATTTGCCTGGATGAAGAAAAGGCCCAAAAAGAGAGGGGGAAAAAAAAGAAAGAGAACATGGATGATGTCAAATTTTGTCTTAATTGATGTAAACTTTTTGAATGTGGAAACTATGCCGCTGAAAAATACAGGTGTTTCTAAATCAGATCGACAAACTTTTGGATCGGATAGGTAACTTTCTTTCAAATACTTTTCGTTGAGGAAGCTATGGGCTCAGACCCTCCGTTTCAGTGCATGAGTGGTTTAATGCTACCACCCAGTTTGTTTATTCAGTCAGTGCAGTATCATTCTTCGTTCCGGTTTGTTCATTCCCTGAGCTCGGTATCATGCATTAATCCAATCTGATTACTACAAGTTTGTTTACATCTATCTAGTCTGTTGAATTTTTGTGCTCAATATCATTCTTCCAAACAATCTGTTGACTTGAATAATTTCAAGGGAAAAATTGTTCCGGGGCCGGGTATCGATCCCGGGACCTCTGGTTGAACGTACCAGCGCTCTAGCACTGAGCTACCCGGGAACTCCACCCGACACCGTCTCAACTTTTCCCTTTATATCCACACAACTCGCGTGGGCTGACGAAACGCCAGAGACCCACAACGAGTGCACACAATCTCTGTGTGACTTGGAATTGTGGTTTTCTGTTAACGTACACAGTAACGTATATATTATACAAATCTAGTCTTTCAGGGGAAGCTCCCTGTAAAGCAGACTTGAATAAGTCACACAGAGATTGTGTGCACTCGTTGTGGGTCTCTGGCGTTTCGTCAGCCCACACGAGTTGTGTGGATATAAAGGGAAAAGTTGAGACGGTGTCGGGTGGAGTTCCCGGGTAGCTCAGTGGTAGAGCGCTGGTACGTTCAACCAGAGGTCCCGGGATCGATACCCGGCCCCGGAACAATTTTTTCCCTTGAAATTATTCAAGTCTGCTTTACAGGGAGCTTCACCTGAAAGACTAGATTTGCATAATCTGTTGACTGCTTCTTCTCGGTATAGTACAAGTCCTTCTTGCTTAAAAATAATTGCATCTTGTTAACTACGGGAAACATGAAATGAGTTGGCGGACATGCATTTGGCAGCATTATTTTGGTTCTACTCGTTAGGTTCAGAGGCTTTATCAGTAACGTTTTCCAAACCGACGCAACGGGTCCCTCAATACAGTACATTTACCAGCATTCGTCACTGACTACGCGAACAGGGCTTATCCGATAGACGAGCTGAGGGTCAGGACGGCGGCGATCTACGCGAACTCCTGAGACTGAGGAAGCTGTGCTGCAGTTTGTCGAGAACAATACTTCGATAAGTACAAGACCTATCGCTCACTAATTCAACATTACTCATTGCACGGCCTGGAGAATTCTGCAGGAACAGCTGTTGCATCTTTATCATCTTGTAAAAGTCCATACTACTAAGCCATGTGACTATCCCTTGCGACAGGAATTTTGTACATGGTATTTGAATCAAACTGCAGTTCAACCACAGTTTGCAACGCGTGTGTTGTTCACAGATTAAACATACTTCACACGTGAGGGATTGTTTAATTCTCGTAATCACACGTTTGGGCTTTCGAAAACCCCAATTCCACGTTTGTGCGATCGCATCAAATGACATTCGGTATCAATGTGTGAGCAGGGATTATGAATGACTTCCTTGTGGGATCATACCTTTTGCCACGACGACTAACTGCCAATAATTACTTGGTACTTTTGCAAGAAGTTCTGTCTGAGATACTGCATCCGCTTTCTCTTAATATCAGACAAAGATTGTGGTTTCAACATGAAGGGGCACCACCTTATTTTGGGAATGAAGTACGCAATCATCTGACAGCTACATTCGGCGATCACTGAATAGGACGGGGTGGGCCCGATGCCTGGCCGGCGCGCTCACCTGATCTTACTCCACTTGACTTCATTTTGTGGGGCAACATGAAGTCTGTTATTTACGAAACCCCTGTTTACTCTGAAGAAGATATATTACAGCACACATAATCTGCGCAGCAGCTGAAATCAGAGAAATGCCTGGCGTCTTTGCAAGGGGTCTATGTATCGAATACAGAATCAAGATTTGAGAAATTACATCCCGAAAGCAGGCACATTTATCGTATTAATTATTTTTACGTAACTACTAACATATTTTATTTTTATTTTTATGTTCAACGTTGTTAATATTCATATTTCTAAACAGAAAATAAGTGTATGTTATAAGGCGTTCTAGTTTTATTTTGTAAATCATGCCGCGATCCCCTCAGCTCCTTACACGATCTCCACACTAATTGGGAATCATTGCCTTAAATATTACGTTTTCACCTAGCGTACATGATATCGTAGTCGTTTTGTAAATGTGCGATTAGTAAGTTTCTTTGCCTGCGTAGTTCCCTACTATTTGTAATTCTATGTAAATTGCATTATTATTATTATTATTATTATTATTATTATTATTATTATTGATAGGAACCGATGGCGGGCTTATGTGAGGGCTGCAATGAACCTGCGGGTTCCTTAAAAGTTATTTGCGAGTATTATTATTATTATTATTATTATTATTATTATTAATGTGCTATTCTCAATTTATACCATGCTTAATAATTTTATCGTCTTTTATATAATTAGTGAGATAAATTAAATAGAATGGAGAGTCCGTCAGTAAATTAAGACGGTAAGAGTTGTTTTTGTCAGTATACCAGTCACATAAATATAAATTGTATGTTAATTTCATAAACAAAATCCTCCCCAAGTTAAAAAAATTAGCTACGTCATTTATCTACCTGGTCTATGCGAATTAAGGTACATCAAAAGGAACTTGTTTAATATAAATATAAATAATTTCATAGTGATAATTAATAACTAAATTACTTTTATCTGCCTAGAAGATGTCTTGTCTTCCAAGATTAACAATACAAAGACAGTTCACATCTACGCAACTTCACAGCTTATATTCACTCCAATTATTATAACAGGTAATATTATTAAATTGACAAACTTTCTGATGGATAATAAAGATTAATTAAACTTCGCACTGTAGAAAGTTGGTCAAAGCATGGAGGCAAATATTCGTATACTGGCAACAATAGGTGTCTGCAACAACCCACCATCAACGAAGTTTGTAGCCACTTCAGTTCACTTGCATTTGTGTCTTGATTTATGCAGATGGAACCAGGTCACTGTGCGGTGCTGTTACGCGACTCCAGGAAAAGCAACATATCACAACTTACCATGCAAAGCTTTAATAATTTGCATAGAAATAAATTTGTGCTGAGGTGAACGCACTGTATTTCAGAACACACATGAGCAACTTGGATTAATGAGGGAGAGACGTCGCACTTTTCGCCACTAAAATGTGAATCTGAAACAGTCTGAAATTTTCCGAAAATATCGTTTGGTGGAAGTAAGAAATACAACATGCAGTTCAGGCACGGATGGCGGACACCATCGATCACATGATTGAAACAAAACATATATCTTGTCGCCATGTTACGCGTATTGATGAACACCATAATAACCTCTTTCCTTAATAGTACCCTGGAGCGCTGCTTCTAACTTAAAAACTTACTTACTTACTTACTTACTTACTTACTAACTTACTGGCTTTTAAGGAACCCGGAGGTTCACTGCCGCCCTCACATAAGCCCGCCATAGGTCCCTATCCTGAGCAAGACCAATCCAGTCTCTATCATCATATCCCATCTCCCTCAAATCCATTTTAATATTATCCTCCCATCTACGTCTCAGCCTCCCCAAAGGTCTTTTTTCCTCCGGCCTCCCAACTAACAGTCTATATGCATTTCTCGATTCGCCCATACGTGCTACATACCCTGCCCATCTCAAACGTCTGGATTTAATGTTCCTAATTATGTCAGGTGAAGAATACAATGCGTGCAGTTCTGTGTTGTGTAACTTTCTCCATTCTCCTGTAACTTCATTCCTCTTAGCCCCAAATATTTTCCTAAGCACCTTATTCTCAAACACCCTTAACCTACGTTCCTCTCTCAAAGTGAGAGTGCAAATTTCACAACCATAAATAACAACCGGTAATATAACTGTTTTATAAATTCTAACTTTCAGATTTTTTTACAGCAGACTGGATGATAAAAGCTTCTCAACCGAATAATAACAGACATTTCCCATATTTGTCTGTGTTTAATTTCCTCCCGTGTATTATTTATATTTGTTACTGTTGCTCCCAGGTATTTGAATTTTTCCACTCTTCAAAGGATAAATTTCAAAATTTTTATATTTCCATTTCGTACAATATTCTCGACACGAGCACTGCTTCTGCATTATTTAAATTAAATACAAAAAAAAGTAGATAAGTATATAATAATGGACAAGTGAGGAACTTTAAATATTTTGGATGCAAGTTATTATACGGATAAAATACAAAAACCGAGAGGAAATATGTAAACATACAATAATCCAAACGGCTAAACTTAATTATAAATTGTAGAAAACAATAGGTAAGAAATAGAATCAAAGTAATCATATCATTCGCAGCTAGCTTCGTTTCACATCGATGAAACGTTAAACTTAAGCAAATGAATCTTACGATCTAAACCAAGATGCTCATGGTAACTTCAGTACTATTAGCGAGAACTACAGTGTAGGCCTCTGCAAAGACATTTAGGAGGAAAGTAAAGTACTTAGGAAAATGTTGAGTCAAACTACTTCTCTATAACCTTGTTTAACTATATTTCATGTTGAGAGGAGGCGATGGAATCAATTAGAAAGAATGGACCACATTGCAGTATGATATACCATGCTCTATATTATGTCACAACATTATATAGACAGTGAATCACGACAAACCGAATTGATACTGATAATTGACACGGAAATGGCCACCAAATTCGCCACACCTCACTCGCTCGAAGGCCAAGTTGCATGAAAATATGTTTCATAGCAATAGCAGACACAGTTACCGACGCAGCGACTTGTTCTCTTGATCCGGAGCTGGTTTCGAATACCGAATGAACTGACCACCTGACTGGGTTTTACCTAGAATTTCCTTAACTGAAAGGCGGATTCCAGGTAATGTTACAGCACATACACTCTATCCATCGATGGTTGATAAGTCCACCGCTGTGTAGTAACTGTTAGCATGTCTTACCGCGAAACGAGTAGACTCCGGTTCAAATCCTGGTTGAAAAAAGTTACGGAGGTTTTTACAGGGTTTCCCTCAACCAACTCAAACAGTACATTAGTCGCCACTAAAAGAGCTGAATGCTAGCAGTGTTGGTAAGTCCACCGCTGAGATCATTCCTGGTATGGTTTGCAGTAAGAAGATATCACCCCAGCAGTATATTTTCTAGTACATTATTAATTATTTATTTAACGACGCTGTTTCAACTGAAAGCTTATCTGCCGTCCCTCATGAGGAGAGGGTCACAGTATGGGGACTGCCCTCGCACGTAAGTCGCCTTGGTGGGCCCATTGTACTACCCTGAATTAAATAATGTACATGTCCTAAGACCTTCCGTGCTACATTCTCCTCCGGGCCGCTCCTGAATTCCCCTACAGCCTGCAGAGTCCCTTTTACTTACGATCAAGAATGCGCCGGAAACGCCGAAATCTCTCGAATACCATGTCATTGGGCTTCACGATTATGCTCTTTGTCATGTGGCTGCCGAAGTAATTAATTTAGCCTACTTAACAGGTGGAACTGGAAGATTCTAGAGCATCCTCCGTATTCTCCGGGTGAGTCTCTGCGACTACGATCTTTTCCCTGAGAAGAAAGAAGCACTGAGAGGGGTACGCTTTGAAAATAGACAGGCTATTATAACAGCTATAAAGTAGTAAATTAGAAACTTAGAGAAAAGTGACGCTGTGGATGGCATCCGTCGCCTTCCAGGGGTGTGGCGAGGGGTATGCGATACTGAAGGAGATTACTTTAAGAAACTGTAAGTATGCCAATTATGGATGAGTAAGTTCTTGTTCGTAATTACAGTACTGTCATTAATCATTGTATAGTCTATAATTAATTAATTAAAATACAAGGTAGCCTAATTTCGACAGCTAACACCAATAACTTCGAATTCTGCTTTTCATTGAAGACAACTTCTTTAAAGGTTGACAAGGCTCACTTGATATCATGACGTCAGCGAAAGCACTTACCTCGAGTAGCGGCCGCACTCCTCCACGATCTCGATGCCTCCCTGCGCCGTGACGCGAGGGTAATTGCAGCGTCTAAATGAACTGAAGTACGCGTCCACCTTGCCCAGGAGACGTCCCTGCAACAAAGAAGCCGGCATAGCCTGTTTCATTCTGATGAGCAGTTATATCGCATCAAAACTGGTATTTAGTAGCCTATATTGTCCTTGTAAATTTTATGTTATATTATTGGCTAAGACCACACCGTACACGAGCTTGGCTCTTACGGTAGTAGCTAGAAACATTTTTGTTTTATAATTTTAATTTGTAAAAAAAAAAAAAAAACTTACAATGTATTATTTGCTTCATACGATATTTCTTTTATTAAATATCAAAACCAAGAAGTGAAGCGGTGAAGTGCTGTACTGTAGGCTACAGAGCTCCTATTGCGTAATTGTACAACTAACAAGTGAACATTCTCATGGGGCAGATAAAAAAGTTATTAATGTTAACAATGTTAAAACAAGTGCTTATAAAAATCTTGGCCACTCGAAAGCAATTATTACGAGGGCCGTCCAGAAGATAAGTTTCCCTGGGGTCGTTTACAGAAAGAAAACAACTTTATGGAAAGATTTATTGGAACAGATACAGCATATTCCCCACCAAAATTGAGATATTTGTCATACAATGGAATCAACTTTTGTATCCCTGTGTCTTAGAAGTCTGTCGCTTGGGATCGCAACCAGTGTAAGACAGCCGTCCGCATCTCTCTATTGATCGAACTGTATGACAATCGTCTCACTTACGGTGGAAAATATGTTGAAAATTTTTAAAGAATTAATATATATGTTTCAATAAATTTTTCCATGAAATTGTGTTTTCTTTCTGTAAACGGCCCGGGGGAAATTACTTTCTGGCGATCCTCGTAATTGCGCTCGAGTAGCCAAAATTTGTATAAGCACTTGTTTTGACATTATTAAGATGGTGGAAGAAAAAAATCAAATTTTTTATCTGCCCCCATGAGAATGTTTGCTTGTAAGCTAAGCTGCAGTTTCCTGGTCGCAGCTACTGCATATTATGTCCGAGCTTTCTTACACGCCTCGCGCTGTGTACGCTGACTAAATTCAAGGCCCGAGACTACACCACAGGAAAACACAAGATAATTGGACTCACCCAGTTCCTACGTCACTGAGTTAAATTTCTTCCTCAACTTAGTACTCAATACGAGCAAGGATTTATTTCCAGATGAGGCAACTATCTGTTTAATTGGCGGTGTCAATCGTCACAACTAGCCCTACTAATTTTCTGACAATCCTCATTGGAAGGCACAGGCACATACACAATATTCTCAGAAAATCAATGACTGACCCAATTTAGCGATAAACAGCAAAATTGGTCCATTTTTTCACAAAAGAGAACAGATTCTGAGAATTTTCTATACCGGTATCTCTTGTATGATTATGTTGCCCGGCTTTCAAAAAGTTGTTTCTTGGTATCCTTCAGAAGAACATAGTAAGTATATACGAGTAGCAAGATGCTGCTCTCGTGTATTAAAGGAGAGAAGTAACGCATTTTCTGAACGAAATTACTCCTGATAAACGAATCAAAAGATGCGGACACATTGAGTGCACGGAGAGAACACCTCACCTCGACACAATGAATTTCTTCCCAAGTTTCAAGATTGAAGTCCACGGGATAGAACAAAAAAATATTGAAGATCTGAAGAAAGTAATTAGAGATAAGATGCAACAGTTCGTGTTTAAACCAGAACTCTGATTGACTGTAAACGTTATTACTTTTTTTTTTTTCTGAATATTTTTTGTGTCATTTGGTTACTGTCTAGAAACCATTCGAAAATATGCATCTAATAAACTCGAAACGTTTCGGTATAAAAATTCATACAACCTGATGGAACATTTCTTCTCATAACGTATGATTTTATGGACATTATAAATGCCGTAAAGTGGGGTGACTTTGAACGCTGAGGTGACTTTGAACAGTAATTTAACGCCTTTCTAAATTAAATGCTGTACCCTATTGCGAAAAAACTGAACTAGTTTATTGACAACTTAAACAGTTTTATCGCAATTGGGTACAGCATTTAATTTAGAAAGGCGCTAAATTACTGTTCAAAGTCATCTCGGTGTTCAAAGTCACCCCGCTTTACGGTATCTAAAGATTAATATATAGTGCCACTTAAGAAATATGTAGTTGTCATCCTATATATCTGAATATATTTTAAAACACTGAAAGTCTGTATTACTTTATTACTTTCAAACAAATTTTTCACACAATAATTTGTCAAAAATTAAGAAGTCTATGTTAGTAACATAACATATTGCATAGTTTTACACTATATATCATCATCATCATCATCATCATCATAACCAAACAAGGGTTACCCTACCACGACCTGTTCCGTGTCTCAAAACTGGTCATTCCATCTTCTTCCAGGCTTTCACGTAGATAGGATTACATTACGGTATAGCCTATACATGTTTTTTATGTTTATAACCCAACGCAGCATGGAAATTTATTGCACTTCTCATTGGTGAGAACGAAATGGTATTTGGCAAGATGAGCCGGGAACTCGTCAATGAATTATCTGGAATACAGCTGGATAGAAACTCGAGGAAAAGTAGGACCAAGCAATGAGACCAAACGGTAAATCGAACCCACGCTCGAACGCAGTCTCAGATCTCGATTCCAAGTTATTATCGTCTGAGCTACGTTTGCAACATACACATGTAAATATTTATTTGGCTTGTCCAATATATTCATCATGATCCACCCCTATGTTGAACTTGGACTTCATAACAGTAGCTACGTATTCTTTGAGCTTAGTCGTTTCCTCCATCATTGCCATTCGCCATCTCTGCATGTTCAGACATGAATGAATACGTACTTCGCATTAGCAATCTGAGTCGCATTACCATCCTCTGTAAAAGCTGCTGTCATTGAATGCGCAGACTTCAAACACGAGTCCCGATGTTGGGAACAGTTTTCTTCCGGCTCAGTGGCTCCATCTGTGTGACTGCTCGGCAGTTACCTCTAACGATAATGTTGTCTCCTGAAATATGATCCCTATAGGCCTACGTGAAATACGTTCTGAAATCTTTGCGTTCTTTGAGAATTGTGTAAACTATGTAAATCTGTTTCCTTCTCCTACTTGCGGTTAAATAAAATTATAGTTAATGTATACACAGTCATCGGCAGAATTGTACTCACGATGACATCAGGCAATGCAACCAGCAATAAACATGACGTCGCATGGTTGTGGATAGGATGGAGGGCTCGCTCAGACAACAGTGGCGTGCAGCCATCACAAACTTCATATTTAGGCCTACTGTACCGTAACTTTAAAGGTGCTACAGAATTTAAGTTTATATCACAAGTAGCCAATCTCAAGATAGCGAATAAACTTTCATCTTTCAGCGGCGATCTTGGTTATGGTTTTGCAAGTTTCAATTTTGAAAATAAATGTTCGCAACTGTAAGTGGAACCAAATATAGCCGCTATATTGACGGCAAATAACTTAATGGAAACGTATTTTTCCATAGACAGAATTTTAAAGAAATTTAAACCACACATGTCTTTGCACCGCGTTTGTAAATATATGCCACTCTGTAAATCAGCTACTACTTTCTGCATTTCTGGCTTAACTTTGTTTATGTCTATGGTCAAAAGATTCGCAAAAAGTAAGAAATCATTTGCAATATTTTTAAAATCACCGAAACTCCGTTGTTGAAATTCTGTTTTTAGGTTTAGATGAACATAATTATTTAAATTTGATTCAGAAATATCCGAAAGAGATTGTAAGCATGGGAAATGATGGAACTGTTTTTCCCCCCCTCATACGAGTATTTCATTTCCAGATATCTATCATTGTAATAAATGATCACACCATATCGTACATATCTACTACGTTTTGCTATTGCCCTTCGTACTGCAATTTGGATTTAAAATGTTCATAAATAACTGTGATCTTCTGATGCTTTTTATGACATAGGCTACATTATAATGACGTTTAATATTTTGCTGATAAATACCCTTTAAATCTTTCGAACACAATAAACTTATACTATTATTTCTATAAGCACAAGAAAAATACGTCTCCTCCCATTCTTTTTTAAATACACGTTTCCTACCTTTGGACAGAGCCATGCTTAACTAGCTATATGTTACGCCACTGGTAGCTGCTTGTACAATGTATCTGCAAAGGGTAGGTTGGGAGGTGGGATGTGTATTCCTTGCCTGCCCCTGCAACGTCACTTAGTAACAGGTATCGCGATAACATTTCTGCCGATGGCTGGTATACAGTGTACAATGCAGCAATGCAATCCGTTTGGACTTTGCTGTCTAATTGTAGGCCTGAATTTACAAACATCCCAAGTTCAATATTTACCGAATTTGATTTCTTATCTGACACAGCGTGTCCATAACTCCTATGTTCGGTTTATATGTAATATTCGTCTCTATGATCATATCTGACCGTCTTTCAATGAATTGTCTTGGCTCCAGCTGGCTGACAGACGCAGTTTGCAATGCTTTTCTCATATTTTGCATACATCAACCCCTGAAGACCTTACATCACGATTCTATAATCTATTCACACATCATTATCTGTATACCTGGTCACAACACGACACTCTATTATCAGTCCCTCTCCACAGAACTACCGTGTTTTCTTCGTCTTTTACAATAGACATCCGTTCTTGGAATTCATTACCTGCAGATGTTTGGGGTTGCCCGACCTTAAACGCTTTGAAGTACAAGTGAAACATCTTATTTTATGTCGCACAGTGTCCCAATATTATAATATAATTATAATTCAAAACTGTAACTGGTTTATTAAGTAATCAAGTAATCTAATTTGTAATCTAGTTTAAGTAAGTATTTAAGTTCGATAAACCTCCGGTTTATGCATATTTTTCTGTTTCGATTTTGTCTTACATATAGCCTACATTAACTTTCTTTTTAGGACGTCTATGTGTCCATTTTCTTGTTCTGTTGTGACTGAAGCACTAAACTTGTACTATGCTAACCTCATAATCATGACGTTCTGCTGCATATTAATGTCCAGTGTTCTCTCATAATTCTCACGGAAGTAACAAGAGAACGGACCGAAAGCCCAATGCTCGAAAGTAGATTATTGTAATGGTAATGATAATGATGATTATGATATGATGATAATAATAATAATAATAATAATAATAATAATAAATCTTTGTTTTTCTGGGACCGGATCCGGGACGGACCTATGCACCTAGGCACTCATAGGCCCAGTGTAGGCCCTTTATTGTATATGTGATGAGTGTGCCAAGTCCGACGAATGACCTGAGTGGCATTCGTGAATCCGAAGTTGACAGGTTGGCCATCTTATCCCAGTTCTGACAGAGCCAGGTCCCATTTCCAGACGAATATATCACAAACCGCAGGGTCTGGTGTCCCAAGCCCTTTTACACTATAAAAACATCGGAGACCTGTAAGCTTACTGTCACCAAAGATTTCATCCCAGCCTAATTTTTAGTATTGTAGAAATGAGCGGAAGATGGAAGGTGTTGGTGGAGTTACAGAATGAACCGGGAGAACCCCGAGAAAAACCTTTTACTTCGGCTTTTTTCACCACAAATTCCATCATACATGAACAGGGCTCGATCCTAGACCGCCTGAATGGAAGACCCGGCACTATATTGCTGAGGTAAAAATGCAACAGGTGGTGGTGGTTAATAGATTGAAATGTGAGAGTTTGGTTTCATATAAAGTTTAAATCGTAGAAAAGATAATAAAATTCTTAAATAAAATCTTAGACTATATCATTACGGCTATTTTACACTATAATTTATGCTTCATTGCAAAGTACTTCTGTTGTCAAATAATTGTTCTACCATACTAATACACATGTGAAAGTTACATCGACATAGTAAAATTATAAATCCAATATTCCCTTGCGATGTGTACCGCAGAAACCAATTTAAGATTTCGTATGGCCATATTTTGACCTCCGACATTGAAGAAATCCTGTCCCATCCCTGAGGTAAAACTGATTCATTGGGTAACCGAGTTGAACAAAAAGTATCCAAACTTCCTTTGTTACTGAATCTACCACCAACCACGTTAAAAGTCATTCAAGGATGGGGGTGGAGGTAGTTGTTCGTGGGTTGGACGTAATTAAAGACCCTCGGGGCTCTAGGGTTGCGAGGGTCAGCCAGGATATCCGACCAGACGCTAAATAATTGGTGGTTAGGGGAAGTTCAAAGTGGATTGAGACGGATCGCCTGGTTTCATTAACCTGGCAATACAGTCCCTGCCTTGAATATTCACAACTCGAACAAGGTGATCTAACTACATGCCACTTGAGGTTTCTAAATATGCTGCCGTCTCTATGATTTATGCATGTCTTCGACCTCCCGAGGATGAATTCCCAGGACAACAGGTAATTTTATTACGAGGCACAGAGGTTGATAAGCTATAGGTGCATTGAAGTACAGTATAACTCTCATCTTCGAAATGTAGGCCTACTAAGAAAATAGGTGGTATTCTGAATATGAGCGTAAATCAACAGAAGTCTATAGACCTACTCACATTATGGTTACATGTAATTAGATCTCGGCTTTTAGGCTCGTTTAGCGAAGGATGAAACATCCGTCCTTTAATGCACCTTGTATCAGGCAATATCATCGCTCAAGAGTTTCACGCGTTGCATACATTTAGGGATTTCTTACATAAAACTGTTTCAACCTATCCTATTCGAGCCTAAAAATCCGAGATCTGTTTATTATATTAAAATGCATACATACATACATACATACATACATTATATAATCTAATGTAGATGGATGGCTTGTATGTCGATGTGTTGTCTCAAGCGGTAATTTGTCTCCATGCTATTCACGTAAAGAGTTAAATGCGAGATCATTAAGGTACGGTCACACATCGCTACTTTTGCTGCGCAACTTTTGTAGCCTACTGCAGCTGAAAAAGTTGCGTGTCCTGTTCACGCGTAAGCCAAAAGTAGTGCGCTGCACGCTACTTTTCGTGCTGCGCAACCCGAGCGCTGCAAAATTTCCAACTGGAGATTGCGCCGCAGTCTAGCTGCAGCTTTCCATCTCCGTGTTGATTTTTCAATAGGCCCTATACATTTTCTGGTTATGTTCGCATTATTATGAAATTCATACGACAGCTTACCGAGCTATCATTTGCTTTTCTGTCTCAACTAATATTCAGGAATTGGGATTATTTTTACTATAAAGCTACTAAAAATGTCCATATACTTAAATGATAACCAACAGCATATTCACATAATCAATGCTGTCAACCCTCCTGTTCGAAACTACACTACGGAAAATTAAAAAATTAATTATATCTTCAGCAAATATACTCAGACCGTGTTGTATACTTAGTAACTGTTACAAATCATTTATTTTCATCACATCTAACATTAAAATACATACAAACAGTAAAAGTATCATTGGCACATTTGGGTGGCAACACTGGTCGAAAGTTTCAACAAAACTGATATCAAAAATGCTGCAGCTACAACCTTGAGAACCCTGTTCACACGTCGCTACTTCTAAGCTGCATGCAGCATGAAAAAGTACCGGGCAGCAGGTTCGGCAGCCGCTACTTTTCGGGTTGCACCGTTGTTCACAAGTCGCAGTACAAGAGTCGCGCAGTTTTTTGTACTGCATCGCTGCAAAAGTAGCGACGTGTGACCGTACCTTTATTCTCGCCAAAGAAAATATGGACAGAGCTCAAGTGTCTAGACTTAGAATGGATGAGATAGTTTGATTACGTTTATGATAATAATTTTGTTGATGATGGTGGCGGTGTAGTGGTAGCAGTGCGAATGGCGGTATTAGCGATTTAAAAAGGGTTACCAGTTTCTGATATGATACATTACATAAAAACGGTACACGGCACTAATATTATCGAATATCATTGTATTGTTCGTTACATATTAAAGCATAGCCAGTATCAAATTAAAGGGGGTAAAAACTGGTTTCTGAATAGTAATTTTGTTTTAATACAAATAAAGCCCTGTATGACTTGAGTTGTCTTTATCAGATATAGACAGCAAAATGTTCCTGCTCTGAATTAAGTTAAATTGTTGCGTATTACATTATATTGTAAACTCACTTGGGCCTCTCATATCGATGCCGTTTGTATTAGTTTGCCTGGAGTGATCTATTTACTAAGAATATTAAAAGTTTGTACCTGTACCTAAGGATTACTTAAAGAGTGCGTACTGTGCTTTCTTCAATAACCTACTAATTATAATTAATAAATTCAAGGGTTTAGTGGAAAAAGGCAGGCTATTCCGACATGAAGGATATCCTCCTAATCCCTCCAATTACGGCATCTTTTTACAGGGAAATGGCAGAGGTAAATCCAATATTTTAACCCCTCAAAAGAAAGCTGTAAGAATATTTACAGCTCATGTCATGATGCGCATTCTATACTTCCATTTATAAGTGAGAAAATCTTAAATAGTGCTTCATAAACTGAGGCGACTTTAGCTCAGTTTTAAAATTCAGCTAAGGATTTTCTGAAAAAATTGTTTCGCTAAGGCTTTAATTTTTTAATGAATAGTGATGTAAGCATTGTTTACCATATTAACTCATATTTATATTTCAATCTTAAGACACTAATGAATAAAAAATAAAATATTGTAGTTATCTCAGTGAGGTCACTTTGTCTCACTGATATTTGTATTGGTTTCTATCATGCTGAGCCCTTGGATGAAGTCACCATAAGTAGTTTTACTTTGACTTATTATACAACTTTTAATCAAACAGTAGCATATTAAACCAATAAATTAGTAGAACATTAATATATTTTAATCATTATGAGATGTGAAAATACGAAAAGTTTTCTAACTTTCAATGAACATATCTATTTTTTCCCCCAAAATATTAATTACAAATAGCGCTGTAATGATTGCTATTCTATAAAAACTTAAGTACGCGATTTTTGGAAACTCAGGAATATTATACAAGCTTTCACTGGTAAGAAGAGTTGGAGCTCAAATACAGTAGTCTCCATTTCCGCTAAACTGGAGAATTTGCTACGGTAGATTCGAACCGTACAGTTATGGTTACGACCAAATTTAACTAAATACACAATGTCGCCAACATAATGACATGACGTTGGTCTGTGGCATCGTTTGAAAGAGAAATATGATTTTTTTTCTCCCTACCTCCTTCGTTCTCAGAGAGATAGCACCACTGTTAGCGACAAGATGTATTTGCGTAAATATTGCGAGTAGATTACGTCGCTTAGATGAGGGGCTCGTGACAGGAACAGTTTTTCTGTGGCGCTGGCGCGGATCACTCATGCAGTGGCAGCGTGATCCTTACTTGAATTTATTTTCGTGTGTACATTCCAGATCAAATCAAGAAGATCCCTTCTTGTTCCGGTTATACATCTTGCATGTTGCGCAGACAGTCAAAATAATCCTGTCGGTCATGACCCTTATGATAGTTTTTGTTTCGTAATATTGGTAAACAATAATAAGATGAAAGTCGTGAATAATTTCATGGCCGCTAAATGTTTTCTTTGTCAAAGACGGGGTATTTTCCCTAGACCACAAATAAAAGGGCAACGCGGTCATAATTACGTACTTAACACTTTCGTCAACATTAACCGGAAATTTACTTTTCTTCATTTGAATGATATTCCCTGTAACACACCTTCCGCCCTCCCCTCTTATTTAGTTGTGATAACCTACTTTAAGATCTTACGACATCTGCATTTTCATTTGGTGCATTCAAAACTCCGCCGTTGTACTGCATAAACCTTGCACTTCACAAATGGAGTGAATTATTTAAAGAGAGAAGAATCCAAAAAGGATAGCTGCCCTTGAAAAAGGGGTACCGAGCGGTAACAGCACCTAAATTAATTGTAGATCAACAATATTCTATTTTAAATTTAAATGTTATTTTTATTTTATTTTAATTTAATTTATTTTTGGGGGGCAGCTATCCTCGACATGAATAATTTATTTTTCATATATAGAGCTGTGCAGATGGTTATTTACAATTAACAAGGAATGACTTAAAACATTAATGGCTATATCTTGAATTTTAACACCACTATTTCGATTGTTTTTTAACACAGCTCGGTATGGCCCGCTGACTAGTGGCCAGCGAGCAACGTTGACTACCGACGTTAGTCTACCGTGGGCATTATCCAATTGTTCCTCCATTTAATCTTCGTCAGGATACCCAAGTGTGTCTTTTGGCTTTAGCAACTTCCATCCAGAAATGCTTGCCATTGCCATCACGCTCAACTGACCTTCTTCTGAGTTACATTTGAGCACAACTCCAGCTTATTAAATGGAACCAATCCAGCTTTCCTAAAGTCGCTTTTGAGGCTTTATGCAGAATTAATCTCAATTGTATATATGAGCTCCCTCAAATTATATGCAAATGTGAAGTTTGGAACTGTACTGGTATTCAGATTTTTTTGTCTTAACCAAGCAAATGTTTCATTTTCCAATCAGATCATTATATTCTTTTAATGTTTTACTGATCTATAAATCAACGAGTTAGTAATTTTGATGTTTAATGCGCATAGAGGAACTACAAAACCCGATGTGCCTAATTACTGATTTAATGTATTGCATTAATTTTAAGTAGGTTATTTTACGACGCTTTATCAACATCTTAGGTCATTCAGCGTCTGAATGTGATGAAGGTGATAATGCCGGTGAAATGAGTCCGGAGTCCAGCACCGATAGTTACCCACATTTGCTCATATTGAGTTGAGGGTAAACCCCGGCAAAAACCTCAACCAGGAAACTTGCCCCGACCAGAAATCGAACCCGGGCCACCTGGTTTCGAGGCCAGACGCGCTAACCGTTACTCCACAGGTGTGGACTATTGCATTATTGTGAGCATGTTTATTTATATGTTACAGTAATCAAATCATGACAATTTTAACTTATGTAATTACATTTTTAACTTCTGACAAACAACATACCGAGCGGTCTAGCGGCGTGGTAGAGGGCTGGCCTTGCATTCGAGAGGTCCGGGGTTCGATCCCAGGGGCCGGCAATCCTAACTGAGGTTTTTCATGGTTTCCTCAGTTATTTCCAGGCAAATGCCGGGATTGTACCTCTTGAAAGTCCGGCCATGGTCGGCGATCCTTCCCTTAATCCTTTCATATGTGTGAGTGAATGCTGTGTAATGTCTTAAATGTTTATGTTGTATCGGAAGTGGCTCTAGCATTGAGCTGATCCCTCATCCGGGGAGGCCCTCCATGTCATTGCGTGGTCAAAAAAGTATGTACGATATGATCCAATAGATTAATTCCTCTCCCGACAGGTCGCGGCCCTGTAAGTCCCGTGTGGCGTGGGTCGTATAAATGAACCTAAAAGGGAGAGATTAAACTAAGGTAAAGAAAGAAAGAAAGAAAGAAAGAAAGAAAGAAAGAAAGAAAGGACAAAAACATGTGTTCATAAATTAAATACCGGTAATATTGTGTAATAGGACCTGATGATGCCGCAACGGCTAAAATGTTCGTCCTCCATACTTTTATATTTGTGTCAAATGGTTGAATATACTTATAATAGAATTTTATACAGATAAATTGTAGACTGAATAAAATATTAATACAATTTAATTAATTAATTAATTAATTAAATATATATATAAATATATATAAATAAAAATAACTGTACTCCTATCACAGTCTAAGTTATGGAGTAAAATGTAAAATATAGTCATGTGAGATTCAATATCAATTTAAAAGAATTAATTTCTTCGCACTGTTAACAGTTTCTTCTTTGTTTCTTTTAAATCACAGTTTTTGGAAGCATGCACGTCAAATCTTTATTTTGTATTCTTGATCGTACTGTTACTGATAAAACTATCACAGATAAATTTACTTCGCTTTTGCTTATTTATCCTTTTTTTACATACAGCATAATATGACGTAAGTTACATTAACGTTCTTGACAAGTTGGAATTCGATGCAGGGAGCAGTCCTCGCAGTTGGCACTCTGTAAACACGATTTTACAGTGCATGCGCCATGTACGTATTACATTATTCAGGCTTCTGTGCAAGATCTTGGGAACTCTTAACGGTTCTGCTCTCTTTTACGCCAGACTGGATTCCAGACTACTTTCGTTAAAAGGATTGAGACTTAAAATGGAATCACATGCGGAAGAAACGTGAAGGAAAGGAAAAACACAGAAATGAAAAAAGAAAGAAAAAGAAAAGCGAGAAATAGAGAAATAGAAAGGGCAATAAGTTGCAGAGAGTAGGCTAATACACAAATCATGAGCGAGAAAGAAACAACTGATAAAAAACATAGAAGAAATGAGATAAGGAAAAGAAAGGAAAACACGTACGTAGGGAGAGACGAAAAATGATAGGAACGATAAAAAGGAATATAGAAAAGAGAAAGAGGTCTGAGAGAAAAGTTGGAAGAAAGAAAGAATCGAAAAAGCAAGTCAGAAAAGGAAAATAAGGAATAAGATAAGGAGAAAGGAAGACAGAAAAAGTAGAGAAGAAACAAACGACAGAACAAGAAGGAAATGGAGAAAGAGGATATCAGAATATAGAAAAAGATGACACGAAAAATACGAAGTGTTGTCGGGAAATTGTGATGTCTGGCAGTTAGTATCTAGTAAACGAGTTGTCAAGCAAAGTTGTGTCGGGCAATAGAACTAGACCCAATAAAACATACTTTTCTAGTTTACTTCCGAACTGTGACAGTCTCTGGCAATCCCTGACGTCACTAGGTAACGAATTCCAGAGGCGAGGCAATGCCACAGTGTAGGAGCATGAGTATAGAGAAGTAGGCTAATGAGATTACTGAACAAACTTGAAAATAAAAAAAGGCAACGTGATGATTAATAAGCGACTCAAAAACAACAAACGAAGCAGAAAAAGAAGAGTTAATGATTAAACATACACCGTCCTACCGGCAGGACAGGATGTCCTCATCGTTCTACCAAGTTCAAGTGATTATATAGGATTTCCTGTCCTGCCGAGAGAATGTTCACCTAGACCAGTGATAAGAACGTTTCTTTCTCTATTAGCGCACAAAAATTAAGTTGGTATGACTTATTTTTGCTGCGATATGGCAGATTCTTTCAGTAACGGTGCGTAAGTTTTCGCTAAAGCAGTTCTCTTTGATGCAGATGAAAATCACACTTGGAGTAAGTCTGTTTTTTAGTGATACGTGGTCTGAAAGTGTTTGTGAAGGAACTGTATTGAAGGTACGTGAGAAACTTGTTAAAATAAAATGATATATTGATAACAGAATATAGTGGATTCGTACCTCAGACATAACGAACATAGTCAACAATGACATTTATTCTGACTCCAATAATTCTTCAAAGTCTAACAAGAAACAATAAGAATCCAGAGAAAATATATTGTTTGCTCTACAATTAGGCAGATATAACAAAAAGCTAATTACTTTTGTGTTGCTTGTGGTCCAAAAGCAGTTGTGTGTAGTCCTCAAACTAAACGTGACTGTTTTGCATTTCACATTCAGAATGGAATTCCTGCATAATTATTCATGAAAGTTAGTATTCATTGGACATAGTCAAATCATATAAATGACATTCTTAAATTATTTACTTTCAAATTTAAATAATCTGTAGTAGTATCTGGCCTAGTATTCTATTTCAAAGCAAGTATTAACAACAATATGTTTAAAAATAAAATAAGCAAATGTTATGATTCACTCATGTATGTACATTATTTACGTTTCTGATAATTTTTGAATAAAATTTTATTTATTCAGTTATCATCCTAGTGTTACAAATAAAACTAATGCAAATTGTATAGAAAATAATAAATAGAATTCTTAATTTACCACTTTTCTCTTTCTATTTACAAAGTCAGTAAAACTAATGTAAACTGCACTGGAAATAATAAATAAAATAAATAAATAAACAAACAAAGCAAAAAACGAAATAAATAATACGTTCTTCTGACAGGACAACAGGGTACTACCAGCAGGATCCTTAGCTTGCGAACTGCCGGTAGGACGATACAGAAATACGTTCTGCTAGGACAGGAAATGGAAAATATTGTTTAAGAATCTGTCCTACCGGAAGGACAAATTGCTAAGTACAAAAGTCCTTCTGGAAGCGCTTCGGGAAGGACATGACTCTGTACGGTTAATCACTAATAATTATTTAATCTGCTGCAATAAGTTTAATGAACGCAATGGCAGTTTACACTTTGAATACAAATTCTGAATCCTTTTTGCGCACATTACATCTTTCAAACATTTATATTACGGTATATAATTTACAGTGTTGCCATATGTAGGGAATATTTCTCGCGTAGAGATCTTTCACACAAAAAGTATGTAGGTATTTTTTAACAGTAATTGGAAAAAAAAAATGTAACGCTTTTGTCTGTTCTGTTCTTTCTTTCTTTTTTTGGGGGGGGGGCTCTTTATTTACTTTATTTTCTCTAACAAAGTGAAAGAAGTCATAATTCCCTGTTGAAGAGAGAATCTCTTAAGCAATTCATTCAAAGCAACTGATAAAATTGTAAAAATCATAGTTTCAGGGCTTCAAAATTCTTTGACACCTCATGTTCACTTGAATTTGAGAACTCTAAGTAATCCTCAGCAGCTGCAGCTATTTTGATTTCATTTTAAGGAAAGACGTTAAATGGATATTTAGCATTGCAGTTATAAAGGAAATTTCCTGAAATTAATTCAGGTTTGTGATAATTTGAGGCCAATATCTTAAAGGAGTTACCAAATTCAACTGCGCACGTGTCAAAGGATAATGAAATCTTCAGATTGCTTTCAATGAATCGCTGAAAAGATTGCCTCTTCAACAGGCTATCATAACTAGTTTCACCTTGTTGGAGCCTTCAAATGTGCTAGGGCTGCTAGGCGTAAATAAGGTTGTTGATTTACTGGATCCCTTAATTAACTAATTCAAGCCAAAAGTAAATTCTAAAATGGTACAAAATGGACACTTTTGCCCAATTTTTCACTGTCAAAAAATCGACATAGTTGCGAATTCTTGAATGTTGGAAACAAATTGAGGAATGTCAAAATTTTAACTCTCAATTCATGTTTCAAAATATAACGTAAATTTCCAAAATATATCTCTCTCTGCCTTAGCCTAATGCTTCTGTGGAACGCATATCTTCCGCCGTGCTTACGAATTGCTTGCGGAAAGGAAGAAATGTCCGAGTTGCGTGTCATCACATTCACAGGTATAAACAGGATTAAACAGAATAAAACATGTAACATTCCTATTCCCAGTTTTCAAGCGTGATTTATTACGGCGCTTCCGGTGGGAAGTATTGGACCAATCTCCTTACAGCACCGACCTGGATCCACTGATTTCAACCTCTTCGGACCGTTGAAGAAGCATTTTGTTTCTAAGCGATTCAACACCAACGCGGCCGTTCAGCAAGGCGTCATGATGTGGCTTCAGGGACTTGACCCAGATTTATTCTATGCCTGCATCGATGTCTTACCGTTGGAACATGTGTTTGGACAAGCATGGTGACTATGTTGAAAAGTAATGGTACCAGTGCCCTACTACTGTGTTTCAGTATATCTGCCTGTGAAATATAGCTTGTCCATGAGATCTCTTGTTACCTTACTTTTTTAACCATCCTCGTACATTGTTTTGCTCACACTGTTCTGTAGCAAGATTAAAGACAACACTGGAAGCGGAGTAGAAAACATATTTATGAACCAACAGTATGTGCTTGATAGCCTGTTTCAGACGTCAGAAGAAAGAACGAAATTGTTGAACTTATAGTGGGTAAAAAAGAGTTGGCGGATAACGATGAAAGCCAATTTAATTATAAATAATGTAAGTACAAACTTTTCTTCAAATTTATCTCTAGGCCTGTAATGTTGGGGACCGATAGGAAGCGTTACGATGGTTTCAAGTTGACTATTCGTTCACCAGTCAGTACTCTAGCATGCATAAACAGTGTACCTGCTGAATACTCTGTTCGCCAGTCACTACCGTAGCATGCGTAAACAGTGTATCTGCTAAATAATAATGCCGAAGGCTAAAGGTTCTAAGGCGCATAAATTTGCAGAGGAATTTGGTATTTTGAAGTGAATTACGGGAACAATACATATAAATTATGTAATACAAACATACGAGATGACAGGCACAAGAAGAGAAAGGAGGAAACTCAAACCCACGAATAATTCTATGATAATTCTTCTGCACATAACAAAAGGTACGTAAAAATAGATCTTTGTCATGCTATGTAGCGTATATTTACTTTTATAGCTGTCCAGATTTGTTTATGTTCACCTTGTTATCCGTGTAATCGATCGCTAAACCAAGTTAATGTCCTCGTACTTGCTCACGTCCCCGGCCTATGCACCATGGTGCAGTCAACTTGTGTAGGCCTAATCGGTCCCCAAAATTACTAGCCTATTTATCTCCATCTTGTACAGTCATAATTAATACATTGATATCATAAGCTTTGATTTGATCAACGTGGGTATTTTTTAAACATATGTAAGAATTTCCGTCTGAAAAAACCTGGCAACACTGATCAGTGATCACTTATAATATTACATTAAAAACATGCACTAACGACTGGTAGGTCAGTAATAATGATGATTTTGTCACTCTATCATCGCTCAACGACGCATTCATACAAGGGTGCACCATTGTATGAAAATACTAAACTTATTAGGCTACTTCTAACAGAAATTACTTTTGCGATTTGTGTGTAAGGACGGCTATTGCGATACGCCAAGAATTCAGACTTGAGGAAGGCCGGATGCCTGTGTGTGACGTGTTTCTAAAGAAGCCCAGTTTTTTAATTAGCTTATAATTAAATGTCAGTAGAAGAGCATTCTTGTAATCCGAGAGCCTCGGGAGAGACATCTGTCGGTGACATCACAAGCCTGGCCTGTAGGATGGGGTTTGAAATCTATTGAACGGATATGACTTGACGGCTGTAATATGCCGCTAGCCCTGTGTCGGGCGTTCCTACAATGTGTAAAGTAGTCATTTCACACGGTGACAACATTTATATGAGCATTCCAGCACATAATTCTCTTTTATGTACGAATAACGTCTCACTAACTTTGTTTATGCGTTAATTAGCTCGTTTTACTGTTTTATTATACAGGACAACGAAGGAAAATCAGAGTTTTAGGGCGTAACAACTTTCAAATACGAATGGGATTTTCTGTAGTTCGTTAACTTATTTACAGGGAGAGCACAATAGACACAAGGTATGCAATAAAACTCTTGTTTACTAGTATTTTATGGACAGGAAAAGGGTCAATGTAAGGTTAGCGATAAGCTTCCCTACATACAGTTCAGTTCATTCACTAAATTTGCCATCTTCATTGTAGTGAACAAATTCCCAACAGAAAGACTCTCTTCCTTTTTTAATTGATGCCTTATCAACTGCTAGTTATCTGCCGTCTGAATGAGATTAAGGTGATAATGCCGGCGAAATGAGTCCGGAGTCCAACACCGAAAGTTACCCAGCATTTGCTCTTAATGGGTTGAGGGAAAATCCAGGAAAAAAGCTCAATCACATTACTTCAACCAGGGCCCGCTCGTTTCAAGGTCGGGAATGCAAACCGTTATTCTACAGCGGTGGACGAACCTCTTCTTTTTCTTCGTCTCCTGCATAACTATTTTTTCTCCAATTCAATTTTTAACTTGTGTTATGTGCTCATAATACAGTAAAGTTAAGATTCCCTTCACAAAAGTATGTAGGAATTGCAAAAATGAAGCAGTAACTATAACTTCAAAATCCCTACACCATAGAAGCAGAATGTTTATAATTTATCTCGTGTATAACAGTTCGACACTACTGATACATTCGGTGAGTTAAGTAGATCAAGCAAGGCGATAGCTGTTACAGACCATTCGTTGTCCCGTAAAACCTGCGCGTGAGGTGAAGAAGAAAGTGTTCTGGGAAGCTTCCCTCCCTCGCTATGCTTCGACTTGTAACTAGCTAGCTCACTTACCCCCACCACAAGTTTCTTAGTATAAGCTACGGCGCACGCATGCATTTAGCTTCACAAGAGAGCGAATGGCCTATTACATAATGTAGAAGTGTATTCATATCTCTCACAATGGCATATCACAGTTCTCTGCACGCATATATTGCAGAGAAGACAGTTTGAGAATGTAAACTCTCAGGAAAATATATTGTGGTTTAAGGTACGTAGGGCATACAGTACATTCAGAGCGTTAGATATTTATAAGGATCTAGAGCAGCCGTCGGCAGAAATGTCATCGCGATGCCTGTTACTCAGTAACGTTGAAAGGGCAGGCAAGGAATACACATCCCCCCTCCCAACCAACCCTTTGCAGGACATTGTACAAGCAGTTTCCAGTGGCGTAACATATAGCTAGTTAAGCATGGCTCTGTCCAAATGTAGGAAACATAAAGAATGGGAGGAGACGTATTTTTCTTGTGTTTATGGAAACAGTATATGTTTATTGTGCTCGAAAGTTTTAAAGGGCATTTATCAACACAACATTAAATGTCATTATAATGTAGCCTATGTCATAAAGAGCATCAGAAGGTCACAGGTATTTATGAACATTTTAAATCCAAATTGCAGTACGAAGGGCAATAGCAAAACGTAGTAGCTATGTACGATATGGTGCGATCATTCATTACAATGATAGTTATATGGAAATGAAATATGAAGGAAAAACAGTTCCATCATTTCCCAGGCTTACAATCTCTTTCTGATATTTCTGAATCAAATTTAAATACTCTTAATTATGCTGATCTAAATCTAAAAACAGAATTTCAACAACGGAGATTCGGTAATTTTAAAAATATTGCAAATGATTTCTTACTTTTTGCGAATCTTTTGACCATAGACATAAACAAGGTTAAGCCAAAAATGCAGCAATTAGTAGCAGATTTACAGAGTGACACATATTTACAAACGCGGCGCAAAGACATGTGTGATTTAAATTTCTTTAAAATTCTAAGGAAAAATATGTTTCCATTAAGTTATTTGCCGCCAATATAGCGGCTATGTTTGGTTCCACTTACAGTTGCGAACATTTTTTTCTTTCCAAAATTGAAACTTGCAAAATCAAAACAAAGATCACGGCTCTAAGATGAAAGTTTATTCGCTATCTTAAGATTGGCTGCTTGCGACATAAACTTAGAATTCTGTGGCACCTTGAAAGTTACGGTACAGTAGGCCTAAATATGAAGTTTCTGATGGCTGCACGCCACTGATGTCTGAGCGGGTCCTCAACCCTACCCACAAGCATGCGACGTCATATGTATTGCTGGTTGCATTGCCTGATGTCATCGTGAGTACAATTCTGCCGATGACTGGTCTAGAGATAGGAAGAAGTTTTGCTATAGGCTATGAACGCGACGTGCCATGTTCGATGTTTACAATCACAGGTGCAGTATACGCATGGAACCCAGTGCACTCGGACTGAGGCAAACAGGTTATTGACAGAGACGTAAGGTCATTGAAGCATTGACGCAGCAAGTGTACCTTATTGGTGTTTCACAATGCCGAAGCAGAAGCCCAGGTTACATATGATAGGTCATCGCTATGTTAAATTCGTTTGCACTTTGAAGAGAACAACCGCTGAGATCGCCATCCGTCCGCCGTAAAGAACACGAAATGGCAGTACAGTCGCTAATGAAATTCAAATGGGAATTATGACGTGACTCCTTATGTAACAACAAGATGGCAGCATAGTAAACCTGACAAAAGTTGTTAATGTTAAAGCCCATAAGGCCGACCTATCTGGGGTATATACAGGGACATAATTTTATGTTTACTAACTTTTTGAATATTAACCTGTCTATACCTTTAGAGAACCGGAAACACCGCTTGCTCCCGCCTCCAAGACTGGAGTTCGATGATACTGGCGTAAAACACAAATCACTCTACTAGGTATAGGATGGAAGAAAAGTAGTTCATCCATTTACGTAAACTAGGAAATATCGCGATTTTGAGTTTGATAATTTTCATTAGGTTTTTCTTTAATCAAAGTACAGTACTGTAATAAGAATAAGTGTTTTTACTCACGAAGTGAGTTATCCATGCGAACGTATTCATTATGCAGTGTATACTGTCTACAGCACATTAGCGTACAATATATAGAGAAAGAAGTTAAATTGAAAAATAATCATAATATGAATATTTAAACACAATTTTGAAAATGGTGGCCGTTCATTTCGATACAGGCTTCAGTTCTTTTGTGCATATTATCGCACTATAGACTATTGCATCTAATTCCAATTGCCAGTTTCGTCCTTCATACTAGTAACTCATGTTGAAATAATTCTGTACCTACTCTACGTACTGTGAATTCAATCTTCACTTCTGCCCGACCCGAAAATATAAAATTACTCAGACATGCTATCTACTGTCCGTCCAAGTGGTTATGCCGGAGGATTGTAGAAAGGGAGGAAATCACGTGACAGTTAATTACTTAACGAGGCCCTTTTATTTAAGTTAAATTAAACAGCTGTATAATATTACGTAAACGTCCAATTCCTAAGAGAAATTAATGTTTTCAGAAAAGAGCTAAGACAGCCCAGCTTTTACAGAGGGGCGAGCAGAAGCAGGTGGGGGAAATCGGGATGCGACGTAGGCAAACGGACAGTACCTGTGCGAAAATATGATTCAATATTGAAAGCTCTTTCGTCACTGGAAAACGCGAACATATTTCTGGAACGTACTATACCCAGTAACTCAGTACTGCTTACTATCTGCGGTCTTGGTTCTGTATGGAGTTGGAACTTCCTTAGTAGAAGGGGTGGGAGTGAAGTACATTAAAAAACTCAGGTACAATAAAAATTGAAGTAAAAAAATAAAATGATGTCCCTGTATTATCTAGGGCAGAAGCCAAGTAAGTCTCGTATTTTAGATAAATATGTTTCGCAAATATGGGGCAAATATATTTTCTATAGTTAATGAAGATATTAAGCATCGATACTAACTCCTTGTGTTGTACAGAGCCATTATTATCACGTGATGCGAGGAAAACGGCGGGTGACTCGTGGCCCACTGCTAGCGTGGTTTCCGACGAGCGCGTAACTATTTCTCCGGCACTTCTAAATACATAACAGTACTAATAATAAATTTTCAATAATTTGGACTTACCATGCTCACAGTCGTTGCTGAAAATGGCCCCCAATCTCATCTAATTTTTCTTCTGTAAGAACACTACATTTTCTGTTTGATTTCCGATTGTTCACTGAGCCTATTTCTTTAAATCTTTTAACGAGTCTTCTAATTGTTTTGGCAGAAGGCACAGGTCTGTTTGGAAACTTTATTCGAAATTTACGTATTGTTTTCGCACACGACCTTCTGTCTTTTATGTAGGCCTACGTATTGCACACATACACACGTTGACGCAATGAGAATTTGTTGGTAGGCATTACCTAAATACACAATATGCTAATCACTAAACTTTATACACTAACTTTGTAGACTTGAAGAACCAAGACTTTTGTAATACGACTTGTAACTACAGCGAATGCCATATGGCGACTGAATCGCACCTCAAACGGCTCGTGCACAGACCGCGCAGGGAGCAGGCCACCAGTAACCCGCTGTTTTCGTACTGGTTCTGTACTAGTGCTGTATATTGTAAAACTCTTCTGTATATGATATATTTCAACCAGACCATGACTATAATGAAGATTTTGTAGCAGGCATATTATTAAGATTTTTTGACATGTTCTATATTCTAGCTGTGAAGCCATGTACGAATACCATGGAATGTAAATAAATACAATACAATACAATACAATACAACACAATACAATGCAAATACATGTTTCGACAGCCCAGTTCAAAAGGCAAGCAACTAAAAATTTTTAATTTTTGAGGAACCTGAATTTTAAAGTTCCATGTTGCTGTGAAAAATTCAATTAACACACAGTAATTTGAAACTTATAGTATATATAAAACATCATTAACAGAATTTTTAGTAGTTTCAAATGATACTTTGATTTTTCACAGCACATAAAGCTCTAATCATTTAAAGTTTGTGTGACTGCAACCTGTGTATATTTTTGTGTGGCTTTACTTTGTTTATTTTTTTTCTCTCTCTCTTTATCTCTTGTGTAGCTTTACTTTGTATATAGTGTATTTTTTTCTGTTTATTTCTATTATTGTATTTGTATTCCTGATGTTGTGGAAAAGAAGGCCTGATGGCCTTAACTACACCAGAATAAATAAATAAACAACTAACAAACAAACAAACAAGTAAATAAAATGCAGGTTTCTCAAAACTTCAGATTTTGAATCGTTTCCCTTCTGAACTGGGCAGTCGGTTTGGTCTGGAAGGTATATTTCGTCTTTTGCGTTTTCGACATTCACGCGCATATGCTCTTGTTTTCCCTGTGCATTAATTTTGTCAGACTATTTAACACAGAGTTACGTCACACACACACTTTGTAGCAGATAGCGAGCGTATTGTTTATTATGATATATTCTCTGTAACCCCAAAACAATTTAATTATAGAATCCGGTTGCAGATTCTGAAGGCCCATGATTATCTACGTATTTCATACGCAATATGTCCAGATTCAACTCAACAGTTTGAGAGGGGCAGACATCTAAGCGTCATTATAATGGCTAACTTTCATCCAATTCGGCCAAAGCCGCTGCATCAGGACAGTAATATTTATGTATACAGACTTTTATTTAAAAAATCACAGTCGGCAGCAGAACATCTGAACTAACTCACTGTGTGTTGGAATTTCATCGAATGAACAAGTTACCTTCGTGTGTATTGAACAAAACGCAGGAGTAACATATAACTAATTTAAAAGCACAGTGCCCATATTTCGTTACGATTTGTTATAAATAATACTACCTCGATAAAGCAAGCTCATCCCCGTTCAAACTTCTATATTTATCTGCCCTCACGGACAAGGGAGATTTACTCGTTTACGTTCACAAAATTGTATTTTTTCTAAACCGCCACCATTGAAAAAGTGGGAGTTTAGGAGGGGTAGAGAGATAACATAGCAATAATTCTATTTCTTCTGTCGTCCTTTAGCTATTTGTCCGGAATACACAAGAAAATGGGTTAGGAAATTCCAATTTCGTTTTCCTGAGTCCACAATACCCGACCCACATAACCCCATCCCCCATGTATGCGCTCCCAGCTTCAATTTCCACCACACATAAAACCGCCCTCTCGTGGAAAAAAAATCTCATTTCAACCGTCTTTCTCCCCCTACCTACACCCCTTAAAAGGGGTTTCATCCCCTTGGGATCACAGGAAGTATGTAGAGAAAACATCAAAGTCTGAAGACAGACTCACGTCACGATAAGCAAGTGTCAGCGCCGCTACTTAAAACAACATGAAGGCTCTCCAGATGAAGTGTGACGCCACACGGCACTGTATAAATAGTAACAATCCCTAATCAATATTTATTTGTATTATGACTTAATATTATGCAGGTTTGTGTGATAAAAATTACTTCAGAGGACTCAGAAGGATCTTCGTTCAAGATGATGAATGATCCATCCAGAAAATTAACTATTTTACGGTAGACCTGTATTGTAAAAATTATGATAGGTGAGTCGCTGGAGTGTAAAAAATTACTGAAGTGCATTTATTGATATATAAATATAGAAACACATGTAGGCCTACATATGATCCTTCGCACGAGCCTGTACGGCTATAACTATGCACAGTTTGAATCTTCAGAAAAATTATAACAACAAAATAATAAAAAAATAAAATAACAACAATAATCAAAATTATCATTACGATCATCATTATCAATTACAGGTAATGCAAGTTCATAGAATAAATAATCCAAGGGATGAAATAAAATGAAATACCATACAATTAAATTCAATTTTCTGGAAAAACACGCAGTGAAACAAATATACAGAGTGATTCATGAGGAAAGGTAAAAAATTGAGGATACGATATCTTAGGCCATTTTGAGTGAAAAAATTCATATGAAAATAACATAGGTCCGTTTTCGAACGATGGCGGAGCTAGATGCATGTTTTGGTAAAACATCTCGTCCCAATGTGAATCAGACGTTACCATATGCTGCTGACTGAGATGTGAGACAAGGTCACGGATCGCAATGAATGACGTAACATTGGAATCTGCATTGTGAGCGATGTGGATAAGATAAGTTCATTCACCTCACAAACCGGGTGATGGGACATTGCAAATGTCCACTCACTTACCCTTGTCTGATGTAATGACACAGAATTCGCGCATAACACAACCACACTATTACTTATCAGTTCACAGCAGTTCAGTCAGCTACCTACGTACAGTAGTTATACAGGTACAGTTATCGGAAATGTTAAGTTGTGTTTTTCAAGATGCCTTATAAATGTTCGACTGCAGAATACGCCGATATTGTGTGTGTTTATGGTTTATGCAATGGAAGTTCCTTGCGTGCCGTCGCTGAATATGAACTACGCTTTCCGAACAGAAGAGTGCCATATCGAAGAGTATTTAATGTCTATGGGGTTGGATGAAAAACTTGGTATACTAAAGGAAGGTGGAAACGAGATAGGCGCTAATCGACCGTATTTTGGATGCTGCACGCCGCATAAAGAACAGCCACGAGCAACTCCCTCGAGCGATGAGCGCGTTTCATGCCCGAGCGCAGCAGTGCATTGAAGCAGAAGGAGATACCTCCAAAAATGTGCGAAAACATCGACCCCGACGTCTAGAATATTAGGTATGTATGCATACGTGAATATAAACTTTAAATTTGTCCCGTTATCTGTCTCAAAATGCGAGTTAGTACAATGGAATCCCAGAAGTTTTTGTGAAATCAAAGAGCCATATTTCCGTAACCGTTCGAAAACGGACCCATATTCATATGAACTTTTTGACTCAGAATGACTTCAGAATTCACATCCTAATTTTTTTACCTTTCCTTGTGAAAAAGCCTGTATTTATAAGTATGCATACTTAAAAACGCATATACAGAGAGGAAGTGAAATAACCTTGCAGATTGGAAGGGACGATAGGGTAGGCCTACGCTTAAATGAACAGAAAACTTTTTTTACGTTTTGCGATCAAATGCACAATTAATTAGAAAATTAAATTGGAAGTTCCAGCAACCTCGCCGCTAGAAGTCTCCTTTCATATCGTAATACAGATGTAAGAGGACAACGAACTCTGCGTACGTGTACTGCCTCGCGCTCCCCTTCTAGCTACAACGTTGCGTTGTGGATTGCATCGTTCAGTGGTTTGAAATTAGTGGTTTTTAAATTAAATTTACACGAAAACCGCCCATGTTATTGAAATATGAAAAAGGGACACATTATTCTTTATTAGATTTTCAACCGATCTGGACAAAAATCACGATCCAATTCGCAATAGTTACAGAATAAGAGGGTGTTTAACATTTGGGGAAAAAACTATGAACTTTCGACCAATAGGCCTATGGTATTACAGTTTTTTGTTACATACAACACAACCTGCTCGCCCTAAAAACCTGAAAGGTTATTTCAATTTCATCCTGTACACCCAAATACAATTAAATTCAATTAACTGCCAAAATTTCAATAAATAATCAAAATAATACATATAAGTGTAAGACAAAAAGAAATACACATAGTAGTAAAAACAAATAGAAAAACAAAAACACAGTGAAGCACAAAAGGATATTAACCCTTAATGTAGGCCAACCTCATTTTCATTCAGTGACAGTACAACCCATTCCAACAGTAATAAATAACCCTTTCCCTCATTTCTTCGACTCTCTCGAACTTTTGCCATAAATTTCACCAAACTCTCAAAGAATTTGCGTTATTTAATACATCATACGTTGCCAGGTGCTCCCTGCTAGATGTAACAAAGGACTGTGGCAGGTATCGTTTTCTCACTCTGCCGTTCAAAGTATAAATCAGCTTACGATTTTTCTTTCATTTCCTTTTATTTGTATTATTGTACTTTTTGTACCCGTTTTCTACGATGACAAGTCACGTTTTACTGTTTTACAGGACAGCAAGTTAAAAGTTTCAAGACCCATTACATTGTATGCCCTTCTGTTACCATTTTTCAAATATCTTTGGACTAATGAGGTTGATATTCTGTACTACTTACCAAGATTTCCTCTGTGCTCTTCAAATACAAACGAAACGAAGACCATAGTTAACGCAGAAAAAAATAGAGAAGGTGAACGTAAGAATTCGAAATGAGCCAGTAGAACAAGTGGACAGTTCCAAATACTTGGGGTGTGCTGTAAGCACTAAAATGAACTGTTGCCAGGAAGTCAAAAGGATAGCAATGGTAAAGGAAGATTTTAGTAGAAAAGGAGCATTTTCTGCAGATCTTTGGAAAAAGAACTGAGAAAGAGACTAGTGAAGTGCTTTGTGTAGAGCAATAGCGTACGCAAAATTTTGTTAAGGGGGGTGGGGGTCATTAAAATTGTTTACAATTTACATTGTATCAGTATGTTAAATGTTGTGTATTATTATTATTATTATTATTATTATTATTATTATTATTATTAAATACGAACTGTCAAATACACAATTTGTTAAACGAACGTTTCATAACATAGTCAGAACTCAAACTAAAAAAATGAGTTTAAAATCGACAATGCACAATATTTAACATCTGCACTGCACAACTGTCAAAGCAACGTTTTAAATTATGTTTCACAAGTTAAATTTCATATTGTTTCGGTTTCAGTTTATTACAAGGTACTACGCAGTAGGTCTCGCTATAATATAAATAGAATTGTTGCAATTCGAACGTACCGCAGCACTAAGCACAGGGATTATATTGGTCAGGTAGGAGGACTATGTATTAAGTCGATGTAGATTTCGTTACTCCGACAGTGAAAAAATAGAGAAGGGAAAGCGATTATCAATAAAAAAAATATTCAAATCTAAATATGTATTTTTTGAAGTTCAAGGGGAGAGTTTAAACCTGGCAACCTGCTCCTTGCGTACGCCTCTGGTGTAGAGTCAGGCATTGTATGAGGTACAAACATCGATATTACGATTAAGTGAGAATAAAAGACAACAAGCATTTGAAGTGTGGATATGGAGAAGAATGGAGCTTGTGAAATGGACAAACAGAATAAGAAATGTAGCTGTGCTAGAGAGAGTGGGTGAAGAAAGAATAATGCTGAAACTGATCAGGATGAGAAAGAGATATTGGTTGAGTCGTCACTGGCTAAGAAGAAACTGCCTACTGAACGATGCACTGGAAGTAATAGTGAAGGGGAGAAAAGTTCTTGGCAGAAGAAGATATGAGACGATAGATATATGGATCGTAGGCTACGCGGAGACTAAGATAAGAAGAAAACGGAAAATGGGAAATATTGGGAAATGTGGGGTTTTCAGTGAAGGACCTGCCCTTGGGCAGAAAAATATGAATCAATATGAATTTATAAATTTCCTCTTCCCGCTTGCTTCCTTTTCTCCTATATTCTTATGTCGCCTTGTTCGTTTTCTTACTTCAGGTTTACCTTACCACCTCTCGTTTCCTTCTTCATCTGCTTCTTCCTTTTTTATCCGTTACTTTTAGTTACTTTATTTGTCTTTCTTCATCCCTCTCTCTGTTACTGTACCCTTTATCAGAGTTAGTGTCGTTTTTTCCAGACAATTTCAAGACTATGATACTAGACAGATATAAGGCAGCATTTAATTGATGTAAGATAAATATTATACTGATCTTCCCATTAAGACGAAGAATAACACATAAAAAAATATATACACACATCAACATCGATCTCGAATTCTCTACGAAAAGTGGGAGTTCCCTGATGTTCCTTGTCATATGTTGAAAGAAGGGAAATCTACACATTTTTTAAGCGTGTCACAAAATGATGAATTTGGAATTGTGTACAGTGTGCGGTGAAAAGTCCAATAAATCGCTGCAAATTAGTTTGTTCCTGTGGTCACAAAACCATACTATTTGTCCTCCGGATCGTTCGGAGACGCACAAGCGAATTGATAGTCTTTCTAATCTCCTCCTTAACATCTGTAAATAGTAATATATATATATATATATATATATATATATATATATATATATATATATATATATATATAATAAATACACACGTCCTGCAATAACTCTTATGTGCAAAATATAAAATTTTTCAGTAGGAAGGAAAAACACATTTATTGCTCCTATGGCAGTCGTAAATCGGAGACTGTGAATTCTTACATTTTCGAAACAAAGAAATATAATTAGCCTACATATAGGAGATTTTATTTGCTGTATCACTATTTAAGTTATTTAATAGAGAAAAAAATCTGAAAATCGATAAATATACCACATAGGAGTTATTGCAAGAACAACGATGATGTATATAATATATAACATATATTTTCTAATTAGAGGACCTCGCCGTCCTCTATTCAATATTTTGTAATCAGTGACTAAGTATAGTCATCACATAGATATTTATTAATGGACAAATATTCGTTCTGGCACCAGGAATCGAACCCAGGACCCTTAGCTTGGCGCGCTGAGTGCTCTTTCCATCTGAGCTATGCCGAGACTCGATTCTCAGCGCCGGCCGAATAGTGTTAACAATTCTCTATAACTGTGGTTTAAATGGCCATAAAGTTATTACAATGTGCACTCTTGCATGCATAGGCCCTAACATAGATATCTAAAATGAAGGTAGTAGGCCAATGACAACACAAAGGAGCGTGATCGACCGGCGCTGGGAATCGGGTCCCGGCATAGCTCCGATGGAAAGAGCACTCAGCGCGCCAAGCTGAGGGTCCTGAGTTCTATTCCCAGTGGCGGAACGAATTTTTCTGAATTAATAAGCACCTGTAAATGCGGCTAGAAAGGGCGAACAAAATTGTGGAAGCCACAAATAAAATAAATGCGAATGTTAACATCCTAAACACTATATTTTCATTTTCCAATTAAAAAAATATAACTATAAACTACTTCCCATTGATCTCAATTGCTTAGAAATGCTAAACAATCTTCCTATTTTACTACTAATGACTGGATTTTTGGAAATATTCCATTTTTTTTCTAGCTTGCCAATATCATTCTGTGATGTTAGCTGAGAATAATCCTCTGCAATGGAGAAGTGGTCAACATCCAGAGTGCAGTTGTCTTTGCATAACGTCCCTAGGTCTTAGTCCAGGACCCCTATTCTTTTTAAGTATTTTGTGAGGTAGTCATGTCCAATGCAAATCTTGAAGTTTGCCACTACTTCTCTTCTTGTTCAGTTGCTGGCTTCCTTTCTTCTTGATGCTAACTCTGACCATGATTTGTTCTGTATATTGCTGTTTTTTATTTCGGCTGTAGATTGAATCTAGTATCGTTTTTATCCTTCCTATCGGATTGTTTTTGGCAGGACCTTTGTTTTATTCCTGTGCCCTTCTTTGCTACGGTGTCTACGATCAGTACCATGGATCCCCATATTCAGAATGAACAGTAAGTAATGTCATTAATTTCAGAGGGTTATTCTTTGAGATATTTCAAACAAAAAGTATAATACAATTTTGCTCGTTTTTTGCTTCCTTTTAGAGATAAAAATTGTTTTATACGAATCATTTGACAGTGTGTATTGGAAAATCCATTGATTTAATTCCTACTATGCTCAGTTAATTTAAGAAAGCAGTATATTATGACCAGGCTTCGGCCTAGAGACACAGAGTAACCAGTATGAGGTTTAGAGTCCACGGAGTATAAATGACGTCATGACCCGTGTGCAGTCACCCGACTGCAACAGCACAGGTGGGTCCGTAATGTGCATTACTGTTATGTGTAGGCCTATTGCTGCTTGGCTGCGGTACGTGTAACAGGCTTCGGCGTAGGGACACCTGACTGAAGGCTGCAACTCACGTTAATACTTTAATGGTAGACATTTATTGTCTACACTAGAAATGTACTGTATATACTGCATCTGTACAGGGCGAAATATATTTTGTGCCGTACTGTGACGAACTGTTTACATACCGAGACACGAAGTAACTGTGCTCTTCATTTCTCACTCCACTCGACCAACAGAACACTATCGTCCGTGCGTTCTGAACTTCATGCGTTTCTGTGCCCAGGACCGAAGCCTGATTATGACAAATTACAGTGTATTATTGGAAGAATTTTAGTTTTGTCCTGTAAATGTGCAGAAATTGACCCGGAAAAATGTAGCATTGTAAAATTCCTTTGCAAAACGAAAAGTTACAGAAAGCTGAAATGAGCAAGATTGTATTAAACTTTTTTGCTTGAAATACCTCAAAGAATAACCTCCTGATATTAATGACATTACTATATGGTTCACCCTGTATACACTGGCTCGTCTCCATAGACTCTGTTTGTACAGACAAACCGGAGGGTAGTTGTTATGTATAAATGAATTTCCGACAGAAAAATTGGTCTGTGGTACATTCTGTGCTTGGTCTTTACGAAATCTGGCGACTATTGAATTAACGCAGACAAACCCGTGCATGTTTGAACATGTAAAGGCGATACATTCCACAACGCAGTCTTCTTCACCTAATGATGAAGTGTTGTCTACTCGAAATAAAACAATGGACAATTCTTCTCAGAATTCACACAATTATAAATGTGTACTTATGAGTGAATTCGCATAACTGTATAGAACATTGCTAGCTGTTTTCAAAAAAAGTTAAGGGTAAAAATACACAGCGACAGGAATAGGAAAACGCGATCTATGACAAATTAATTATTTCCAAACAAAGAATTTGAACCTAATGCGTGATGTTTTAGTAAAGAAAATTAACAGCCAGGGTGCGTATAGAAGGGAAATTAAGGAACTTTATTAATGATGGTGGTGTCACAGCAGAAAATTCCGTATCTTCATAGCTTCTGCCAGTTGTCAAAAACTCAGTGTTACTCTTAGCCTTTCATCGGACTTATCGATTTCCTCATTGCAATAACCTATCTTCTTATAAACAGTTTAATATACAGCAAGAGTTCTAAGAAAGTTTATTCATCCATTCTTAAATAGTTCAAGTGGTCATGCTTTTTTTTTTGTTCAAATTTGGGTTCATCTTGTCCCTTTTAATTTCTTTCTGTTGTACTTCCGAAATAGTAGCACCAGACAGAAGAATAATATGAAAGCAAATTTACTTACTTGGATCTTAAGATAAAAAAACACTCTGATTTCACGGACATTTTATTCAAGACTGTTCGAAAGCTTTACTGAAGTCGAAAAGTGTGAAGGCAAAACGAACCGTGTAGATTATATATGCAAATTGTCAGTGAATACATGATCTGTACAGACAAACCTGAACGAGTAAGGACACCTAACAAATAACAACTACATCCTCATATGACTGTGTAGGTGACACTAGGAAGGAAGGATGGATAACCCTATCTTCACAAACACAGGGAGACGACTAGTGTGTTTTAAAGGTGGATGAAAAATTAACTGCAGATCGGAACCTACTGTTCCGAAATAACACTGTTCCGACTCCGAGTTGCTCACTTGTCCAGCTGTTGCGGGCCCGCAGTACTGCGTTGCGCAAGGCATGCTCAGAGACCGAGACAACCGTCGGAACTCGTTCCGTTGAGCCAATGACAGTTCCGGTTAGCCGGTTACGCTAGTCTTCCATCTATGCGGTCTGGGTTCGATCCCCGGAAAAAACGTGATGGAATTCGTAGTGGACAAAGCAGAATTAAAACTCACAATAATTTTATTGTTATTAGATTCGTATTGTCGCTAATTAATCTACATACAAATTACAACGCGATAACTGTAATAATTTTACCACTATTATAAGTTGCAAAGGGCGAATTCTGACACTTAGTAACAGAAAATAATTTCACATGCAAAGAGAATTGTATACGAATGTGCGTGTTTTCGAAATTGAATACCTTGGATAGCATTTCAAATACACGTGAATTCACCTCGATGGTTTTCTTTTCCCTCCACTTCGCTTGTAATTTGCGGCAATGTTGATATCAAAGCGGCAGTTCCCTTAATATCCGCCAGGAAACCGACAGTATAAATAACACGCTTGATTACAGTGCGGACGTCTGTCAAACTGTAGTGTGTCGGCAACAAACAGCGAGCCAGCTTATGTCGAAATGATGAGGAAGAAGCAACTGAAGTTTTCAGAGTTATCCGAACGGCCTAATATTTCATCCTATGGGAATATTTAGAAGGAGTGAGCGAACCACAAGAGAAAATATGAAAGATATAATGACAAAATGTGTGCTTTAGTTACGCCATAGGTACACTGTCTTATTAGTTTGTCTTTCCGCTTGCGAGTGAGAAGTTTCAGAATAGTACTTTTGGATATATTTTTTTAATACTATCATTTATCTTAAACTACGGTTTGGCTACGGCAATCTTCGCCGAACGATCATCGCTGGGATTCCTTCCTGTTGATTTGAATGTGCATGGTTTCTTTTCAGCGAAGATCATCAACGAACATCGCTGCGCTCGACGAACATCGTCGGAGTTTGCCTTCGAGGCATAAACCTGGCGATCATCACCGCGAAAGCAATTGTAATATTACAGTAAGTCATGAACTAAACTATTTAATAACATGTGATCTACACGTCATCATACATAGCATAGTGGCGGTAAAACAGAAATCTTTCTATAATTTCCCTACTAAAGAAGACGAGATATTAATTGACTACGTCTCTATACACAAATCCCTGTTCGACATGAGCCAAAAAGAAGAACCAACGTAAACAATAACAAATCTATATCTTGCATCGACCAGAGCTAATAATACAATTGAGTAAAATGATTTACAATTGAAAAATAAGGAACCGCTAATATCAGGACACACCAGGTTAGAGTGTGAAATAGTATGTGACCTGGAATGCCGAAAAAGAAGAGAAGTGCAACAACCTCCTTCTCACATTATTTTTTTTTTCTTTGTAATATTATTTCCCAAGTAAATGCTCCTAAATGAAAAGAAAATTAACATTGTAAAAAGTAAAAATTAAGTGTTTATGTCACTGGTATTTACCTTAAAGTTACTGTTAATCTTTCAGCTGGGCTTATTTGAGTCGCTCAGGACAAAAGTGGTGTAAGTAAAAATTGGGTAATGAGGTTTAAAGTAAAAATTCTGTAAAATACAGCGCAAAGTAGCAATTAATATGGCCTTCTTGTTGTCCACCGATTACTAATAATTTAAATAAATTGAATATTAATTGCTACTTTGCGCTGTATTTTACAGAATGTTTACTTTAACCCTCATTACCCATTTCTGACTTACACCACTCCTGCTCTGAACGGCTCATTTATTTCTGAACAGATTTTGTGGATATAATTTTATAATATCATTTTCAATTAAGCTTAAAACAAAATTAAATTATTCGGGAGAAAGTCTGAAATATTCCTTAAATTTGGTGGGATCATTTTCAAGATGTCTCAATATAGATTAATTAAAACAGGCCTTCATATCTATTTTTAAACATGATATCAGCTACTTTTAAGATCCATACTTGCTTTTCAAAGCAAAACTTATATTGTAACGTTATCAGATTATCATCCATTATCAGCTGATCAGACATGGTCAACTATATAAAACGAAGTTCGCCGGTAAAGAAACCGCTCTCTGACGATGACCGCTAGCGATTTCAATCGTCAGCGATGTTCGTTCGGCGAAGATCGTCGTAGACAAACCATAGCTTTATACTGGATGTTATTCCTTATAGAAAATTACGCAGTAGGTGAACAAATTCTGACAGAAGACTGTAAAAATGAACGCACCTGTTAACTCGACAAACATTGAACCATATCGCCTGCTACGCTACAGAGAAGTGGTGAAAGAGTCTGGTTGCCTACTCAACTCCAGTTCCCACAGATTACAGTGCCGTGTTTCATTACTTGGCGATTGAACGACGCTCTACCAATTACAGTAGACGAGTTCACCTCGGTTTATATGGCTTCCGGGAAACAGATGAGAGTTGGAGATGATATCTGGGGCCTCTCCGCGAATTTTCCGCATGAGAGAATGTCTATGCTCTTGTGTTCATTAATATGGCTACACCGTGAAACGGAATTCACGTGTTACCACAGGTGTGTGCACATCTTTCTGCATTCCTTTGTGGTTCTGTAAAAAATATCTCGCACGATACTTCTATCTCCGAAATAATTTACATTTTCTCTTTTAAAACTGAGTACCACCAGTGGTATTAACAGTAAAAGCAGTAAACGCGGTAATATTAATTAAAATGGTAGTGAAAGTGTAGCGTTATGACGGTGGAGTTGCTGATAATAGTTTTGGTGATAGCGATAGTAGTGACAAAGTGTTTTTAGTGCAAATCTTGCTTTCAGGTAGAAGCTCCCTGTGAAGCAGGCTTGAATAATTTCAAGGCTAAAATAGTTCCGAAGCCGGGTATCATCCCGGAACTCTTCGCTTAGCGCACGAATGCTCTACCGACTGAGCTACCCCAGGAACTATACACGACAACGTCACAATTCTTCCCTTTATAGCCACACAACTCAAACGGGCTGACAAGACGCCAGAACCCAACTCTGAGTGCACACAATTCTGTGTGACTTAAATTGTGGCTTTCTGTTAACGTACCTACAGTAGAGCATTCGTGCGCTAAGCGAAGGGTCCTGGGATCGATACCCGGCCCCGGAACAATTTTTCCCTTGAGATTATTCAAGCCTGCTTCACAGGAAGCTTCTACCTGAAAGCCAGATTTGCATAATATATTCGTTATTGTAGGTAGGTTAACAGAAAGCCACAATTTAAGTCACACAGAATTTGTGTGCACTCAAAGTTGGATTCTGGCGTCTTGTCAGCCCATTTGAATTGTGTGGATATAAAGGGAAGAATTGTGACGGTGTCGTGTATAGTTCTGGCGTATCTCAGTCGGTAGACCATTCATGAGCTAAGCGAAGGGTCCCGCAATCCATACCTGGCCCCGGAACAATTTTTTCCCTTGAAATTATTCAAAGTAGCTTTAATGTTGACGGTAGCGATAAAAGTGACATTGTATTCTTAATGGGGGTGGTAATGTTAGTGGTATGATATTTTTGGTGGCTATAATAGCCCTTTTATGCACTACGGTATAAACGTCATTTTGGGAAGTACTAGTAGCAGTAATGGCATAGTGGTTCTTTTTGGAGTTGCACTGGTTTTAGTAGTCACGTCTCTAGTCTTGTCTATCAACATTTTTTGTGATACAGACCCAAAAGAAGATGATGACTACTTTTCATTCCCAAACAGAATAGAGGTAAAAGAATATAACTTATCAATTTGTCTCAGAGCACCCTTTAGCCAAGGACATTCCTTAGACTTTGAAAATTGAAATTTTCTATCTTCTCTTCCTCCATCAGCTATTTGAATATGTAAATGTGTTGTCGATCTCCTATCTTTGTAAGCACATTTTGTTTCAAACGTCCAACTTGAAAAAGGTTTCTCTTTAATTCTACAAATAATGATCTCAATGTTCTCTCAGTATAAGCCACTTCACAAAAAAGATGTAACTCACAAACATATGCACTTTTTATTAAACTAACACTCAACAACGCAGCGCTTTTCAGAGAATACCAACATAACGCGACGTAATATTGTGACGGAAGACTATCCTCGTCCCGTATGGAGATGTGCGAAACCATATCCCCTCCCCAATCCCCCCTCAAGTTTGTGTGTCAAGATCGTAGCCATGCCTTTAGAGGCTTTGTGTCTTAACCTCGCTGCTCGTACTGCTCTCTCTATACTAGAATGACTCAACAGTGAACTGTATGGAAGAATCGGAATGCAACCAAGTGTTCCGATATATCGTTATTACAAACGACACTGATTTTTGTCATATATTTTCACATTAAGACTCCGGTGCGAACACTATGTCAGGCCTTTCCCTAAGGGCAGAGTATGATACTAAAAAGATTAATGACAATCCAGTTCTTTCAAAATTTGCCGGGAGTCGAACTCAGGATCGCTAGATATCATAGATACTACTTCATTAAAAAGCCATGCCATTTTTCTGCATACCGGTATTTAATATTATTTTCGTTCATGTTGGTAACATGGTTTAAAATATATAACGCCTACTAACATCATAATATAAAACATTAATAGTTTGGACTTTCAAAAATAAGTTCAAAGATTACGACGAGCTGATATTGTGTACGATAGTATTTACTGCAAGAGAGACGAGGACAACATTTTGTTAGAAAGAGATAGCAATACGTTCAGGAGCTCAGCACTCGGGTCACTCCATAAACCACTGAGTAGTGTTTCTAGTTTAGTATAAAACTCACTGCGCTTAGTAGGCCTACAGTACATCTGTTATCAGGCAGTATATCTCACTTGACGATATGTGTCAAAGGAATAACAAATGTCTGTATACATCTGAGGTCTGATTAGTGTAATATGTCGCTAGTCAGCGATGTATGCAATGGAGGGGGAAAGGAACTGGCCACCCTACCTCATTATCTCCTGACTTAGTTGCCGCAGATAAATGATGCTTTATTGCCTATGAGGTTCAAATCTGTCTTCGGGCAGTTGACTAAACAACCACTATATAATAATAATAATAATAATAATAATAATAATAATAATAATAATAATAATAGCGCGAATGCGGAATATAAAACGATATAACAAATATTTAAATAGCGCATAAATGTAGAGAATTTGAAGAATAAGAAATTTAAAATAATTCGTATATAATAACGGCATACAGAGTATACGAAAAACTGAAATGAATATTAGAAATAAATATAAAAATGACCTTCAGATAAATTGGCTCTAACGAATAAATAGTAAGGACCAGTAAAAGCTAAACTTCATTCATCTCTAGTCAGGACCTGTAATTGATAAACATTTTAAAACACAGGCAATGTAATTGAAATTATTAGAATCAACTGCAGCGTGGCATATTCACATCAAGCACCGTCATATTACGAAAATTTTAATAAAATATTCCACAGTTAAAGAGGTATGGCACACATTACTATCTGCTGAAGGATCGCCACGTAGAAGACACACGTGTGATAGACGACAGTAACCAATATTTATGCTTGTAACTGGGACCTCTTCACGTTTGACGCTCCTGAGGCCAAATCCCATTTCCATTCGTGCAACCAACAGAATTCTTTAAGCAATTTACTAGTTCTTGCCACTTCTCACGCCAACATACCATTGTGGCATTCAGAACAGCGTATCTGCCTGCAGCATCAGCTTCTCGTTACCGGAAATCCAAGCATGGCCCGGAATCCAAACAATTCCAACGTCAGGTTCGAACGAGTGTTGGAAACGGGTTCGGTTTCAACAACGAGGGGATCATCGATGTAAAGAATTCTATAGACTGAGTGGCACATAGACAATCGCAGCAGATGATAAACCTACTCCGTAACTACACAATGCTCATCAAAAACCACTCTATTCTGTTGTATAATGTAATGGAAAGTGATATTTGTATGAACAGCATTAGTAGACATAGCGGTAACGGTAGCAGTATTTGTACAGTATTAGTAGCAATAGAGGTAGTGGCGGTAATTGTAGTAATGATTTCTGTTACAAGCAGCAGCAACAGCAGCAGCAGCAGCAGCAGTAGTAGTAGTAGTAGTAGTAGTAGTAGTAGTAGTAGTAGTAGTAGTAGTAGTAGTAGTAACGGTGGTAACGATAATATTTGTGTTAATAACAGTAGTGGTGGCGTAATGGTAGTAAAGATTAAGAGCTCGGATTTTTGTAATATGAATATAAAAATATGTACGTAGCGATTAATTTTTGGTCCTACAGAATTATCTGCAATGGTTACCACAGCGTAGCTCAGTGGTTAGAGCGCCCAGTGCGTAAAACTGGGAGACCCCGATTCGATTTTCGGCGCCGGAGAGAATTTTTCTCCGTTAATAACAAAGAAATGTTTAGCTAAAATGGCAAAATATGTAGATAAATATGTAATAAATAAAAATATGTAACTAAAAATCTAAGCTTTGTTACATGTATTTCGCACACTGATAAAAAAAATTACAGGTGCACATGTGATTCAACCTCATTTAAACATTATTTGGAGGCGCAAATAATAATTAAATATTTTTCCATATTTTCTGCGGTCACTGATTGTCTCGTCAACGGCAACCTATACATAGGAAACATCAAGTTCAGCTCTAATCGTTTTCCATTGTATCAGTGTAGCAGGAGTTGAAATAATTTTTCTGTAGTGTTGATTCATCCGGAATATTGAATTTGCAGTACTTGCGTAGCAACGCTTGAAACTTTGGCACTTCGAGTTAATACCACGGCATCTTTTCAGCAACCATTGCCATGCACAAATCTGCATTGGCAGAAGATGAAGAAGGTTCCAGCACCACTTGAGTAAAAACAACTTGTTTTTTCGAGAGAGCACATTTTTTATTTGTGAGATGAAGTTTACTTTTTAAATGCGTTTGTCACACATTTTGCACAGCACGATTTTGCCGTTACTAGTAAAGGCACCGTCAAATGAAATCCAATCTTTTTACTTGGATGCTACTGGCGTCATAGCAGTAGAATAGCTAGCTGTATCACCTGATGTCAGAATAAGCTTCTCAAGAAAACTGAAAGAACGATTTTCTTTCGGAGCAACTGATTGGAGGTGTTTGTGCCAAACAGTCATATCCACGGGTAATTTTCACTCTTTCCTTCACCACTGTAGCAGTACAGTGGCCCACCCTTCGCATTGGTATTTCTCCCTACTTCACCGTTACTTCTTAAGGGATACACAAAATGTTAGCATGGCAAAGTGATATGAATTTTTTTTTTACGGAATACATTATTATTTTCAATTATTATATTATTTATATGCATTAGAGACGAAGGAATGAAAACTTTATAAACAATTTTCAAACGTATAACTTATTATATATTACGATGTACCGAAGTACATATGATATTTCCATGCAGAAATTCTGCGTCATCATATATGAAGAATGAGTGGATTGGAGAAAAATTCTCTCCGGCACCGGGATTTGAACCCGGGTTTTCAGCTCTACGTGCTGACGCTCTATCTACTAAACCACACCGTATTCCGGACTATAGTAATGGTATGTTAGCAGTAATAGTAGATAGTAATAGACTTTGCTTTTATCTATCTTGCTTGTAGTAATGGGTGTAAGACCAGCTACAGTTGTAGTGTTAATGATTATGTATGACAATAGTGGTAGCGATAGATGTAACAGTAACAGTAGATAGTAGTATTGAATGAACAGCAAGTTTAAACGGAATTTTTTCTGATATTTAGCAAATTCGGATTAAAACATGTATAAAATGTAAAATGGTCACAACACTGAAATGGCCTCAGAAATGACAGATTGAAAATGTATTCCTTACATGGAGTTAGAACTTATACTTCGGTTTAATTTTAAAATCTCATTGTATTTTAATAAACAAAGTGTATTATACGACATTCATAAATGTAATCACGTTTCTTCAGTAATATAGATAAGAATTTCTTTAAAATTATAACAGTAGTAGAAGCAACACTGAAGTCGTTTTCTTCTGTGAAGCTTAGCACATACTAACTAAATTAATTTCTTTTGAAACATAAAAAGTTATAATAATGTTCGACAATAATTTATAGCGCTCACTCTCCGTTATCTTCTTTATATTAAAATATTAATGGATAATGCCTGTTTATAGCAACATTAAGCCTATTTTAAACAAGAAGGAAGAAAGTGAACGTTCCACGGAAAAGTGAGGGAGAACTTTAACCTTTCGAGACTACGTCATTGTGAATGGAAGGTTACTTATAAAAGAAACACTCAAAGAGAAAATGCAAAAAGTATAATGAAGCGGCAAAAAGAAATATGATTGCTTTCTCATTTTTAATTGGTATATCGATTCCTAAATCATCAGTACTCAAGTGAATTTGTTTATTCCTTTTCGTTAAGGGCATTCGGAAAAATCTGTGTTCTCGAACAGTAAAGTGAGAAATCTTTCTCGTGCTATTTATGAATGTTTTATTTGATCGCTAATATGTTTTCGCGGGATATCAGCCGAGTTAAGATTTTGGAATGCTCCAAGCTTTCGATTGCTATCTCTGCAGCCATCTTCAGGGAAGTGATGTCCGAACGAAAAAATCGAAAAAAAAAAATGGAAAGAGAATTGGGAGGAAATATTTTAAAAGGTACGCAAAACGCGTCCTTGCAAGGGGTTGGGGGCTGTACAAAACTAAATATGTGAGCTCCAAGCCTGTTGGCCACTAGTCTCACTCCGGGTTACGCTGCTCCACTGAAGGAACTCTAGAAAATTTTGAAGGGGAAGCCGAAATTGGACGTAACCTCTTAGGTACCACATACGCGAGGGGGACTGAGATTTGATCAAGTGATCACGAAACGGGAAGAGGAAGAGCTGGCTGGTGATTGCCGTTAGGATGGCAAGGTAAATATCAAAACCATCCATAAACCACAGAGCAAAATCCGGAGTCATCTACGTCAGGTTAAAGACAGTCAGGGCTTAAGAACTCCAGGGATTTACAAGATTCCATGCGAGTGCGGCGAAGTATACATAGGGCAGACTGGCCGCACAATAGAAGACAGAATCAAAGAACATAAGAGGAACCTGAGGCTGTATTACCCGGAAAAATCTGCAGTGGCGCAACACAGCATAGAAAAGGAGCATAAAATACTGTTTGACCACACCAAGGTCATTAACAAATCAAGCCACTACTGGGATCGTACAATCAAGGAGCCCATAGAGATCAAGCTGGAGAAAAACAACTTTAACAGAGACAGTGGACTCCAGCTCAGTCAGGCATGGACATCGGCCTTGGACCAAAATTAGGCCCTCTTACAATCAAGGTCATGAAGGTCACGGACCGAGGACGGCAACATATTCCAACCGGCGGAACAGGGCTCGCCGCCCGCCAAACTTCACGCAGGAATCCCGGGAGGGGCGGAGCTTACGAGGGATGACAATTCCCGGCCCCGGATTGGCCGATCCGCCAACCAATCCCGTTTCACCTGAGACAGCCTAACATCTATATTACCTTTCGACTTTCTGTTCGGCGCTTCTTCCGACGGCCTTCACATGCTTTGTCATCGAACAACAGATGACAGCGTCTTGCCATCCTAACGGCAAACATCAGCTAGCTCTTCCTCTTCCCGTTCCGTGATCACTTGATCAAATCTCAATCCCCCTCGCGTATGTGGTACCTAAGAGGTTACGTCCAATTTCGGCTTCCCCTTCAAAATTTTCTAGAGTTCCTTCAGTGGAGCAGCGTAACCCGGAGTGAGACTAGTGGCCAACAGGCTTGGAGCTCACATATTTAGTTTTGTACAGCCCCCAACCCCTTGCAAGGACGCGTTTTGCGTACCTTTTAAAATTTTTCCTCCCAATTCTCTTTCGATTTTCGTTCGTTCGGACATCACTTCCCTGAAGATGGCTGCAGAGATAGCAGTCGAAAGCTTGGAGCATTCCAAAATCTTAACTCGGCTGATATCCCGCGAAAACATATTAGCGAACCAACGCCGAGAAAGCCTCAAATCATACGTTTTATTTGATGTTACGGTTATTTTTGTTTACTTGACACACATTCTTTTAAGATCTAAAAATGTGTGCGGAAAATATTTGATCAATTTGGGCAAAATTCTGTATTATTGTTGTTTAGTCAACTGTCCGAACACAGGTCTGAACCCCACAAGTAATATCAAAATGACACTACTCATGAGGCAACTAGGCCAGAGATCATTGCATTGCATACACCGCCGATTAGCTACATATTTCACTAATCTGACTTTAGATATACATAAACAATTATTGTTCTTCCTCTGGCAAATATCGAGTGAAATGTAGGTACTGCCTAATTTAATAGATGTACACTTAGCGGCAAAAAGAATGGGCCGGCCGACAATTTCTAAATTTCAGAGATATAACATTGCGCATGCTCGTCTCGTCAAAGCCATAGTTCCCTAGGTAACACATAATTAAACCATTTAAATTTGCTGTATTTTGTTTTAAGAGTCTAAAATATGTAATGAAATCGAATGGCGGGTTGATTCTAGATACACCAGGGCCCTTGAAGAGTGAAATAATAATAAAATTGATAAATACAAAATCAACCGGAGCAAATATGAACAGGAAAACCATGTATTATGTCCAACTGATAGTAACAGTCACAGTAGCGTAAGTCGTTACGGCATTGGTCAATTGAAAAAGTTGATAGTAGTAGCTCAAGGTTCGAATCTCCCACAATCTTCTTCTTATGTGGCGATATATCTTAGAATATGCCCAAACTCTAATAAATAATAAACCTCCCTCTCTTTCAAGCAATAGTGCTATCTGTTAATACAACGGAAAACGATATCCAGAAGGAACACTTTTCTTCTAGCAGGATGATCATCCGATACACAGCTCCAACCGGATTCAAAGATGGTTTACGAGGAGGCGTGATGTCGACCCAGTCGACTGGCCTCCAAATTCACCTGATATGAATCCGATTCAAAATTTGTGGGCTGCAGTCAAAAGGATCCTACGCTCTAATTGGGCAGAACAACCACCCGTTCGGACACCTGAGGAATTGTGGGACAGACTTCTAGATGCGTGGGAGGAGATGGCCAAGAATTTAGACTTGTTCCATAATCTTGTGGACTCCATGCCGCGCAGAATGAGGGCAGTTGTTGACGCAGGTGGTTTGTGGACGAGATACTAGTCCCCACCACAGGCCTTGTTTTGTTAATATATTACAAAATTGTTTGTTTTTGTTAATTTAATTATTTATTTGTATGTGATATGCGTCCGGTTTGTTAGGATATGAAACAAGTATTTTTGTTTATACAGGCCAGGTCTCACCTATTAATAGCCCACAGGTGATGGGCAATAATATTTTTACAAGGAAGTCATAATGAAGTTTGTTAACAAATGCCATTTCACATTTAAACTAATAAATTAAGTAAAAATTAAAATAAAAAATAATAATTTCATCGTACCGGGAGGCGAACTCACAACCTCTGGTACGGATGTCATACTTCTTACCACTGGGCCACACACTGCTCGTATCATTATATTATAGATGGGTGACTTTAAATGAAGAGACACCACAGCAATGCCTTGCAGTGGGTTACGTTTACACGAGTGAACCGCGCGATAGAACTTAGCATTTCTATCGACCAAGAGTCGGCCCATTCTTTTTGCCGCAAAGTGTACATATCAGCCAGAATCTCAATCAGAGGTAAAATTCTGTATTATGACGATAAAATAATCCTCTATGCCAAACATTTTTTAATATACACATACTGACCGCCTACATTACTTAATTAGGTTCTGGTATAAACTTGTATGTAAATTTCTTTTTTTTTTTATTGAGTTATTTTATGAAGCTGTTTCAGCATCTCAGGTTATTTAGCTTCTGAATTAAATGGTGATAATGCCGGTGAAATGCGTCTGAAGTCCAGCACCAGCATTTGTTCGTATTGGTTGAGGGAATACCCCGGAGAAAACCTCAACCAAGTAACTTGTCCCGACCGGAATTCGAACCTGGGCCACTTAGTTACTTCTTTTTCTTCTTCTTAAGCATACTACCCTCACAGTTTGGCCATTGCTTCCGTCACAACTGATGCCCAATATCCTCTATCCCTGGCCACTGTTTTCAACCTTCTGATTTCAATTTTCCTGAGGTCATTCGCCACATAATCTTGCCACCTACTTTCGGTCTTCCTCTCTTTCTTCAACCTTAGGGTTTAGTCGAGAAGAGTTCTTTGACAATTTTCTTCTGACATTTTTATAAAATGGCCTAGCTATTCCAGTCTCCGAATTTACTCTTTATTATTGTCTGTATATAACCACTTAAATATTTCAAAGAGTGTTTACCTTTATAAAGGTGATATAAAAGTTATAACCAAATTAATAATGCGTTTGCGTATACAAAAACACTCCTAAAAATAATATACACTTATGAAAAAAAAATATTTGATTAACAATATTTTCGCCGTTACAATATACGCATATATAAAAACTAAATATAAACATTTACATAAAGATAATAAATTTTACAGGAGAAAAGGTTCGTCCAAAGGGCTGGACTCTGGAAGAGTACCCAAAACGCTCATTGCATTTCCGCGTTGAATGGCAATACTTAAGCGTTGACGCAAATAAGTAGTGCAACGGCGATCACCAGTAATGGAGATCAAAATTTGGCCGATTTGAGACACCAAAACTTTAGCGTCATGACTCCAAGGACCAAAGGTCTCCAAAGCAAATGAGACAAAGATATAATTGTCTAAAAGATGAGCATATTGTGACAGCGACGTGAGATTCGAACTCACGACCAGCGTCCCGCAAGAGAGAAAATCGCGCGGAGCACTTTGGAATGGCGCGCGGCTGAGAGGGGAAAGGGCCAACGCGGTGAGAGAGTGGAGAGAGTTTGCGCGCGCATCTTCTGCTTGCCTAGAGAGGCCGAGAAATCCGTCGAAATGGAAGACTCGCGAATTCGAACTTTCGAGGCTACGTCGCTGTGGTTATAAATTACGGTCGCGAAGGAACGACAGCAGTTTTCAGTTGATTAGTCAGCCAGTCAGTGAGAAAGCCAGAGCAAGCAAGCCAGTCTTGTGTACCGGAGTTCGACTCGAGTGTGCGTCCGCAACTGTATCAGCATCCGAAGGCCTGAGTTCGAGTGCAGTGGGCCGCAGTTGGAGGGACCTGAGTTCGAGTGCAGTGGACCGCAGTTGGAGGGACCCGAGTTCGAGTACAGTGAACTGTCTCTGAAGGTCTGTGGTTCGAGATACCGTGAACTCGAGTGACTGAGATAGAAGAACTGTGAACTGAGAACTGGTAGTTCTGATTTGTAAATAGTGCTTTGTAAATATTAATTAAGATTAACAGTTCATTGTTGTGCGTAATAGTCCAAGTAAATTGTCATTGTCGTCGGTGGAGTGCTATAACGAATAATGTGTTGAGTGAAGATCCAATTGTTGACGAGAGCGTTTAAGGTGAATTGTAGAAAGGAATTATTGTTGTGACGAATAAATTACATTGTTGTTACTAATAAAATACACACTGGTGTCAGAATCGGGACATTATCGACAATGGAGAACCTACAGATGATCCTGCAAGCCATCGCAGAAATGAAAGCAGAAATGAACAAGCACATCAGTGAAGTTAAGAACGACATAAGTGATGTGAAAACAGAGATGAAAAGTGACATAAGTGAAGTGAAAGGCGACATAAGCGGAGTGAAAAATGACGTCACTACGCAAATTGAAAGCGTTTCGGCTCACGTAGATGGAATTGTCGCCATCGTAAAAGACGAACTTAAGGCCGATTTGGATAAACTAAACCAGAATTTTACAACTATAAACGAGACAGTAGCCGAGTTGAGACAGGATGTAGACCATTTCGACGGCAAAATCCGCGATCTCGAGCGTCGTCAAGAGCAGACGAGTGAGGTGATGGACAAACACGCTGAGGAAAACAAGCACATACTCGCGTTAATGGACCAACACTCTGTAGAAAACATACACATCCTCGCGTTGGTGGATCGCCAGGCTAGAGAACAGAAACAGATAATTGCCGAGGAAGTTCAACGGGCCGTGGAAAGATCGACCACAGAGTTGAGGACTCCATATAGTGGCCCTGGGGAACCATCGCCTTCAGCCAGACATTACAACGTCAAGACGCCGAAGTTCGACGGAACGACGTCTTGGGCGATATTCCGTCGCCAGTTCGAGGCCACCGCGGCACATAATGGGTGGACGCCAGCGGAGAAGACTACCCAGCTGTTGACCGCGCTTCAGGGACAGGCTTCAGAGATTCTTCACAGCTTTCCAGAAGATGGGACAGCCGCTGAGATAATGGCGGCCTTGGAGGGACGTTATGGTGACCATCAACTTGCGGCAGCATTCAGGACCCAACTGAAAACGAGGGTCCAACAGTCAGGAGAGTCCCTGCAAGAATTCGCGATGGCGGTGGAACAACTTGCCCATAAGGCCCTCAGGGGCCTACCTAATGACTTCATCGCTGGAGAGGCGGCCTACACCTTCGGCAGCGGAGTTCGAGACCCCGAAATCAGACAACAGTTACTCCTGGCAGAGCATCGTACCATCAACGCAGCTCTGGCGGCGGCCCTCAGGATGGAGGCAGCAAAGTTGACGGCGAACGTATCGACGTCGCACCGGATTAGGAGCGTCGCGGCGGCCGACGTCGAGGAGCGTCAACCGAAATCACCCGAGCGACGAAGACGAGGATTGCCTACCTGCTGGTCCTGCGGCGAGCCTGGGCACCTGAGGAGGGACTGTGACCGATCTGGTCACAAACAGGAAAACTAAAAGGGGCCGATGCGATGAGGGGCACGTCGGCGCCGTCATCACCATCCCCTCGGCTGATTTTGAAGACGGTTAACAGAAGATGCGACGATGGGCTGATTGCTGACGGATGGATAAGAGGCCGCCCATGCAGAGTACTGGTAGACACCGGGGCGTCGCTCACCATCGCCAGACCGGAAGTCGTGCGTGGCCTACCTGGGAGGACGCCGCTGCGCCGATATGAGCTACGTACTGCCTCGGGCGAGAGCCTGCCCATCCAGAAAGAGGTTTTCCTGGATTTGACCTTGGGAAAGAGGAGACTGGAGATGTGGGTGTTCGTCGCCAACATCACTGAAGACGTCATCCTGGGACTCGACGCCATGCGGATCTTCGATGCAATGGTGGACGTCAGGCGCCGTATCCTGCGTTTGGGTCAGGATGAAGTGTTCCTGAGGGACGTCCAAGATCAACCCATGGCCAGCAGACTCACCTTGGAGAAACAAGTGACAATCCCGGCAGGCTGCGAGATGGTGGTGACGGCAAGACTGGACGGACAACCTAAGAGAAACCTGCTCCTCGATTCGCAAACAACTCCGATAGATGGGGTTTATGTGGCCAGATCCCTACTCCCGAATCAGAAGGTGGTACCGGTGAGGGTCCTGAATGTCACCAATCGGGACAAGGAGGTGCCTAGTGGAACTGTACTAGGTAACGTCGATCCGGTTGTGTCTGTGACGTCGCTGACAGATAACGAGGAGTGTCACCGACCACGTCCAGATCTAGACCCATCAATGAAAGAGCTGGCTCGAGAATTGGCGGAGAATTTAAGCAAAAGAGAAAGAAGACAAATCCACGATCTACTGACAGAATTTCAAGACGTGTTCAGTCTGTCTGAAAATGACTACGGGAGAACGGAGAAAGTTCAGCACCGCATCGACACCGGAAATGCTTGCCCAATCAGACAACCTCCTCGACGCGTCCCTCTAGCTAAACAGAGGGAGATTGACAGCCAATTGGAGGGCATGAAAGCAAGAGGGGTCATCGAGAAATCCGACAGCCCTTGGTCATCACCTGTGGTGCTGGTGAAGAAGAAGAATGGGGACCTGCGTTTCTGCGTGGACTACAGAAGACTGAATGACGTCACCAGGAAAGACTGCTTTCCCCTTCCACGAATTGACGACACCTTGGACACCCTGGCCGGAGCAGAGTGGTTCTCGACGTTGGATCTCAAGTCAGGATACTGGCAGGTGGCGCTACATCCTGAGGACAAGGAGAAAACGGCATTCTCTACAGGCCAGGGACTATGGCAGTTCACCGTTATGCCGTTCGGCCTCTGCAACGCCCCGGCTACATTCCAGAGACTAATGGAGTCCGTAATGAGAGGCCTGACATACGACACCTGTTTGCTGTACCTTGATGACGTCATCGTGGTGGGCAAGACTTTCGGCGAACAGCTGTTGAACATGAGGAAAGTGTTCGAGAGACTGCGACAAGCCAGACTGAAGTTGAACCCGAAGAAATGTCATCTATTCCAGAAGAAGGTCAACTACTTGGGACACGTAGTAGGGACCAACGGAGTGGCCACGGACCCGGAGAAGCTACAAGCCGTCAGAGGATGGCCGAGACCGAGGGACAAGCAGGAGCTGCGCCGCTTTCTCGGCCTCTGCACTTATTACAGAAGGTTCGTAGCTGGGTACGCCAACATCGCTAAGCCTCTAACACAGCTAACCGAGGAGAAACGACAATTCCAGTGGACGGACGAGGCGGAGTCATCCTTCCAGTCACTGAAAGAGGCGCTCTGCACTGCTCCTGTACTGGGATATCCCATCCCTGGAAGGAAGTTCACGCTCGATACGGACGTTAGCAACGTAGGCATCGGCGGAGTACTCTCTCAGGAACAGGACGGGCAAGAGAGGGTGATTGCCTACTTCAGCCGAACATTGTCCAAGGCTGAGAGAATCTACTGCGTGACGCGTAGAGAACTTCTTGCCATTGTGGAAGCCCTGAAGCACTTCCACAAATATGTGTATGGCCAGGAATTCCATCTGAGGACAGACCATTCTGCACTCACCTGGCTATTGGGCTTCAAGAATCTGGAGGGGCAGACCGCCCGTTGGGTTCAACGTCTGTAGGAGTGCAACTTCACCTCTGAACACCGACAAGGGAAGAAACATTCCAACGCTGATGCCCTGTTACGACGTCCGTGCCCGGATGGCTGCAAACACTGCCTGAAAGTAGAAGAGCGGGATGGCGTCCACGCAGTCCGAGCAATTGCCGCCCAGCCGAGCCCAGGATGGGATAACGCCGCCATAAGGAGGGAGCAGCTGGAGGACCCAAACATTGGACAGCTACTGCGTGATTTGGAGTCCGGCCAGAGACCAGTATGGGCCGATATCGCCAACCGTAGCACCACTTACAAGAGCTACTGGGCCCAGTGGGAATCCTTCACTGTCAAGGACGGTATCCTGAAGAGGATTTGGGAGTCGGCCGATGGAAGGACCCACATAGAACAACTTGTCCTGCCCAGGAGCAAGGTGAAGGAAGTGCTGGAGGAGACTCATGCTGGAGTGACTGGAGGCCACCTGGGAGCCAACAAGACGCTGGACAAGTTAAGGCAAGTTAAGTTCTACTGGTTGCATCAGAGAACCGACACGGAACAATGGTGCCGAAGATGCGACACCTGTGCAGCCAGTCGCGGACCAAGGACACGCAGCAGGGGAGCCATGCAGCAGTACAACGTGGGAGCTCCTTTTGAGAGGATCGCCATCGACGTTGCTGGACCGTTCCCGGTCACGGATCGCGAGAACCGCTATCTGCTAGTCGCCATGGATTACTTCACAAAATGGCCAGAGGTGTACGCGATTCCCAACCAAGAGGCTTCGACGGTGGCCGACGCGCTGCTTGACAACTTCATCTGCCGATTCGGGGTGCCCCGGGAATTGCATAGCGATCAGGGGCACAACTTCGAATCCAACCTGATTGGAGAATTGCTCGAGCGTCTGGGGGTGCATAAAACCAGGACCACTCCCCTCCACCCACAGTGCGACGGCATGGTGCAACGATACATCAAAACCGTGGAGGAGCACCTGCGGAAGGTGGTGTCCAACTATCAGCGAGACTGGGATGCCAGAGTTCCACTGTTCCTCTTGGCCTACAGAGCTTCGGTCCACGATACAACAGGGATGACACCGGCAAACATGGTCTTTGGGAGAGAGCTGCGCCTGCCCTGTGAACTGCTGTTTGGCACGCCACCCAGCGTCGACCAGCCAGCGACTGACTATGTGGCAGAACTCACCGAGAAGTTGAATGGAGTTCACCAACTGGCCAGAGAGCACCTCAAGATGGCCAGCGACAGAATGAAGGTGCGCTACGACAGATTAGCCAAATCTGCAGGATTCCAGGAGGGCGACCTGGTGTTGCTGTATCGACCTACCAGGACCAAAGGGAAATCACCAAAGCTGCAGCGTGCCTGGGATGGACCATACCGCGTGGTGACCCGGATCAACGACGTGGTGTACCGCATCCAGCGACAACCTCGAGGGAAGATGATGGTGGTGCATCTGGACCGATTAGCAGCCTACCAAGGGACTGCCCGGGACGAGCAGCCCTAAGGAGGGAGCAATGTGACAGCGACGTGAGATTCGAACTCACGACCAGCGTCCCGCAAGAGAGAAAATCGCGCGGAGCACTTTGGAATGGCGCGCGGCTGAGAGGGGAAAGGGCCAACGCAGCGAGAGAGTGGAGAGAGTTTGCGCGCGCATCTTCTGCTTGCCTAGAGAGGCCGAGAAATCCGTCGAAATGGAAGACTCGCGAATTCGAACTTTCGAGGCTACGTCGCTGTGGTTATAAATTACGGTCGCGAAGGAACGACAGCAGTTTTCAGTTGATTAGTCAGCCAGTCAGTGAGAAAGCCAGAGCAAGCAAGCCAGTCTTGTGTACCGGAGTTCGACTCGAGTGTGCGTCCGCAACTGTATCAGCATCCGAAGGCCTGAGTTCGAGTGCAGTGGGCCGCAGTTGGAGGGACCTGAGTTCGAGTGCAGTGGACCGCAGTTGGAGGGACCCGAGTTCGAGTACAGTGAACTGTCTCTGAAGGTCTGTGGTTCGAGATACCGTGAACTCGAGTGACTGAGATAGAAGAACTGTGAACTGAGAACTGGTAGTTCTGATTTGTAAATAGTGCTTTGTAAATATTAGTTAAGATTAACAGTTCATTGTTGTGCGTAATAGTCCAAGTAAATTGTCATTGTCGTCGGTGGAGTGCTATAACGAATACTGTGTTGAGTGAAGATCCAATTGTTGACGAGAGCGTTTAAGGTGAATTGTAGAAAGGAATTATTGTTGTGACGAATAAATTACATTGTTGTTACTAATAAAATTCACAATATTTATTGACTTTCTTCTTCTCGGCTAATTCAGCAGCAGATGCTGCGCGTCTGGAGGTATTCGGTAAGTGAGATGGAGTCTCCGAATTTTAATTTTGAGTCCAGCTATGTCCTTACCCTAATCATCACTGTCCCGAATGGGCCTATATATTTTCATCAAAAATTACAAATTATTGAAGAAACTTTTGAAATACACCTAGGGTCATCCAATACGAAGAGTTTCTTAAATAAATATTAAGAATTAAATTTAGACACTGTGGGTCATATTCATAGACATTTCTAGCGCGGGCTTCCGGTGGATGATCAGCGAACTAACGGTTTTCCTATTCATAAACCAGTGTTAGCGATATGATATGATACGAATCCTGTACAAGTAATCAGTCGATAGCCGGGGCTAGTTTAGCACGCTCGTAGCGCGGGTTAGTGAAATGTCTATGCATAGCACCCTGTATACTTAAAGAGAGGTGCTATAAATTTCTTTTTCGATTACTTGACATGCATTTCAGACGAGAAAGAATGGCAGCACTTACTTTACATTAAATCAGCATAAAGGACGACATTTCTCTTTTTCTCTCTGTTCTCTCTCTCCCATTTTCTTTCTTCTCTTTTTGTTTATGAAGTACGCTATCCTTATCAGATTTGAGTTTCTTTTTTATTTGTATGCAGTATGCAATTCCACACCTCGCTCATTAGGTACAACTGTGATTTGGGGTCAGCCTAGACATTATATACACATCCATGCTTTTAGCCCAATTCGAATCACTCGTCATGTTTTTCAGGAAACTTTAAAGCTGCCCTTCTTAGCCCGTCGACCTCACATAAGCACATTTGTTCTTTAAGTCTGAAATAGAGGCAAAGAGACAGAAATTCATTATCCTTTCTCCAGATGTGAAGAACATCTGGTGAGACAGTGGAGTCAAATTATGAAAATTATCAGGAGTGTATTCGTCTGCAAGTTTGTGCTTAATTAACTATGAGATTGTTTTAATTTGCAGCCGCCACGAGTCCCGACCAGGCTCTGTCGCACACACCTTGAAATATGGATGCCTCGCTGACATTCCCGAAGGCTGTGCGAACGCAAGCAATTTGATAATGTGCTCATTACATCAACTAGTGCTGACACACGTCCCATAACAGCAATATACAGGATTTATGTCGATGGTCCGCAAATCGCTTCATCTTGTTACGACAAACGGGGGTAAAATCTATTGTTTAGAGCTCAATAAACATCTGCATGAAGCTCTCTTACCTATATCATTATTTCAACTACATTACTATCAGTTTATGAAATGTAATACAGACCTGCATCCTTTTTCTAATAACACAGAAGCACAGAAACAATCTTTTTCATTTAACTTTCTTAGGTTTACAATGATCCTAATTCAGTTCATTTATAACGATAAAACAAACCCGAGTTCGATTCCCGGCAAGAGAAAATAAATTTCGTTGTCCAATATTGACACAGGATGTATTAATTTATCTCCTGGTTGTATTTTGTTTATGTGTTGATGTAGGTTTTGGATCTGTCTTTTGTTTCTTTTGTTTCCTTTGTATAGTATTAGTATGTCATCTACGTATCTGTGCCAATATAGATCAGTTTTATAAGAAGCGTCCGAAGGGTAAATTGCTGAAAAGTGGTGAAAAACAAATAGTTTTAATTGATTGATTCTGGTTCACGTTAGTTTTAAATGTGTTCGAAAAGTTAACAGAGAAGAATCCTGACGTAATATGATGTAGTAAAATTAACCGCAGAGCTTACAGGCCTGTCTAAACATAATGTTGAGAATGTTCGAAAAGAAGTCAAAGGAAGTGGTAATTTAAGGACGCCATGTAAGAAGAGAAACAAACCCAGAACTGTTTTGGGAAAAGTGGACGATTTTGTAAAATGTGCTATCCGATCTAAAGTGTAAGCGAACTTTTTCAAGAATGAACCGCCAACCTTAGACAAAGTGTTAAGTATTGTAAATAGTGATCTTGATTCACCTGACTTTAAACGATCAAGCTTCCACAGTCTTTTATTAGAAATAGATTTCAATTTCGTGAAAAGAAAAACGGTTAACACATTATTAGATAGGGACAATATTACTGTGAAAAAAAAAATATATACTGTATATGAGATATTGTCTGCGTGTTTGTTGCTGTCTTTGTTTAGTATGTATGTCTGTTCTATGTGGTGTATGCTATATGTGTATACACCCAAAGCTACACTACACATTAGAAATTTAAAACAACAAATCCATAAATTTTCTAGACATCACAATAACAAAAGTCGACAACAAACACACATTCAAAGTCAACAGAAAACCCACAACAACACACATACACAACACATCCAACCACCCAACACAACACAAACAAGCTGCATTCCGAACAATGGTACACATATTACTGAACATACCAATGAACCTACATGATTACAAAGAAGAGCTAAACATACTCAAATACATAGCACAAGAAAACGGATACAACTCTAATATAATAGACAACATAATACGAAAGAGAAAACATAATCACAAAAAAGCATAAGAATACAACACAAACACAAGAACACAGAAAATGCATCACACTAACATACGAAAACAAAAACACACACAAGATTGCAACATCATTCAAGAAATTAAATTACACCATCGCATACAGAACAAATAATACTTTACAAAAACATCTCAACACACAAACACAGGACTGTAGATTTCACAGGACTGTAAATATTGTAAATAGTGAAAATACTAGTCTACTTAAAATTAGTATTAGTATTAGTATTCAAGTTAGATATGTTAAAGTAATTATAAGAAATTCACGGCCTTTATTAAGTCAATAGACTTCACGGCAGTGTATTATATTGCAAATAGTGAAAATACTACTCCGGTTAAAAGTAGTATTAGTATTAATAATTGTAAGTAATTCATAAACTCTATTCAGTCACCTGACTTTACATTCTTGTAAATATTGTAAATATTCAAAGCACTGCTATTGTTACAAATAGTTTACTATTAGTTTTTGTTTTAAGTTCAGCCAGAATGTAAAAACAGTGTAGCAACAAATATGTGTAGTATTGCATTACTGCAATGGAGCATACTGAATAAAGAGGGGGATACTAAAAAAAAACAACACAAACAAATACAACTACACAGGCGTATACAAACTCAAATGTAACACCTGCAACAACTTCTACTTAGGACAGACAGGGTGATCATTTCAAACACGTTACAAAGAACACATCACAGCCATAACAAAATTACAAAACACTTCCACATATGCAGAACACATCACAAATGCTAACCACACCTGCAGAGACATCAACACAGACAAGGAAATTCTACACATCCAATCAAAAAGCCAGAAACTAAACACACTAGAACAATAAGAAATATACAGACACACAAAAACACACCCAAATGAAATTCTCAACACACAACTCAATTTCAGAACACACACACTCTTTGACTCCACATTACACTACACAAATACACTTCCACAGGAAACAAAACAAAAGGCGCCAAGACCAGCAACAGCCAGTTCTCAAGAAGGTCGATAACAGATCGAAACATGTTAACCAGGTACGATAGATTTTAACACGAGAAAGACATATAATACATATTCCGAAGTGACATAGTGTTAAAAGTTGTGTAATCAGGATGTATAATTTATTCTTTAATTTTTCCTGTTTGAAATGCTATAGGCCTATTACATATAATTATGCTAGAATTATATCCACGTTAACGTTTCGATTTTCTGAGGAGGTAGTGTAGTATGTGTACATGTCTTATTTTAAACCTTATTTACTAAGTTTTTGCATGCAAAACGAACTTTTTTCAGCTTATGTTTAATCCAGAAAGCTACAATTTTCAGGAATTCATTTGCAAGTTTTACACGTACTGAAATAATGTTTTTAAGGTCTGTTAAATACACCGTGTTCCGCTTATAAGTATAATAAAAGAAATAGTTATAATTTCATAACAATGCATGCAAATGGGTTAAGATTGGTACCATTGTAAAGAGGAAATTGGGAAGTTTTAATCCATTGTTGTTACTTATTTTTAGAAGACTCACGCATGCGCAGATCATTAAATAAGAGAATTCGTATCGTATCTTTAGTCAGTCAGCATGTGGACGCCACAGCAGAAAGCCTTTTGTGTGCTGTCATTAGCAGAACATAGATCCATAATTCGTGTACAGCGCTTGTTTCGCCGTCAGTACAATCTTAGACCGAGGAAAGCTGTACCGACGTACGTCTCAATAATGAAATGGGATAGGCAGCTCAGAGAAACAGGAAGTTTGTTGTCTAATGCAGGTAAACATTCCAAGCGTAAAGTGTCTGACGAAAATGTCGAACGCATTCGCGAGGCATTTCAGAGAAGCCCGCAAAAATGATTTTTTCCTGTGGGGGTTCGTTAAGGACCAGGTCTACAGGACGCCAGTACGTGATTTGGCAGACTTACAAGAAAGAATTTATGCTGCTGTCAACAATGTTACACCACAGATGCTTCATAACACTTGGGTCGAGGTTGAATACCGGTTGGATATTTCCCGTGCCACCAATGGAAGCCATGTTGAGGTTTATGGAACATAAGGTAACAAAAATTCCCAGTTTTCATTCTTTGTAGCAGTTGGTTTCAACTATATACTTGTATTAATTCAGAAGTTATAGCTATTTCTTTTGTTATACTTATAAGCGGAACACGGTGTATTAGAGACGTTACGGGAGTTATACAGTGGAAATCGTTAAAAAAATATACGATTGGGAAGAAAAATTATTTCTCAATGAGGAAATAAAGAAAAAGTATTGTTTCAGCATAAAAACAAATTATTTGTTGATGAGGTGTAAAATTCAGCTGTGTAGCTTCAACAGTTTTTGAGAACAGTTCCTTAAGTATGACATAATTTTACATTCTTAAGATAGGCAATTCCAAGACTACTTAAACATCCTACTGTATTAGTGACCATCCTCTCCTATAACGTATGATTATGTGGCAAGTATTTTGCGTAATCTCTTCAACCTCAAAAATGAAATTAATCACACTGCCAGACTAAGAATCCAAGAAGATCCTATCGACTACGTATGGGTTCGCAAAGAACCAACTGACCACATTTGAGGAAAGATAGAACCAGTTAGACATTGCAAAATATTATAAGCTGCAAGTCAATTACACTTTTATAACCCAAATAACTAAGGAAGAGAGTAGTGAAGTGCTTTGTGTGGAGTGTAGCATTGTATGGGGGCAGAAACATGGACATTACAACGAAGTGAATAGAAGCGACTAGAAGCATTTGAAATGTACATGTGGAGAAGAATGGAGCGTGAGAAATGGACAGACAGAATAAGAAACGAAGCTGTGTTGGAAAGAGTGGGTGAAAAAACAACGATGCTGCAACTGATCAGGAAGAGAAAAAGTAATTGGTCGAGTCACTAGCTGAGAAGAAATTGCTTTCTGAAGGATGCACTGGTAGGGATGGTGAACGGGAGAAGAGTTTCTTGGCAGAAAAAGATATCAGATGATAGACGACATTAAGATATGTGGACCATATGCGTTGACTAAGAGGAAATCAAACAATGAGAAAAACTGGAGAATGCTGAGTTTGCAGTAAAAGACCTGCCCTTGGCCAAAACACTATAAATGAAATAAAAACCCGAATATTACATTACGAGCCACCACTTTTAAAGTCTGAAGTGAAATGAAATACTGCTCCCTTTTACTGGTTTCGTACAGAACGTTAAATTCACATTTATATTTATTTTTATGGACATAAGAACAAACATAAACCATTTATACAAGTGTACAGTAAGTTTATACTATGGAGTACCCTACTCCGCTTTATGTGAGGGACAGCTAAAATTATGGTATTACTCTCTTACAAAATAAAATTAAACACAAAAGATCGTTTCCGTTGCTTTTCATCGGCCACTCCCTTCACGTTTTTTTATCATTTTTTGCGAGGTACCGTCCAGGATTTACGGATCGTGACTCACGAATGAGGGAAGTGATGCGAATAATGGGGCTATAATGATACATTGTATCGGCTATTTATAGATTTTAAAAAGACTTGTGTCGGTGGAGAGGCTATTACTGTATGGTGCTGTAATTGGATTTGGTTATTCTCCTTCGATACTCCAAATAACTTGGGGCTACTTCATCTATCTCATTAAGATTATTGTTATAGTTATTATTGTTAGTAATACATTGTCACCAGGAATTTATACATACAGCCATGGTTCTCCAAAGTATTCATACACTTCGGGCCATTAATTCTTAAAACTTGAAATTCCGATATTCATACATTTTCTGATATGCTGTATCACGTGTAGACAGACAGGCAATAGGTAAAAATACACAGCGTTCCCTCAGATTCCATTTTGTAGCTATGTTAGCAATCGACAGTCAAACAAGCTCACAGAAGCTTAATCTTTCCGTTTTCTACAACGTCTTTTTTTAATTATTCTTGTTATCTTTAATATTTCATCCTATGTTTTGTGATGCTGAGTGCAATGACAATTTTTTTTTTAATTTTCGCAGATATGCATATGCACATTTTCAGTATTTCAGCTATCGAAACGGTCATATTCCCATGTTATTAGTAGCCTATGTTAATAATTTGAAATTAATTTTGAGTCTTGGTCAGATGAGTCGTCAAACGAGTTCTAAATACACTACTGTTTTTGAAAAGTGCAATACCCAGAAAGAATGCCCCGAACGACTCGACTCGACTCGAGAGATGTGTAGAACAGTGTACCACCAATAATTGATTATGTTACCAGAGAGGCGGCGTGCACATAGGCCCAACAGTGACGTCGAAGAGGTGGAAAAATTCAAATATCTTGGAACAACAGTAACAAATATAAATGACACTCGGAAGGATTTTAAACGCTGAATAAATATGGGAAATGCCCGTTATTATTCAGTTGAGTAGTTTTTGTCATCTAGTCTGCTGTCAAAATATCTGAAAGTTAGAACTTATAGAACAGTTATATTACCGGTTGTTCTGTATGATTGTGAAACTTGGACTTCCACTTTGAGAGAGGAACAGAGATTAAGGGTATTTTGAGAATAAAGAGCTTAGAAAAATATTTAGGGCTAAGAGAGATGAAGTTACAAGAGAACAGAGAAAGTTACACAACGCAGAACTGTACGCATTGTATTCTTCATCTGACATAATTAGGAACATTAAACCCAGAAGTTTGAGATAGGCAGGGCATGTAGCACGTAAGGGCGAATCCAGAAATGCATATAAGAGTGTTAGTTGGGAGGTCGGAGGGAAAAAGACCTTTGGGGATCTGAGAGGTAGATGAGAGGATAATATTAAAATGGATTTGAGGGAGGTGGGAATTTGATGATAGAGACTGGATTATTCTTGCACAGTATGGGGACCGATGGCGGGCTTATGTGAGGGCGACAATGGACCTTCGGGTTCCTTAAAAGCTGTAAGTAAGTATATAAGTAAATGACAAACTATAAATTTAAAACGAATCAGTTCAGGAGTTATACAGGGTTGTCCACTCTCAACAATATTTTAACTTGTTTGTGAAAGAAATAGATTGTGAATTAATTAAAATGCAGGCCAAAGGAAATATAATAAACCACAAAATAAAGTCGAACACATTATGTCGGCGATATGGTAATTGCAACTAACTCGGAAGATGATTTACTAAGAGGTGTTTTTTTTTTTTGCACAATATTTTCAATGATTTTGAACGAACATTTCAAACTTTAAATCATATCGACAGAGTGTAAGAAATAAAATAGTACAGAACAAGTAGTCTAAACGGATTCAGTTATCTAGGACACCAATTTATTATCATGTGACGGGGAGGAAAAATTTCCCAATAAAATCAATTAAATGCCTTAAATATTGGGCATACTGAATCAAATTTTCGAACCTAATCGGGTCTATGAAAGAACAAGACTTAAAATATATAATATCTTGGCATCTCCAACTTTTCCTGTGTACTAGTAAAATTTGGATACTTAGGAAACATGATTAAATAGTGCAGAGATAATGTTTTAAGAAAGCAGCTGGATATAGTTTCTTAGACCATAAAAGAAATGAAGAAATATTACAATAATTAGAAATTACGTATATTTCAGAAGGAATCACAAATTACAAGTATAATTAAATACAACATATTATACTCACTAAGAATGGATCACAGCAATGCAGACAGATTTTGAATTAGATTATATCGATCCGGATTTATGAGAAGACCAGGAAGACCAAGTCGTCTTACGATTCCTTTCTTTTTGTGTACCGGTCTAGAATCGTAAAGGATTGATGATGATGATGATGATGATGATGATGATGATGATGGCCATAACGTGAATTTATTTTATACAGTAATTGTAATTTGTGGATATAAATTGTATTATTTATCTCGCATATTACAATTGCAGTAGATATAGGCATCTTACATACAGTAGATTGTTGTCGTACAATGTTTAACAACATTATGATACTATAAAAGAAGTAGAAACGGGTTCGATGAATTCTGAGCATTTCAACTCCAATGGACCTCGTATGCGTACCACTTTAACATCAAAAGGGCAAAGTTAATTAAACAGTCCTGAAACCATAATCAGTTGCAGAAGCTTATTCACAGTCCTTTTTGGTGGCAGCCTCTACACAGGATTTATGTTACCAAACAACTCATACCCGCTGAGGCTTGATGAATCAATACACAGGCACAGGTCTAACTATACCACCCACGCACGTACTTTATTGGCGACTTCTACTCTCTAATAACGATACTCAAAGTTTTCAATAACTTTGTTGATTCTAAACCTCAGCCTCCCTACATTTCTGAGAGAGAACTATCTTTTCTGTATTTATCTCCTTTTTGTAGTTTCAGGGGATGTTCAATGATTTATTAGTGATTATGATCCTATTAACAATACACAGACAAATTAATTAGTTCAATTGGCATTATTATTATTATTATTATTATTATTATTATTATGTTTGTGTAGTTTTTTTTTTAATTTTTCCATATTTTGTCAAATTTATTAAACATATCTTCTCAAGTTATGGTGGCTATATTTTTAATGGCGATTACGAATAACTATGGAGGAACTCTAGTGTCGACGTTTGAATAAAACAGTTTTGCGTACCTTACTGGACAAGAAGGATTCAGAGCCATAGTGGGCCAAGCGCCATTTATTAAAAACGGCGAAAGCAAGGATTAAAGTTAAGTGAATACCATAGTTTAATGAAGATTGACTTATCATTTAGTTTTAATGTGTATACTTTATATTACTTGCTATATGTTTCCATTGAATTATGGTAATAACTTCATTCTAACCCTTGCTTTCTACGGTTTTAGTAAATGGCGCTTGGCCCACTATGGTTCTGAACCCTTCATATCATTCATCACTGTCACCACCACTACCATCAACATCTTATGTAGGGCCAAGTAGGGCTATTATGATACAAAAAAATAATAATCTTTTGCTGTAATTTCTCTATCAAAGCTTAGGCCTACAGAAATTTGAAAAAAATTAAGTCAAGTGCTATTTCAGACATATAACTTACGAAGGATTTGGAGTTAAATTTATTTCTTGTTTGTAATAATGAATAAAATTAAAACAAAACCAGTGTATCATAATAGAATTCTGTGGGGGCTATTGTAATACACCTAAGGCTACGTCTATTCTGATACAGTGCTATAAATCTGGCCATATTATATAGAGCAATGAAGTAAGGCTATTGTGACACACACAAATTCTTAATGTATCACCTTTAAAAGTTTGTTTGAAAACATTAAAATTCACTAATATTTAGCAAGTTTTGTAATGAACTCTTTTTCCCATAAAACTTACACAATTTACTGAAATTTTAACACCTTACCGTCAATGCTAGAAAATTTGTCTCCCAATAACTTTTCTGTGTTTAAGGAAATGGATTGAGAACGTGATTATACAGTTTGTAAAATACTCTTAAAATACATTTTTAAATAATGATGAATATTTTTTCCAAAGTCATGTTAAATTTTAGCAGTAAGAAGAATGAGTATTTGCTAAAAATGTGAGGTAAATATGCAAAAATAAGTTGAATATCAGGAGAGCATGTCGCTTTGTTATGACTTGCAGGGAATACATATGGAATATGTATTGCAACGTATTTGCTGCAGAGTGACTGTATCACCGTTTTATAGAGACTTTTTCCTCACCCTGTATTGGCTTGGATTGACATCTGATCAATATTAAGTCACCTACATTTCTTAAAAATAGTATGCGTTGTCAGCATTCCAAGAAGTAATTACAAGAAATGAATACATATACATGTAGGCCTATATATAATTATATATTTTTTATTTTATTAATTTATGTACTGTGAACTTATGTGACATAATTATATCATTATGAATCATATTTAATTCATTTATGTGATTAAAAATATATCTGGTATACCACTGTGCAATAAATGGTCCTACATTTAAGAAGTGGAAGCAAAAGAATCTATGGTTAGTGTTAGAAGATTAGTACAATTTATTATTTTTTCAATTTCTTTATTTTATGACTGCGATGGTTATCTGTAGTTTGAATGAAATTAAGGTGATAATGCCAGTCAAATGAGTCCAGAGTAGAAAGTTACCCACTTAATCGGTTGAAGGAAAACCCCGGAAAAATTCTCAGCCAGGTAACTTGTCCCAACTAGGATTTAAACCCGTGCCGCTCGTTCACGGTCAGAAAAGCTAATCGTTACCACACAGCGGTGGATAATGTATTGTTAAAGTCATGGAAAATCCTGCATATCATATGGAGAATCAGACAACAAAAAAAGAAGGAAAAATCAGCTACTGGTGTTTTCAACTGAATAAAGTAGATAGATTTGTTGAAGAAGTGATAAAAGTTATGGCGTTCGGGGAATGTATGGAATGATGACGCAATGGAGGAAATGTTGACAGAATAATGTAGATGATTAATATGGGGAAAGAGAAGAATGCGACCTTGTCCGCTACAAATGTCACTATGGATTTTTCAGTTAAAATTTCCAAATCTGACAGAAACTCGAACCCGGATCGCCTGCGTGACAGGTTGAATGTCTGACCGCTCAACCACCACAGAGGTCACTTGTCTCACTTCCCATGGAAATACTTGCATTCTGTTCAATAAGGTCGAGGTGGTATAAACCACTCTTGCGCTCCTGTGACAGCAGGCGGTTGTAATGCTTCATGAGCCGCATAATGGAACAGCTAACTTTTCTACCTTGCGAAAATTACCAAACCACAATCCTCATTAGAGAATAATTATAAATCTGCATATCATGCAAAATATCACATTTACAATTAAAATTCCAGGAAAGTTGGATGTGCAACATTAATCGTACGTTACTTTTTCTTTTCTTTTCACGAAGATATTCAACTGCAGTAGTAAGATTATCCCTTTCTCTTCTTACATGAATTTCTAGCAGATTAAAAGTAGGTACCTCAGCTGGTAGGGAATCTGGATACGGACTGGAAGGGCCCGTGTGGTAGTAGGAATTTTCTCGTTGCCTAAACTTCCAGGACGGCCCCGAAGTTTACTCAGTCTCCCATGAAATTGAGGTCAGGGTCTTCTCGGAGGTAAAAGACTGTCTGAGCGTCGTGCTGCTGATCACACAATCTCATTCCAATGCCTAAGTCATGAAAACATGGAGTTCAACCTCCATGCCCCATATGCATCTTCATGGCGTCTACGGGGGATGCTTTACCTTCTATAGTAATGTCACACTAAGTCTGAGATTTGCCGATAAATCCACGAGGTAAGCGTTAATGTTAATAGATCACCTTTGTGGTGAAGAAATCAGCATACTGGTCTCTTACGCAGAGGGCCCGGGTTCAATTCCCGGTCGGGTTGAATTTCCTGGTTGAGGTTTTTTCAGGGTTTTCCCTCAAGCGTAAAACAAATGCTAGGAAATTTGGACCACAACATCCCTGAATATCACCGGCCTCATTCATCACCGAAATCACATTCATAACATATCAGTACAGTAATACACATGCAGTGGCCATCTAGTTCACATCAATAGAACCAGTCTCAACAATAGTACACAGGCCTTCGGATTTCACCAAAAAGATTAACTGTGATATGACCAGAGATGTTAAAGCGAGTATAAATAACAGCGAGAAAAAAATATGTTAATAATTGTATATTTATGAATACTTCACCTATTCAGCTATTGTGAAGTCAAAATAGATGAATAACGATTTCTGCAATAAAGAAATTCAATGTTGTTCAGTAATGCCAATTGAGAAAAGCGAAATACAGGTTTAACAATGTTAATTACATGTACTGCGCTTTTCTCTTGTTATTATAACAGAAATACATTAATACGTTTTCATTATCTGCTGAAATCATTATTTAATTTAAACATTTTATAGTATAATTACAAATAATCTGATTAATATATTAATTAAATGAACAATAAATTGTTATGAAGGAGTGTCATTTTCTTTAGATACAATGGACATGAAATTAGAAGATGAAGATGTAGATGTGGAAGTATGATATCACACTTTACTTAGTACAATGGATTTACGTGGAACTGGCGACACTGACTAAACGAAAGGACGACCATGCGATAAATCGATAGTGATAAATCGAGCTGCAGAAATTATCGCAATGTATGACTGATTGAATGGAATTCAAAATTTCATTACACTTCATTGGCCGAAAATGGAATGACGTCATATAAACGAAATAGTCACTAAAATCTCATTCCTAATGCATTAACTACGGGTTCTCAGACTGTATAAACTTCTGTAATTTTAATGTGTAAAGTGCTTGAGATTACATGCCAAGAAGCGATCTCGAATATGAACATGTGAATTTCTGCCAACATTAAAAAGTTATTAAATTTCAATGTAAATTTATCACATTACTTCATTCATATCAATTGCAATGATAAAGTAGGTATAATACGAATTCAAAGATTTACTGTAAGTTTCGGTGTGTGCAATTGATACGATTCATGACGTTTGTAAGTTAGAATTTCGTAAAGGGAACTGAAATATTGTTTGATGCCAATGTGATAGGCCTATCTTGCTTAGTTCTAGGCATTGACTGCGGATTCCACCACTTGTTCGTAAGACTGATATTGTCACAAACGGAAAAATTCAATTCCAGACAATGGTAAAATACCTGAGAAAGTATAACTTACAAGACATTAACAATATACTGAACGTAGAGATCTTTTGCATTTACCACGGCGTGCGATCGGATATCAACTAGTACAAGAAGTTTGGACGCCCCACGACACAATAGTTGCCAACTAGAACTTCAGACCAACATAATGCGTCATGGAAACATGATGAGGCACAAACTTGTGTTGTATCTCTATTCAACAGGAAGATCAGATAGAGACTCAATCCGTTGCACTGCACCGCCAGAGTATGAACAGTTGGCCAATCTCATGTAGCCTAAAGGACTGAATGTAACCTGGAAGCCCATGAGTTTACCCAATTTCATGTACACGACTGAGTAATACCTGGCAACCATAAATTTACCCTATCTCTTATAGAAGACCGAGTGTGACCTAAGTCCTACAGAGGAGAATTCACGTCGTTTCCAAGGTTGAATTCACCTTAGTCTTTAAATGAAGAAGAGGAAGGACGAGAAGACTCTTCTATTTATTGGGAACTTTACACATTGCTAAATGCACCCTAACTGGGCTCTGTCACAAATGTCCTATTGAGGTACATATAGTGGATTAAGTCGTTTTGTAACAAGCTTTTGAATTTCTCTATTCTTCATCAACAATGGAAGCAGTCTAATTAATCCGGCATTGCTTTCTCCCTCATTCAGAATTATACATATATTATGAATATGTGCAAATTTAGAACGAAATCATTATCAGCAGCAGCAGCAGCATAAGAATCGACATTACTTAAAGACCGGATTTTAAAGGGAATTTTTTCATAAAAAAGGACAAAAAAGAGAAAGCTATAGCCAAAAGAAAGGACTTGAAAAAGGACTATATTACTCCCCAAAACACACTTCAGCACATTCATGGATATACATGGCACACACAATCTTACATTTATCTCTTCACAACATAAGGAAAGTGTTGTATTTGATATAGTCAAAAAAGGACTTCAAAAGGACTTTATTACTCCTTCAAAAGGGTGCTATTTTAATTTAAAACATACTTCAGCACATTCATGGATACACATAGCACACATACGTTTATATTTATCGCTTCACAACATCAGGAAAGTGTTTATTTGATCACATTCAACATTTCAATATATTTCGATATGATTCTGCCTCTTTGAATGCAGAATATCTTTATAAACAGAAAATGACCGCTCAACATCAACTTAGAACCAGAGGTAAAAATTTTCTTTTTATCCCGAACTCTAAATCAGCACGTTTTATTAGTTTTTCAATGTCTGGAATCAGAAGAAGAACGATATTTATTTTAGCTTGCTCAGGAAGTTACAGTCGTATCGAAAAAAAATATAGGACAATTATCTAAATGTTTGCGGTATCCTGTTAAAAAAGGACCAAAATAAGAGATGTTTTAAAAAAAGGGGGGGAAAAGGGAATATACACTAAAAAAGAGAAGTCACTTATTTCATGTTGCGTGTTGAAATAAAAAAAAGGAATTCCCTTTAAAATCCGGTCTCTGACTTTATATTTTAAGCCCATACTCTTGAGTTCCTTTGATGTGTTAATTGTGATCCGAAATCAACACGACTCGTAAGTAAAACAATGTAGAAAATTATACCTATAACGAACAAAAGTCTATAGTCATAATTCAAATTATAAACTGTGTCTTTCGCGTAGCATTAAGAAAATTAGAGAAACGAAATACGAGTATAAAGCATCGTTTACATTCTCATGAAATTTTTGGAAGCTAGGCTGTGAGCATGTGAAGACACAAAGCCTTATTTGAGCTAATTAAAATTGTGTCTGAAAATGAATCATGATTCCCACAAAATAGCGCATCCACGTTACGATATTTAGGAACATGATTAGTGACAAGGCGAACTAGACAGACAGTCAAATAAGCGGCTAGAAATCGATTGCAGAGCATCTGGATAGAAATTCTTAAGCGTACTGAATACTGCAGGCTTCAGCAATACAGTTGATTTTCGTAGAAAGTGTACGCCTAAGCAAACCAATCAGTGCAAATTTCATGAGCATGAACACTATCTATGTACAATTCATTACTTGAGAGACAGAGATTGAGAGAAGGAGGGACAGGACAAATGTAATGTATACGTATACGTGTGTATACACTGTGCCCATAATGTTTGGGATACTTTCATAACTAGCGCATTTTAGGGTATCTGAAAATAGTTAGTACTATATAGTTACGTTATAAGGCGTTACAGAAATTCGTAGTAACACAAACTTATGTTTCTTAAAATTGGGACATCCTATACAGTATATTTAATTCCATAAAGAGGAGGTCCGTTCCAAACCGTATTAAGTCCACCCACGGACGAAAATAAGCTTTATATGATTTCATATAGTTCTGAACATGCTCTGTCATGCTGTGACGTCTATTTGGGTCTAACTGTATTAAATCTCCTTGAAAAGAATGCATGAAACTGGGTGTTCGTGGCAAACTTATTATGTCCACGTCTTTATCCGCATCAAACCGTATTCTGTACAAGACCAATTAATATTTGTCATTGTAAGGTTGCGTGTCAAGTTTCCTGCACTAAGAAAAACTAGCGACAATTTACGGTAATGACATATTGTAGACCTTCGTATCAATTCAGTGCCGTTGCAGTCCAGTTGTGCATGTGATAATCGTGAAAATGGAGGGAGAAGTGCCTGTAGGTCAGAACAGCAAAGGAGGCAGGAAAAGAGTGAAGAAGAAAACAGCACGACAGCAACAAAGTGAACTTCGGTATAAAATGTTTACTATATTTTTTTTAACAATTAATAGGTATTTAGGATATTTAATGTAATCAAAAACTGTTTTCTACAATAATCATATAATGTACAATAGGGTATTCTTGTTTAAATCTGCAGAAACATTGATAAGGAACCTGATTTAGAAGTAAATCAAGGAAGATTACCTATTACTTACACAGTTACTTTGGTTGAAGTTTTACAAATATTCAGAAAAAATTTTCTTTCTGTTTTATATTCACATCAAACCATATTATGTCCATGATATTTTCTGAATTTCAGGAGAGTCTGATGTAAAAGTGGTTTCAAATATAATTGATTATGATAAATTAAGTTCTTCCAGTAATTAATAATTTTAGTATTTTAATTTACCGCCCTTAGTTGTCATAAACAGTTTTTCTTCTCTCCTGGAAAAATTACAGCAGTGGACTTAATACGGTTTGGAACGGACCTACTCTATGTGTTGCAGTCTTCGTCTCGATTCAAATGATGTAAGCAGGGCGTATCATAACTTTGTATTCAGGTCATTAACAAAGTAAAAGAAGTTTAAAGATCATGTTGTGTACATTATTTTCAGGTATTTCATGGAAAAGATATCTTTGGAAAGGTAAATTTCAATACAAATATTATATAGGTCATGATGTTTCTATGACAATAAAATAGTTGCTTGATAGCCTTTGACTGTATGTTATTAATAGTTGTTTTGATAGCCTTTGACTGTATGTTAATAAGAGACGCTTGCAACATATTCAAACGATGAATATATACAATAGGTATGATTCTTATTTATGGAGAGTGCAGGAAAAATTCACGAAATCATCGCAGATTGTATCTTAACATTATCCGGAACGAGGATAGCCTTCTAAAAATACTTTCGCCAAACTTGAACAAAAACTGTGGTAAATAATTACGAAATAACAACAAAAACTTCTCGTGGTAAAGAATTCCCAAATAACAATCAGGACATAAGAAGAAAGTTGTATGTAACGATAATTCAGCATCAATGCTGGCGTATGTTGATCAAAACCCTCAGGTACCCGTACTGGAAAAGTATCGAACATATCCAAAAGTTCAGTACACTGAATTTTCAAAGAGCATAAATAGAAACCATTCAAGTTGCATTCAGTACAGGATATTGCAGATACAGATTAAGAGAGATGTTTGTTTTTGAAGCATAGGTTAAAACAGCTCATAATCATAGTTTCCTATCTAAAGTTTTATTTGCAGATGAACCAAGATTTCATAACAATGAAGCAGTGAATCGCCATAATATACATTACTGGACTGCATAAAATCCCCATTGGGTGCGAGAAACTAACCATCAACAAATATGAGGTACCACCGTATTGTGTGTGATTCTAGATGGACGCCCGTCAGATCCGTACATTTATCAAGGAACTTTGACGGCCGCCATAAAGGTATACCTACAGTTTCTTCACAATTCTCTGGTTGATTTTTTTTTTGTTAGAACTACCTCTCCAAGACAGATTCAAATGTTCTTTCAGCAAGATGGTGTGTCAGCACACAATGCAGCAGTTATTTCTGAAGATCGGTATAAGAAATTCCCACCAAGATGAATATGGACCAACAATATGGCCAGCACTCTCTCCACATATGACACCATTATTTCTTTTTATGGGGACACTTAAAATCAGATACGAGTACATAATCAGAAAAATTTAGAGTAGGTATGTGCGAAACAGGACTTTGGAGACATTCAGACATATTGCTTACCAACTAAGTACTGCATAATGTCACAACAGTGTATACAATAGACGACCTGAACTGCTTCATTTACAAGACAAACCATCGAAGAGGAAATAACAGAAACCTTCAGCACACCTGAAAATGAATTCTAATTTAATTAATTACTTATTTATTTCTTTATTACTTATTTATTCATTTATTCTTTCATTCATTTATTCCTTCCTGTCTTCATTCATTCACTCATTAATTCTATTACTTAATTATAAATACAGAAATATTCATTCAACATTTTTAACAAATGAAATAATACTGCTTGTTAGATTTTTCAACTTTATTAATATTGTACTCTCTAGAAAAAGGAGTATCTTCTATGCTCTGGAAAAATAACTAAGAAAGAGAATAATGATGTGCTTTGTGTGAAGTGCGGCATCGTACAGAGCAAAAACGTGCGAATTACGCCGAAGTGAAGAGAAACGATTAGAAACATTTCAAATATGAATATGGAGAAGTATGGAGTGTGTGAAATGGACAGATATAATAAGAAATGAAACTGTGCTAGAAAGAGTGGGTGAAGAAAGAATAATGCTGAAACTGATCACGAAGAGAAAAAGAAATTAGCCTGGTCACTAGCTAAGAAGAAACTGCCTGCAGAGGGATGTACTGGAAGGAATGGTGAATGGGAGAAAAGATCGGTGCAGAAGAATAAACCAGATGATAGACAACATTAAGATAATATATGAATCATATGCGAAGAGGAAAATGGAAAAGAGGGAAGAGTGGGTAACGCTTGGTTTGCACTGAAGGACGTGTCTTTGGGCAGAAAACTATTAACGATGAATTACAGTGGATTCCGCTTAATAGGACCACGTTGGGACCACGCTTTTTGTCCAATAAAGCTACGTATTAGGATCAAGCTTAGAGGGACAAATACAGTACACGTCTACATATTTATCTAATTCCGGTTAAGAGGACCAGCCGCATTATTGGACCAAAACGCATGGTCCCAACGTGGTTCTATTAAGCGGAATCTACTGCATTTGTCATATAGCGTGTGTAGGGTCTTTGGGTATAAATAGGCCGTAGTTTATTGTTCTGATTCTGTTTCTATTCTCGTATGTTATTATATGGTTTGTATTCATTTAACTGATTTCAGTTTTATTAATGATTGTATTGGTGATTAAGGCGTTGATGAATCACGGTATATAAGTTTCCAATTCGGAATTTGCCTTTGTGACAGAGGGAAATTATGAAAAACCTCAGTCAGATTGTTCGGCCGCGAAGTTTGAAGTCGGGATCTCCCAAATAGGATCTAGTGCATTACAACTGAACCACCTCGCTTGATATTACATTTTTCACGAGACAGAATCTGTGAAATAACAATTTAGTTAATATTAAGTAACTAATAGTTTGTATTATGTTTGTAATTTATGTTCATTTTATATTTCAATAAAATCATTCACGCTACTTACCTGAAATAAAATTGAAAATGTAATATCAATACTCAATATGAAACAACCCCACCACTGACATGAAACAACATAGACAACCCTGCAAAGTGAATTAGTGTTTACTCACGTTGTGGTCAAGATGCACAGGAGTGGGTAGGGTCTACAAACATGTCCTCCGCTGTGAATCAGTCGTCCTTGTATATGAAATGTGGTAAGAATGAATAAACGAAGGGAGAGAGATGGAGATTGCGAAGTACAGCTGACGTAGCAGAAGAGCCTCCACTGCTGCTCTGGACGGCCACTTTCATTCTCGAAGTTCACAGGTCTGACATGTTCGGCTCATTCTGACCTCATGTTTGTTTTCCCAAATGGATTACGTTTGGTATGCTGAAAATTTCACTCGGCTAACGAAGCGCCATAATTTAGTCCGCTACCCAACAATTCGGTAACATCGCAAGGATTAATTCCATGTATTGAACATTATACAGAATGAGTAAAAAATATGGACCAATACTTTTAACTTTCTTATTTCTACTTTTGTGAGGAAACTATTTACACAAAAGTTGTAGAGTTTCAAAGAAGGAATATTTTGAACTTGTTTTCAAATACTATGCTTTTCATTTATAAAGAGTGTGCCAATGAGTCTTTTTTTTAAATACCATCATGTACTTATTTCTCCATTTTTTATTCTCCAGGTCTCAGTACGTACAAAATCTTTTTTTTTTTTGTCGTTTATAAATTATTCTTTTGTAAAAATTACCTTTTTATGGTAATGTATGTATATTGAATAAAGGAAAATTTTAATGCTTCTATACATCAATTTGAAGAGGCTTTGGATTAAACAATTGCAGACAGAAGCTAATACAAACAAGTGAAAAAACTAATAAAACAATTTCATAACAATTTTAATATTATTTAAACATATAACTTAAAAAGACACAATGTAGGACATGTACCATTGAAATTTAACTGCAATAGTAATGCAATACATGGATTTTAAAGCAAGAAAACCCACTAAAACCAAAGTTAGCATTTTTTTGTTGTATCACATGTTGATTTCAGTTCACAAAAGATGCTCAAAATGGCCCCCATTTACTGCCAAAAATTCGTAAATCTGTCTTTGAAATTGTTCAATTTTTAACCATTGTTATTCAATTATTTTATTAGCTTTATTCACTTGTTTCTATTAGCTTTTTTCTGCAATTGTTTAATCCAAAGCCTCCTCAAATTGATATACTGAAACATTAAAGTTTCCCTTTATTAAATACACAAACATTGCCATCAAAAGAGGCAATTTTTACAAAAAGATAGTTTATAAAATGGCAAAAAAATATAATTTTATATGTACCGAGACCTGGAGAATCCAAAACTGGATACCTATTCTACAATCAAGGATGCCATCTGCAATACATTCTTCATGACCCTAAGATCAAACCATCATCATCTGCTTACCCAATTTGAAAAGTCCCTACAATACAATACGATAGTGATGTTGGAGAAAACTGAAAGCTAGTTTGATACAGCTGCCTGCAGCTACACTTTCATTTTTGATTGAGTATAATAGTTTGTTTTATTCTATTTGTTTTTTTTTTTACTTGGTTATTTAACGATGCTGTATCAACTACGAGTTAATTAGCGTCGATGAGATCAGTGATAGCGAGATGATATTTGGCGAAATAAGGCCAAGGATTCGCCCATAGATTACCTCATATTTGCCTTACCAGTTAATCAGTCCAAGCGGGAATCGAACCCGAGCCCGAGCACAAATCCGGATCGGCAGGCAAGCGCCTTAGCCGACTGAGCTACGCCGGTGGCTGTTTCTCCTTTACAAAGTAAGATTATCCAAAAGAAAGAGGAAAATAATAGTATTATTTATTTTTATCAAACTAGATAACTGTTTAAAGACAATATTATTATGATTCGAATTTATAATAACTGAAGCTCTGTTAATGAGTTATAGACGACCTGTGTATTGTATAAAGTCCCTTAAAAAAAATAAATTGAATTATTTTCGTTATTTGTATCCTATTTTTTAAAGTCGCAGGTTGTATTTTTTTTAATGAGTGTAAGTCATAAAATGTTGAAATACAGCACAACTCCAATTCTGTATAAAATCCTTCAAGAAAGAGCCCATCTCCTTTGATTCTTCAGGGTTGCAGCAATGCAGGCGCACTAGGAAAAGACCCATAATCACGATGGGACTACAAAATATGTAAGTACGGTACGCAGTGTTATTCGGGATCTTCTCATCCTGCGGATTGGTAACTAGGCCAACCTACATTTTACAGACGATGCGAAATGCAGGTGCTCACATCGCATTCACCAGCCCATCCGATAAGGCTACGATGTTGATCTGTGTTAATGTTCTGGATTCAAATCACGGTTTTAGATAAATACTTTTTTTCATAATCTACCTGTGTTTCGAAAAGGTTCTAGAAAAATACGTTTTCTGTCTGAATGCGTAGAACATTCTAGACATTAAATTTCCCTATAAATAAGTGGTTTCAGCCGCTCGTGCTCAGTGTGGTACGTAGCAGTCAATTCGGCCGAAAGTTATACGACGCAGGGGACTGTTTACGGTATAGTCTGTAAAACGCCGGTACTGCTTAACTTCTCAATCCGCAGGATGAGAAGATTCACCCGGTATACTGTAACATTTCGATAGTGTTGAACAGCAATATCGTATGTAAAAAAAATGAACACAATAAGATTTCATTTGATTCCCAATAAAAAAATTTTCCCGAAACTTCTGCAAGCACATCTTAAGTCAAGACATCGATACAAACATCACAAGAAGAAATTTAAATACCCTCTTATGTCAGACATTTGTTCGTTATCAAGATATTAAAATGCTTCTTCGCTCTCCTGTAAAATTGATTTTTTTATGTACCAATATACGAGTTCCTGTTCAACACCACCGATTTGCTTCAATACTAAACACAAATTCCATTTTCATGTATCTTTTCTTTTTCTTTTATGAGCTGTAATATTTTTAGGACTGAAAGAGTTACTAACAAACTTACTCGTGTAGTTTTACACTGCTCTTCAAGAAAAATTAATAGTATTAAAACGGCTCTGATAAGAGTCGTGCCTGCAACATGACTGCTGGATTTTACATAAGGTTTCTTTATTCAGAAGTCGCTCTTTCGACTTGATATGTAAGTAATTCATTCCAGCTTGTCTTTACAGTTTCAATACTTAGAAATTTTATCCCAGCAGGCAGCGACATTATAAATCGCGTGGGAACACTAATTTTGTACTAATTACTTGCGATACGTTTAAAATTTTCGCCATTTTCAATTCGACGAATAACTTGCAATTTTTATTGCATGTTTAAAAACGTCCGTTTGACAGACATCTCCTACAGTCTGTGATGTGCTCGGTGCCAGTGTCTGAACCGAAATGACATCATCATTGTTTACTAAGCCGCGGTGCTCTTACAACCATTCGCAAAGTTGGATTAGAACTGTAAAATATAAAAAAAATGTCATCTTCAATTATTCTTTTGTAAAACATCAGTTTATACCTGACTAATGAGAATAAAATACGCAATCCTATTCATTTTGGTTTTGTTATGAAATAGTTTTTCTTTTTTAACTTGTCAATGCGAAGTATAGTTTTTCTTTTTTAACTTGTCAATGCGAAGTACGCCCCTTTGAAAAATATCCATTTAACTGTACTGATATAATTCTAAGTTTCTCTGAAGTTTTCTTTCCTATTAAGCATTTTTAACTTGTTGATTTTCTTGAGTTCTATCCTAATATTTTATACCGATATAATAATCAGTCACCTGTTATCCAAATCGCTAGATTAATAATTAGACCTCCTTCTCAAAAATGTTATGTTTTATTTAACGACGCTCGCAACTGCAGAGGTTATATCAGCGTCGCAGGATGTGCCGGAATTTTGTCCCGCAGGAGTTCTTTTACATGCCAGTAAATCTACTGACATGAGCCTGTCCCATTTAAGCACACTTAAATGCCATCGACCTGGCCCGGGATCGAACCCGCAACCTTGGGCATAGAAGACCAGCGCTATACCAACTTGCGAACCAGGTCGACTCCTTCTCAAATATCTACCGCTTACAAAATACATAATGTTTGTATTACACGATCATACGAAAACTGTACACGCGCAATTCAAAACAATGAAAATATGCTTAGGGAAGATTAGCTATTTCCAATTAGTGTATTCTAACCCTCTTCCGTTTTATGAGATTTAATATTAAATGGATTTATTTTTAAATATTTGTATACAATAATATAGATCTCTAACGATAGATTTAATGTCCTATGCCAACGTCATCAGCATAGTGCACCCCCGGGCTAACGTCTCGTACCCACTGATAAAACATTGCACTAGCGTGCATCCGTGGCTGTTGGCGAGTATTCTTCATTTCTCTTCCTTCCGCACGACGGTGCATATTGCGATACACTGCTTACCCGTTACCCATTTCAGCGGGTGCTGATTACCACTGTCCTATCCTGTTATAACACGCTTCGTTAAAATATAACTATTTTTCAATAATAATATGTATTACTTACATTTTGTGGGCCGTAGATACCTAATATTTTCTGTTCCTCCAGTGTAATGTTCCAGTACCAATTAAGAAAATCTGGGTTGTAATGTCGGTAGATAATTGTGTTAATTGTGTTTGTTGTATTATGTTTGTCTTTGTAATGTCTTTCACCTGTACTAACTACATTAAGCGCACTAGGGAGCGCGCCTTACTTGTGGAAATCAGAAAGAATGTAAACTTCAAAGTGATCTTACTGAAATCTGTTGACATTTTGAATATCACATTCCGTAAGTAGATATACGTTATTATGTTGTATATTTTAACGGGCTACTCTTGATCCCTCGGACGCTCTTATATTGAATCGGTAAGATGTAGGATTATGGGTTTATTTATTTTTTATTTTATTAGGTTATTTTACGACGCTTTATCAACATCTTAGGTTATTTAGCGTCTGAATGAGATGAAGGTGATAATGCCGGTGAAATGAGTCCGGGGTCCAACACCGAAAGTTACCCAGCATTTGCTCATATTGGGTTGAGGGAAAACCCCGGAAAAAACCTCAACCAGGCAACTTGCCCCGACCGGGAATCGAACCCGGGCCACCTGGTTTCACGGCTAGACGCTCTAACCGTTACTCCATAGGTGTGGACAGGATTATGGAAGAAGACATTGTTTTTATAGCATGATAACTCTACAAGTTTCAGGATAATCAGATTATAGGCTTAAAAGTTTTTGAAGAGAAAAATGAAGTAAAGAAGCGTAGCAGTCTCACATACGTAATCATATTTATTTTCCTTTTGCGAAAGCACTATAAACTGAAATCCAATCTTTGGAATATACTTTTCACTTTTAAGGGAGGAAGAAATGGTAACTTATACACAAGTCTTTTTTAACCTGAAGGAGAAATTTAAAAATGCACTGTAAAATTTGAAAGCAGAAAAAGAATGTACAATTTCGGAGAAATTTTATTTCTATTATTTTTGTTGCAAGTAACGCTTCGGCGTTTCGATCGAAGAATAACATTTCGTCCTCACCTGAAGATGAATGTAAATTAAGGAATGCAAACATTATGTTTCAGAAGCAAGTTCGCAGGAAAGGAAAAGGAAATAAAATGAAACCTCATTAATTAGTACAAGATTTCATATTCACATTCATGACAGTTCTTTAAAACACAACATGTAGCCCTATCGAACACGGAAAAAGTGAGATTTTGCCTGTGTTTATGTGTATAGATTGAATGGATCGAAGTTCGCCTACATTCATGCCATAGTTAATCCCTGAGAGGGAGGAGTCAGACGAATGGAATGCCCACAGAATGCCTTGCAGATACCACAAAGATGGCTCTGGGAGTTCCCTAGCTGTTACCATCCTAGCAGGCCTCCTACGACTAGCACCGTGTTGATAACTTATTCTTTTATACAAGTTTTAACATCTAGTCAATCATATGGCGTGTGTAGGATCTCCGGGTATATCAGTTGGACGTGGACAATAAAATTGTTGTGATTCTTTTTGTATTGTCATATGTTATACGTGGCTTGTATTTATTATAATGAATTACAACTTATTTCAATTTCAAATGATTATGATAATGATGAGTGAAGAAGTGATGAATCATGGTATGTAAATTTCCAGTCCAGTGTATGCTTCGTGACTGAGGGGAACCATAAAAACTTCAGTCAGATTGGTATGGCACGGGGTTTGAATGCCCCACCTCGCTCGGTTAGGATTATTACGAAGTATGAAAACATAGAATAGTATCAGACGAAACGAGAGTACTTCGAGAAAACTTTCCTCAACGTCATCTTTGTCTACAAAAACTTCCACTTCAACTCATCGAAATTTCGGGACTTTAACCTTTGTTAAATTATAACAGTGTGTTATTCCATTTTTACTATAAACTTAACAGGTTGTTAAAACCCAGATTAATTTCATGCAGTTAAATCATTTAACTCTCTCTTAGCATAGAAGTATTCATGTTGATTGTTTATATTGTGTATACCACTGCCACCGGGTGCATGCCCACTTGCAGTGTAAATAAATACATTATGACTAGTGCGTTAGATGCTGAACTTTTATATCTTGATTATTTAGAAAATGATACCCATGAATACATAAACAGAGCAGATGATTTCAGTGATTTGACAGAACAGAAGTTCATACAAAGGTACAGCTTTTCGCTTTCAAATTAGATCCGTTTGTTTCTTTATTCTCAATAATTGGTTTATACTACGAAATTATTTCCAGAATAAAGCTGCTCTCGAACGAAGAGAAATTAGTCCCACGATTTCTTTTTGTTTCAATGTTTTCCATTTCACAACAGCAATACCGATACGCCTCTTCATGTTACTGTGATACAGACGACGGAAAGAAGAAGAAATCAAACCTGAGAGAATAGAAATACTTCTATCCTCTCTGAATCAAGCAATGGAAACAAGCGAGGATCGTCAATTTCAGAGTTAAGAAACCTGAATTGAGCCTATATTTGATTATAGGTTATGATTAAACTCTAGAATATCTGTTTCTAACAGAGAGTTAACAAACAGAATGTTAAAATATGAAATATAAAGTTTAAGAAACTCAATATTTTTAATAGCAAATTATACTTTTAACTTACAGTTAATTAATGCTATGTTAGGTGCATTTTAACAAAGATTGAAGAAACCGGACCTATATCTTAAGGGCCCTACACACGCTCAGGCGTCTCTGAAGAGACAAAGCTACAGGTAAACTGTAGAGTCTCTATCAGCGTATTCCGAATCTCACCGGACCGGTGGACAACAATGACGTCACGCTGCAGCAAAATAGGAGCAAAACTGCTGGACGGATCGATGGCTGTCATGGCGACTGTAGAAGTTGCTGTTTGTGTTTCTCTAGCAAAATTTTGCGAAATTTCCGTACTGCCATCTCGTTCAAAGAAAAGAGAGCATAGGCCTAAACAATTTATTTCTTGAACCGGTAGTAATAACTGGTCCGTTGACATGTTCGCTCATAAGCCATTAACATATTGTTTTTACGATGTGCTCATTACAAACAATACAGCAGAACTAAAGCAGAACACACCGCTATGACACAACAGTGCACGATGTCATTCGTCTGCTAATTCCCGCCCTATACAAGAACCAATCAGATTCACTGATGGCGGCTGATGGAGACTGCCACCACCTCTGCAAGCTGATGGCACCGGTGCGACACCGGGGGAGCATCAGTGACTCCATCGGTGAAATTCGGAATACCATGATGCCATCAGATTGCTCAGCGCTGAGATTCGTAATACGCTCTATGTGCTACAATTCTACTGTAGAGGCCGCAGGAGATCGCTTGTCTGGCCGGATTGAATTCTGATGTTGACAGAAATCGGCCTGCTCAGCCCTTCGAAATCTGAGCGTATGTAAGCCATTCTTTCAGTCTGAGCGTATTCCTACTCGAGTCAACATGGAGAACAATAAGAAGAATGATCCCTTCTTCGAAAATTTTATCTAAATGTACAAAGCTAATCCGTGTTTATGGAAAGTAAAGTTGAAGGAGTACAGTGATGAAAATAAAAAAAAATATATATGTATATATTGACTTACGAGAAATTGGCTGAGAAGGTAAGGGAAAAAGATTCTGCAGCTAACAAGGAAAGCGTAATAAAAAAAATCAACAATAGTTATATTCCTTAATTACATTAGCACCACAGCAACTGCACTCAATAATATTTCGTCGAAATTCATTTTCCTAGATCTGATCTGAACGGCAACTAGATCCGAACTGAGAAAATCCTATTTTTGGCCTGTACGTGTGAATGCTTCCATTTGGGGTGATCAGACCAACCGGACAGGCCATCTGAGCTTGTGCAGAGCCCTTTAAGGGCACGACCAGAGTGCAGCCCTACTCCGACTTAGATTCAGATTCCGAAACTCGGCGAGAGAATTTACCTCTGTAGACCTCTGCGCCCGCATTCCGTTCAGCCATTATGGCCACTTTCATTGTATAGGATAGGATGATAACCAAGGTGAAAACAAACTAAAGACAACACTTCCGTCCCTGCATATAGCATGCCGTCATACTTTCAATCCTAGTAACTGATAATGAGAGGCGTGACAGAAAGACAGGCCATTTTACACTTTAATATTGAGCTGAAATTCGCTAACGTAATAAGCATACAACGATGCTATTACATATCTAGATAAAAACTTATTTCACAGGAGCAGAATCTCACTTTTCAGAAATCTCAAGACAAATGGCTTAATCTCCGCTCCAGTATGACCCGTAGGTACTGTACATTTGGTTTCTGCGCACTTTGAAATGTTTGTTGTCGGGCTTTACGCGCCGGCTTTCGGATTCTGAATCGGAATCAACCAGCACTGTGGTCGTACCCTTAAGTGTAGGAAGCTGATATTCTCACCGTTGGAATAATGGCATGTCAGCATGTTCACATCAAAACATTTCTTCCCTGTACAAGAACAGCTACAAACCAACAAAGACAGGAGATGACGACGGCCCATAATCGGGGGAAAGGAGTTCAAATCTTCTATTAACTCAATATCATTGTTTTAGTTAGGCCAGTGCTCCGTACCGCTAGAATGTAAAATTCGTTGAAGGAATACCGGCAGTTTCCAGCTTTGCTAAAATGCCACTATTAGCACCATTTCTTATTTCTTTTAAGATCCGGTGAAAACAATTGATAAGGACAAATATAAATGAGGGATAGAAATAGCGGTTAAGAGGAAATATGTGAAGATATATGAGTGAGAATGAAATAAATATTTAACTTGGAAGTTCATTTAATCATTCACTCATTCATTCAATCATTCAGTGTTCTGTCCAAGGGCAGGTATTTCACTGCAAACCCAGCTTTCTCCAATCTTTCCTATTTTCTGCCTTCCTCTTTATCTGCTCATATGATCTATAGGCTATCATCTGATATCTTCTTCTGCCCCGAGCTCTTCTTCCGTTCACCATTCCTTTCAGTGCATCCCTTTTCCTTTTCCTGATCACTTTCAGGATCATTCTTTCTTCACCCACTCTTTCCAACATAGCTTCAGTTCCTATTCTGTCTGTCCACTTCACACGTTCCATTCTTCTCCATATCCGCATTTCGAATGCTTCTATTCGCTTCTCTTCACTTCGCCGTAATGCCACAGTCCATATAAAACACTTCACTAGTCTCTTCCTTGGTTCTTTTTCCAGAGGTCCACAGCCAAGTAGTGAATGACAAATATTATATAACTGAAGGATGGTACTACGAAGAGATGCATAAAGTAGGATACAGTAAAGAGTGTAAAGTACAGTGTTAACAGTGATAATGAAAATAAAAGGCACCTATGAATGTATGAATAGTGGTAAGTACAATAGTGAGCAAAAAGAGAAGAATAAAGTGGAATTGGGAAAATATTGAGAAAAAATAAGAGAAAAATCTTAGTGTGAAGTATTAGATTTTTAATACTAGTGATTTAAAGTGTGGTTCTAGTGTAAATAATAGGGATAGAAAATGTAGGACAATTAATAATAATTAAAGAAGCATAGTCAGTGGCATAAAGTATTAGAAGTGGCACAATCATTGTTGAACGGATAATAATTACAGGAAGAAAGCAGACAAAAATATAGACATAATTTATAAAAGTCTAGAGAAGATACATTTTTACTACGTGTATATTGAAAGTGGTAAACTGAAAATAATAATAAAGAAGCTTACAAAACTTTTTAAAAATCCTATATTCTTCTATTTTTGTAAGAAAACTACCGCTATCCCGGAATGTATCAGAAATTCACGTTTTGCGGGATTGTTCCCGCCATCTAACAGCACTGATTACGGACCAAACCTATAAAATGTTTGTGATTTTCATGCTTAAACCTTCTTATACTTTTTAGGGCATAATAAAATTCAGTAACATACGAAGACTGTAGATAACAATCGAACAAATTTATAAGTTGTACCAAAAAATGCCAAGTGATCTTTAGACATTATTGCCACAATAAAACTTCCTTTTTACTGTCTTACACTGTTTAATAACACACGAGACTGCCGACAATAATTTAACGAATTTATAATTTGTACCAACAAAGGCCAAAGGGCTTCTGACAAATCCATACAGAAAATAAAAATTCTTCTAAGGGACGAAATAAGTCCTGTATCTAGAATATTTGCGGATCCCCAGAATGAGCTTCGAGGGTCCCACTTTGAGTACCAGTGATATAATATATTTGATTAAGATTAAAGAGAAAATGTTAATGATCACGAGAGAAAATCCTCTATTCTCTAATAATCAAGAATTCAACAAAAGTACCATTAACACAAAATTGTAATCGAAATGGAATATAAATTATGTACATTGCAGTAGTGAATAAAAATGGTCTGATATAATAGTGAATATTGTTACCGACACAGAAAGAGAGGTGGGTGGTAAGATAGTACATGCTGTTACCGACTTCAGAGTTGCAATCGTCTGCAGATGGCTCTGCGGTCGTCCTGACATCCTTCGTTGGGATCGTTTAAGCATTGAGTTGCATATCTTTCTGTGTGCGATCTGTGATTAACACCATCATTATGTGACAATTTTACACAGAAGGATAGTTGCGTATTTATATTCGCCATGTTTTACGTAACAGTACTAACATTTTTAAATTGATGCTTATATTAATATTTAATATTATTTAAAACAATTGTAAAGAAATGAAAACTTTCTTTAATTGGCTCCATTTTTTCTATGTTCCTTTTTATACAGACAGCCTCTGATGTTGTTAGGTAAGATATGAATTATTGTATCTTTTACTGTTGGTTTCAGCCCCCCCCCTCCTGCCCGTTATAGTAGAAATCCCCTCCGTGCGATAAGGTCTAAATTCAACGCTGCTTGCTGCATCAGTTTCATCCACTGTCATTTATGAAATCCCCGTTCTGTTTTGGTACCGATAGGCGGTCATCAGGATAGCTATCTGAATTTGTTAGAAGAACCTAACCCCCTCCCCCCCACGAGTCCGTGTGGAGAATTTTTAAGTGTTAGGTGAATACTGGTTGTTCTTATTTCACAACTAAACCACCCCTGCTTAATACATAAGTGGGTCTAAAGAGGGAAGAGAAGAATGTTCTTTCTTGCGTATCCTGCACTCTTTCACCACTACTGTCTAATCCACACATAAATTTTGCTACGTACTGTAGCTATATGTGACAACTCAATGCAGACACGAAGCTTGCCTGGCAGAAAAGCACGCACCTTCTCCAGCAGTGTGGGCAACACGGGGGCCGAGCCTCCGTCTGTCAAGACATCCTCATTAATCTGTGAATTGCCAACGTCCTCCTCCAGATAGGAGCAGCTGAGACGATCGTTAGGCAGTGACGTCATTATCTGTATTGCTTGAAGCAGTTCAGAACGGAAGTGAAACAAGCCGCTCTTCCGGTGCTGGGTATAAGAGCCACAGGTGTAAACATGCCGAGAAAATTTTCACGTCTTCATCATTCCAGTAATGCAATCAAGTTACTGCTCCTAGATATTACCACAGTCTAGTATATACAGTCACGAAGCTCAATACGTAGTAAATATGCATCTATAGATAGTTGCTAACCACTAGGATCGCTACTATCGCCTCATTACAGACAATGCGAAATAGTATCTGCACAGTTCCTAATACCCCCACAACTCAAGCTTCGTGACTGTATATACTAGACTGTCATATTACTGTATCAGACAGAGAGAAAGAGCTTGTGTAACCTATGGTCCCTAGGCAGGGAGCTGGTTCAACGGTCCAAAGTGATATTTGCTAATATACTTATGGCCGGAAATACGTCATGTGAGCGGCAGAGGCCAGCAAAGTTTTCCTACGACACATATTTACAAATGCACTTCTGTTAAGAAGAATAGCCTTGTTTTTAATTGCTGCATACTCAATATGTGCAGATTCATGGAAAAAATAGAATGCAGTGAAATAAATAAGAAACCCTTTTATGCTTACCTACGCGTTTTGTAATTAAGTGCATGGTTAACGATAAAATCAGGCTGAAAATCTGCGTACAGTAACAATGCGTCGGCGGATCACGTAGGAAAGCGCGCGCACATACACACATACACACACGTATGCACGCACGCACGCAAACATACACATACACACACTCGATCTGAACAGCAGAGTTTCATTACTTTGTAAGATACCCCCAGTTCCTAATGACAGGAAATAACGATATATGTTAATATTTGTATTTAATGTGTAAGAAAATCGTCAATTTTATTGAAGAACTACAAAGGGATAAATTAATTCCGTATTAGTTTTCTAACAAGAGTAAAAATCAGAATCGTACGAATACTATCAATCGAGTAAAGCAGTGTTAACATTTTGGGGAAAACTATTTTATCTAAGAAAAATATTCATTAGGGACTAATATGGCATTAGAATTTTTCGTTGTACTCTATTCAAGGAATAAGCTATTAAAATATGTACAGTTATATTAATTCCAACCTTTATATGAAGGATTCAGAGCCATAGTGGGCCAAGCGCCATTTATTAAAAACAGAGAAAGCAAGGGTTAAAGTTAAGTGAATACCATAATTTAATGAAGATTGACATGTCATTTAATTTTAATGTGGATACTTTATATTACTTGATATATGTTTCGTGAAATTATGGTAATCACTTAATTTTAACCTTTGTTTTCTCCGTTTTTAATATATGGCGCTTGGCCCACTATGGCTCTGAACCCTTCATATATACCTACATGTATAGGATATTCCCCGATTTCATTCAATTCCAAGTTCCCGAAATGTCATTGGAACGAATCATCATCATCATCATCATCAGGTTTTCATACCGAGTTGTTCTAAGCCATCTAAGCTGTAAAAATGTAACAGAAACAGAGTCTGAAACACAGTCGTAGGGTTTGACCACCTCATGGTCTGGTGACTAGCATGTTGGCTTCCAGATCTGAGAAGTCCTGGGTTGTACTTCCGGTCTCGACTCTTCAAAATATAAAAAATACAATATAACAGGATTGTAGCTGGACAGAAACCTGAACATACGTTTCAGCGCCACATTGTTGACATGTAACGTCTTCAATTAGCACAACGAGAAAGTACTAAGAAATGCTAGAATGTTAATAAAAAAAGTGGTAAGGCTAGGTTCGGAATGCGGGATCCTTAGAGCATGCAGACAATTCCATCCAGTGTAATACAATGAACCCATCCGAGCTGCCTGCGTACAAGAATAGCCCGAATCCGTGTCCTCTCCTGAAGGGGAACGAATAAACAAATATTCATTCATAGTTACATTCATAGTTTTCTTACCAAGGACAGGTCTTTCACTGCAAACCCACAATTATCCAATCTTTCCTATTTTCTGCCATTCTCTTAGTCTCCGTATATGTTCCACATATCTTAATATCTATATAACCTTTCGACTTTCTGTTCGGACATCACTTCCCTGAAGATGGCTGCAGAGATAGCAGTCGAAAGCTTGGAGCATTCCAAAATCTTAACTCGGCTGATATCCCGCGAAAACATATTAGCGTATCTTAATATCGTCTACCATCTGATATCATCTTCTGCCTCGAACTCTTCTTCCGTTCACCATTCCTTCCAATGCATCCTTCAGTAAGCAGTTTCTTCTTCGCCAAATTCATTTTTCTCTTCCTGATCATTTTCTGTAAAATTTTTTCTTCACCCACTCATTCCAACACAGCTTCATTTCTTATTCTGTCTTTCCACTTCACACGCTCCATTCTTCTTCATATCAACACTTCAAATGCTTCTATTCGCTTCTATTCACTTCGTCGTAATGTCGAAGTTTCTGCTCCATACAATGCCATACTCCACACAAAACACTTCACTAGTCTCTCGCTTAGTTCCCCCCCCCCCCAGTGATCTGCAGATGTTACTTTTCCTATTAAAAGCTTTCTTTGCCATTGCCATCCTTTTGAATTCCTGCCAGGAGCTCATGTTACTACTCATAGTACACCCCAAGTATTTGAAGCTGTCCACTTGATCTACTGCCTCATTTAGAATAGCACTTTTACCTTCATTATTTTTCTTCCGATAACCATGGTCTTCGTCTTGTTTGCATTTATCTTCATCCCATACTGCTCACAGCAAATCAATCGATAGATGGGAGAGCAATAAATAACTTGTGCACACTGTGGCGATGATTATCGAATACAGTACATTATTACTACTCTCTTCGAGTTTCTGTTTCAAATACGTGTTGAATTTTCCTACAGCAAATCATGCCTTCGCGAAAAAGAGAGGAAAAAAAAGTAAATCAGGAAGCACTCTTTTTCCTTATTCGCCTTATTTTAATACAAACTTAATTATTTTTTTAGGGAATTTAAACTCCCATCATTTCTAATGGTGTCCATATCCTACCACGATAGTCTGTTCTTTCAAATTAACACATTTCGTGTTCAGCACTCATACAGTAAAGAACTCGTTTTTCCTCTTTTGCAAGGCAGGTAGAACGTTTGTTACTATTGTGTCTTTATAGCGATTTGAATGTGTTTTTCAACTTGGTAGGTAGTAAAATTTTAGTTGGTCTACATCGTTAATCCAAACTTTAAGGTTGCTTTTTATTCAAAAAGTTCGCTGTTGTTATACAAACTGAAACGATAGACAATCGTAACGGTAGTTTTATATCCTCAATAAATGTATAATTACTTGTTTTTGGAGTCATTCAAAATCACTAATATTTCTGTATTTGTGGCTACAGCCTATGAGAACGAATTTGTAATTACGCTAACTCACACATGAATTACACGAACACTGAGCTCACGGGCTTCTGTCGAATTATTAAAAAATAAGTTGAAACTTCACTACATATTTTGAACTCTAGGTAGAATGTTTCGGAAATTCTTACAATTTTTCAACTCTCTGTATTACGTCAATTCTCGCTAAGCATTGCAGGAAGATTAACCTACTCCATTCCCTCTGTCAAGTCAATTTTCAATTTCACGAGATAGCGAATGACTTACACACATGTATACAAATAAATATATGCCCATTGAACATTACAGCCAAGATACAAAAATATTCATATCATATTATTATTATTATTATTATTATTATTATTATTATTATTATTATTATTATTAATAGTAGTAGTAGTAGTAGTATCATCCTTATTACTATTATTATCATTAATAGTAGTAGTAATAGTAGTAGATCATCATTATTTCTATTATTATCATTATTACTATTATCATTATTATCATCATTATTATTATCATTATTATTATCATTATTATTATTATTATTATTATTATTATTATTATTATTCAACGCCTTCAAGACAGTGAGGAATTTTCGGCTTAACTAAATTACTCACATTTTTAGAGATTATTAAACATTCACAAACACCAAGCCTGATCGGTCGCATACATTATTATGAAGGTAGCTACACAATATACATCATCATAATAAAGAAGCAAGTCTTTCTGAGCGGAAGATGAAATCTCGACTTTTTCTCCTGGAATCGAATTATAGACTACTAGGTTTGCGTTCGAATGTGCTATGACTAGTCCGCTAATGATTATGAAATTGAAATGTGTTCATTACTTCATGACAATGTTTCACTTTCATGTGGCCGCCACCAAATGAACACAATGAAATACGGCTGTCTACGTATTTTACGACGAATTAAGTAGTTCGCATCGCTTTGTATACTTAGGAACAAATTTAATATGAGATGAAGTTTAGTATGCACGCAAGAGATAAAGGTTTTGTAGACAAGCTGTAGAGGTTTACACTTTCCAGTCATACTGTACTGCCCTACATGGACGGCGTCTTGCTGAAACAATGAGGCCGGGACCTTGCATTGTTTGCATCAATGGAGGAGTCTTATTATTTATTAAAACTTTAAGTGGGTTCATAAGGCAGGCACGGGGTAAGAGCGGCACATGGCACGCATCATGACGTCATCACTTAACGTGGTGTCATGTTGCATTCGGAGGGGTCACGCTACATTTGTCAGGACTCAAGAGCATAACAGATTAATTTCCAGTGAACACCAACATTGTCACATTCAGTTGGAAAGCGTTACAGAGAACAATTCGCACGGAAAAATCCAATTTTGTATAAAATGAGAGCATGCATTGTTACGAAAGCACTTCTGTTCCATCGCTGCAGTGGCGGAATGGGGGCTAACTTGCAGAGTGGGAAGGTCAAATGCATTCAGTTCAGAGTCGTACTGTTTTGTTGTCAAAATGAGGTGCACTCTTGGACAAGGGAATTTTAATTTTTAGAGCATTTAACTAGACTGCGAGGTTAGGCCTCTCTAGTGTCCATGTGTTAGTGACAGCGGTACTGTACTCCAACCAGGAGAAAGTCTCAGGGGAATGAGACGCAGCAGGGTAATGATGTGAATGAATATTGATGTCATAAGATGTTCTAAGGTCACACACGTGGGTACACGCATCTCCATTGGCTAACTCTCAAAGCACAAACGATAACACTGATACATATTTATACTACCCTAGTTACAAAATTAGATCACGGTTAATCCCCTCGTCTTTTAATCCTTCCATACACGAAATAACATATTCAGGAGAGCGCATGTTTTTTAAACTGACGTTATAACGCTAATATTATCTATCTACTTTGCTCCAATAGATGACTCAATAGTAAGCACATTCCTTTCACGGTTAATCTCCTGGTTGGAGAACAGTATAGGTCAGGAAATACCGACGGAAGGAATGCGAATGAAACAATGCGATAAGGAAGAGAGGGCGACAGGAAAGGTCACGAGATAGTTTGAATGATATTCAAGAGTACAGTCGGAAGAGAAATTACACCAATACAATCAGTCTTGCGTTGTGATAGTTACATTACGACTTTAGTTTGTTCCGTTGCATGTGAATAAGTATCTTGTATCGCGTGGCATTATTATTTCATTCGTAAACATATGTTGCGCGTTTAATTAGCTTCGAATTTTTCTCTTGCTGCTTTCTTTATTTCCACAGCGGTGTCCTTATTTGTTCATCTTCTTGGAAGAGACAGTACTTTCATCGGCCCGCACCCCTCACCCCCCAGGAGTGCCTACATACACACGTCAAAACACACAGCAACGCCACAATTGCTTTTCGGTAATGGTTCCTTGCGCGAGCTATACCTACATTTTAGCGAGAGGAGTGTGAGGATTAGCAGCCATGGCATTACCTGACATTCGACTCACAGTTGGGAAATTACTCAGAAAAGACCCAAATAGGTAATCAGCGTAAACGGTTTTAGAATGAACGTCCACACGCAATCTAAGCACGAGGCCCGCTTGCTATTCCCAGCGAAATTGATGAGTAATGTGTTACAAGAACTTATGGGGATTAGTGATGGGGTGTGATTTGAAGATCTGCGATTTTGCCGCTGTAACATATTGTCGCTGGTTCCGACTGTAGTTATAGTTCCAAAATCACAGCTCCGAGAAATCGTCATCTCAGACCGATATGTGACTCACAGCGATGGTGACTGTGACAGCTCCAGAGTCCAGACAACTGCAAATCAGAAGATTAACTTGAAGGACAACATAATAGGTTTGTTAGTACAGCAGTTTCCGACAGTTTGCAATTGTCATGAGCATGCGCACATCGACTTTTCTGCTTGTAAATTTCAAGTGCGCATGCTAATGATAGTTGAAAACTGTCGGAAACTGCTGTTCGAACAAACCTATTAATAGCTGGCTATATCCCCGTTTAATTGCCCCATTCGAAGACCACGTCCCACTCGAAAAGTTAACGTCGGGAACTCTTCAATACCGAAGCTGCAATGCACTCCCTACATTCACCTAATCACTCGTAAACATTCTTGGGCGAATAGTATTCGCCGAATACACGCGCCCATATAGCGCGATAACACAGCTCAGAGAGTATTTTGTTTCTAGTATACTCGCCGCGCTAATCATTATTGCTGATATAAGACATAGTACTGCTATCAGTTCCATTCGCAGAAGAGCGATAAACAAACATTTGTAGGTCGTGAAGAGAAACATTCACCACCAAGAGTCATTCGAGTACAAAAATCACACTGTGACGAAATCGCTATTATCTGTCACAGCGATTTTTCCGGAGCTGTGGCGGCAAAATGTTGTCACACTCTTCCTGTAATGGGAACCTTACATGTTTAATACTATCAGTACTGCATTTCATTAACGTCATTGACTATATGGCAACTTCTTTCTCTAGACATGCATCCTGACAGCGCTATATTTTTCAAATGTTCCTTTTCTGAAGCCAGACTTCTCCTTCCAACTGTCCTTCCATCTTAGAATATAAACGTCGATTCAATATTCGCAGGAGAATCTTCGCCGAGTGCGATATCAGGTTGATAGTCCTGAACTGCTTAACTTTCTCGGCATTATTTTTCTTCGGTATTGGCAGTAACACAGTCTCCGTAAAATCTTCAGGTCATTCGCCTTTTTCATATATTTCGTTGCATAATTATAGAATTTCCTTCTTGTCTTCACCCAAGCATTTCACTAACTCAATGGGGATTCCATCAACTCCTGTTGCTTTCCCATTCTTCATTTCCCTAAGCGCTAGTTCAACTTCTTCTCTTAAAATATAAAATCCCTTTTCGTCTTCTGATACGGTTACTTCGTCTTCCAGGGCTAACTTATCTGGACGATTCCCTGTCTCTATAACTCTTTTACATATTTTGTCCATGTGTTCAGTATTCCTTGTTTGTCTGTTATTTCATTTCCTGTTTCGTCTTCTATAAACCACATGGATTTTCTGTTCTTATTTGTGAAGTCCAAACATTTAACTTCGCGGTACATATCTTCCTTTTCTCTCTAGACCCTCTGCTTCTTTACATATCTCTTTCATTCAATCTTCCTTGGCCGTATCAGTTTCTCTTCTTAGTAAATTGTTTAGTTTCCTGTAGTTTCTTTTACCTTCTTCCGCGTTGATGTTTTTCAATTTTATTCTTTCTTCCATCTTCTCCAACATTTTCTCTGCGACCCAAGATTTCATCGTTCTCACTCCTTGTCTGTATCCTATTGTTTTATCTAGAATTAAGATAAAATATTTTAATCCTAATATAAGAGATTATTCATCAAGTGATATGAATAAAAATTAAATGAATTTAGCGCAATGTGCAATGAAATAATAGGTGTCTAATGAAATATATATTATTGGGCTTACTAATGAAAATGCAATTTTCTCGCCCCTCCCTCTTAGGAGGGTTTCTTATTCTTATCTAAATGTCATAAAATTTTACGCAACTTAAGTAAATGTTATTAGCAATCAATGTACCAAATTTCAAGTAAATATGAAGACTAGGCGTAGAGTTATTAATTTTGTCCGCCTAGATTCGCATTTTGGGCCACAGTGCGATGCAGAGAGAACACAATAGGAGACATAAACCTATTGCCCACAGAAAGAGATAAATTTGCTTTTCACTCTTGGGAATCAAACCCATATTCTCTAGTTCTCTAACTGAAAACGCTGTCAGGCGATTCACAGTGGAAGAGTGCAGAACTGTGTCAAAGTTCTAGACTGCTTCAAACAACTGGTGTACCTCTGCCAGGCTGTAGAGTTCATGAATCGTAATGGCCAAACAAAAGTCATTAGAAAAACACGGACGTACACATTCACCTGTTGTTCTCTGTTCCATGTTGTTTTCCGAATAAAACAGGCCGTCTGTCTGTGTCTGCAGCTCGCGACTAATTACAAGTCTGTACTGTTAACGACACAGCACCGTAAAATGTTTGTGTTGTAACCCAGTAATGAATAAGGATGGCGCCCAACTGCGGACCACTACATCTTTGTAGACGTTTAGCAGGACGTACATTCCTTTTTTTATTATTGCTTTTCATAACAGCTCGGTAGAATATTATATTTCTATGTTACTAACCTCGAGAGAACGATTTCCTTTTCATTTCACGTTCCTGTGAATGAAATATAGCAATATCATACGATCTAGGCAGTCTTCAAGGCAACGATGTACAGTACGTGTCGTGAGGTTAGGTAAAATTAATCCATGAACATCAGTGTTGTCAAATGGAGGAAAATTTCCAGAAAAACGGGAAATTTATATTTCTAAAGGGAAAAGAGAATGTTTGCTATAAACGGGAAATTTCTATTCAATTACTAAGAACATGCTAGTATTTTATAATTTATTGCAAAATGTTACTTACTTACAAATGACTTTAAGGAACCCGGAGGTTCATTGCCGCCCACACACAAACCCGCCATCGGTCCCTATCCTAAGCAAGATTCATCCAGTCTTCACCATCACATCCCATCTATCTCAAATCCATTGTAATATTATCCTCCCATCTACGTCTCGGTCTCCCCAAAGGTCTTTTCCCCTACGGCCCAACTAACACTCTATATGCATTTCTGAAATCGTCCATACATGCTTAATGCGCTGCCCATCTCAAATGTCTGGATTTAATATTCCTAATTATGTTAGGTGAAGAATACAATGCGTGCAGTTTTGTGTTGTGTAACTTTCTCCATTCTCCTGTTACTTCATCCCTCTTAGCCCCAAATATTTTCCTACGCACCTTATTCTCAAACACCCTTAGCTTTTGTTCCTCTCTCAAAGTGAGAGTCCAAGTTTCATAATCATACAGAACAACCGCTAATATAACTGTTTTATAAATTCTAACTTTCAGCTTTTTTTTTTTTTTTTTTTTTGAGAGCGGACTGGATGACAAAAGCTTTTCAACCGAATAATAACAGACAATCCCCCACATTTATTCTGCGTTTAGTTTCCTCCCGAGTGTCGTTTATATTTGTTACTGTTGCTCCAAGATATTTTAACTTTTCCATTGAAAAAATGTTATTGAAAAATGTTATTGATATCAAATATGAAAACATATTTTTACAAATATTTATTTTAATAACGGCATGGATGTAGATGTTGGACTGAAGCACGCAACAATTAAAATATAATGTATTTTTATTTAATTTACTAACTTAAGACAATATTAAATGAAAACAGTTACCTTAGCGCATTTCCTTATATTTTAATAATTGGTAATTTCATTAGGCTAGCGGTATTGAATTCTGCAATACAAATTAGACTGTCACTAAATGAATGACTGAAGCAAATACCTAGCAGAATAATAACATAAGTGACTACAACACGACATCCAATTTAAAAATGGAAACAACTCAAAATTTAAAGTTTTGAGAAACCTACAATTTAAAGCTTTATGTTGCTGTGAAAAATAAAATGATAGTTGAAATTACTCCAAATTCTCTTAATGACGTTTTATATATACAATAAGTTTCAAATTAGAGTGCATTAATTGGATTTTTTCACTGAAACATGAAGCTTCAAAATATAGTTTCAAAAAAATTTAAATTTTGAGTAGTATTCTTTTTGAACGTCTAATGACTTACAGAGAAAAATCGGTCACTGATTAACTTTATAACTCTTTACTGTGTTAACATTAGGAAATTACCTGGCTGACTAGCTTCGAAGTGATATTCTTCATTGACCGAAGCCTAGTGAAGGTCACGCGCTATCTTTTGGTCATTATATAAGTGTTAAAAGTGTATTGTAGAACAATGAAGAAATAGCGGTATATGTTCATACCTTCACAGTCCTTTACTTTAGAATTATTCTGCCTTCAATGTTTTTACTATATCATTGAAAAGTAGTGAAAAAAATTACAAATGTAAAATAAATCTGGAAATTTTTTTCGAAATCGGGAAATTATTAGGTTTTTGACGGGAAAATTCCTTTAGTGAACCTAACAACAATGATTAACATTTACAAATTCAACACACAAATTCAAACGCAAACAAGCATGTAATAAGTAAACTTTTGACTTCACACACATCGCGGTCCACAAGTTTCTTATATGGATGCACTCTGATGTAGACAATCGCTGTAAGTGAAAATTGTAATGAAACTTCCGGCATCCGTGCGATTGTTTGGTAATGGAAGACCTCAAACAAGTTTGATGGTTCTTGGGAAAGCTGTTTTAATCCCACACCCAGACGCTTCCTTCAACGATAAGATAGCGATATCATCTCAACAGTACTCTCGTGAGCTCGCGGAGGATAATGGAAGTCATTTTGGAGCGCCCTGTATTATATCACAAGCTGTTGTCCCGGCTTCAAATTGTTGCATAGAAGAATGACATAAGGTCAAGTTACAGGAAGAGGGACACATGTTACGATTCAGATAATTCCATGACGTGCGATGATATGAAGTTTTATTCAAGACTAGTAAAATTATAGCTATGTTAATATATTTGCGGTTCCAATTCCTAGGATGGAAACCAGTAGACTAACTGGCAATCATCCACTTAACAAGTAATGGCACCGAGTTGTGTATTGATTTAAATTGATGTTATTACTCGATCAAGGCCAGTGGAGTCCTGCAGCAGCGGAGCCGTGGCGCTACTTCTCCTGCGTTCGTATAGCGTCATCGCGATAGTTCATATTACGCCCGCGGCTCCACTCGCCTTGGTCGAGTAATACCTGCTTAAAGATAAAGTACGAATTACAGATAATAAAATTCCTTCAGTCTCTCGTAGTGTGTGAGACAAGTAACTTAGATATATCGCATCAATGTCACCAGAAATGTTCAAGTATACAATATGTGTATGTGATAAAGAGCGTACACAATTACTGAATCAAGAACGGAGATAAACTTTAATCTTTCATATGAATCCTGGAAATACTGTAAATATTTTGTTTGGGCAGAATAAGAAATTATAGTTCACCACTGTAGAGAAGCGGTTAGCATACCTGACCGTGAAACGAGAGTGCTCTGATTCAAATTCTGGTTGGGACAATTTACCTAGTTGAGGTTTTTCCGGGGTTTTCCCCCAAACCTATTCAGAAGAAATGCTAGGTAACTTTCGGCGCTAGACGCTGAACTCAGTTTGCCGGCATCATCACCTTCATATCATTCAGAAGCTAGATAACCACAGCAGCTGAATCGCAATCGGCTAATGTCGCGACACCTCCAGGCTGAGTAATGCATGTGTATGACGTGCAGTTTAGTTCAATAATAATTGCCTTCATCTTGCACAGTACAGTGTGATACTGATAAGTCTCAAAGATCAAGACGTATCGTTCAATGTACAATAGGTTGCATCTTTTTTTATTTTACTTGGTTATTTAGCGACGCATCAACTACGAGTTTATTTAGCAACGATGGAATTGATGATAGCGCAATGATATTTGGCGATACAAGGCCGAGGATTCGCAATAGATTACCTGACATTTGCCTCATAGTTGGGGAAAACCTCGGAAAAAACCCAACCAGGTAATCAGCCCGAAAGGGAATCGAACCCGTGCCCAAGCGCAACTCCGGATCGGCAGGCAAGCGCCTTAACCGCCTAAGCTACACCGGTGGCTAATAGGCTGTATCTAATAATAATACTTACTTACTTACTTACTTACTTACTTACTTACTTACTTACTGGCTTTTAAGGAACCCGGAGGTTCATTGCCGCCCTCACATATGCCCGCCATTAGTCCCTATCCTGAGCAAGATTAATCTAGTCTCTACCATCATATTCCACCTCCCTCAAATCCATTTTATTATCATCTTCCCACCTATGTCTCGGCCTCCCCAAAGGTCTTTTTCCCTCCGGCCTCCCAACTAACACACTATAGAGTCATTCCACGTCAAATCGCACAAAATTATACAAATTTTGACCTTCATATTTCTGATTGCGTTTATATTTTTTTTTTACCAACTCTATGGGTCTAATAAACCAACAAGTGTATTTTTATTTCCTCCCAAGTGCACATGTTTTTAAAAAATTACATGTTAAAATTCGTTAAAAATGTCGCACAATGCAACATTTAAAGCGTCATATTTCTGACGATATTGATATTAAAATTTTTTTAATGCATTTAAAAGCTTAAAGTGCTGTCTTTTATTAAATATTTACTAACTAATTTTAATATAATTATTACAAATATTTTTTTTACAATTCAAATTTTAAAACATATATGTCAATGTGAAATAGCCCTATTAAAAAGCGAAAAAAATGCCTACTAGGTGCACTGAATTATTTTTAATAATTTCAGAAAAAATCAGAATGGGATCTCCAATAGTTTAATGGAAATTTAATTACTTACGACACAATGTGTAGCGGTCGGCGCAGCAGCAGTGGACGGGAAGCGTTAAAGCGCGCTGGGAGGTTTATCGGCGCTGGATGATTTACTGAACGTTGCAACATTACACCCAGTACGGATCAAGTCACCGAGGAAACGCTGCTAATTTACTTATTATAATATCTTCAAAAATTTGTACATTATGCTTTTTAAATGTTTCTTTTCATTCACACTTTAAATTTTCATTCGCCTACCTTCTTTCTTGAAAGAAATTTGTTTTACTAAATCTTCAGTTTTTGACAACGGAATGAAAGAATGTAATTTTAATGTACCAATTATTGGTTTTAATTATGGTATCTGGCCTGCAAATTTTCAGTGTGGCTTTTGTGCTTATTCAATGGACAAAATATAAATGACACGTTAGAAATGTTTTTTTGTGACCAATCAGTTTTTTTTTTTTTTGTGTTTGTTTTATAGGATCTTGTATAGGATAACTCTCGTGGCAAGTCTTTTAACAGTTTCTTCAATGCCATCACATGGACCTTTACCATGCGACGTTGCAAAGAAGTGTCATTCAGCACTAATTCCATAATCGTCTTCATGTAAGCAATTATTTTTAAAATTCTTTTTTTTTTTTTTTTTTGTATTGTGAACTTGATCCATTGGAAAAGTAGATGATTTTTTCATATCGTTGAATTCTTGCTTTAAGAAACTGATTGCTTCGGATTGAAAAAAGTGAAAGGGATCGGTGTCATGTTTCACGGTTTCTGAGATGACAATACTTTTGTAACGAATTTCTGTATCTCCTTTGAAATATACTACGAAAGGACTTATTTAGTTATTTATTTATTTATTTATTTATTTGTGTGTTTGTTTACTTATTTACATATTTATTTATTTATTTACTTATTTATTTATTTATTTATTTATTTATTTATTTATTTATTTATTTATTTATTTATTTATTTATTTATTTATTTATTTATTTATTTATTTATTTATTCATTTATTTATTTACTTATTTAAATATACAGAATAAAGAATATAATTACAAACAAGAGAAATAGAAATAAAATAATACAATCAATATAAAAAGGAGTACACTAGTACTCGTATTAACAAAATTTGAGACCGAATGAGCAGCGCTCGTGATCGGTCGCAGTTCAGATATAATATTAATTGCCCTATAAGAGAATATAATATAAAATAAAATAGGAAGTAAAATTAAAATTGTATTGTATTGTGGCTTGGCATATGTTCCAATGCACACCTTGCATTGAATCTTGTATTACAAATGAATAATTTTCAGAAAAGTCTGTAATAACTATGTAATTTTCAGGTTGTACATTTCTTTGCATTCCGTCAAAAATAAAATATGGCTGACTTTTGAAGGGATGACTATGCATCTTCTACATGAAAAACTTTACATGCTAGGGAGCCTTTTTACTTTTTGAAACTTTTCACGAGGGTATCGTTTTTGTTGTAGCTTTCTTTTCTTGATAGGGGATTCTATTGACATCAAACTCTTGTTTAATTCCTCAATATTAGTGATTTCTAGCACTGCATCCATAGAACTGCTAGAAGAAGAACTGGGATAATCACTTTCTCTGTCCGCACTTTCATTTGATTCATGTTTATTAATATCACAAAAACTACCGGCTTCACATATAATTTCACCTGACCTATCCGGAAATTGATTGATTTTTACGGAACGAATCACATATTTGCACATTCAAAGACTCCTTTAAATTGAGCTTTATCAATAAGACGCGACTTACGCGTCTTAGTGTACTTTTCTTTTTAAATGCCTGATTAGGAAGGTAAATGGATTTAAACACTTGTTATATATTATGCGATCTTTACCATCACTCATGTTCTATAGAAGTCACGTCACTGCGTGAAAATCAAACCCAAACTGATTATTTTTCTCTTCTATATTTTGTCTCCTGCCATCTGTTTACTGCCATAAAGTTTACTGCTTTACCCAGCCTTGCTGTCAATTAAACACTTGGCTATATTACAGTATAAACATACGGCACTGTGAAGGGCTTCCCCTCTTAGCTGAGCTGACAATAATAAAATAATTTTAGATAAAATATTTACTGTTCCTTAAGGTATTAATCATTTGATGATTAGTATGTTGACATCAGATGCAACGGGGGATTTCGTAAAACTTTCCATGGACAGCCTTCTAGCCTATGGCTGCAAACAGTTCTTTAGCTGGGCAACGCGAGCGCGTGCATGTCTCCGGAAAATAAATTGTTACAAATGTATGGGTGCCGATCCCATATTTATAAATGCAATAGTTTACAGATAATACATCAGCAAACAAGTCTGTATTTTTTTTTTTTTTTCAGATTTTTAACTTGGCTATTTAATATAGTAATTTCGCTTTGAAAAAGAAATGATTAAAAAAAATAGGCCAAATTTTAAATTTAAGATTTGTGATAGGCCTAAAGTAATAAAAAGTGTTGTATTTAGTCTTTCAAATGCGCCAAACCGCAAATCTCAATTATATGTAGACAAAGAGTTCCAAGTGAGTTTATGCAACAGTGCGCGCATAATTTGCGTAACTTCAAATAGGCATAACTACACAAGTAATTAATAATTGTGAAAATAAAACAATACGGGTCTCCTTATTTGATGTCTGGAATTCATGAAAAAATATTCGACCATTTCCGAGAAGGTCATGTTTTATTGCTGTGCGATTTGACGTGGAATGACTATATGCATTTCTCGATTCGCCCATATGTACTACATGTCCTGTTCATCTCAAACGTCTGGATTTTATGTTCCTAATTATAGTCAGATGAAGTATACAATGCGTGCAGCTCTGCGTTGTGTAACTTTCTCCATTCTCCTGTAACTTCATCCCTCTTAGCCCCAAATATTTTCCTAAGCACCTTATTCTCAAACACCCTTAATCTCTGTTCCTCTCTCAAAGTGAGAGTCCAAGTTTCACAACCATACAGAACAACCGGTAATATAACTGTTTTATAAATTCTAACTTTCAGATTTTTTGACAGAAGACTAGATGACAAAAGCTTCTCGACCGAATAATAACACGCATTTCCCATATTTATTCTGCGTTTAATTTCCTCCCGAGTGACATTTATATTTGTTACTGTTGCTCCAAGATATTTGAATTTTTCCACCTCTTCGAAGGGTAAATCTCCAATTTTTATAGTTCCATTTCGTAGAATATTCTGGTCACGAGACATAATCATATACTTAGTCTTTTCGGGATTTACTTCCAACCCTATCGCTTTACTTGCTTCAACAAGAATTTCCGCGTTTTCCCTAATCGTTTGTGGATTTTCTCCTAAAATATTCACGTCATCCGCATAGACAAGAAGCTGATGTAACCCGTTCAATTCCAAACCCTCTGTGTTATCCTGAACTTTCCTAATGGCATATTCTAGACCGAAGTTAAAAAGTAAAGGTGATAGTGCATCTCCCTGCTTTAGCCCGCAGTGAATTGGAAAAGCATCAGATGTATCTAATAATAATAATAATAATAATAATAATAATAATAATAATAATAATAATAATAATAATAATAATAATATATTATGCGTATTAGATTAACTTATAAATCTAATTAAATAAACATAATTCAAGTTAAGAAGTACTTTTCCTCGTATAATTCATAAGATCAGTTTTTGCAAGCATTAATCTTCAGACCATTTTGCGATAATAATAATAATAATAATAATAATAATAATAATAATAATAATAGTGTGTATTATTTTATCGACTGGCCTTTTAAATAGGAGAATGCAAAATCCCTAAACCAAAAATGTAAAATGTATGTATTTTCGTCGGAACATTCCATAAGTATTTCTGCGGAAATGATGACGATGATGATGATGATGATGATGATGATGATGAAGACAACTACTTCCCGGTACTAACGAAATCCCAGAGTCAGGGCATTTTTTTTTTACAAATACGCCACTACTTGTAATAGTAAGTGCGGATTTAAAATAATTCGCACTGCTCTAACTGCGGTTCCCGCTTTGAGGTTCGTTTTCCACATATCACACTATACGATGGTTTGTTTCATACATTCTGATCCTATTACCAAGGGAGCATTCGTTATAAGTTTCGCCCATGTTGTATGCTAATTTCGAATACACTACTATCTTAAATATAATGTTAAATCAGAGTCTTCACCGTTGCCCATATCATAGTCAGATATGAATAAGCAGGGCAGAGATGCCACAAACATTTGCGAAAAGACCTTGAATATAAATTTGTATGGCCATATTTACGTAAAGTTTCGACACCCCTGGAATATTTGGCCAGATTTAGGTAAAGTTTTGACATCCCTGGAGCATTCCCACTTCAACACATGCACAACATGACATTCAATTATGAAACTTTACGTGACTCATAGTAGGCGAGCTGTGACGTGACATGCACTTGTTGCCATGCTTTCCAATAGTTGGGATTGTGCCCGCCTCTGTCTCCCCCTGCAATGAGGAAATCAGATATCATCAGAAGCAGCCAGTGAAGCACAGTACTAGTCTCTTCAAGGTCACGCTACAGGTGTGCTACCCACCAGGGAGCAGTGATCTCAACATTCCAGTTGCGAATAAACTGTACAAATCTTCGAATTGTGAGTGGCTTAAGGCTGATTCACAATAAACCGGGAACCGAAAGAGAACGGAAATATTGCTAAAATAAATTTATTTAAATGTGAGCATTCACAATTAACGAGAAGCTTGCCTGAGCCCGGGAACGGGAACGTGAGAGTTAATTGTGAATGCTATTTAAACAGATTTATTTTAACAATATTTCCGTTCTCGTTCTCATTGTCGTTTCCTTTCCCGGTTTTGTGAATCAGCCTTTACTGTAGCAGCGTTTGTGGCTTAGGTGCTAGCGCGCTGGCCTGTATCCAGACGGACTGAGTTAGATCCCCAGTCGTGATGGAATTTGCTGTGGACAAAGACATTCAAGAGGGGTTTTCTTGGCGTACTCCCATCTCCCTTTATCATTCCACCAACATTTTCCACCTCGCCGTCATTTCATCTATGAGATCCAATAGTAAAAATAGGCTTGGGTGAAGTCTTGGAGATATATCCAGGCAAAAAAAAATTGGGGTATACTGTATAGAAGTCACAGCTCAAAGCTTTATGCGTGAATACGTCGCTGATATAAATGCTGTTAACGTCAGCAGTGATAATCAACATCTCTTCCTTCCAGACATCCTGAAAACTTGGTATGCCTACAGTATATCTTCGCTTTGCTGGAATTCTTCTTGTAGGCATGCATTGAAAGTAAACATGTTAGTTGCTACAGCAACCATCGTGCCCTATCAGTTGCTATCCGTTGCTTATATACCCGCTCCCATGTGCGAGTCATATGTCTCAACATTCTGTATTTTCTGTCTTCACTCAATTTCACTCGCGAATTTTTTCAATTTAATTTGTCCGATTGTTACTCAATTGAAGTTGTAGCCTGGTTCGTTACGAATCGTTTGACATCACTGCGAACGCTCTATCGCTTCGAATTCTCGAGTCGCCAAGTCATGTCTCAAATTCCCTCATCCCGCATGTCGCTATATAACGTCACTCGCTCCAACTCAAGGTCACGCTGGATACATTTATCCTTCATCTGTTTATAGTTATTTACTTCATTGGCATATACAGTACAGTCTAGAAATTATAGATTCGACAAAACTCGCCTGAAAATATGTCGGTCAATCTTCTAGGATAACACCCTAGTACTGGACCAAATATATACAGTAAGTTCAGCCAAAAAGTTTCGAAGTGCGCAGATACCAAGTACTCCTACCGGTCAGACTGGAGGGTAAGTCAATTGTCTGGAGTCTCTTGAAGAATGCGGATCTGCTCTTTTGAAGTGCGGTTACTCTACACAGCATTGTTCTAGTCCTATCACTTAGAGTAGAGGTGGGAAAAAAATAACGTAACCGTTATTTTGGAACAGTTCCTTGCTGGGAACTGTTCTAAAACGTAACAGCACCTTGGAATACTACGTTCCAAAATAACGCTAGTACGAAATACTTGCTGTTACAAAATACTCGTTTCACTTTGGAACTACATTATGACAACGCCTGTTCCACAGAACGGAACATGTTTGGCACTATTGAAAGCAGTGGCGCCAACTTTTAGAAAACACTGGGTGTGCTCAAACATTTGAGGTATAAGTTAAATCGAGCCCCTACAGCCGAGGCTGCGCAGAAGTTTAGAGTAGGGACAAATTGAAGCTTGCGCCCGCCGCCATACTTTGGGAGAAGCACCGGCTAGCAGACGGCTGTACTATACAATGTTGAATGTTTAATATATATGTTTGGTGTCTCTTATAAATCAATCTGAATGGATAAATGAAAAAAAATCTTATTAACATTTAAAGCGACCACGTTAAAGACATAATCAAGCTTAGAAACCGTTAGTTTGACATGAAACGAAAGAAAACTATGATAATTTGATACCGTAACTATGATAACTATACAATATCTTTATATTGTATAGTTATTTGACAACATATAGAGCGAACTGAAATACAAATGCATGTTGTAGTAACAGTTCAGATGAAAAGAAAATTATTAATATTAACTGTTATTAACAAAACACTGCCTGTGTAAGACGTTACATTAGCCCTATATTGTAAACACGTTTGCTTTGATGTGGACGAGAAATGAACAATTATTTATTCGCTTCCATATCACATAATATAAGCTTCACCTGTAAAAATATAATCACGTACCTAATGTTTTAGTTAGAAATATAAGTAGGCCTACCGTGCAATAGCTTATTATCACAGCTGCAATATGAAATAAACGTCACATGCATGAATTAGTCAATTAGTCACATAATATAACTCAGGCTTAGTGTACAGAACAACTTGCCTACTGATTCGTTATTATTATTATTATTATTATTATTATTATTATTATTATTGACTCCGTTAAATATTGTCTTACAACATTTTTATTTAAAGTCGTGTTGTACTGGTAACCTTAACCTGTGTGCTAACATCTGCTCTTTATGTAGTACAGTATTTTCTTTTATTTGGTTACGTAATGACGCTGTATCAACTACTAGATTATTTAGCATCGATGGTATTAATGATAGCGAGATGATATTTGGCGAGACGAGGCCAAGGATCCGCCATAGATTACCTGACATTCACCTTACGGTTGAGGACATAAAAACCCAACCAGGAAATCAGCGGGAATCGAACCCGCGACCGAGCGCTACTCCGCACCGACAGTCCTTAGCCCACTGAGCTACGTCAGTAGATCTTTATGTACTTTTATGGTCAGTTTAACAAGTTTAAAATATGATTCTCGGGAGGAATCTGGGATCCATTTTCTAAAATATGTTCCTATAAGTGTAGAAAGATTGTACAAGTGTTCTACTTCTAGAGCACATTGTTTCCATACGATGTAAGAGTGGGTGGTAATATGCCATTGAACTGTCTACATCTGTATAATCGCTCTTTCACTTAAGCGGCATATTTCTATAATCTCAGATGATGGTATGACAAGACTCCCATTATTCTTTCGTTAAAAAAATAAAAGAGATTTTGTTTACTGCTGGGAGGCTACGTACCATAAATTGAGTCTTTAGATTTATTACACCATATTTTTCTTAATGATTTAACAACTAACCCAGCAATGAATACAATCACATTTTGACAATATTGTGTCATTGAGAATGATGTAAGAATGAGGGAATTGCAATTAATGTCTACAGTGGAAGAGTCATATCGCCTCTGATTCTCAAAACACTGAGGATTATTATTACAGTGCGTTAAGTGTTTGGAAAATACCATTGGGTATACAGACATTTTTAGCGGACATCCCTCTCTTTGTAATATAATTGAAATAATTTATTTACGTATTTTCTAACGTATATAAAATAACATAAGTAAAAATATTCCATGTATTCGGTCTTAGGAAATAGAAATAAACTAATAAGTCTATTTATGAGCAATATAAGGCGTTTATATTTAAAACAATGCTTAGTTACAATATTTAGATTTACTTCTGTTATTTTCTATTATACGTTAGAAAATAAGTAAATAAGTTTATTTATGTTACAGTGAAGGAGGACATCCACTAAGAAAACTCCTATATACTCAATGGTATTTTCTAAACTCCGAATGCTTTATAGAAACAATCATTCGTGCTCCCCAAACATGGCGTCGCGCGAACCTGCGCGAGAAGTTTCAAATTTGTACACAACGCCAGCGCCAATTGTGTGTCTAGATATATAACTACAACGTCTTTGAGTTAAATAAATGTCGTAAGTATAATGATAACACGATAAATTATTGGATGCTCTCGGATCCCACAAGCCGATATAAGTTGGCGTCACTGTTTGAAAGCAGAATTGAGAATCCTTTCGTCGCACTGAAAGAAATATTGGAATGTAAAGTGAAAGATAAATAGTAAAGATATGAAGAGCCTCATTAAAAATGTACACATTATCTTGAAACTAATGTTACTGAGTATAGGATTCTATCAAACAATTTATTAGCATAATGCCTGTATTAGAGTATAGTAACTACATTATGAATTTTATCAAGGGAGGTGAAAATATATGGGTTATGTTTCATTTACAAATATTTTACAATTTTAGTTTCATTACCAATTCTTGAAATTAAACTAAATTCTGTTGAAACATGACTATTGTCGAAGTTTTTTATTTACAAATATACAACGGTAAATTTTCATATTTTATTACAATGAGATTATTACTCTTCATAACGGTATTAATATGAATTTTAGCACGATCGAAATTATTATAGCTTTTATTTACTAATTTTTGGAGAAATTGAACACTATTGTAAACTTGAGCTGAGCAGAAGAGAAAGAATAGATAAGGTTTTATTTACCATTGGGATCCACTTCGATTTCGTGACCAATAAAATTTACAAATAATTTAAAATTGCATTGCATTTGCTGCTTCGAACAAACCTGATCTACGAATTCAATTTGGCATTATAAAACATTTCTTTTGCACGAATTCACATCTCCTCAATATGACATCATACTGTATCACATAGCATACAGGGAAGTATGTGATCATTTAGTGTCCTAAATGCCACTATTACATTACATACTAGTAGTACGTACCTGCTCCAAAATACTACCGTTCCATCAGATACTAGTCAACCGTGCAGTTCCAAGATACCACTGTCCACCTTGTAGTTACAAGTTACATATACGGTACTTGTATTTCGGAACTATTATTTGGAACCTAGTATTTTCAAGGAACTGGAACAGTTGGAACCGTTACGAGAAAATAACAAATTTTCCCGTCTCTAACTTAGAGTATTTTAGAATAATCTTAAAGTGCAAAGTGGCCTACCTCTTTCTCACGCCTCACGTCACCAGTCAGTGGGTGTGACAGATATCATGCGCGACACAAGAATGGCAGCGCTATGTTTAGTCTGTTGCCACATTTTCGTATGGTTTCCGATGCTGATATAGGAAAGAGCTTGGAGCTCCGGACCCTGGGGCTTATCTGGCTACTCGTCTACAGATGGGACCTGGCTCTGGGGTCTGGGGTAGGATGGTCTACCTGTCATCATTGTATTCACGAATGCCACTTAGGCCACCTGTCGGCTTGGATAGTCATCGAATGTACAGGGCGCACAATGCTCGAACAGCCAAGTTAAATTAAGCTGGGAGCAAGCCTATACTTTGGTGACTAAAATAAGAATATTTTATAGGAATATTTTATAGGAATTTATAAATATAATACAAAATCTCAAGAAATTTATAAAACTAAAAACGTGACTGACGAGATTTGTAATGTAAGGATGCAATTTTCACGTTTCGTGCAGCCTAAAATCGCATTCATGTTGTTCGAAATCAATGGAATTTTTGGTGTTATGCTGACCCCAAACACGGGAGTCCTGCTGTGTGCTGTTCTGTAAGCGGAGTCAGGTTTTGTATACGAACAGAATAGAAAAGTTAGATGTGTTTTCCTTATTTTGTCCTAAGTAATGATTAAGCAACATGCTAGTTACATGAACAGATAGTTTCGTAACTCGCGGGCTCCATTCCCAATGAGGTGTTGCATTTTCTCCATATATCTAACGCAGGGCTGGCAATTGGCTTCCCGTATGAGCGTTTTACCCGTACGAGCAAATGAAATCATGTCTGTTCCCTCGCGGGTAGGACTGCTACCTCTCTGTAAAGTAGCGTTGAAGGGGAGAGTAGGCAGATCGTTTCGTAAAGATCAGGAGTGAAGAATGTACTACGTAGCCTATCTCTATGGATGTCGCAAGGGAGAAACCTGGAATTGAGTTTAATAACAACTGAAAATTATTATTCTTTAAGAATCAAAGTAGGGAGATGGGCAGTGTCCTATTTGTAAAAACATGTCAGGTGCAGAAAGTATCATTTAAAGCGGCAAATCACGCACAAATCTCATGCAATATTATAGGGATCCAAGCCGTGATTTGTGTGCGCCAGTTACAGTTGCGTTTTTGATAACGAATATCACCTATGTACGATGAGAATAAACGATCTCTTCTTCCAGAACAGCGAGTAAACTACTTACGTATTGTCCATGACTAACCCGGCTTATAATACAGGATCCTGTGTAACGAATCGAAGTGCTGTAAATGGCAGCCACAACATGGAGAAAGTAATTGTTTCAGTCTGCAATATCCCTTAAAGTTAATGGATTAAAGTTTAGCTTGAAAGTGGGTAGATACGCTTTCCACTAGCAACGAAGGATCTGCGTGAAGAGCGGCCAAGACGCTGCACTCATATAGTACGGTACAGCACTCCTATCCCTTCCACGCCTTATAATGATCGACATAGCTGAACGTAAGAGTGACACAAGTGATGATACACAGGCAAAAAAATAAAAACAGACAAAAGTTAATTTGTGTTATCCAAATAAAAATGACACAGTATGGGAGAAGTACAGGGACATCATTTTATTTTTACTAACATTTCTAATAGTAACCTGGCTATACCTTTTAATTAACGGTTGATAACCGGAAACACTGTTCGCTACCCCTTTCCACGACTGGAGTTCGATGATACTGGCGTAAAATACAAACAAATCACTTTACTAGATATAGGAGGGTTGTGAAACATGGACTCTCTCTTTGAGAGAGGAACATAGGTTAAGGGTGTTTGAGAATTAGGTGCTTAGGAAAATATTTGGGGCTAAGAGGGATGAAGTTACAGGAGAATGGAGAAAGTTACACAACAAAGAATTGCACGCATTGTATTCTTCACCTGACATAATTAGGAACATTAAATCCAGACGTTTGAGATGGGCAGGACATGTAGCTCGTATGAGCGAATCCAGAAATCCATATAGAGTGTTAGTTGGGAGGCTGGAGGGAAAAAGGACCTTTGGGGATGCCGAGACGTAGATGGGAGGATAATATTAACATGGATTTGAGGGAGGTGGGTTATGATGATAGAGACTGGATTAATCTTGTTCAGGATAGGGATCAATGGCGGGCTTATGTGAGGGCGGCAATGAACCTCCGGGTTCCTTAAAGTCAGTAAGTAAGTAAGTAAGGAGGGAAGAAAAGTAGTTCATCCATTTACCTAAACTAGGAAATATCGCGATCTTGAGTTTGATAATTTTCATTAGGTTTTTGTTTAATCAAAATACAGTACAGTATTAACAATAAGTGTTTTTACTCACGAACTGAGCTATCCATTCGGACGTATTCATTATGCAATGTATATTATACTGTCTATAGCACATTAGCGTACAATATAGAGAATGAAGTTATATTGAAAAATAATAATATGGATATTTAAACACATTTTTTACAATGGTGGCCGTTCATTTCGATACAAGCTTCCGTTCTTTTGTGAATATTATCGCACTATAGACTACTGTACCATACTGTAAAAGAGTACCTTATGTACTGTAAATTCAATCTTCATTTCTGCCCGATCCGAAAAGATAAAATTACTCACATATGCTATTTACTGTCCGTCCAAGCGGTTTTGTCGCAGGATCGTAGAAAGGGGGAAATCACGTGACAGTTAATTACTTAACAAGGTCCTTTTATTTAAGTTATTTTAAACAGTTGTATAATATTACATAGACGTCCAATTCCTAACACAAATGAATGTTTTCAGAAAAGAGCTAAGACCCCCAGCCACTAGTCTTTACAAGGGGCGAGCAGAAACGAGTGGGGGAAACCGGGATATGACGTAGGCAAACGGACGACAGTGCCTGTGCGAAAATATGATTTAATATCGAAAGCTCTTTCGTCACTGGAAAACGCGAACGTATTTCTGGAACGTACTATACTCACCAACTCAGTACTGTTTATTGTGACTGCATACGCAGCCTTGTTTCTGTATGGAGTACGGTTGGAAGTTTATTAGTAGAGGGAGTGGGAGTGAAGTACATTAAAAAACTCAGGTACAATATAAAATTGAAGTAAAAATAAAATGATGTCCCTGTACAAGAAACAATACAGCTTATTGTAGGTAAACTTCTTAAAATTGAGGACCATACTCGTATTCTTTTATCTCATCCTTGAGTATCTTAAAATGCTACTTTTCATACAATACCCGTCTGTTCCAATCTATAATTTATCGTTTCTGCGTTTGTAGCTCAAATGCTAGCGCACTGGTCTTCGATCCTGGCGATCCGGGTTCGATTCCCGGCCAGGTCGTGATGGACTTTGTGGTAGACAAAGCAGACGCTGCAGAGGGTTTTTTCGAGGTACTCCTATTCCCCTCTATCCTTCCACTAACACTCTCGACCTCCCCCTCTTTTTATCAATTATCTACAATAGTAAAAATAGGCTGGATGATGGGGTATTACGACTTTATGATGCTGATATAGGAAGGGCTTAGGGCACCGGGCCCCTGGGGCTTATCAGAATACTCGTATGCAAACAGGCACTGACTCTAAGAGAGACTAAAGTAGGATGGCTCATCTATCAGCGCAGGATTCACGAATGCCTCCCAGGCCACTTGTCGGACTTGGACAATCATCGCATATAGGACATAATGGGTCAGAAAGGCCTAATAGTAGGTACGAACCCATCCCGGAACCAGCCTCTGTAAAGCCAAGTCAATTTGTTGTAAAGCCATTCCTGTCCTGAGTAGTCACAACACTATGTAAAAGTTTTCCAGGTCCGCGATCCATATTTTCTACAGATTTTATTTTAATCCAGTCGATATAGTATCTATATTAGTTTCACACCATCACAAGCATCATGACTGTGAATCAACTTGCCTTCACATACAGACGATTTCATGATAAGGAAATAGCATTGAACATATGAGGGCTGTTCCATAAACTGCTTATAAGTAGGCTTCGTAATTCAGCTACCTATAAGCTGGAATGAAGTTGCTTGGTTCGAAGTATATGTGACGTCATAGCACAGGTATAGGTATGTTAGTATACAAAATAGTTATGCACGCTCTGTCTTTCGCTATAAGAACTCGAAGCCGGGACGAAGTCATAGTGAGCAGTCTTAACACTGCTCTTACTAGTCGTATTATTTAAATAACTACATCTTTGTGGTTGATTGAACGTTCATTGCAGAGGTAAAATGCCTTAGGTAAGGCACTGAAGTGTGTAATATTGCAGGGCATAGTTGAGGATATTTGAACTAATATTATCACTGTTAATATAGACAATATTACATATATATTGTGTAAAATAAACCTAAAAGTGATAAAAAAACAGTGCACTGAAAAACACTGCAATTATATCAAAAGGCACGAAAGTGTGTTGAACATAATCCAAAAGAACCAGTAGACCCTACCATCAAAATATGAAAACTATTAGGATATTAACTCGACGTTTAGCGTGGATTTGTGTAGCCTACCATGATGTTCAGTGCCAACATCCCAATTAATAAATTAAATAATCTACATTTCAGGGGATTTTTAGAAAAATACATGGTAAATTAATGGGTTTTCAGTGATGAGCGACATATGCAATATCCTAATGAAACATGAAAAGATATGAGACAATAGAAATTCTTCTACTAAATCATGCACTAATAACGTCATGTGCTATTGAAAGAATTTCTTGCAATATAAAATCATTTCAAGTGACACTCGCAAATATTCAAGTTCCGTAATTTACGAATGCACGTTATTATTCACTGCAAAGATCACGACGAAAACGAACATCACGGCTCAAGCATGTGTTTCCTAGTAGGTCTATAGCTTCAGAATGTTGGGAGTTGACTGTACTCCACGAACACGAAGCGAAGACCTGTTTCTTTATATCCTTATCTGTTGCATCACCTGTGCTCGGCGTACTATATACCCAATGTGTCTTTAACTTCAGTCTTTAGGTAGCTGGAATACGAAGCCTATTTATAAGTATTTTTCTTGAGAACTGGGAATTAATTAGCTTCGCTTAATTCATAGACACATAATTTCACCATGAAGACTTGTGTCATGGTAGGCGGATGACCCACCACCAGAGCACATAGTATTAAAGGTGCCGTATTTTCTAATCGGAGATGATAACAAGGGGGAGTTTGGAGAGTACGTAGGCAGCGCGAGAAAACCATCTGAACCTTAGCCTCGTCCACCATGAATTCTGGAATTGAACCCGTTCTCGCTAGCCATGGACCATCATTGTAGTCTTCGTTTACTTCACGTGGTCTAATCATTTGTATTTGTATTTTGTCGATTTTTCTCTGCTAGTTAACATTTGCAATACTGCATATACTTTACTGTATGGTTTTATGCATTTTATAATCTTGTCCTCTGAATTTTTATGCTAGATTTCTACTGCTGTTTTAGTGTACACAATTTGCTTTCATAGCCAACTGTGAGTAATAACAATAGGAAACAACATTTGAACTTTTTTTGTGTTTGTGACGCCCATGATCAAAAAGAAGTTTCCATTTTTTAATTCTAATTATCATTTCTTCTTCATACGAACTTGAGTATACCAGTATGTGTTGATCTACTCGATAATTTTAAAAGAAATCATCATTTTGCTTCTTATAGAATTCTGTCTTTCGAAAGTAATTTTGTTTTTAAATCTGAAATGTTAAAGCTTACATGAAAACAATTTGTCGAAGCTTATGCGCAAAATTTCTTTTGATTTATTTAGCTTTCATCAACTAAATACTGGAATGATACACCTATACATAATAGGCGTGGCTTTGACGCAGCGTGAACGCTGTGGCCATGGGATATACCTAATCCCTCCTAGGGCATGCATAGTCTATATGTTTGCTTACTGTTAATACTGTATGTTGTTGTGGTAGATGGAGACCCGTCATGTATTGGCATTATTTCACAGGATTGAGATCATAATTATACATATAGGCTACGTTAACAGAACCGAAAATTCAGGCATGAAATTCAGCCTTACATCCAAAAATCTGCTCTTTCGTCACTTCCTCAATAATAATAATAATAATAATAATAATAATAATAATAATAATAATAATAATAATAATAATAATAATAATAATAGACTAACAACAATAGTAGTAGTAGTAGTAGTAGTAGTAGTAGTAGTAGTAGTAATAGGCTAACAACAATAGTAGTAGTAGGGCCTAGTAGTAGTAGTAGTAGTAGTAGTAGTAGTAGTAGTAGTAGTAGTAGTAGTAGTAGTAGTAGTAATAGTAGTAATAATAATCGTTATTAGCAAGGATAAACTAATTAGCGAATATAACACATAGAACAGCAATGAACGGGTAGTAACTATTGATTATATTACATAATAAAAACTTAAAATTGATAATCCATTATCATCCGAAATCTCAACGGTATATTGAAGATCACAATTTATTAATTCGTTGAACTGAGGGAGAACGGTTTGAATGGCTCGTACTTTTACATCATCACATCATCGTCATTATTATCATTATTATTATCATCATCATCATCATCATCATCATCATTATTATTATTATTATTATTATTATTATTATTATTATTATTATTATTATTACAAAAAGACATTTTCGTGCTAGAAAAATACTAGTTGTGAGAAAAGTATAAAGAAATGTTGTTATTCAGCTGGTTGCATGAAGTCGCGATAGTCCTGACAACTGGAGAAAAGTAAATCGGCGTCAGAAATTCATGCTTGTGGTGTTGAACGAACTATCGTACCTGCTGGGTTGATATTGGTAAATACGTAATCATCTTACGTACTAACTAGTGATTCATTTAGTGTTCTACCCAAGGGCAAGTCTTTCACTGCAAACCCAGTATTCTTCAATCTTTCCTATTGTCTGCCTTCCTCTTCGTTTCCACATATGATCCACATATCCTAATATCGTCTATCATCTGATATCATCCTCTACCTCGAACTCTTCTCCCGTTCACCATTCCTTTCAGTGCATCCTTCAGTAGGCAGTTTCTTCTCAGCCAGTGACCCAACTATTTCCTTTTCCTCTTCCTGATCAGTTTCAGCATTATTCTTTCTTCACCCACTCTTTCCAATACCAGCTTCATTTCTTATTCTCTCTCTCCACTTCACACGTTCCATTCTTCTCCATATCCACATTTCAAATGATTCTATTCGCTTCTCTTCACTTCGTCGTAATGTTCATGTAACTAGCGATTAGTTAAATAATTTTAGAAAAATGGTACACTATTTTATGTAATAAAATATTTTGTACTTTACTTTATATAATAGGCTTATATTATATGTTTGATATTCTTATGTTATGAATGTTTGTGAAGATGGAGCTACGTAACGCCTTACATACGTACATTACATTTGAACATTATAACTGAAGCAGTCAATAACAGTACCTCAATACAACTACCGGTAGGTACCACGAAGATTTTAAACATCATTAAAATAATTCGTGATTGGATGGCGTTCAACTTACGTGTCTTTATGTTTGTGGAAGCTATAGCTTGACAATGCTGAATCAGCGCCGTATGGCGTTCGTTCATTCTAATATTGACCGTAATCAAATAACATGGAGCTTGTATTTGTCGAACCTTACCGTAACCAAACGTAATGCAAACGAATGTTGATAGTAATCCCGACCTTAAACTGTCGGACATAAGTATATCACGTTAAATCGATATAGGTTAACCCAAACTACACTATCCTGAAATATTTTACATTCCTCCTGAGACACTCTGTACATGCATGCATACATGAAATTGCAAATGCTTCAACAACTCGTGCACCCTATATATGCATCAAATTATATGTATGTGTATTTATTCACACTGCAATGGGTATATACCCGGTGGCAGTGGTAACTAATTACACTCAATAAAGACAATAATGAACACAATTAATAAAAAATACAATTAATAATAATACTAATAATTAATACTAACAATAATTACTAATAATAATAATAATAATAATAATAACAGGGAACATCCTAAATTAAATGAAGCACGATCGGTTAAAATAACATTTAAAGTAAGTCTAATTTATACCTTAAACCTATGTTCGAACCGTTGCTTACGGGATTACACAAGCTGGCGCATAGCACGATCGAAAGTAGGTCTCTGTGAGTCATGACAATTTCTGCCGCTAGGTTCGCCTCTCTGCCCTATGAAATGATGAATATTACCATTACAAAGCATTGTGCATCGTGAAAATAGTTCGATTAATTGTGCATTACTGATTGAGTGCGAATATTATAAATATGCCAAGCATATTACAGTGTTATTTGAAGTTTGTTCAGCTAAGTTATATTCGAAAATTGTCTGTGTTTTGCTATGTGAAGAACTCGGTACCAACAGGTCGTATCTTTATAGGTTAAGGTAAATGTCAAAGTTCTCTCATATAACAAGCAATGCTATGTTAAAAGTGGCGAATTGCATTTTCCGACTCTCGAATGATGTGACCCGAAATGTAAAATAATTTCATGCATTGTTTCACTTACCAAGCATTACTGATATAGCCCTAATGAAAATGTGAATGACGTGATGTAAACATTGAAGATAATGTTGTTACTGTTTTCCCTTTCTCTTTTAGAAAATACCGACAAAAGTAATGAATTATCTTCATGCTGTACTTATTAGGTAATTAATGTGTATTTGTCTGTATTTTAGACCTGTGTATTGTTACGTAATTATCAGTGAATTAGGTTAGAGAACTTAACAAGGTTAGTATGAGATTAGGTAATGCACCTCAAACTGTAACTAATAATGGCTGCTGCCGAAATAGGCTGAGGTGGTTATCGTGTGAAACAAATTATATCTGGAATATCTAGTTTTATTATATACGGATACGTAAAGTTTTTTTTTTTTTTTTTTTGTTTAGCATGTGTTTGTAATTTTGTGAGGTTATGTCTAGCCTAATTTCTTTTTATTCTTGTATCATTACCAATACATTAATTTATTTTATATTCATTTCAAGTGTTACATCTATGGTGGCAACTCTACTTATGTTAGGATATGAAGTAACAGTATATATTCAACTTCATCATTTGCTAAAAATTAAAGAAAACTGTATGTGTTCGACTCATTCCATCGTCATTTCTTCTTATGTATGTGAACCACGTTCGTTCTAAAAGTGCTACAATAAATAAACACTATAGACAACGTGATGGAACAATTTACAAGTTACTGTTAAAATGCTCAATATTTTCAAGTGGTGCTATACCCATTGTTTCAAAATGTACATACATATTTTTACATTTCTATAAGAGGTGTCATAAATTATTTCAGCATATTTGTAATTCTTCAAAATTAATCCTTCTAATTAATACCATAAAGTAATGAAATAATATAGCCTAGGCCTATATGTGATTTTATACTACCGGTATTGATGTTGATCTTGGTAAATTAATCCAATTTCACAGTGTTGTCTTTTGTATTGTGGTTCATAACAATTATCACAGTATGTACGTGGAAATGTTTTTAAAATAATAAATTCTAGCTCATGATTTTAAGTGGTCGTTTCAATGGGAGGTTATATTGGAAAGATGATCACAAATGGATAATTTACTGCAAGATACAAGAGCTGAATATAAGTGAGTGTTCCGTTGAAAGTGAAAGTGAAAATTTCGTTTTACAAGAGCTAAGTAGGCGTACACTCACTAAAATACTACAGCGTTTACTATTACTATGCTCAATAGATTAATCAGTAGGCCTATAGAAATGTTTTCACCACTGCAAGAAAAAATCGCGCAATAATTATACTTCTCAGTTATTGTGACGTCCGTATTTTTTTTTAAAAAGAGAGGGAAAAGTTAGGCTTTCTTGAAAATGCGTAATTATGAATTCAAGGAAATTAAAGATAATGCAGTACCTTAATTAGTTGCAATATCTTATTTAATAACAATATTAATAATATTAGGTGAAAAGGGTAGGCTATAGTGCGTATATGTAAGATGTCAAGTTAATTTATTTCCGGAAATGTTTGGTGTATGAACTGAAGTACAGAGCAGACAGTCCCTCAGTTTATATGTAATATGTTTTAATATCAAGAATGACAGCCTTTTATTGTAATATAATTGAGGAGTAGAAGTTTGCAAATTACGTCTATTGTCCATAAAATATTGTACGAAGCATTTAATAAGCAATGATGAGTCCTTTAAATGTCCCAAATGTCAATGTCTTTTAAGTGTTCTGCTATGAATATATAGGGCAGAACAGCGCTCCGAGCGGCGAAATTGGCATTACGAGGGAACCACTTCAGACTCGTTTTTCAAGCTCTATGCGCCAGCTTGTATAATCTCGTAAGCAACGGTTCGAACTAAAACCCACGAGTATGATATGTTCATATCTGCACAAGTACCTTTCAACACTACACTCATTTCGCTGTCAACTCACTCACTGCACTGGAACTACGACACATTTCACTGATTCTATCCTGATTTCACTAACACTTCAAAAACATTTCCCTGTTCAAATACTTTGCACTGCCACTATAAACTCTAAAGCTTCACTGACAGAAACCCGTTTCACTTACTCAACACACTTCACTGACACAACACACTTCTTCACTGATAGAACACTTCAATAACAAAATATCAATTACACCCTTTAAATACCGTGTATAATTATCGTCTATTAGTAAAGTCCTTAAGCCTATTTTTAAATACATTTTTGGTTGTTGGTAAAGCCTTTAGTAAGTCTGCAGGTAAAGCATTCCAGTCCCTGATAGTACGATTGAGAAAAGAAAATTTTCCAGTGTCCGTCTTGGCAGTCGTTTCAGTAAATGTTTCTGCATATGTGCATGAATAGTTCAATGTGAATTTTTGCATAAATAAACATATTTAATTAAACGACTAGACATCTCATAGCTAGTGCAAGTTTACTGTTGGTCTGTATCCTCCATAAAGTAAATACGAGACGAAACTATTAATCCAAATACTGAGCATAGGTGAAGCACAGTCTACTATATATAGTCACGAAGCTCAATAAGTAGTAAATATGCAACCATATATAGTTTCTAACCACTAGGATCGCTAATATCGCCTCATTATAGACAATACAAAATAGTACCGGCACAGTCAATTGTTCCTAGCACCCTCACAACACAAGCTTCGTGACTGTATATACTAGACTGTGGGTGAAGCATGAAGGTTGAAACTTGAATAATTCAGCATATGCCTGCAACTTTTGTCTTGTTATTGATAACGCAACTCTCACTGCTTACGATTGCTTCAGAAAGGAGTGTATTCTGGGAAGCAGGATTATCTCCCATTTTATGAGGATGCTGTAGGAGCTAAGTGGTCTGGCATGCTTTGATGAAGACCAAGCCACACACCGCAATATGCAGCCAGGGCAGCAGTGATATTAGGTCGCATGTCTGTTAATAAATCAACATGAGAACCAACTCTTCAGTTCCACGAAATGGATAGCGACGCTCAAACAGATATTACTCTTTTAAAAACGTGTTACTACCAGAAAATTCATCAAGTAAAATCAAGTTTAGAAGTTACAGAATGAATTATTAAACTGGTCGCGATTTGAGTATAAGAAAGTTAAAGAAATACGATCGAAACTGGCAATATTCAGACTGAAACATATAATACAAGGTGAGCCAATGAAACGGGCGATTTTCAGATTGTGTCATTTCGGCTATTGTCGGGCATTTTAATTGTTACATGCAACAATCTATTCTTCATTCGACAGCATTTGTTTATAATGGATCGTTGGACGGGTGAACAACGTGCTTTTGCTATTAAGGCATATTAAAAAATAATGATAGTTCCATTGCTGCACAACGGCTATTTCGACGTCATTACAATATCCACCACAATGATCCGATACATTAGCCCTTGAAATAAAAATCTGGATTCAGAACTTTGAAGTAACTGGATCTGCGTTGAAGGAGAAGTCTCCAGGTAAGCAAATATCTGTGTACGTATCCTAGAAAATATCAACACCGTAAGAGTTGCTATGATCCGTAGTCCTATACGTTCAGCCCGTAGTCATGCAATTTCACTTGGCTTGTCAAACACCAATATACGGTGAATTCTTCGTAAGGACTTACACATGAATCCATACAGAATTCAAGTAGTGCAAACATTAAAAGATGCTGATAAAGTAAACGGCATGAGTTTTTGCCAACAATTCTTGGATCTAAATGTTAACGAAGACATTGTCCACAATATGCTGATGAGTGATGAAGCTCAATTTCATCTCTCTGGGTATGTCAATAAACAGAACTTTCGATACTGGTCACCAACTAACCCTTATGAAATGAATGAGAAACCATTATACCGTGTCAAAGTCATAATTTGGTGTGCAATAGCGTCATTTGGAATCATCGGTCCTTATTTCTTTGGGAACGATAATGGGACATCTGTTATTGAAACATCACAGCGATATGTCCGAATGATTCAAGAATTATTGTCTCCACAAATTGCCAATAATCCTCTCATCAATAGACACACGTGGTTTCAACAGGATGGTGCGACCAGTCACACGGCCAGACTTAGACTTGAAGAATGCGTGCAACGAAATGGGTCACACCTGTGGGATGTAGTGTTCAGAAAATAAGATTTCATGAGGTACAGGTACATGATATTATGTATAGTTTAAATGTAAAGTGAAAGTTTCGTTTCAAAATAATCAGTGCAATAATTATTAAAGTTTTAAAATCGCCCGTTTCATTGGTTCACCTTGTATTAACCCTTAAATATACACCACTCGTCTGTATGACAGACATTTTATTCAAGCTGGTAGCCATCTAATGTTAACTTATTGAACTGAGTTTTTCCTAGTACCTTCAAGTAAAGACAGGTTGTATAATATTTGGCAGTTACTTTTCTTCTAGCATAGACCATTTAAATGTAAACCGTTACCGCACTCTGTTAGTCGTCTGTGAGACGAGACGTCTATGAATGCGAAAGTTTTTTTTTTTAATTCAGTACTGCTTTGTATGTTTGTATGACACTTAGGCCATTCTTTTTTTTTTTATAAAATTGACATTGAACCTGGATCATCTAAGGGACAGGTTGAAGACAAAGAACCTGGACCGTGAAAGCGAAAGAAGATTCAAGTTGATGACGCACATTTTGATATTTAATGGAGTTGTTTCTGGATAGCCAGACGAAGACTCATCAGGTTCTGAAGAATATGATCACCAAACCAAAGTGACCATAATTTAAATTCTGAAGTTTCATCAGCTGGAAAAGAGAAAAATTACCGTATCTGCCCTGCACTGAACGTAGAATGACTTCACACCAGTGCCTGCCCTGCGCAACACCATTCTGTCTTCATTACGTATAAGAAAATACAGTGTATAAGGAATTTTTCTCCAACAATGGTTGAATTTTATTGTACTTTTAACATTCAAAACTGTTTATTTCAGCTTTATAAGGTTCATCCGTGTGACTACCAATTACCAAATCGTATGTTTCATTAAAAAAAAAAAAAAAAAAAATGAAAGACTGTGCTCCAGGCTAAGGAAAAACAGTGTGATAGGAACATTTTTTTCGCAATAAAGGTTAATTTTTTGTATTTTTAATGTTTAAAATTGTTTACTTTATTTTTATATTGTACATTATAATGGAAAAGTATTTTCTTACTACTTACTTTCAAACGATTTGTTACCATTACTAAGGAGTGTTACAAACTGCATATTTCACTGACAAGGGAACATTCTCTACCTATGAACCGCTATTTCAATACAAATTCTCACAATTGTTAAGTTTGAGTCAGTAAGTAATCTAGTAATAGTCACTCACCTAGCTTTTCACTCATTAAAGAAATATAACGTGTTTAATTACACGTCTTATACGCCGCTCTTACACGCAACTAACACTGCCACTGTACTGATTGCTCACCTGTCTAGCAACAAAGCGCTACTCGAAAATCTATTACTGTACTTGCTACAAACGGTATCGAAATTATTAATCACTACGATTTTAAGAAACGTTGTTTGTTATATACATACACACATAAACCCCGTATACAATAGTATAATTTTATTATCTACTCATACCTGAATCATTATCCTCTGTGATAATGTGCCTCTGTTACGAAATGGTCAGGGCAGAGGGCCCTTTTGCAGTACAAACATGTCACAACAGCTGGTTCAGGTGTTTCACAAAGACTTTCCAGTACGCATAATAGTTTGGAGAACATTGTTGAATTCACTTATGTTCTTTTTTGTCACATCTCCACTGATTTTGAATCGACTAGATTCTTTAGAATGTATATTACATTAAATGGATTAATAGATCTCATTTTTAGAAACTAAAATTGTGAAATAAAAGCAAATACCCTCAAATACGAATTAGGACTGCGCACAAACATAATAATTCTTATAGACGCTTCCAAACTAAATTTAATGTCTTAACACTTTTATTATTCTTCAAAACTTACATATTATACAACCACTTTTCATAACACAACTTCCACATGAGTCATCAGAAGACACTAACATACAACTCACAGTACCATAAACTGCAACCCCCTCTCAAACACACAAGGTTAGGTTACAGAGATGATTTGAAGATCACATGCCGGTACGTACAGGACGAACGAATTCATAGCATGCTGCGTTGCGTGTAAGAGCGGCGTATAAGACGTGTAATTAAACAAGTTATATTTTTTTAATGAGGGAAAAGCTACTGTACGTGAGTGACTATTACCAGATTATTTACTGATTCAGGCTTAGCAATTGTGAGAATTTTTATTGAAATCGCAGTTCTTAGGCAGAGAATATTCCCTTGTGAGCAAGCATGTGTATCCAAAACCTAACATCTTGTGAGCTTTATGAGAAGTCAAATGAAGTCAGTGATAACAAACATCCTAATGATGTAACGACTTACAACACTGACAGAAAATTTAATATCGATATATCGGAATATTCGATTAGTAAAATCTATATGCCATTATTGATATTACTGGCATTGTCTAGATTTGTTCCAAGGAAGCTCTTCGGCCTGCAGGTATACCTATGGTATGGATACGTGAAAAGTCAGATATTTAATAAATTAAACTATTCGATCTTCTTATAAACCTCACTTTGAGGGTCTGTTACTCCTTTCGTATGTTCTACTTGGGAGAACAGATCCAAAAGAGTAGATCACTATTCCAAGTCTCAATTACATGATTTTGTTAATGCATTAGTTTAGAAATGTTTATGATATCAAAATGGACGGAGTTACGCAATAAGAGACCAAGCGCCAAAAATCTGTTTGGAGATATTGGTCATTGAAATAAATCTGTTTTTTTTTATAAAACTTTTATGCAAGAAGTATTATAACATTCATATTATTACAAAAAAAACAGCATTAATAATACCAAAAAGGCTAACCGATTTTTGATAAGAGACCAGCAGTTGAATTAATATTTCAAAGCAAAATAAGTAAGTGAATTTTATGCAATAAATGAACTTTTACAGCAGCAAAATTCAGATACCGCATTACTAATTTTTTCCGAGTTAAATTAGCCTGCCATCAACAGATTTGTGCAAATATGTCTTTTTTTTTTCAAATTGTCGGTTGGTCTATTATTGCGTTACTCCGTCCAACGTACATCGTTTTTTTTTCTTAAAAATTAGTGATCGTTAATGAAATGTATATTTTAATCAGTATCACTATTTTAATAGCCTATTAATAGATTAATCGTCACAAATTGTATTTTCAAATAATTTGTGTAACTATTATTCATTTTTGTGCTCCAATTTCCGGTTTCGTATCATACGTATATAAGTATGACTAAGAGATCTACACATATAAACAAAAATAACAAAATAAATGGTGTTAACATGTTAATTGAATGTTAGAGCAAGAATCTCTAGCACAATCTTGAATTACAAACTAACCGAGAGAAAATCACTGCAACGTAGCAAATGAATGTATGGAAAGATTTTTTTAATGGCAGTTCCTTTACGACTATAATGTATAATGGTGATGATGACGATGATGTTCAGTATTTTTGTGTTTTACCACACCAGTTAGGATAATTAATTGCAGCGTAATCCGACTGGCGAGGTGATAGAACGCCGCGCTGAAGCCCGAGTCAAGCACCTTATCCGTGACAAAGCCCCTAAGACTCAGGTCTTTCTTTTCTAAACCTTTGAAGTTACACAGAAGTTTGTGTAACATTCTCCAAGTTGTAGACAATCCCTTCACGCTCTCACCCCGGCGGGAAAGTCAAGCAGGCTGCAAACAATAGATGGTGTAGTAACAATAGAGGGAGCGATCGGAACAATAGCACGTCATTTATACACGTTTCTAATACCAACTAACCGAGATAAAATATAGAAGCGAACTTGTAAATTGAGGAGATATCCTACACGTCTCCAGGGCTCTTGTCCTTCATCGGCCTGTATAGTCACTGATACAGTAGATAAGGAAGCCAGTTAGTCGGCCTGGCTGCGGGTTCGATCCCGGCCCAGGCCAATGTCGTTTAAGAGTATTTAAATACAGGCTTATGTCAGTAGATTTACTGACATGTAAAAGAACTCCCGCGGGACAAAATTTCGGCACGCTTATATTAAACCTCGACAGTTGCGAGCGTCGTTAAATAAAACATAATTTACAATTTTACAGTCCATGCTCTTCGTATCTCCTTCTACTTTCATTTCCATGTTTATGTAATAAGGAAAGAGATTAGATCTTTCTAATAAGATTCTATCTTACCTGTCACGAAACCAGTCCTTACCGATGACTACTTAAGAGAAAATAATTTATGAACAAATCCTCCCCAATACGAAGAAAATGTTTACGATTGGCAATTAGCCACACGTGACTTTTCATTCCGATGAACGATCCTTCATTTGTTACTAAAACCCTAGATAATATAGGTAACAGATTGCTCATGCCTAAGTTAAAAATCGGTAGCACTTTGAAGAGAACAACCGCCAGGATCGCCACCCGTCCGCCGTAAACGAACACGAGATGGCAGTATAATGCAATTCAAATGGAAGTTATGACGTACTCCTTATGTAACAACTAGATGGCAGCATAGTAAACCCGGTAAAAGTTATTACAGTCAAAGCCTATAAGGCCGAGCAATCTGGGTATATATGATCTAGGCTGAAACTGCTTGTGGCTAGGAAAGAAATCAGACTGCACTTTAAGACTACAGATAAGGAACAAACATACCAAGAGCATTAGCGTCGTTCAAGCCGCTTTTCGTTGCTCTACTTTCGTAACGGCTAGCGTTTGGTAATTTTTTAAAATTAACTCACATGGATATCTTTAAACCCTAACTGTTTTGTCTGGAAAAATTTTTAATTTGAAGCATAATTCTGCAGGTATAAATTAGCTTTTCAGAAGAAATTTAAGTATAAATTTTGTTCTGTTTCTGTAACTGACAGAGCTAGTCAATCCTTCAAATCACGTCGGACAGTTATTTTAAGTCCAAATATTTTATTTTTTTTTTCGATATTCATTTTTATAACAACAATTAGAATATTATTACAAATTACAAATTAATTTACAAATAATTTTTCCCCCAACGCCACCAGGTTGTCTTTCGACATGTCTGGGTCTTCTTCTCTCCTGCCAGTGGTTCAGGTGTAACCCACTTCTAGGTTGGATCACTGAAAGGGGAAATTACATTATGCCGATGGTATGATAGAATTATCATGATTATGTGGCGCCAGGAGAGATCTTACGTCTAAACTTAAGCTAAATTCCAGACCATAGAACAACACAGAAATTATTTCCTTTCGAGGAAAAATTCCTGCGCTCTAACCTGGGGCCTAATGAAGTGTACTGTCTGATTAATAGAACCTCAATCAGAGGTAAAACTCATAGCTATTAACTACAATTTAACTCTAACAGTATTTCTACTTATGTAATTTAAGAGAGTTTTATTCATTGGCATGGTCATATTGTGATTTGTGAAAGAAATAAGAAAAGAATAGGAATATCTGAAGAAAACATGCAAATAATTACAAGATTATACTACGTAAACAAAAATGTAACTAAAAACCAATGGGAAGCAGAGAAATAAAACGACCGAGAAGAAAATGGCGAGAAACTACGAAGACGGAAGAGGCTCACGGCTAAACCTGTTAGTAGTGATAATAATAGTACTTATTAGTAGTAGTGTTGAGTGAGGAAAAAAATTACCTTCCCGCATGTGAAAGCCAGAAATGTTTGAACCAATTACCAAATCAGTACAGTCCATGATCCCTAATTTCATAGGTAGAGCGGACGAAAGCATGAATTATACGATAAAATTGTTCTGTTGCAACAGTCACACACATAATCAGCTATCATGTCAAACGTACCGTATTTGATTACTGCAGAAATCCAAATACTGTGTATATGGAAGGCAGAAATGCAAACACGGCGAATTAGTATAAAATGGAGGAGGGGCTATAATTTGAAGTTCAGCAAGAAGAAATAGATCATATGAGGATGATTGCAGTGATATCATAATAAAAAAAGCATTCAAAACAAATAATAGGCCTAAGGATAGCAAGAAACATAATTATCATGGCGTGAAATGCGTAAAACCTGAGCTAAGAACTATACATAGCTGTACAAGCCTTGTGTTCAATTTTCTTTCAAAACTTGTATTACGTACTTATTTTCATGTATGATATTGATGACCTGGTATTCTTTGTCACGGGAACAACAGTACTACTTTCACTTTTAATTTTGTTATGTTATTTTAATATTAAATGAAAGTATGATTTAATTATTGGTTGATTTAATCATGCTATATCTAATCCATTCATTAATTCACTCCTCATAGTTTTCTGCCCAAAGGGAGGTCTTTCACTAAAAACCCAGCATTCTCCAATCTTCCTTATTTTCCGCTTTCCTTTTTAGTTTCCACATACGATCTATGTATCTTAATGTCGTCCTTTTTTTTAAGAGGTTATTTTACAACGATGTATCAACAACCTAGGTTATTTAGCATCCGAATGAGATGAAGGTGATAATGCCGGTGAAATGAGTCCAGAGTCCAGCACCGATAGTTACCCAGCATTTGCTCATATTGGGTTGAGGGAACGGCCCGGAAAAACTTCAACCAAGTAACTTGCCCCAACCGGGATTCGAACCCGGGCCAACTGGTTTTGCGGCCAGACGCGCTAACCGTTACTCCAAAGGTGTGGACTTAATGTCGTCTGTCATCTGAAATCTTCTTGTGTCCCTAAATTTCCTCCCGTTCACCATTCATTTCAGTGCATCCTTCATTAGACAGTGTCTTCTTAGCCAATGACCCAGACAATTCATTTTTCTCTTCCTGATCAGTTTCAGCATCATGCTTCCTTCATTCGCTTTTTCTAACACGGCTTCATTTTTTATTTTGTCTGTCCATTTCTCACATTCCATACTTCTTCATATTCACGTTTAAAATACTTCCAGTAGTATCTTTTCACTTCGTCATAATATCCATGTTTCTGTTCCATAATGCCACACTCCACAAAAAGCACTTCACTAATCTCAACCTTAGTTTTTTGTAAAGTCCCGCAAAAATACTCCATTTCTATTAAAGGCTCTCTTTATCATTGCTATCCTCCTTTTCACTTTCTGGAAGCAGCTCATGTTACTACTCATAGTACATTGCAAATAACTGGAGGTCTCCACTTGTTTTACTATCTCATTTCGAATTCTCGCGCTTAACTCTCTTATTCTTCTTCCGATAATCATGGTCGTCTTTTTTGCATTTATCTTCATCCTATAATTCTCACAGCTATATTTAGCTCCAGTAGCATTTCCTTAGAATCATCTCCTCTTTTGCTAACAAAGACATATCCTCAGAAAAATCTATGCACTTTATTCTTCTTCCATTATCAACCTTCCCCTGATCTGAAAACAGTTTTTCACTAAACCCTACAACTTGAACAGAGTAAATGACCCTCCACTGGTGTGTCGTACCTCTCTCCCTATTCCACTTTTCTCTGACATTTGAGGTGCTCAGAATAATAACGGCAGATCCCAACCGAAGTTCATTTTGAGAAAAATGACATTTTATGTTTGTCTTTAAAGCTCTGCGAATTTTTAATATTAAGACTTCATTATTTCAGGATTTGTTAAATATGATGCTTAGAGTTTACCTGTAAATTCTTGAGTCTTTGTCTTCAGTCCTCGGCATCACCCCCTTTGATTTGATTACCCCTCCTTTGATTTGATTACCTGGTTGAGTTTTTCCGAGATTTTCCCCAACTAAGAGGCAAATGCCGGGTAATATTTTGGCGAATCCTCGGACTTCACCTCATCTCAGTACATCTTGCCAAAATATTGTGAAAAATTGCACAAAATTGTAGAAAATTACTAAATTGTAAAACTGTAAAAATTTGTAAAAATTGTAATTGTAATAGTAATATTGTAAAATGTTGACTTGTTCCACAGCTTAAAGCTTCATTGCTCATGTAAGATCTATGGAATAACATGAATGAATGAATGAATAGTAGTTCGTCTGTTTTTCTGCTGTTTAGTTAAAAAGAGTATGTGGAAAATAAAAAAAATGGGATAATGATTAGTTTTCTTTATTTACATGCCCTGGTACGAACAGTCTACATGTGTTTGAATAGGAAACTTTCATTTTTACTAAGTAAATCCAAAGAGGAACAACATAAATGTTCAGTAAAAGTGTTAGTGGACACCACCATTTTGACTACAACGCCATGTACAGCTGTCAAAAAAAAAAAGTGGCCGCACTCGTGAACAGCGAATATCTTCAAAGTCCACTTCGGGTCGCGGCGATGTTACACGATACATGTGCTTGTACAAGCAGTTCCGGAACTATGAAAGTGTTCCATATCTGCGGCTCGTAGACCAGCGGTAGAGTGCTTGTTTAATGATTCAAAGGTCGTGGGTTCGGGCCTTCTTCAAGTTTTCATTTTATTTTTTAATCCTTCTTTAGCGATGTAAATGATATTCAAATTATCATTTATATCCAGTTATCGTTCTTTATGGATATCACGTTATTTATATTTTGTTATCGTTCTTTAGGGATATGAATAAAATTCAGGTCATCATTTGTATTCTGTTATCGTATTATAACGACATGAATAACAATTATTATTGTATCTCCAATGGGGGTTAGCCCTATTTTACATATGTATGTTAGGGCTATAGTTTTATACACAAAAAAAGATAAGCATAAACAGAAATGGAAAAGAAAATTAAATTAGCTTACGCTATGTAAACAAAACATAAACAATCCGTAAATTAGGTATTGCGATTGCAAAACAAATATCAGTTATCAATTTGAAACATACAAAAACATTAATAACACACATACGTAACACTTCTATAACACAAATATGCAGCTTTCCGTACCATACATCATAAATTAATACACAATAGTCACACAGACACAATCAAACTATAATTACGACATTGCGACGACATCAAGCATCCCATAACTGACTCACATACATAACAAATCAAGCATCCGTTGCAACACATACACTTCAACATAGTAACCACACTTTTAAAAGTTACAAATTTGGCTCCAAGAAGAATAAATAGGACACTGTTACTAATTACTATTCTTCTACAATTTCTTAAATACATCTGTAATAAATCTGTGAAATTCCGATATGAATAATATTCACGTTTTTTATATTGTTATCGTTCTTTAGCGATATAAATAATATTCAAGTTATCATTTATATTGTTTTCCTTCATTAGCATTATAAAATAATATTCAAGTTATTTATATTGTTATTGTTCTTTCGCAATAGGCTATAACTAATCTGTATTTTATGTAAGTAATTATTATAACACAAATAAACATCTTTCTTTGTAAAATAGGTTATTTTATTTAGATAAATACGTATTATATAATATCTTATATTAATTAAACAAACCGATATTTATCATTTATATTGTGTTATCGTTCTTTAGTGATACTGTATAAATAATATTCAAGTTATTTATATTGTAATCGTTCTTTAGCGATATAAATAACATAAATTTAATATTAGGTTTGGAAAAATCCAGTTGCATAATACTGCTATTAGTTTTTCTTTTTGTATTATTACATTATACTATCTTGAACCACAATAAAATGAAAAGGAGTAACGAGGAATTGAACCTGAGACGTTGACATCTAAATTCCGACGTTCGTCCGCTGAGCTACGAGGGCAAAAGTGTGGAAACATTTTCGGAAAAATTGGCCCAATCACACTCTAAGATTTTCTGATGATTTAGTCCAGGATGCGGGGGGCAAAGGCTAATTGAGATTTCCCGATCTCTGATAGGGTCAAACATCCTGATAGAATTAATATTTAACCCTTGCCGTGACTTTCGGTGAAGTCCGGAGGGCCCAATTAGTCAAATCCACTCTCCTCATCTCCACGCTTGGGCCCTCTGGAATTTAGTAAGATGCGAAAGAGATAGTGGTGTGCGGAAAGCAACGGGATGTTACCGCATTTAGGCCTATCCTTCCCAAGAAAAACTGCAAACATGAACAAAGGAAGCTTTTAATAGAAGAAGAAGGATCTTCTGCGGACCTCTGGAAAAAGAACTAAGGAAGAGACTAGTGAAGTGCTTTGTTTGGAAAGTGGCATTGTATGGGGAAGGAACATGGACATTACGACGAAATGAAGAGAAACGAATTGAAGCATTTGAAATGTGGATGTGGAGAAGAACAGTGCGTGTGAAGTGGACAGACAGAATAAGAAATAAAATTGTGTTTGAAAAAGTGAGTGAAGAAAGAATGATGCTGAAACTGATTAGAAAGATAAAAAGTAATTGGTTGGGTCTCTGTTTGAAAAGAATAATAGACGACATTAGGATATGTGGATCATATGCGGAGAGTAAGAGGAAGGCAGAAAATAGGAAAGATTGGAGATTGCTGGGTTTGCAATGAAAGACCTGCCCATGGACAGAACATTTATGTGTGTATGTTCAGAATGCCTGGAATATCGTGTCTAAGAACAGTCGCTATTTGCAAAGACTAGTCAATTCCATGCCCACTCGACTGCAAGATGATCGAGATAAGAGGAAGATAGACTAAATATTGAATTGTGGCTTTTTGTTCTGTTTTTTGAACGCTTAATTGTTTGAATGTTTTAAGGCCGACGCCAGTAAATTTGTTTTGTTTATGCCACGAAAGTTATTTTTATTGAGAATAAAATCTTATTTCTTTCCATTTGCAGCCACAATATCATAATTATAAAGTCATGGCATAATATATTAATGAACCTGATGTTAATTACTAAAATAATCGTAAAAGAGAAAGGAGCCATTATGTATAGTTTGTCTCTCTCAAAAACAGAACAAAAAAGAACATAAAAAGCACGTGGTTGTAGTCGAACGCAGGACCTCATGAATAAGAGGCCTGAACCCTACCATTATGCTGTCGATAACACACAGAATACTTCAATTATAACTGTAGATATCAGGCAACGTGGTCCAACAACATGTAACATCGCCTGTCTCCGAATTGTAGCGAAGATACCCGAAGGGAAGTTTGTTTCAGGAGAGCGGCCACTTTTTCTTTTGACAGCTGTACTTAAAGTGGACGCAAACAAAAGCCCATACAGTTAGGGTATACCATTTATTCACTGAGAAAGCTTTCTTTCCCACCAAGTACTAATTTTAAATGTGGAATATGAGAGCTTTGACATATTACAAATTAATATGATACTTCACTGTATAAAAGGTAAATGTCAGGCGTAAACAGTCGTATATCTGAAAATTCGAGGTTGGTTGGAATCTGTCATTATTCTGACGGCCTCATTTCTTCTCCTATCCCGACTTCGACTCTTGTTAGTAAATTTAAAGTCATTACCTATGTACGGAATTAAGGAATATAGTATAAAACCTATAATATAATCAAAGAAATTCTTACACTATAGAAATATCGATATATATTTCACAACAAACTGGTACATGGAATTGAGTACCTTTGTAGTTGAATTATGATGGAAAATTCTTCTATACGTAAGTTGTTTCTGAAATGAATGCTCAACAAAAAATATCCCTCTTAATAATGGCGGCATTACTGAACCAACAACGATGAATAATGTTATGCGAAATAATAGAATACGAATTATATGAGAAAGCACATCAATCATTAGACCCCAAGCATTATCCATATATATATATATATATATATATATATATACACACATATACATATACATATATATATATATATATCTTAGTTTTATCGACATTTTCAAGCAATTTCAGAGCATAAGGCAAAGAAAATCGGATGTCTTGCAAGTGTTTATACTGATAATGGCTGTATGGTCTGAATTATTCCGAAGGGTTTATTCAAGAAGTCGATACGGTGAAACGATATGCCTTAAGAATTACTTTCTCGCATGCGTAAGCACTAATGGAACATATTCCGACTTGGTGCAAGCGTCGTACCAGTTTGAACGAGTGTTCCGCGTGTCTATGTGCCGTAATTATAAAGGTCGTAGGTAGACCTAATAATGAACCCAACCCACTGGCCCAACTGAGCACGACACTTTGTCGAAGAGAGAAAAATTTTCAGAATTGAAATGTAGGGAATATTAACGAATACATACGTGTGGATTTAATATCAAAAGTGGTTTTGTTACCTAACATAACATACACGATGTAACCAAAGATACGTCAATATTTTGGGAAAACATCCCTCAAATAAAGGCTGGTCCAAAATGTTAAAAATGCCATAAGCATGCATTAAATGGAAGACTTGAAGAACATGTTGTGTGCATCACGATTATTAATTACAATCATTATTGAATCAATATTTTTGCACGCTTTTAAGTGTTTATTAGTTCAATATTTTCGTACTGTCATTTTATGTAATACGTTTTAACCCATCATCTTTATATTTACAATTCAAGTACGGTGAGTGTACGCGAGTCAATTGTAAACGTATCAAACTCAGCGAAAATTTCCGGAAAGCAGGGAGTGACGCCAACTGAGGAAGTAACAGGAGTGACGCGAACTGAAGTTCAGCAAGCTCAGCAGAACAAGACCTCAATGAAAGGGAATGGAAATAGTGGAGCAATTCCGAAGCGGGTGAAGGAACTAAGATCTAAATCGAGACTGACTAGAAGTAGAGTAACGCAAATAGGAGATAGTTTAACGTGCAGTGATGAAGGAAGAGGGGAAAACAAGGTGAAAAAACAGTATGACTTAAGGAAATGGTGTGGAGGGGAAATATCGGGAGAGAAGAAAACTAAGACCTAAAAAGTAGCAATGTGGAAAAGGGAGTAGTGAAAAGTGCAAATAATTAGAGATGTAGAGTGAGGGGGGTTACAATTTTTTGGTATAATGATGGGTTAAGAGTAAAGTAGAGGAAGAATTGATGAAAGACAAGAAAAGACTAGTGGAAGAATTGTAATAATAAATTAAAAATAAGTAATATTGCAATAATAAATTTAAAATAAGTAATGTCCCAATTGACTTGTACGAGAAGCGTGTAAAACGGTGAGACGACACTGTATACTAATAATGTGAAGTGCCGCTTCACCGAAAGGTATAGTGCTTAAAGACAAATATATATACATTCATATATTTACAATTACTATGCTTTTTATCAAATCTTATTGTTTTGCAATATTATTCTTGTTTTTATGCTCTCAGTATCACTATCATATCATATCATATCATATCATGTAACCAAAGATACGTCAATATTTTGGGAAAACATCCCTCAAATAAAGGCTCCGGAATGACCCTGAGGGAAGATCTGACCAAGGTAAGGCATGGCCTGTTACGGGAAGCGATAGGCAAATTTGGTGTGTCTAGTGTCTGGACTATAGACGGTGTAATATGGCGGATAGTCAGTAACAGCATACAAACCGCTCCTAGTTTAGACGTTGTTAAGAAGGTGAATATCTAGTGTTAAGTGTTAGAATAGTGCTCATCCAGTTTATAAAGTGTTACAGAATTATTTGTGCTTATATACTTTGCAATCATGCCTCCGAAAATGTTAAAGTCTGAAGAAATCGAGGCTACAGTGCAGCGAGTGGTTAAAGAAACGTTTCTAGCCATGATGCAGGAGTCTGGCGCGCTGCAAACGTTAGCCAACCTTATAAAAGATGCGGTAGTGTCGGAGCTGCAGCGTAGCATAGACTTCAACTCCGAAGTTATCCAGGACCTGAAGCAGACTATTGAGCAACGGGACCGTAAAATTGGTGAACTGGAAAGAAAAGTGGACGATCTCGAACAATATCAGAGAAGACAATGTGTCAGGATCTTCGGGATCGAGGAGGAGGTTGGAGAGAATACCGACAAGCTCGTGGTGGAACTGGCAACGAACATAGGAGTGGAACTGAAGGTAGAAGATATCGACAGAAGCCACCGGATAGGCCGCACGACTAGCGACGGTAGACCGAGAACTATTATTGTCAAATTCTGTAGTTACAGGAAGAGAAGTGAAGTTTTCTTTAACAAAAAGAGGCTGAAGGGCTCCGGAATGACCCTGAGGGAAGATCTGACCAAGGTAAGGCATGGCCTGTTACGGGAAGCGATAGGCAAATCTGGTGTGTCTAGTGTCTGGACTATAGACAGTGTATTATTCGTTAAAGTAGGTAATGTAAAGCACCGGATAACTTGTGCTGCAGATTTGAACTTCTGAACTGTGAGCTGTTGCGCAATGTTACTTCTATTCTTCCTACTTTTAAATTTTATTTAGTGTTAGTTTCCCAAGACTATATTATTATTATTATTATTATTATTATTATTATTATTATTATTATCATTATTGTTTAATTATACTTTTTAATTCTTAGTCTAGGTTAGATCTACTAGCTTTTCAACTGGGTTTATATTTAGCTAAGTTAGCTAAGTTATTAATTAATAGGAAATCTTTACTTGCAGCAACTTCATATTTTTATGTAACATTTTTTTTTTCTTTTAAGTTGGATACCCTGATTTATGACAGCAATAATCCGGTTGTCTCTGACAGAACATTGTACAATGACCTTCACTCACACCATTCCCCTATACTTGCTGACCAGAACCCTCTCTCTCACCCTGAAGCATTCAACATTTTAACAACAGCATTTTCCAAGAACTCTTCATCCCTTCACGTAGCCCATATTAATGCTCAGAGTTTGGTTGCACACTTTGACGAAATTCAATCCATATTCTCGAATCAGAATTTGCATGCTCTTCTCATCTCTGAATCTTGGCTCAAACCTACATTATCCTCAGCGACATTACACATAGATGGTTATACGCTATTAAGAAATGATCGTTTAAATAAATAAGGAGGCGGCGTTGCTGCATATGTCAGATCAGATCTCAATCCCAGAATAATACACGCATCTCCTGGCGAGTATGCCGGAAAACCTGAAATGCTATTTGTAGAAGTCTTGACAAGCTTTCAGAAATGCCTTATTTGTGTAATTTACCAACCCCCGAAGATTAACGATATTGCAGAGATCGAGAGATCGTTGTTGGAATTCATCACAGATTATGAACACGTCTTAATAATGGGTGATCTTAACACGAATTTGTTAGCCTCTGATTCGAACTACACTAGACGTCTATTGACCATGTTCCAGCCTCTTGATCTAGCAGTCCTTCCCCTTGAACCAACCCACCACACCCAATCTTCCGAATCCCTATTAGACTTAATTATTACGAAGAATGCAGACAAAGTATAAAAACATGGACAATGTGCGGCTTCGGGAATTTCGTACCACGATATTATTTATCTAGTATATTCTTTGAAGTGTCCCAAGCCCACGCCTAAACTCATAAAGTATCGTGACTTGAAACGTATTGATGAAACCCAACTACTTGAAGACGCAATAAAGATTCCCTGGGACTCAATATGGACCTTACATACTGTTGACGAGAAACTTGTTAAACTAAATGAGTATATTATAAATTTATATGACAAGCATGCTCCTATCAAATCTAAACGCGTAAAAAGGACACCAGCACCATGGATGACTGCTGACATACGTAGTATGATTGCGGACAGAAACGCTGCATACAAAACGTTTAAACATGACAAGACAGAAATCTCTTATAATTATTATAAACTCTTACGGAACAGAACTACTCAAGCCATTAGAAACGCAAAACTGAGACATTTTCATAACATCTTGAAGGGGGGAGCTGATCCTTCCAAACTGTGGAGAAACTTACGGACAATTGGCTTAGGAAATCCCAGGACTCAGGTAGACAGTGTGCCAGTTTCTCTTGACGAACTAAATGACCATTTTGCAACTGTACAGTCAATAACCTTGGATACGGTCGACAAACAGCAGACAGTTAACGAATTACAAATGACTCCATTTCCGGATAGAGAAATATTTTTCTTCACTTATGTCACAGAAACTGAAGTGAGAGCGGCAATAAAACGTATTACTTCTAAAGCTGAAGGTGTGGATAATATTAGTATAACATTATTGAATAAAATATTGGACATAATACTGCCGACATTAACACATATATTCAACGCCTCACTCATAACTTCTACCTACCCGAACCTCTGGAAGAAAGCCTTTATCCGTCCGATCCCTAAAATTAAAACCCCATTATGTGCAAATGATTTCCGTCCAATTAGTATCCTACCTGCCCTATCAAAAGCTCTGGAACGTATTGTTCACAAACAACTAATGAGCTATCTAACCGAACATGCCTTACTGGACGAATACCAATCCGGGTTCAGAAACGTACGACTACAGCACTACTAAAAGTGAATGAGGATATACGTGAAGCCACAGATGAACGTAAATTAACATTACTGACATTACTTGACTTCAGTAAGGCATTTGATACAGTTGACACGGACCTTCTATTATGTAAATTAAGACTTCTGAATCTTTCTGAAAGTTCTGTTACTTGGTTTGAATCCTACCTTCGCGAACGTCAACAATGTGTCATTGCATGCGATTATTCTTCAAGATGGTGTGTCGTGAAATCTGGAATTCAACAAGGATCAGTTCTCGGACCTTTACTCTTCATGATTTATATTAATGACGTGACTAAAATGATAAAACACTGCAAATACCATATTTATGCTGGCGACTTGCAAATTTATTTGCATTTCCACCCTGATGAGACTAGTGACGCAGTAAATAAAATAAACGAAGACTTAAATTCGATTTCACTGTGGTCACACAAATTTGGATTAAGGTTAAATCCAGAGAAATCGCAAGCAATCGTAATGGGACATAATCGTCTACGAAGTACTCTTGATAGTGGTACTATACCACATATAACATTGAATGGGATTATTGTTAAATAGAGTGAACGAGTTAAAAATCTTGGCATTTTTATGGATAGCGATCTAAATTGGAACACCCAAGTAACACACACTTGCAAAAAAATATTTTCTCAACTTCACTCTTTGTTTCATATGAAAGAATTTCTACCACTTAGTCTAAAAAAGAATCTTATTCAGACGCTCGTAATGCCCCATTTTGATTATTGCGATTCCTTACTAACTAATGTAAGTTCACTCTTAGCTGAGAGACTACAACGTGTTCATAATGTGTGCATACGATTCATCTGCAATACTCGTAAATTTGACCATATAACACCTTCCCTCCAGTTACTTTCATGGGTGCGTCTGAAGGAACGAAGAACAATACATTCACTGTCTCTTCTATTTAGAATCATGCATACTTCTACTCCGAATTATCTCTTATCGCGCTTTCAATTTCTTACAACTCTTCGAAACCGACATCAAGCACTTCTTTCTATCCCTCATCATAGAACGTCTCTTACTCATCCTCCTACACTGTAGAAATACCTCGTCTCTGGAATTCGCTACCTAATGATGTCAGGGACTGCTGGACTTTATCACAATTCAAAATTAAATTGGAAAATTTTGTCTTGTTTAATGCTTTTTAGATATTGCTAGAAGTGTTGATTTGTGTTTTTTTTACTCCAGATTAAAATCGCAAGTTTCTTATTTATGTTAGTTAATTAGGATACAATTAATTATACTTAATCACTCATTTAAAGTTTGTGTGACTGCAACCTGTGTATATTTTTGTGTGACTTTACTTCGTTTATAGTGTTTTTTTTTTCCTTTTTATTTCTGTTTTTGTATTTTTTTTTATTTCTGTTATTGTATTTGTGTTCCCCCACCTAGGGAGTGCAGGACCTTATAGTTGGTGGTGGGGTTTGAGTACCTCGATGACCCTGAGAGCTATGCCGGCGGTAGCGTAGCTGCTGGTAGGGCCTCCCATGCCGGACAGGTCAAAGGAGAGAGGTCAGACGAAGAAGCACTCCAGAAGAGGATATCCAATGGCTTCTTAGGCGGATGAAGAGTTTAGCTCTCAACGGTGAAGAAGGCAGAAGAGATTACCTCAGGATAGGGAGCTGCTGCCTTGCAGGATGGGAGTTGGTTCTCCAAAGGCTAGGGGAAGACATCCTCGATTACAAATTACCTGGTCCTCCAGGTGGGGGGTTAGGCAGAGGGCTAGCAACCCACTACTGGAAAACAACTTACGCTACGTTTCCCATGAAATATGATACAGCCGGACGGATTTAACGGAATAGACTCTGGCTACGTAAACGGACACTGAATTTCGGTACATGGAATGTTCAGGGTATTAATGGAAAGATCAACGAAATAGTAAGGGAAATAAAACCTCTGGAAATTGATATTATGATACTTACTGAAACAAAGAAAAAAGAAACTGGGCAAGAACTAATTGATGATTATATCTTTTTCTGGAGTGGGGTAGCGAAAACATCAAGAGCAAAATCAGGGGTTGCAGTCCTCTTGAAAAAGAAATGGAAGAAGAATATAATAAACTGGAGAGAAATTAATGATAGGATAATACAAATAACCATGGACATACATGGCATAAAATTAGATATTATAGGAACATATGCCCCAAATAATGATGCTCCAGTAATTGATAAAATAAATTTCTATGATGATTTAAGAGAAACTGTAGATAAATGTCCTGATGGGCATGAATTGTTAATTATGGGGAATTTTAATGGACATGTTGGAAGAAGAATCAGTGATGAGACTGTGGGACCTTGGGGAGAGGATAAAGAAAATGATAATGAACAGAGATTGGTTGACTTCTGTAAAGAACAGGAATGCGTTATAATGAATGGAAAATTTAAACATAAAGACATTCATAAGTTTACTTGGTTAAATCCATCAAAAAACCAGAAGTCAATAATAGACTATATTATTACAAAAAAACGCGAACAATTAAAATACAGGATGTGAAAGTGAAGAGAGGTTTAGAATGTGGATCAGACCATCATGCGGTTATTGCAAAAGTTGCATTCCCATTAAAGGCGAAATTTAAACAAGTAAAAAGGAAAATGGTAATGGAAGGAATGTAATAGAAGAACCGACATATATGGTTAATCTATTGCAGGACGAAAGTATAAGGTTTTTATATCAGAGTAGATTATCCTTGAAATTGAAGGTAATAAATGAAGATTGGGAAGCTAAGGAACTGTATGAATTTCTTAAAAAGTCTATAATGGAGGTGGCAGAGGAATCTTTAGGAAGGGAGAGATAAAGTGGAGGGAGAACAGAATGGATAACCAAGGAAATACTGGAAACAATAGACCATAAGAAAACTCTGTATAATAAATGGCTTAGCACAAAATCTAATGAGGATTTGGAGCAATATAGGGAATGCAAAAGAAATGTTAAGAGACTGGTTAAGTCAAGTAAGAATGAATCCTGGGAAAGAATATGTGGTGAAATAGATCATGAATTGGGATATAATAGATCGGCACAAGCTTGGAGACTGCTACGTAAAATGAGAAAGTCCAACAACCCTTCACCAGTACTACAGCTCATAACTATGAATCAGTGGGAAAACTATTTTCAAGATCTGCTAGTTGAGAGAAGGAATGAAAAGGAAAGTGATCAAGATATAACTATCAGGAATGGAGTGGAGCCGATCTCAGAGGAAGAAGTTAGAGAGGCATTGAAGAAAAGCAAGAGTGGTAAGGATAGTGGACCTGGTGGTGTTACAGCAGAGTTATGGAAATATGGACCTCCTCTGTTAGTAAGGCTTATTACTAAGATGTTCAACCAAATTATTGAAGGAGATGAAATTCCAGAAGACTGGAAAATATCATATATTTCCGCTATCCATAAAAAAGGGGATAAGAAGGACCCCAACAACTACAGGGGAATAAGTGTCATGCCTTCCATTAGCAGGATTTTTAATAGTATCATCAAGAATAGATTAGAGGAAGAAATAGAAGGAAATATATCGGAAGATCAGGCAGGCTTTACTACAGGAAGGAGTTGTATGGATAATATATTTAATTTGAGACAGATAAGTGAAAAAATGTATGCTAAAGGAAAGGAAATACATTTAGTATTCATTGACTTAGAGAAAGCATAAGACTCGGTTCCTATAAAGCAGTTGTGGGAAGAAATAAAAGGTATTGGTGTTGGTTTACCCCTAATAGCGTTAATTCAGAGGCTATATAAAGACTGTCAAGCTGCTGTTAAGATAGGAAAAAGGTTATCAGCTGCCTTCTATACAAGCAAAGGTTTGAGACAAGGCTGTAGCATATCCCCTACCTTGTTTAAAATATATATCCAGCAGATACTGAAGCAGTGGAATAATTCATGTCGAGGAATGGGAATTCCAGTTGGAAATGAGACAGTGCACTCGTTGCTATTTGCAGACGATCAGGTGATAATTGCGCAATGTCGAGAAGATGCAAAATTTATGGTAAGGAAACTCCTTGAAGCATTTGAAGCAGGGGGACTGAAAGTTAATATGAGTAAAACCGAATACCTGGTGATAGGTGGAGATGGACGAAATATAAAGTTGCCCCAAGGAATAATTAAAATAGTGAAGGAGTTTAAATATTTGGGGTCGGTTTTGCATGAGTAAATATTTGGGGTCGGTTTTGCATGAGACTGGAAACTGTAAAGCGGATATAGATTATAGGATAATGCAGGGTAGAGGAGCAATAAAGATGTTGAATGGAGTGCTATGGAGCAGGACAATAACAATGCAAACAAAAAAGAGAATTCTTGAGACTATAGTGGAAAGTATATTGACATGTGGGGCTGAAGGTTGGAGTCTATCGGGAGGCCAAAACAGTAAGATACAGGCAGTTGAAATGGACGGCATAAGGAGAGGTGCTAGAATATCCAGGCTGGAAAAGAGAAGAAACGAGAATGTTAGAAGGATAATGAACATGGAAGAATCGGTGATTGCAAGAATAGAGAGTAGACAACTTCAGTGGTATGGTCATGTAAGGAGGATGGATGAGGGGAGGTGGCCAAACGTGCTACTTCAGTGGTCTCCAGCTGGTAGAAAGAAACGAGGAAGGCCTAGAAATTCATGGAGGGCTGGAATATTGAGGATGATGAATGATAAGGGACTAAATGAGCAGGATTGGAATGACAGACGCAGATGGAAAATGGGAATAAAGGGTAACCACTGAAAAGTGGAGAGGCCCTCAAAAGTAAGTATTTGTATTCCTGGTGTTGTGGAAGAGAAGGCCTGATGGCCTTAACTACACCAGAATAAATAAATAAATAAATAAATAAATAAATAAATAAATAAATAAATCATATTGTCTTTTGACCTGATGATGCCATTAATTTGGCAAAAGCACTTGTCATGTTTTTCAATTGTATAAATGACTAATGTAATTTATTTGTATTATTCTTTAGATTAAATAAGACAGTTATTTGAAGGATCTCTATACTCATTTTCTTTGCTCTTGTTTTTGTTCAGTAGCAAAATCACAACAAAATAAATAAACTGGATCTAAATGTATTAAAAATGTAAAAATTAAAATTATTATTTTAAAATTGTGACGTGATAGAAAACATGGACTTCAGATCTGTAATCCGCACACTGAAATTAGGATTTGTACACTTATTTTTGTTCAATAGCAAAATCACTGTAGACCAGTGTAATCAACATCTATCATTATGCAATATAATTCTAACCTTTCGCAACAGCAGAATAAAAGCCAGAGTAAATTATTATAAATGGGCGGAAGAGATCAATAATAAATCACTGGATCAGTCAAGACTGTCCCTTATTACAAACAATATGTAACGTATACCTAAACCGAATAATTTGAAAATGGAACAAAATTCGTAGAAAAGGCACGGCGTTAACATAACGAAGCTTCTCTTTTTGTAGCTAATGAAGTTGTAATCGTCAATTTATAGGTCATCTACAATAGGAAACATATAGGCTACTAGCAAAATTCAGCAAATGATTTGGAATGAGACAACATCAGGTAATATCCAATGTAATGGTATTTTGAAACAAGGCCCAACACAAAGCAAAATTATAGTAAACACGATATGTTCGGAAATCCACTAGCGTTTCCCATTGTGCTATATTGTAAAAAAAAATTCAACGGCATTCGCGCACGGATTGGATAACAGTAATAGTTAGAAACTGATAATTACCCCAGTAATTACGGCGTGTACAATAACATCTGCTTTCCATAGGTAACTGGCCATTATGTGATAGGCTAAGGAATCTGGTAACATAAATGATTCCGTGCTTATTACCTGTATTCCATCACCTAGAAGCTACTTACAGCAGCGCTCAAAAATATTTTGTAGTTAACGTTTTATGTTGTCAGTACTGTTTGCATGCAGTTACAACAATGCAAAGCATACAGCTGTGTCCAACGAGCACAGAATACATAGAGTAGACACTAGCATCTTAATACCATTGTACGGAGTGAAGCTGCTTTGATGGACCTGACGCCATTTTGTTGCTACCAAAACATTGCAAAATAGCTATTACGTTATAGAAGATCTTATGATAATAGGAATTCCATATGTCCCTAATTTCCTGGAGGAGTCACACTTTCTTGTTTGTTTCGTAATACAGAATCGCTAGGCACGTATTTTTTTTTAGCAAAAATTGGAAAACTGTCATCGATAAATCACATACAGGTCATTTAAATTGACAACTCTTTGAATTGCAATATGGTATTATACTCTGGAAGGTTAAAAAATAATAACGATAAAAAGGAAGATAATAGTTTGGCCTTATTTTGGTACTAGTACAATAAAAATACTAATCTATAATAATTATTTTTATAGGTTGATCCATTTGCTTCGATTTAATAATGCAACTTGCTTCTTAACGCATATTATAATTCTCTTCCTTTTGCCAGTATTTCGTATAGATGTCCCGGTTTTGTGTAGAGAAAAATGGAATATCCTTAACCATATAAAATTTGATAGGCTCTTTGTTTATAGTATATAATTAGAATAGGTATAACGGCGAACAAAAGTGAAGCTATATTACCAAGTGGGTCAAGTTAGATCACGATTGGAGAGAGTGATCTAAGACCCACGAGTTAACGAAACTACTTTTGTACGAGTTGTATACAATACATTGTTCATCATTTGCCGAAAATTAGAAAATAAATCCATAAATTAAATTAACCGTATTAAGGAGGTCCGGATAGGTCCTAGCTTACCAATGTTATAAGTGCATAGATATAATTTTCTTTTTCTGAGACCGTTAGGATTACAATCTTGAAAAAAATATGAGTTGTATGATGTACCTTTCTGATTGCTTTAACAGAGGGATTTTTTTTTTAAATTTGATGCATTTCCAAAATTGAAAATAACACACGATACAAACTTCCAACTTGGGTTGTTAGGTTAGTTTCGCTCGTAAATGCTAAGTCTTCAAAGCGTAAGTCTGAGTTAGTGATTAAAAAATTAATTACAATAATGTCAATACACTAATCCTTTCTCTTAATCAAACTAATACGTGAACATTAGGAATCTAACCGACTAACCTAGGCTAAATCATTCATTACTATACCTGTAATAAGTACATTCCACACATACATATTTACCTGTGAAAAGTTATTTCAGAAATTTTCTTCGAAAACCTGTTTGTGCAGCCATATGCAGCACATGTGGCATCTTGAAATTAGTTCATTTATGAATTAAAACAACGATGCAACTCCACAATCAACTGTCCATGTGCTAAGCGGGAACCAATGTTTTGGTAGCATCATGATGGCGACTGTCCACAAGAGCGGCTTCATCTCCAAGCTGTTCTTGTCTACTCTATGTATTCTGTGCTCGTTGGCTGTGTCATTCTATGAGTAGCGTCACGTTGCTCGTTGCTATGGTTACGTACCTAGGAAACAGACAAGTTCATAGAATAACAATATAAAATATGTATATTCCATTCGCTCATAAGTATTTTGTGGTTTGAATTGGTGGCATGCTATACATTACATATTGGTGTTTAGGTATTTAGACCGTACTTGTTTATTTGTACAGACTATTACAAGAATGCCAAAACAAAAGGAATACTCTGTGTATGTGAGACAAGCTGTTTTAAACGCTTTGAAGAGGGTAAAATAGCAGTCTAGCGTTGCTAAAGATTTTGGTATAACATAAGTGTGTAGAGTCGACGGCAAAAACAAGAAGGGTTCTAGACAATAAGGCAAGGACTGATCGTCCTCGAAAAACAACAGTGAGGGAGGACAGAATGATTTATAAGCAGTCGGTTTTCTCGACAAATTAGGGATGATCTAGAGCAGCACCATGGACTGAACTACATGTCTCTGCTGTGAAACGTCACCTAGTAGGTGGTGATTTAAATGCTAGACGATCATCACGAAAATCACTCATAAATCCAAAAACTAGGAAGGCCAGGTTGGAGTTTGCAAAAATGTATCAAACATGGAACACTATAGACTGCTATAAAGTGTTATGGAGTGATGAGAGTATATTTAATTTATTTTCTTCCGATGGTATGCAGTATGTACATCGACCAAAAAACCAAAGAGACAACAAAAAATACCAGGTACAGACCATTAAGCACAGCGGTGGTAGTAGCATGGTGTGGGGATGTTTTTCTAGAAGTGGAGTTGGTCCTCTAGTCCAAATAGAAGGGACTATGGATCGTTTCATGTATTGTGACATTTTAGAAAAGAATATCGTTCCACACGGGAGGAAGAATATGCCACATAATTGGATTTTTCAGCACTTCCGCCATTTAAAAAAATTCTCTGCATATAAAAAATCAAACTTTTGGATTGAGCATGCCAAAGTCCGGATCTTAATCCTATTGAACATCTCTGGGAAGAATTGAATCGATGTGTTCGTCGTAGAAGTTACTCAAATAACGATCAGTTCTTTGCTGCTTTATTGGAAGAATGGTCACAACTTCCACACGAGCGATTGCAAAATATTGTGGATTCAATGCCCAACAGATGTGCTGCTATGATCAAAGCTCAGGGGTCTGCAACTAAATACTGATTTCTTTCTCAGAGTCCAGATTATTTTTGTTTTATTATTAGATACTTAAACTTACAAATTATTTTTGATTCAGAAGAATTTTCAATTACTTTTTACGCAAGATAACTCTCTTTAAACTAAATGTATTTTTGTTCTAAATGGATTAGAAATAAATACTTTTCAATTATCTACTGGCATTTATTTCTATTCAATATTTATCTTTATGTAATTGTGATATATGACTTCTACAAAATATTTTTGAGCGCTACTGTTTATACTGTATATTGATCAATAGCAAAAATGTTAAAATATGACTATGCTTAGCAACTATCCAGTGTGCAAACATTTGGGTCATAACCACGTTTTTTCGTCAATTCCTTTCCAGATGCTCGCCGTTTCCATCGCTATCAAATAAATGTTTATCAGGAAATCTCACCAAAACTCTAAAAGATCACTTACGGTTCGACTGTCCTATATTCCAGTTCCAGAACTTCAACTTCTACACTAAACACAATATTACTGGAAAAGAGACAAACATGAACACATTTTCCGGGTAGAATTTATGCTAGGCTATTCTTCATTATTATATAATATATATTAAAGCAATCGTAATAATAATTTACTGTGAGTTCTTTACATGATTTTAGTTGATCATAGTAGATTTTAAAGTGCTTTAAGGCTACTGGGTAGTGCTGTTAACAGTATAGTCACGTATAAATATGTATAAAATATTGTTTTCCTCTGTTTCTATCAAAGACACAGTAATGTCCTTTGTGATAAACGTTGGTGAGTTGTGAGCTGACCACAGAAACAAATTATCTTTCTTTGTTTTAATACAGAATGGCAAAAAAATAGTAAAAGTGATAATTTTTATTGTTCAACATTCAGGAACTATTTACTCAGAAACTACATAAAATAAAGGGCTGACATTTTGTATGCTAATGTAAACTATATATTGTAGTTCTTCAAAATGAATGGACTACTATTTTAAAATATTTAATTCAAGTAGTGAAAATGTGAAGAGACTTGTCATATATTTTTATAAGACAAAATAAACACTTGGGGATTTGTTACATTGTGCTTGTGTAATTGGAAAAGTACTATTTTATTCCACTTATTTTCTCAAATAGTATCTTCTTGACATGGGGAGAAAGTTAAAAAAATTTGCGATTAAAACTTTTTGTAATAGGTGTTCCTAAATATTGATAATCGCATTTTTTTTCTTTTCAATATACTTATTTTTGCCATGCTTATATCAAAACAATGTATACTTCGCACGAAAACATGACGACCTTCCCTCATCCCCTTCACCAGTTAACTGCTGGCACGCGCAAGGGATAAACCCTTAGCCGAGTTGCCAATTCTTGAAGTCATTGCGATTTGCGAATGTTTTTCAAACTGTGTTCCGTGAAACCGCGATTTTCAGCGAGACTGTATTATCTTTGTAAATATACCTTAATTTATAATTACTGAAACAAAATTGGTATAAAAATGAACAAACATATTTTAAAAACACTTTATATTTATATTTTCACTAACATGTTTTGCCTAAATAAACAAAGAACTGCAGAATTATATAATAAGTGTTAAATTCTCATGTTATTGAAGTTCCAGAATTTTATACTTAATTAAGGATGTTGCGCTTGTAAAATTTTCGGAAACTGTGATCATTGAATAGCAATTTATAGTACAAGAGAGTAAAATTAGATGTTGTCCGCTTCGCTTTGGGTGATAATTTCCACGTGCTCATAAAATCTGTTTACTCTAGTGTGCTATACAATATTTTATTCATTACCGATGTAAATTTAATTTTAAATTGTAGGTTTTTTCTTTGTAATGTGTTGTTGGCGAAGAAGTTCATATTTATTCATTTTAATTAATGCCAATATGTTGGTTGTCATGTAGAGAGTGATTTAAAAATATTTAATTCACTGCTGTAAGTTAGAAAACTTTTATTCACTGCTGTGAATAATGTCATTATTTAGGTTGCTAAGGACGGTGAAATAAAGACCAGTTTAGATACCAGTCATGGATAAATGTATTCCTTTTACATCATTTTTTCATAACACGAAAACCATATTAAAGCACGAAAGAATACATTTGTTTGTCTGCCAGTTTAGTTGCTGATTCGATGGAAATTTTCTGTAGGCCTAAGGAACGTTATAAGATACGAAATATGATTTAATTAATTAAGGGGGCATGTACACTTCTTATACCTTAAAATTCTGTTATATAAAATATAGGCCTAATATAAAATTTAAATTTCTACACCAACTATTGAAGTTCATTCAGGTAAAAACAACCTGTAGGCCTATTAGTTTTTTTTTTAGTTATTTAACGACACTATCAATTACTAGGTTATTTAGTGTCGATGGGATTGGTGATGGCAAAATGGTATTTGGCGAGATGAGGCGAGGATTCGCTATAGATTACCTGACATTCGACTTACTGTTGAGAAAAACCTCGAAAAAACGCCAATCAGATAAATCAGCCAAAGCGGGAACTGAACCCATGACCAAGTGCAACTTCAGATCGTTAGTTAACTTAGCCAACTGAGCTACGCCAGTGGCTCTGTATTAGTTCTGAAGTTATGATTTTTAATGTAAAGTGCGGCATTGGCTGGAATAGCTGTTAAGTGGAAAACGGCATGAGCTTTTTCTTCTTCTTCGCAAACTATATTCCTTAAAAACCCTTTTCCTGGTAATTCCGAAAGTGCTGGATAGAATCGAATGACATTTTTTCTGAATTCTTAAACGTAATGTACAAATCAGGCCAGAATATATTTCCGCAAGTTTATTTGCTGTTGGCGATATCTCTTTCGCGTACTGTTCACATATTGTTCGACGAAGTAAATCACGCATAAAATCGTCTATCATACCGAATTCTGTTTTAATTTGTTTATTTTCTCTTTAGTTGGTGAACCGTAATTCTTAATTTCTATGCCCTATATATATTTTTTTACCAACTCCGCCGGTTGCGTCCGATGTTAAGTGATTAAGATTTGTACTTATCAAACTACCTCAACTTTCGATTACTCTATGCATAGAATTTCTAACGTTAGACACAATATTTTAACACTTTGTTTTCTTAGCTACGCTCCTCTGCAAATAAGATATATTCTGTTTTTTTCGACGGTGTTATTTGTTCTTGTGATGGTCCTCGATCTTCAAGTGAATCAGAAGGCCTGGCTGCGGATCATCTGCTCCAACACTCATTAATCATGGCCGGAATAAATTAGATAAATTGAAGCGCACGACGGTATAAAGCAACACGTCGACAAATGTCTGAAAAGACACTGAGAACGGGTGAAACCAAACAGGTAGAGGCAATGACTACTAGATTTGGCAATGCTGGGATCTATTGTATTTCTGCCACGCGGCTAGGGGTTGAGTAGAGGATGGGGGTTTATGAGGGATTACCAATTCCAAGAAGAGAGGCCGTCATGTTTCCGAGCCAAGTATAAGATAGTTTATTTCTGTGGCCAGCTCACAACTCATCAACATTCGTTTATCACGCAGTGTAAAGAACATTAGTCTGTGTTTAATAGAAAAAGAGGGACAATACATTCATACTTACAAGCGAAAACACTGCAAACAGTGTACCCGTACCAGTAAGCCTATTTATCTTTTATATACTTTTCGTTTGTATACAGTAGATCTCAACCGTGAATTTTGACATCTAATTTATGTAACTCGGATTTGTACAGACCGAGAAAAAAATTTGGCCCACCTAAGCATTGAGCATGCACAGTATGTTATAACTGAAACTGGAAAGTTCAGTCGGCCAAATTTTCTTTGTGAGTCTGTACACGATGTACATTTTTAACAGAACAATTATTGTTAGTCATCTTGTCTATATGTAGTATTTGTAATCATGGCATTACGTGTTAGCCATTTTGTAAGATATCACTGTATATATGCGCTTGCACGAAGTGCATTGTAATCGTTATTCTTCTCAATTATTATTTAAAATGTTTGAGTGCAAAGTTCTTTTAAAACAAAGTGCACAGAACTATAAAGTGCTTAGATATAAAGAGGATTATAAATAAATTGACATAATAATAGGGTCTAATAAAAATTAATAATAATAACAATAATAATAATAATAATAATAATAATAATAATAATAATAATAATAATAACCACTCCATTTCCATTTTCAGTTTCTGAAATCCGTCCACGTAACATCGTCCCACTCAAATGGTTAACGTCGGCAAGTCAAAGAGTTTATTCTTCGCTATATCGCAAACGCGCGGATCTCTTTTGCAACACTGCCTGATTGTTTTGTTTATAAGACGCCATACGCACATACGTCGAGTGTGTCAACCATAAAGATTTTCATAAAAAAGAGCCCCCATTCTATTCTATCAAAGGCCTTTACAATCGTCACTGTTGAGTTGACAACGGAGCAATGATGGAACTATACATAAAATTTGTCCTCTTTCCATTAGACTAAGGAACGGATATTTAACGTGCATAAGTTTACTACAAGGAGCCAATAATCGATATGTAATCAGAGCATAAGACACTTTTCTACTCACGTCCACTTCCCTCGACAAGTTTAAAGGTATCATTCTCTGGGTCCAATGATAACTACATCATTACCGAGGCCGACAAAAAAGTATACACGATGTATTACTGACCAGTTGATCACACAAAATTGTTTTGCTCAAATCTATTAAGAATAGATTATACCCAGCTGTCTAAGAAAAGTTATTACAACAAATTCAATACAGTCCAACACGTATAACTAGGAATAATACAGTGTGTCCGCAGAAACATTCTGTAGTTATAAACTGCTATAATTCTGTCACTATGGGCCGTATTCATAGACATTTTTAGCGCTGGCTTTCGGTGGATTATCAGCGTTTCTCGTATTCATAAACCAGTGTTAGCGATAGGATATGATTTGAATTCTGTACTAGTAGCCAGTGGATAGCCGGGGCTAGCTTAGTACGCTCGTAGCGCGTGCTGCGAAATGTCTATGAATAGCGCTCTATGTGTTTTACGAAATTCATACCGGTGTCATTAGAAAGAACAGCTCAAAGAATTTCTGGAAATGCGTAATTGATAACTGTTGACCGAAACAACAGACGGCAGCACAAGATTCCGCTTGTCATTAAGGCATTGTTTGGATTTAAGCAAATTGTGTTAAATGATCTGAATGTTAACTTTTAAAGTCTGTGTGAATTCTGCAGCATTTAGAGAGTTATTTAGGATGAGGAAGACCTTTCAGCCAAATCCATTTTTAGTGACGAGGCAACGTTCCACGTCAATTGAAAAGTAAACAAGAACAATGTTAGGATTTGGGGAGCGAGAATCCACATTTCATTTTGGAGATTGAACGTGACTCCCCTAAGCTTAATGTGTTTTGTGCCGTTCCGAAAAGGAAAGTGTATGACCAATTTTTCTTTCAAGAGAACACTGTCACCGGTATGATTTATCTTGATATGCTTACTGAGTGGCTGTTTCCACAATTGGAAGAAGGCAACGAATTTCTTTTCCAACAAGATGGAGTACCTCCTCACTGGCATCTTGATATACGGAATGTTCTAAATCAACAACTTGCAGGAAAATGGATTGGGCGCGCTGGGAACCAAGATGTCTTCTGCAGCTGGCCTCCGAGGTCCCCTGACTTGACCGTCTGCGACTTCTTTTTATGGGGTCACATAAATATTCTTGTGTATATAGCTCCACTACCTCAAAACCTGCCAGAGCTCCAACTTCGTATCACTGCCGGCATCTAGTCCATTCTTATAGATATGTTGGAACGTGTGCGGCATGAGTGGGAATATTGTCTTGATGTCTGCAGCGTGACACGTGGAGCACATCGAGTGTCTTTGAGGTAGGTACAAAAATTGTTGAGTTGCTCTTTCTAATGATACCAGTTTCGTATAAATCCGGCAATTGACATCGACGCTATAGCAGTTTATAACCCCGGAATGTTTCTGCGGACACACTGTATAATAACTATAAGCAAATGAAACGAGTCGTAGGGCTTGACTTGGGTTACATGAAATACTGTAGATTCCTTCCAGATTATATTCAGTTCCATCCTCGAAAACATGTTGTATACAGGATCCGTTGCATCCCCTGATAAGAGCTGTTGGCGCTCGTTGATACTTTTTTAGATAGCGCGAAGGCAATCTTCCCTATGTCACTCCCTCCATTTATCAAGTGTACAGACACTTTTCCCCGCGGACAACACTGCCGAGAGGTGACGTTCAACACCAGGACAGGGATTGGAAGGGTTTGCGATGGTATGTTAACATTTGCGAGATGATGCTCACCTTGGCTCAGGATGCTTAAACAAATATCAATTTCATATACTAGTATACTGCTTAGATAAAAAAAAAACGAAGTTTAGGTGTTATATAAAGCTGCGGCAAATTAATTATTACTGACTAATTTCTTGCACATTGTTTTCGTTTCTCAACTCTCAAGTACTCCAACTAAAGAAATCCAGTAGGCTACATCTGTGATTGTTCACTTGCATCCCTTTCATCATTGATAGATCAAGTAGAGCGAGGGATGCAATTTAGGCCTTTCATATTCGTTAGGGATTTGCCTTTGGAAGAAAATAAATGTGCTGAATTTAAAATAAATAATTATTCATTTGATTACTTAATTATTATACTGAACACATGGACGAAATATGTAGAAGAGTTACACGAGACAAGGAATCGTCCAGATGAAATTATCCACAGAAGACGAATAAGGATTTTCTATTTTAAGAGAAGAAGTTTAACTAGCGCTCAGGGAAATGAAGAATGGGAAAGCAACAGGAGTTGATGGAATCCCCATTGAGTTAGTGAAATGCTTGGGTGAAGACAAGAAGAAAATTCTAACGTTTTGCAACGAAATCTATGAAAAAGGCTAATAGCCTGAAGATTTTACGGAGACAGAGTTGCTGCCAAAACCGAGGACAAATAATGCCAAGAAATGTAACGAATTCAGGACTATCAGCTTGATATCCCACTCGGCGAAGATTCTCTGGCGAATACTGAATTGACGTTCATATTCTAAGATGGAAGGACAGTTGGAAGAAGAGTAGTTTGGCTTCAGAAAGGGAAAAGGTACGAGGGATTCAATTGACTACTACTAACAATCGGCGAAAAATATGTAAAATTTTAACCAATTGATGACTTGTTCGAATTGAGTATTCTACAGATTTTTGGTTGTGTATAAATTGGATCATATTACAAGGACTTCACACTTCCCTTAACCGATAGGATATTTCTGAGACAGGAGAAGCATTACACTTTTCAATAGTTGTGTTCATTGTTCTCAGGAACAATTTGTGATAATTGCATGACACTTTACATACCGGTACTTATTTTTATTGAGTGAAATATTCTATGTTTTATTTTTACATTAAATAGAAGACCAATAAAAATTCATAACTCAATATTTTAGAATCACAATTCAAATTTTAATTAAAAATGGAAAGGACTAAAGATAACTATGTGATATTTCATATTTATGTTCTTCCATTAAGCGGGGAAAATTTCAGAGTATTTCAGTAAACAATTTCTATAAAAGAGGTACAATATATGAGTATAGTAATGCAATAAGTTTTTTAAGTTAAAATTTATACGCATAAATAATTTCAAATAATCACAAATCATTAACATACATACATACATACATACATACATACATACATGCATGCATGCATGCATACATACATACATGTTATGCCCATGGGCAGGTCTTTCACTACAAACTCAGATTTCTCTAATATTTCCTATTTTCTGCCTTCCTCTTAGCCTCCGTATATGATCCAGATATCTTAATGTCGTCTATCATCTGATATCTTCTTCTGCTCCGAACTCTTCTCCTATTCACCATTCCTTCCAGTGCATCCTTCAGTAGGCAGTTTGATCCGACCAATTCCTTCTCCTCTTCCTCATCAGTTTCAGCGTCATTCTTTCTTCACTCACTCTTTCCAACATAACATCATTTCTTATTCTGTCCGTCTACTTCACACTCTACACTCGTCTCCATATCCATATTTCAAATGTTTCCATTCAATTCTCTTCATTTCGTCGTAATGTCCATGTTTCTGCCCCATTCCACACAAAGCACTTCACTAGTCTCTTCCTTACTTCTTTTTCCAAAGGTCCGCAGAAGACGTTCCTTTTCCTATTAAAAGCTTCCTATGCTATTGCTATTCTCCTCTTGACTTCCTGGCTGCAGCTCATGTTACTTCTTACAGTACACCCCAAGTATTTGAAGCTGTTTACTTGCTCTAGTGCCTCATTTAGAATTCGCAAGTTTACCTTGTTTGTTGTTCTTGCAACAACCATAGTCTTAGTCTTGTTTGCATTTCAAGTATGCAAAATTTCATAGCTCTAGGCGCAGTAAGTACTTTAGAAAATATTAAGGGTCAGTCTTCTGAAACGCTATGTTTCGAGTAACATCTATCCTTAATGAAGGTTCAACCATGAAGCATTATTATTATTATTATTATTATTATTATCATCATCATCATCATCATCATCATCATCATCATCATCATCATCATTCACAGACAATTAGGAATTACACAAAGTATGATTTAAAATGTCAAAGTTTAAAAAAATAACACATTTAAATGAAAAGAAAGTGAAAACTGATTTGTTTGTAAATAAATAAGTAAAACTTTATAATTCAGACTGCTGAGTTATAAATTACTAAAACGGCAATATAAGTATCAAAACTCAGGGATCGTAATGTGTGTTGCATTATTAATAAAATAATAAAACAAAACCAGGAAAAAAAATTATTAAAGCTTCATGTTGTACCAATAGTTGTGTGTATATATATGTGTATGTGTGTGTCTGTCTGTCTGTCTGTATATGCATTTTTTAAACTCAGTTAACTTTTAACATATATTCACACACACACACACACACACACACACTATTAGAGCCCGATCGCAAACTCGTGGCATTTGCGCGAAAGACGAATTGGCATCCACTCACATGGACTCGCCCAAGAGTTTTGCAGGGGGGTGTTTGAACTGTACGCTCTATGAATAAGCAGTCGCCCGCACTCACAGAATCCCCCCACTCCGAAGTCTCAGAAAGAAACTCGCGCATGTTGGGTGCCACGAGTTTGCGATCGATCTCTACCTATTACGCAAATATTAATTTGAAAAAATACAATGCGCAATCAGATTAACGGTTGTAGATATAAATGCAGTGTTAATATCAGTAACTATGACAATTTTCTACGAGTACGGTAATATAAAATACCGTAATACAAAGGTCTATAATAAAAGAATTGAAATTCAACCCATAATGATACAATTAAAATTAGTTTTTAGACCAATATGGGAGACAAGTCATAACAAAGGTTTGCACTAATACCTCAGCGATAGTAATGATAATCATGATGCTGAGATTGGTGGGTCAACTTGCATATTAGTTTATTAGAAATATCAGCATAAAAGTCGAAACAAGCGTTGACCGTTATAGATATGGAAAATACACTGAAATTTAAACCCATACTTTCCCCGCCTGCTGCCTCCGTCTTCACACTATTTCCAGCATATACTGTACGTACAATACATTCATATGTGTAACTCTGAGACAAGCCTTAGCAGCCTTTTCCCTTTTGCGAGACCTATAGTATAAATTATGAACCACAGTCACTAAGGCTTGCCTCAGAGAAATACCTAATTAAGCCTAATCGTAGCGTTGCAAACTAAGATGAGCATGGAAGCAATGGCGAAAAAAAGTCCGTAAATTTATGTAATAAGTAAAACAGATAAAAATGTTCCAAGAGATTAAATAAATCTGAGGTTAAATGTTTATTTCATTAAGTTCTACTGTACATTTACATGAAGAATTCCTTATCAGCGATGAACACTTAAACAGTGTGTTTTAAATTTCAAAACAGCCATGTGCAAGAAGAAGTACCATCTTTAGCGTCATATTAATTTTTCATGTCAGATGAGATATTTCTTGAAAAAGAGAAAGTACGTGCTGCGTTAAATCCACACGGCACTGCAGATTTGGACAGAAATTTTGCGGTATCATGATTAACAACAATTCACTCACTGGGAATAAATTAGTTGTAATAATTATCATTCCAGTCATTTACCATTTAGTGTCGAATTTCATCTAATTAGATCCTCATTATAGCAAATACCTTACTATAATAATATCGGACAGCTGTATACTAGCAGCATTGACGTGAGTGCGAAATATTACGGAATTGACATCTAGCGGAGCGGCGTGGAATTACGTCCACAAACACAAATATTAATTGAATAGTACCGTATTCAATGTAACATATTTTATATAAAATCTGCATATTATGAGAAATATTGCATATATTTTCAATGTAACATATTTTATATCAAATCTGCATATTATGAGAAATGTTGCATATATTTTCTTTGCTTTTGTGAGACAAAATTAATTCCGACATTAAGAATGAATTTACAATAACGTTTTATATACCCATTGCTGACAACTGCAAAGATAAAAATAGCACGAGAAATCTGATGCTTGTAATACAGTGTGTTAGCTTCCCCCTGCGGCCAGCCAGCAAGCATTAGTTACCGACGTGTATCAAACCTCAAGCAAAGCAAACTGATTGTTGAAACAGAACGCAATTAGGTCAGCTGACTGCAAAATGACGGACAGCTGTTGAGTGATTCTTAAGCACGGGTGGTAGCACGTTGGTAGGCTGTATTACTGCTGCTCCGCATGCTTGCTGTTCATTGCCAGGCCGCAGGGGGAAGCGAACGCACTGTATTAGTAAAGGCATGTGGACAACAATAAAACTTAATTTGCTAAAACCTTAAAATTTCCAATATATTTTAACATCTATTCATTTATTACGCTTAAATAAAAAAGCTAATTTTTATTGTTCTATGAACACAGAGACAAAGATATTAGGCCTAATAAAGAACGTCGTTGACTCACTTTTTATGAACTCTCGGAAATCGAAAGTACGATTTGGAGCAATTTGTAATACTGTAATTGTAGCAATTATAAACAGCACATATTACACACCCTGACATTTTAACACAGCACCAATTAATAAAACTATTAACTAGTCCAGCAACAATATACATTTCAGTTGATTACAGCTTGTTTCGCGAGTATCTCCACACCGGCCGCCTAGGTAGCAGCACCAGCGTCGTTCGCGCGCAGAACTGCTAGCTGTCCGGTATTATTATTATTATAGCAAGGTATTTGATTATAGTGCAGAGACAATGCAATTATTATTATTAATTATTATTATTATTATTATTATTATTATTATTATTATTATTATTATTATTATTGCTACTAAATTATAACAAATCATCGACAGGATGTGATCCTCAATACTCCATAACACTGCACAAGAAACAAAAGCCAAAAAGTCACAGGGCGTAGCTCAGGTGGTAGGCGCGTTTTCTTCCTGTCCGCAACTGCATTCAAGCGTGGATTCTATTCCCGCTTAAACGGATTAGTTTTCGCATATACTCTTCGGTACTTGGGGTGACTTTACTCGAGTGCCATTCGCACAGTGCAAGAGTTTCAAATTCTTCTCTTGTGAGGACTGCGGCAATTCCATTCAATGTGCAGGCGTGTGTGTATCTAATGCAGCAGTGACCAAAACTCGAGCTGCAGTGATTACATGCGACAGACAGCCTATGAAGTAAGGAGACGGAGGAAAGGTACTTGGCATGAAAACTACAACCAGTGGTGTTCCTGTACTAACATCTTGATCAATCCCGCGGATAAAAATCTCAAGCTTTGCTGTATCAGTAATGTCACTGCTGTCATCAAGAGCCAGTGAATAATAGGCTATACGATTTTTCTTGTTTTTTTTTTTTTAACCTTCTTCTTGAATATAATCAGGAATTTTCTACATTCTTCTCTCGATACTTGGTCGAGAAATTCGTAGTTTTTCAAAATTAAAAACTTCTTATGGACAAGTTATTTAAGCTATTTTAATCATTACTCTTTTGAGAAATTCTGTTCTATTAAAAGGCTTTAGAGCACGAGATCTTTCAAAACCCATTATGTAGCTGACTTCCTTACATTTCTTTATCTCATCTTTCTCTTCCTCGCTATGATTTTCAGACATGTCAATTCCTGGCGTTTAACAGTTCGTTGGCACATAATATTGAATCAGTTTTTCTACAATATTATTATTAAATGAATAATTAATAAAAAGTTACCCTCATCTAAAGATTAAGAAGATTAAAATTAAGATAAAACCTTATAATTTTATCCTTCTAGGGAGAAGATCTAAAAATATCAATATTCATACAAGTACAGAAGAATTATATAAACTCATACTTGGTGGTCAGTAATAATAATAATAATAATAATAATAACAATAATAATACATTCTTCAGCGTGGCAGTTAATGTTTTATACTCCTAATTGAACCGTTGAGCAAAGTAAACATATTACATTTTGTCCGACAGAACAACCAAAAAAGTTCTCATTCTTTACGAAACCATCTCTTACTGCTTGTAGAGACAGAGTTTGTAGAGCGACATGATACCGCCACTGCTTGCCTTCAGTAAGTGAATGAAACACACAGTAATGTACAGGAAGCTCCTCGTACCCGTTTGAATGTCTGTGATTACACGATGTAATCATGATACCCGCTTTGGTCACCGATGATCTAATGCCTACTCACTTCATTTGCGTGATTCGGGTTCCGCACATTACGGAAGATGGCAGGGCTGTGACCCATTTTCAATTTGTACACCACTTTGGCTGTACATGATATGTATCTGTGGAGAGTTATGTCGCGTACAGTGTACTAGGGTGAGCATATTTGTGTAACTGTGGTGTTCTAAGGTGTTGACCCATTCAGCTTTCTTTCATTCATTCATTCTGAATCTTATCTTGCTAAATGCCATCTGACCATCATCACTGTCTTGAAATAATTTTAAGTAACATTTTCTAATTAATTAACTTCTTAATTAATGCTATTCTGAATTCAGTGAGTCATAGTGATATGTTTATACACAGCATTTATTTTTTACATTATTTAACTCGGTATTAATTACAGATAGAACGCAGTATCACTATTATAATACCAAATTGTACAGAGAAGAATATCAAAGGCTGGGAACAACCTTTGGGAAATTGTTATAAAGATAGTTATAAAAATAAACGTATTAACCATCATCCATATATAATTATATATTTAATCAATTTATTGAAAACAGGATCATAACTTGAATAAAATTAATATGAACACTGTTAATAATAAATACCTACATGACATATCGAGAATTAATGTAATCTATGTTATAAGAAATTTGTAACATGTTAATCATGCAGTTTGAGAGATGGGTGAAAATTTGGTAATTTTTAGTAAAAAAATCTCTCTTTTTTGTATAAAATGGAATTATGATGCCTACTTTACACTTTGACGAAGTTTTAGAACCCAACGGCGGTTGTGTCATTAATTACGCCATCTTTAAAAGGCTGAGCTCATTAAGCTTAAAATGCATGCAAACTTTTAAACTAATTTTCCCGCACATTTTTTGCACACTTCTCAGCATTCATATTGCTAAGAATTCCACCAATTTTATGCCCGTAAGCTGAAATTCTTACTGCGTGTTCTTTAAAATCTACGTAAACTTATGTTGGCATTTTTTCAGAAAATAAAAAAAAAATATTTGAATAAAAAATGAAATGTGTACATGTACTTTGTAAATGTTATAAATTTGAATATGAGTAAGTTTATTTTTCCCCCGGATTTTACAAGATAAAATTTAAAAATGTGAGAACAGAAGAATTTTCTAAAGAGATCAAAGATATTTAAAAAAAAAATTCAGACATCATATTTAACGTTTAGGGGAAATAAAAAGTTTTGAAAATGCAAATTATTAGGAGTCTACTATTATTATTATATTTTATTATCATTATTATCATTATTATTATTATTATTATTATTATTATATTATTATTATTATTATTATTATTATTATTACATTTAAATTTAAATAACTCTTCAACGACAAACTACAAACACGAAACTTAAACATATCATTACTTAATATCGATAGAAGTAGGCTATATGTACAAAAAATCAAGTCTCTAGCTTAAAAAATGTATAAAATATAAATTTCACCTATCTGCTTCCTTAATTATTTTTTATATAATTAAGTTTTAGTATTATGTAATTTTGTATTGATTGTAACCTGAAGATTCCTGAATTAAGCGAAAGCGTATGTTAAATTAATATTAGATCTATGTTTTAATACTGTACAAGTAAATCATAAGACTGACAATTGTATTAAAAAAATAAAGATAACATTGCTATAATATCCCTCTATTTTAATTAAGTACATTACGGACACTGTAATTCAATTTGTTTATGGCTTTAAATCACGTTTGTTTGTCTGCCTCTTTTTAGCATTTTAGTGACAATCAGTCTTCATCCAGGTAATGAATAATGACAATGCGCCACTGCACGCTGCTTTCGCATGTTTCCCAACAGATATTGCACATTTATGTTCTATTATATGAGTACAATAACGGAAGTAGGAACACGTTTTCAAAGTGTTTGCTGTTCGTTATTTACTGAGAAGGTATCTGTAATATGAATTTCCATTATAAACGCCAATACAGTATCTTTAAATAATTTACGTGTAATAATTATATATACACACACACACATACAATTTTTAAGTACAATATCATTATTAGAAGCGATTACAATAATATGCGAATAGCCATTTTACGAGAATTTGTGATGGAAAGTTAATAGATTTTTTTCCTGGCAAAAATGTTCTTATTCGGTAACTATTGCAGTAGGATCGTGATTTTTGTCCATATCGATGGGAAATCTAATATAGAATAATTTATCCCTCTGGCGTATTTCAATAGCGTTGACGGTTTTCGTGTAAATTTAATTTTAAAAACCTCTAATTTCAAGCCACTGCACGATGCGAGTAGGTAGCAACGTCGCGTCGGAAAACAGTTCACCTAGCGAGGCACACCGAGTTCGTTGACCTCTTACATCTGTATCACGAGAAGAGTGTGTTAGTGGTGATGTTACCGGACTGCTGAAACGTCAAACTTAATTTTCTAATTAACTGTGCATTTAATCACAAAACGTAACATAGATTTTCTATTCATTTAAATGTACCCTATCGTCCCTTTCAATCAGGAAAGTTATTTCACTTCCACCTGCATATCAGGTCTATACAAATCCACTTGAATGTGCTTAAGGGTATATGTACGTGAACAACCATAAATATTATCAGAAAATCCAGGCTCAAATTTTCTAAAATTTTATAAGAAAATGAACTCACAATTGGACAAAAATTAAAAGGTACCACAACAAGACTTATTGCAACTTAAATATCTTATAAAAGTATAAAAAGGTTAATAATAATATTTTTCAAACCAGTTTTATCAAAGTATGAAAAAAAAATTCTGCAGTTACATCATTTGGTAACCGTAACATTGTTATGGTCTCTCTGACATTTTAATATTTTTCCTGCATGTAATAAACACTCATTTCTGAAAAGTAGACTACTCTCAGACATGTACAATTGTTTATTTCAATACAATTATTTTTTTATTTGTCCCATATAAAATATATTAAAATTTACATAATGTTTTGTGACATAATTTTTCTATTTTCAAAGAAATGGGCATTATTGTAGTTACCTTTTGCATAAATGCATGTTAAATCAATGTACAAAATTTCAGAATTCTATCTCTAATGGTTGTGGAGTTATGAAATAATGTGTGAAAATTTTCAAATTTTGGAAAATTTAATTCAAAGTAAAAAGAGAATTCTAAAAAATATTATTAGTAACCTTTTTTATACTTTTACCAGATATTTAAGTTCTAATAAGTCTTGTTGTAGTACTTTGTAATTTTTGTCCAATTGTGAGTTCATTTCCTTATAAAATTTTAGAAATTTATAGCCTATATTTTCCGACAATATTTGTGATCGTTCATTTGCATATAGGCTCATTGCATGATTTTTCAATGACTTTTTTTAGTAATATGAAACATTTCCTATGTACTAAAGATCTAAAAACGTAAACGGAGAAATTATCTGTCAGCTTCATGACACCCATTTTTTAAACTGATATTAGCACAAAAACTCTTATTTCTTTAAGAACGTACAATCTGAAGTTTATTATTCCTTTTCAGAAAAGGGTTGGTAGGTTTGTAAATTCTTTCATAATTAGGCCTAAAAGAGAGAGAAAATTAAAGTCTTTGAACCGAATGCAACGTCGGAGGAAAATTTAATGACCAACAGTCTCCTAAAGAAGAACAGTCGTACAAGAATTAACTCCACTCTTCTCAATTCACAATTGCAAATGAACATTTTTGTGACCGCAATATCTCTCTCAAGCGTTGCTTAATTTAAAAGAACTAATGCCACAGTCACACAAGAGTTTTCATTTCCTTCACGAGTAATGTTGAAGACGGAATATAAAAATGACCCCGAGGTTTTAACAGCTAACAATGACTGGCACCATTTTCATCCCTTCGTCAATTTCATTAACATATTCCCAATGAAATGAGGCAGGAGTAGTCACCCTAAGCGCTGTAGCGAACTCGTACCACGCCAGGAATCGAACTATCTGAGAAATGCAAACGGAAGAGACAGCAAAACTGATAGAGAACTACACTGCTCCGTCGATTTAGTAAAAAGTTAATGTTACCCTACTTAGATATAACACGCGAAGCAAGTACCCTGTAATCGGCAAGCATCATCTTTGGATAGAGCAGTGATATTCAATCTATGGTACGCATACTCCCAGGGGTACTCAAGGAGTACGCATCTCACTGATTACGTATGTAAAATTGCTAACATATTTACTTTATTTGACTTATTATTGCATTATATTAAAGTTTCTTTTGCAATATCAACTCTTGTTTTTCCTTGCCTGAACACCATTTTACGTAAATCATCACTATTATTATTGTATCGATAACTACTGTATAATAATAATAATAATAATAATAATAATAATAATAATAATAATAATAATAATATTTTAGTACAACATCAATTATAGTAGTTTATTAATTCTTATATAATTGCAACGCAATTTGGGAGTACAATTCTATTTTGGGGATACGCTAGCAAAAACATTGAATACCACTGACGCAGAACAAGAAAGTAAGGAATATTATGGACAGTAAAGAAATTGATCATACGGGAATGCGTATTTAAGAGTTGTTAATTCATTAAAAAAAGCCAATCTGATACAACGTTAATATATATTAATTTTATTTCCTAGAAAAAATATATAAAGAAACTACAATAACAAATCAATGCATAATATACGAATAAATGAACATATTGTAAATTTATTTCAACTCAACAATAGGATTTTATTCTTCCAACAATAATTCCTTTCTACAATTCACCTTAAACGATCTCGTCAACAATGGGATTTGCTCTCCGCACAGCAACACAGCGTTCGTTATTGCACTTCACTGACGACAATGACAATTTTACTTGGACTATTATGAACAACAATGAACTGTTAATCTTAACTAATATTTACAAAGCACTATTTACAAATCAGAACTGTCAGTTCTCAGTTCACAGTTCTAGTAGTTCAGTCACTCGAGTTCACAGTATCTCGAACCACAGACCTTCAGAGACAGTCCACTGTACTCGAACTCAGGTCCCTCCAACTGCGGTCCACTGCACTCGAACTCAGGTCCCTCCAACTGCGGTCCACTGCACTCGAACTCAGGCCTTCGAATGCTGACACAGTTGCGGACGCACACTCGAGTCGAACTCCGGTACACTGACTGGCTTGCTCTGTTCACTGGCTTACTGATTGAACTAATCATGAATGAATCTGTCGTTCCTTCGCGTCCGTAATTTATAACCACAGCGACGTAGCCTGGAAAGTTCGAATTCCCGATTTTTCCACTTCGACGGACTTCTCGAAGAGTCGGGAGGGTCCGTCCCCCTCCACTCCGCACGCAGCAGTTGCGCGCGCACCCTCCCCTCGTCGCGTTGACGTAATACACCCCCTCTGCCCTTCAGCATGCAGATGCTCCCCGTACCAGCGTTTCGTCTGCCGCGCGCCCTGCCTCCCAGCGCTCCGTGGAGCCCGCGCGATCTGCTCTCTTGCGGGACGCTGGTCGTGAGTTCGAATCTCACGTCGCTGTCACAATATTTATTTAAACACATAAATAAACAAATAAATGAATACAAAATAAAAATGAATAAATATTACCTTACTCTCTCCGGCAATATCCTTAACATTTGTGCCGTTTTCAAGGCGTTGAATCATATTTACTTTTTCAGAAATACTCAGACTTGTAAATTGTATTGTATTGTATTTATTGACATTACATGGTATTCATAAGTTACATTGCTTCACAATTAGAATATGGAACAAGTCAAAAAACTTAATACTATTATAAAGTCTTAATTTATAGTCACAGTCTAGTTGAAATAAATACAGACGAGGTTTACAATATAGTCTATTAGTACAACACAAAGTTTTAGTATCAATTTCACGAAGCCTTTTTTGAATGCCATGAAATTCACCTACAAAATAGAAGGCGTGAGAAATTAGGTACTTTTTAAATTTGGCCCTAAATAATCTTATGTTTTGAGTTTCATTTTTATATCGATAGGGAGGCTATTAAAAATGTTTACTGCCATATAACGCACTCATTTTTGATAGCACGATAGACTTGCCGATGGAGTATGAAAGTCATTTTTGATGTGTATTTATGCTATGAACTGTTGAATTAGTTGCAAAGTTTTCACGATTACATACGAGGAAGATTATTAATGAAAAAATATACTGACAAGCCATGGCCATTATTTGTAGTTTTTTTTTAAATAGTCCTACACGATTCCCTAGATTTGGCACCTACTGTTATTCTAATTACTCTTTTTTGTAATAGGATTATGCTGTTACTATCTGTGGAAATTCCCGAAAATATTATTGCAAAACTCATTACCAAGTGAAAGTATGCAAAGTATGTTGTTTCTAAGGTATTGATATTTACTATCTTTTGCATAAATATAATAGCAAAATGTGCTGAATTTAGTTTGGGGTAATTTCTTTAATATGATTTTTCCAATTTAACACATTATCGATTTTTAAGCCAAGAAATTTGGTGTTATTGTTTCTAATAGGAACTATTGTTAATTATTGCGCTCGAAATTTGCGAGGTTCAATTTGGACAGGGTATTAATTGAATTATGTTAGTTTTGTTACAATTTAATACTAATTTATTGACTAAGAACCAGTCATATATTTTGAAGAGAATTTCCTCTATTGAAGATTGGAATGTTTTCCTCTGACTGTGCACGATGCCTTACCGGTATGCGGGGGCTTGAATTCTCGTCACAATAAACCACGTTGTACTGTTTTCTGATTTCTTTAAACTCAAACGCATTCTACTAAATCGACGGAGCAATGTATTTAATCCGCTTTGCTCCTCATTATTAATTTAATCGCGCAAAAAACAGTGTGATTACCTGGTTGATAAATTGCAATTCTTAAGAAAATGGCTTCAGTTATTACAAAAGTAAAAAGGGAAGAAGATTTATATTCAAATCAAAGAAATTATAAACCATGATATGTATTGGAGTTTATGTCTAAAGAAACTTCTCAAGCGATTAAAATTCCTCTACACAAAGTTCAAGAATGGCAATGCCTACAGGCTTGTCCTGTAGTAGTGTAAAAAATTGTGACACAAACGAGGAATATAGTATGTGACAACGGTGTATTACTTTAAATGTCGGATAAGAAGAATAAAAATAAAAAGATATCTTCAAACTAGATGCATTTGATTAAAGTGTAGTGCGAAACATAATGTATGATTTTCACACGTCCGAAAAACACGTTGCAACAATCACTGCATTAAGAATTAAACTGAAACACGTAATTGACTTTACTGGAGGCAATACTAGTGTTAGAACAATGCTAAAACTGGGAATTTCTGGAAAGAAAACGAAAACAAGTAGGTTTTTATTAGTTGAAAAATACGATATTAGGCAAAAGAGGATGAACTACCAGAGACGAATTTCTAATTATCGAGCTGAGAGAAGAAGTGTATATCCCGGTGAGTTATACATTGTCATACCAGCTACAAAGCAAGTCATGGAGCGACGACTAAGCGTTGGTATCAAAGGGACAGCGCGTAATAATCACACACACACACACACACACACACACACACACACACACACACACACACACACACACACACACACACTGCAGGTGAGCAAAGTTTCGCTTAAATGTCCTACTAATTTGGAAAGCACTGCAGCTATCTAGGAACTAATATTCTCAAATGAGTAAAATGGACATCCTCTTTGTGAAAATGTTAATACAAGGTGGGGCATTGAAATGGGAAGAAAGTAAGGGAGGGTTGTAGCTGACTATAGAGGGGTGGGGATACAGGGACTTATTCTGGCACGACCTGTACACTCTACCGTTTAGTCTGAATGCAACGGTGGACGGGTGAGGAGCGTGTCTTCGCTCTTAAGCATATTACCAAAATTTGGTGCGAGCTCAGCGCGCGTTTCGCATTAATTTCAATGTTCCACATAATCGACGAGTACAGTCTAATCATGCGATAAGAATATGGATAAACAACTTTGAAGCGAGTGTATCAACAACTGAAAACGGGGTGGGAATGAAACAACGTGCGAACACCAGAAAACGTCAAGAGGTCAATGAACACACATTATTCCAACAGAATGGGGTTACGTGCCATACTGCACGAATCTCTATGGACACTTTGAGGGTTTTGTTCCCAAACCACGTCATTTCTAGGTATGGGGATAATCCATGGCCCGCTCGGTCCCCCGACATAATCATTTGTGATTTTTCCTATGGGAGTACCTGAAAACAAGTCTTCCAGAATAATCCACTTAGGACAATCCCGGCTTTACAACAGCGAATTAAAGATGAAGAGGTTGCAGTCCCATTGGAGATGCTTGGAAATGTAATGAACAGTTTCAGGTCGCGACTTAAGGAATGTGTGCGTCTGAATGGACACCACCTCACAGATGTTATTTTCAAGAAATAAATTGTTCAGTTATTTTCAAGACATAAATTGTTCAGTTATTTTCAAGACATAAATTTTTCAGTTATTTTAAAGAAATAATTTTTCAGGTGTTATTTAAATATATATATATATATATTTGTTGTTATAAAACAAAACTGTAAATCCTTTATTTTCATTTCTTACTAATGTATTTATTGTTAACAAACATTTTCAATGTTTTAGATTACTTTATCTTCCCCATTTTCATTGCCCCACCTTGTATAAATTTAAAATGATTGTATGAAACGTGAATTCTTTTCTGATGACGTTATAGACCCCATTATCATAAACCTCCGTGATATCAGTGATGGCGATGGTGGTGGTAATTCCATCTGTAACAATGAAATGGATGGGGTAGCAGAGTTTGAGGACTCCAACTAGCAGCATATGGTAGAGGTCAATGTTTTTAGTTAGATGATTTGCACGCATATTTTGTCAGTTTCACTTAGTTCTCCCTCACTTCCGATGACGTCAACCAGGCTTTCAGATCTTCTGCACGAGCTGTACTTCCTCTCCAAGTGAAATTTGACAAATTTTTTTTCAAATTAATATTTTGATTAAACTATGTAAAGTTTATGAGACACCCTGTGCCGATTATGAGTAGACTGATCCGACAGTTTCCGCAGTAATGAAAGCCTCATCCAGATTTCACGTACTGATGGGTGATATTATGAACAGAGGGATACGCGTTACATAACAATCAAAGCCGGGCTGATAGTGTCATAATTAAATTAACTTGTTGCACTTCGTCGTTTGCGAACTATGTTGTGCCACTATCGCTCCGCCAATGACATACAGTGCAAGAGGAGTGCTCTGTTTGTTCTCGGCGCCTGTGAGAGTGAGTTTACACTAACTACGTTACTTTGATTTACATCCCCATACAAATTATAGTAAAATACTTGCTCAATTAACATTGTTCTTCTCTTACGTTGGGATAAACATATTCTTTTTTTGTGAAATAGATTAAGAAAAATTATTCACTATTTCGTCATCCAACGAAATTACTTGACTGTCCATACTTTACGACTGACTTATCTCGCATTAGTACAAGCTATATTACAATACGGCATTATAGGATGGGGTAGTGCTTATAGTACCTCCCTCGTGCCAATAACTCTGCTACAGAAAATAATAATAAAATTATGCCTTAATGAACCCATTGATTATCTTTCAGAGCTGCTGTATTTAGAATTTAAAGTATTTGACTTCCATTAAATTTATAACAAATGTATTATTGAATTTCGTACATAAAAACTGAAACATATTTAATTTATATTTACATATATATATAAAACCAAAAGATCAGACAATATTTGCTTGACAGTTCCTAAATGTACTACAACTGTAGCACATAATCACAGTAGCAACTTCAGTCTAAGGCTTTATAACATGATTATAGATAAATTCCCAAACATACAATTTGCTAATGCTCCTTATTTCAAAAAATCTATTAAAAAATTGCTGTAAACAGAGAAAATTTAAAGTTCAATTAGGCTATTGTGATATGTGTTTTTCTTCTTCTTTTTTTCTTTTATTACTTTTTCCTCTGCTATTCAATAAATATCTTAACATTAACTTAGGTGGAATGCCCCCTGAGCACGAGTATCTAACTTACTCTTTCTGGGGGTGCTGAGAGTTCTTATATTAAAAAAATTAATATGTATCTTTGTTCTGGCAATAAAGTATTATTATTATTATTATTATTATTATTATTTTCTTTTACGTGGCCTCGATTGAAAGAGTCAATTTGCTTCATCCGTTTCAATATGTCACAATAATATGAGGAGAAAGCCTGATTAAATTCTCAAGGGGGGATGTAGGCCTATGCGATTTTGGATCAAAAAAACTATTTTTTTTAATTAGGCTCATAATTTAGGCTAATATGTTAATATGTTTCATGTCTATATTCAATCCACAAATGTATCTAAAAATTATTTTTGTTTTACCATGCACAGGCCCACATCATCCTTCGTAGCGTGCAGAAATGCAGAAAATTGACCTTTGTATGGTATGTCCCCTACACTATTTAAAATATATTTACAAAATATTTTAATGGGATGGAATGCATCATGCCATAATATGGGTATACCAGTAAATGATAAAATCCTTTATTCCTTGTTATTTGCGGATGACCAGGTGATAGTAGCAAAGGATAGAGAAGATGCAGAATATATGGTAAAGAAATTAAATGAAGCATCTAATATAGGTGATCTGAAAATAAATGCGAGGAAAACTGAATATCGTATTGCTGGAGGAGAGGAAGAAGACTTGGATATACCCGGTTTAGGGAAGATACGCTTAGTAGATCGTTTCAAATATTTGGGCTCCATTATTGACAAATCGGGCACGTGTAAGGAAGATGTTAAAGGCCGTATAAGGCAAGCAAAAGATGCTATTCGAACATTTAATGGCTTTTTTTGGAGTAGAGAAATTCATTATAGAACAAAAAGCATGATTTTAGAAGTTATTGTTAAAAGTATTCTCACCTATGGAGGAGAAGTATGGGTATTGACTCAGAGACAGAAACAAATGTTAAGTGTAGTGGTAATGAATAGATTGCGTAGAAGTTGCCGAATCTCTAGATTACAAAGGGTTCCAAATAAAACAATACGGAATGTAATGGAACAAGAAGAAACACTAGTGGAATGATAAGAAAAGAGAACGTTGCAATGGTATGGCCATGTTCAGAGAATGCCAGAGAATATATAGCCCAAACAGATTCTGTCATGAACTCCATATGGGAGGAAGAAAAGGCAAAAACCTCGCAGCACCTGGAGAGGTGGAGTAGCCAGGGTAATGCAGGAGCGGAATTTGAAAGAAGGCGACTGGCAGGACAGAAGACTTTGGAGGATGGCAGTGGGAGGCAATCCTTGAAAACGGGAGACGCCTTTAAAAATAAAAGTAAAAGTAACTTACTTTTCATTTCTCCCATGTCTATTTCCTCCAGTCCAGTAATCTACCTTCCCAAGATAGGCTACTTTTTCTCTCCTCCCAAGTTGCTCCTTATAACAAACTGCTCTAATAAGGGTTTGATTTCCATGCACAATCCTCAGGTAGTACTTTCAAACGTTAACTTACATTCTATTGAGTCTAATACAGTCGTGCACAACCGGTTACGAAAAATAGAAATTATATATTCCTATTGAACGCCTGGCGGTATAGTCAGTATGCAAAGCTCTCCCATCTCGCTGAGTGTCTCAGGTTCTGTTTATCGAACATTCGAGTTGTTTCTCATTCTTTGTGGGTGGACAGCAAAGGCAGACCACATTGAGCCATGCAGGAGTTACAACAGCCCTTGCAAGGACGCGCTTATCATCGTGTAGACCTACCATTTAATTGTATTTCTTCCTCTCTCAGTACATTCAATCAATCAATAAATCACCCATTCATCCATCCATCGACTCATTGATTCATTCATACATCGATTGGACACTTTAATACACGTATCTTCATAACTTAGGGCACGTACACGTTGGAGTAACGATAAACGATAAAAGAAATGGCCTACCAACGCTTTGGTATTATTAAAGAATCAAGTATTCATATCGGAGCAACGAGGACGCGGGAAGCGAACATTTTGATTTATCGGTAGAAGATATTCTATGCATCCACTTTATGAAAGAAAAAGATATATAGGAAATATCAGTTGCTAGGTTCAAGGTTAATATAACTTAAATACGTACAAAATTGAACCCGTTTCTCATCCCAAAGCTAGTATAAATTCATTGTGTTGTGACTGGTTCTTGTGATCACATAACGTATGACGAATAAATACACAACTGATTAATTTGCCAATATCTATGATAATTAATTTAATATGCCGAAATAATAATAAATCGATTAATATTCGGATATATTGATAACCACCGGTCATTATACAGATTAATATTATCTTAATCAGAGATCATATGAACGACAAGAGCGAAGAAAATGGAACTTATCTTTTTCGTCGCTTTTATCGTGTATCTTCGCTTTTATCGTTACTCCAATATGCACACCTCAATGACAATGCATGCTTCAATTCTCTCTGATATTGCATCGCTGCTTCTTTTATCGTTAATCGTCGCTCCAACGTGTACGTACCCTAATACATAAATGAACAAATGGACACCGGTAACAAGAAAGGAGGCCACCGGCGTGGCTCAGTCGGTTAAGGCGCTTGCCTGCCGGTCTGAAGTTGCGTTCGGGCGCGGGTTCGATCCCCGCTTGGGCTGATTACCTAGTTGGGTTTTTCCGAGGTTTTCCCCAACCGTAATGTGAATGCAAGGTAATCTATGGCGACTCCTCGGCCTCATCTCGCCAAATATCATCTCGCTATCACCAATCTCATCGACGCTAAATAACCTAGTAGTTGATACAGCGTCGTTAAATAACCAAATAAAATAAAAAAAAACAATAAAGGAAATAAGTGTATGCAGAATATGAAATCTGTTGCGTAAAGAAATGCAAGAATAAAATAAATTACAATTAATTACAAAAGAGAAGAGCAAATAAGTGCATAGACCTACATTCTAGTGTAATATTTAAATGTTAAACTCAAAATACAAACCTCTAAAACAGTAGTTGTTAATATATAATGCCTTTTAATTACTCTAAAGAGCTGCATTATTATTTCATTAATAAATCATTTTTAAGCAGATAGAGTGTTATTAGCAAAAAGAAAAGTACTTTGAAGCTCAAATGCTTGTAGTTTCACGAATCATGTTGTTGCTCTTGAAGGTACCCAATAGTAATACCTGGACTGGATGAATCAATCAATCAATCAGTGAAACTATGAATGAATCAACTAATGAATCAATGAATTAATCAATCAGTGAATCAACGAAAAATCTACCAATCCATATATGAATGAGTCAATGATCAGTTGACGACCTTTCAACGAAGAGGGGGAAGAGAATAGGTCCTCTTTGACGAAGATGCGAGTCATCGTGTCATAGGCCTATTTTGTCGGAGAGTGGAAAGTCACAGAAACTCTGAGGAAAAGGTGTCTGCTAGCGTCCTTCAGTACTTCTAGCAGAGGTCACCTGGCGACATATGATATAGTAGGATGATATTAGAGTATTTTGTTGTACTCTATCCAAGGAATAAGCTTTTAAAAACTGCACAGTCATATTACTTTCACTCGGTATATCTTTTTTGTTTCGTTAAAATACTCCACGCCAAAAACTATTGGGATGGTCACATTGAAGTAACAGCTAAGATTTTAATAGGCGTTAAAATCTAAATTGTAACACTTCAGGCCAATGCCATATTTCAAATAATTTCTATTAACTGCAATAAATCATATAAATAAGACATAAAAGACATGACGATCTTACGAAAAGTAATATCCAAGTATGTCTTGAGAATAATGATAGAGAAAAAACGGCATGCATATATTTCTATGAGCATTTAAGTTATTACTTCTGTGAATGAAACAAAAGAGGACACTTGAAGTGGAGAAGCATTTAGCAGAATGTTGGAACAGTGAACAGTAATCAATTCTGGAACAGTAGACTCTCTCTCTCAATCCAATTTCTATTAGCTTCAAAAGAGTACTTCTCATTCGAGAAGGAAAAGAGAATCATGTAATTAGAGAATTCAACTTTTTCTACCTCTTTATTTCTTTGTACTGGAATGATAATTTTAACTTAACAGTGTTCCTATTAAGAAGCTTGAAGAGAAAGAAATCTTTCAACCTGAGAAATTTATATGAAATATCTGTTTATTAACAAGGATATAAATTATGCAATCAGGAAATAGTTATAATTCACATGGCACTATTCGTTTATTAAAGAAGTTCAAATCTACTTAAGAACTACTCCAAATATTCGGCTATTCTGCGAAATAATAATTCAGCAGTCTTAAAATGTATGATTTAGTATCAAAACATAAATTAGCATTACTTACAGTGTTCATAAATCCGTAAATCTGAGGAAGTCATTTATTTCAAAGAAATAAATAAGAGTTTTAAACCTATTTCGGTGCAAATAGGATGGTAAATCATTCCAGATTGTCTCGACAGATCTTTGCTACACGGCTCGAGGAAAAAGAACCGTAGTTTGGTCCTTGAAAAGGTGGAAGGAGACTGTAAGAGGTCAATAAACGGCTATTATTTGAATGGCAGATGTAATGGTTATGATGATAATACAGGGACATAATTTTATTTTTAATACATTTATAATATTAACCTGGCTATACCTTTGGATTAACGGTTGAGAACGGAAACACCGTTTGCTACCCCATTCCACGACTGGAGTTCGATGATACTGGCGTAAAAAACAAACAAATCACTTTATTAGGTATAGAAGGGAAGAAAGTAGTTCATTCATTTACATAAACTAGGAAATATCGCGATTTTGAGTTTGATAACTTTCATTAAGTTTTTGTTTAATCAAAATACAGTACTGTATTAACAATAAGTGTTTTTACTCACTAACTGAGCTATCCATTCGTACGTATTCATCATGCAGTGTATATTATACTTTCTACAGCACATTAGCTTATAATATAGAGAATGAAGTTAAATTGAAAAATAATCATAATATGGATATTTAAACACATTTTTGGAAATGTTCATTTCGACACAGACTTCAGTCCTTTTGTGCATATTATTGCACTACAGACTATTGTACCTAATTCCAATTACCAGTTTCGTCCTTCGTACCAATAACTGATGTTGAAATAATTCTGTACGTACTCTATAAAAAGAGTACCTTACGTACTATAAATTCAATCTTTACTTCTGCCCGATAAGAAAAGATAAAATTACTCACACATGCTATCTACTGTACGTCCAAGTGGTTATGTTGCAGGGTCGTAGAAAGGGGAGAAATCACGTAACAGTTAATTACTTAACGAGGCCCTTTTATTTACGTTATTTTAAACAGTTGTATAATATTATGTAGACGTCCAATTCCTAACAGAAATTAATGTTCTCAGAAAAGAGCTAAGACAGCCCAGCCACTAGCCTTTACAGAGGGGCGAGCAGAAGCGGGTGGGGGAAAACAGGGATGCGACGTATGCAAACGGATGACAGTAGCTATGCGAAAATATGATTCAGTATTAAAAATTTTTCGTGAATGGAAAACGCGAATATATTTCTAGAACGTAGTATACTCACTAACTCAGTACTATTTACTATGACCGTAAGGCGACTCTGACTGCATACGCGGCCTTGGTTCTGTGTGGAGAACGGTTGGAAGTTTACTAGTAGAGGCGGTGGGAGTGAGGTACATTAAAAAACTCAGGTACAATAAAAATTTAAATGTTGCCCTGTATTATCAGAACAGTCTTAAAACCAGTATTTATAGCAACGAAAATTCTCATTCGTTTAAATTTATGTCATCGAAGTCTGTATTGTAAACAAAACATCACTTCAGAAGTATACTTTTGGGTATTCCATCGTGTCCTGGAACTTAACATTTCCAACGTTTCGCAACTATATACAGGTTCCATTAGCAGCCAAAGGAGTTGTCTACTCTGATGGGCTCGTTATGTCTGGCTACTCCAGGCAACCGAGACTTTGTAACAATTTTGGTATCGTGTTCCTATCATGGCACAAGTCATCTCCACCAATCTCATACTGGTTGAAAAGTTCGCTGCACACTGTTTTTCGGGTTTCTTTGTGGGCTTCTGCCAACATCCTCGGAACCCACCTGGCGCAAACCATTTTTAACCCCAACTGTTTCAATATTCTGTACACACTTGCTTCTTCTATTCCAACTTGGAGTGACAATTCTTTCACTGTTACGCGTTTGTCAGCCACAGCCATATGTTAACGCGCTGCAATTTGTCAGGACTTCGTGCAGTGCAGGGTCTGCCGCTGCGAGGAGTATCCGGAAAATTGGCGTGCTCTCTTTCACAAGATAATCTGCTTGCCCACCGACTAACCGTACTGCGATCGACAGCTGCATCTCCAAACACCTATCTCAACCAATTGTGAATGTTTCCCATTGTCTCGTTCTCACAGCATAGGAACTCGATAACAGCACGTTACTTCTGACGAAAGTCAAGTACAGTAGCCATCTTGAAGGAGTACTATCATGGCGCCACTCACAGGAACGACTTAAATTAAATTTTTATACAAGCTGGAAGCATGTATCTATGACCTCTATAAATTATTGCAAAGGTGTAGAATAAAAAAAAACGTTGTGCATTACTTTTAGAGTGATCCTCGTAATCGATATGCTGGAATATTAAAATTATCCTTAAAACAAGCGTTATAATAATGAAAATCACTATTTCGATAAAAATGGTTCTTATTAGAATGTATTAAAATATATAAAGCATAAACTGTTAAAATATTAAAACTCTTAAAATATTTTCTATATGATGTACGAGTATAATTAACACATGCCATATATCTCACAATATGCTTCTGAGCAATAAAAACATCATCTTCTGACCTGACAGGTTTTATTAATATTCAAATAAAGTAGGCTATATTGTCTGGAAACCATAATTTAAGATCCTACCGCTGTCGCTACAATTTAGATGAAATTCGTGTGGGTTTACATTGGTGCTAATTTATTGCAATTTTTTGTATTTCAATTATTGTTTTCCATTTTAATTCTTGTTTTTCCTTTTCTTTCTTTCTTTCTTTCTTTCTTTGACAAGTCCTATGGTTTTAACTCTTTTATGGACAAATGGGGAAATAAATAAAATAAACAAAAAATAAATAATTTTATAATTATCCATGCAATTAATTACAAAACGCATAACTGTTTATTCGTTCATCCATCCATTCATTCATTCATTCATTCATTCATCCATCCAACCATTCATTCATCTATCTATTTAACCATTCATTCATTCATCCATCTATCCAACCATTCATTCATTCGTCCAACCATTCAACCATCCATCCATCCATCCAGCCAGTCATCCATCCATCTTAATGAGTTCAATTTCCTTCAATCTGCATAATTATATTACTTCCATCCTGCATACTCCAGATACAATGTTATTGCACGATATCATGGCACTCCACTGTACTGTACTGTATATTTAGTAAGTTCTATCAGTGAATTGAAGTTTTGCTCCATGTATATTTATTGTATACGTATGACAGTGGTTTCCACCTTACAACCTACATGAATCTGTTGCACATGTAACATAGCTGACTGCCATAATCTGGTTTCTTACGTACCAACTACTTGTTATGTACACGCGTTAAGTTTTGGTATGGATTAAACTGAAATGTTAACTTCGTAATATTTATGCTTTCCGTCAGTTTGGCTTAATGGATAGCATTCGCGTCTTCCATCTCAGCGATGCGTAGTTCGATTCCTGGCGTGGGCAATGGATAAGATTTATCTTCCGTCCAAGGACTGGGTGTGAGCCTATGTCCCTTGTCATGAGCAGTCCTCTATTGTCTCAGCAGTGGCCCTGTGTCATGCTGACTACATGACCAGAGATAATCGTAATGTGTGCTTGTCTAGTGTGTAGTTAGTAGTATAAAGAGATTATAAACTCTCGATACCGAAGTGGTAAAAGAGAACAAGAGATAAGACTACAACAAGGAGATATTGAATGCTACAAGGATCTGATCGCAGCAAAATAATCTTTATTAATATGTATAACTTACCTATTTATTTGTCAGTCGCGTATTCAGCAGATTCAGTTCTGTGCATCATTCCTTACATCCCACACGCTCTGCGGGGGAAGTGAGCTCGGTTTTATAACAGACTGGTTGTACCCTCAAGATCCGCTCTGAAAGTGGTGGCTAAGGAAACATCCCCTTCCCAAGTCTGGATCGAACGCGAAAAATTTCAGTTCCAAGCCAGACGTTTCTATCGACTCCACTAATGCTTCTTATCCTGAATAAGAAAGCGCTGCTTCTTTCAGTTTCCAACATAACTTACTAAGAACGTCACACGAAGAAATAAAGAATTATTCTTTACTTCCTTTCCCAACAGTTGAACAGGACATTCGACTTTTTCAGGATGACAGAACCTCTAGTAATGTATATGTAGTTGTAGAAAAGTCCTCAATTCCTATGCTCATGGGGTAACTGCTTCATTCAAGAATAGTTTCTATGGATGATATTCTTGCAAGACAACGGATTATAAATGCTAGTGTGTCATTCACAACGTATTCGAAACTCGTTTTTCAGAGATACCAGGGCAATAAACGGGGAACAAAACTTCAAGAACTTTGCGAAGAAAACAATCCAGAACTGAACATACTACTCATGTTACTTATCATATTTTGAAATCAGTTTCCCTCTGTTCTAATATTTCTACATAGTAGTTACTCAGAGCAGCAGTGAACACAACTTACAGAACGGTAGAACTAGGTGTAATTACGGGTAATTCAATTGGAAAACATCAGACAGGAATTAGTTATTATGAAATAGGTAGTAATAATAATTTATTAAAACAGTACACATTGAATTATCATAATATGGGCTTATCCATCATCACTGGTGGGACACTTTTCGTAATGTTGGACAAAATAATTGTTCAAATGAAGCTTTGTGTCTATTAATTATACTCTGGTAATTATCTATACTAAGTGCCAGTTTTTTCAAGTCTTATCATAAAAATGAACTTCATGATCGAAAATTTAATTTTCGACTCAGTAAACTCGAAAATTATTATTACCAGACTTAGGATCCGAAACAACTTAAGAATGAAGTGAAGTTACACTGCAATGTAGTACAGATGGAGTGAGGTGACGCGTTGAGTTTTGTTACTGTACAATCCGGTTCGTGATCAGAGGTACAGTATTCTTCCGTCTCTCCCTACTATACGAACTCAGGCCATCACAGTGCATTTTCAATTCATAGTGAACAGTTTTCTCGAACTAGTTGCAAATATGTAGATGTTGTTCATTGTAACGCTAACGCCTTCAAAGTCGCTGAGGGACATGACAACTTGTGAGGTATGTATCCTACTTCATTTTCCACCGTCACTAGATTATACTATTAACAGTAGAATATAACGCAGCACATTGACGTCGTCGTTTACATTCACGATACATCTGTCTACTATGTTCAAGGAACTCTGTAGTCAAGTTGTGCGTACATGGGTTGGATTCTAAGCCTGATTATTACAATATTAACATAGAAGAAATTAATTAAACTTTATATAAACCAAAAGTACATACTTTTAGGCAGACTTTTCACGTGGAATTAAAAAAAAAATATTTTGCTTAATCACAACACAGAACGATATACTGCAATACTTCACACCTCCGTTGTGCAAAGTACATACTGACCCTTTTAAAGTACAGATGTTATTCAGAGTCGGGGAGAGTATGATAATTCGACAAAGACGGAACAAAAATAACCAGGCTGTAGTCTTGCAATTAAATTCATAGTTATATTTGTCAAAGAGAATCGCAGTAAAGAAAATAGAGCAATACTAGGGATTGAACAATATTTATTTTTATGGAAAAGGGCAGACAATTTCGCAAATGATTAAGTGAACGGAGCAATGAAAATATTTTCTTACAGATGTGAGTTACTTGACTATTCCAGTTTAGATCTCTGTCCATTAATAACCCAAAGTTTTTTTTTTTTACAGTATCGCTGTAATTAATAAACGACCCTTTTATTGGCAGTCTTGGTATGGTTTTGTCGTTAATTGTACTGAGCAAGCGCTGATGTCCCATTATAATTGACTGGGATTTTCCTGGGTTTAACCTCAGTCCAAACTTTTGAGTCCATTGATAAAGTTTAGGGGTGCTATGCATAGACATTTCGCTAGCCCGCGCTACGAGCGTGCTAAACTAGCCCTGGTTATCGACTGATTACTTTTACAGGATTCATATCATATCATATCGCCAGCACTGGTTTATGAATACGAAAAACGTTAGTTCGCTGATCATCCACCGGAAGCCCGCGCTAAGAATGTATATGAATATGGTCCTAGGTCTTCAGACATTTGTCATTATTTGTCATAAAAGACTGAAAATTATTGCAGTTAGATTACAAACGGTGATTGTACTACAGGTACTAGAGTTAAGACGGATAAATTTCAGTTTGACTCCAAACAAACAGTTTATCACATTCTCTGCATAATTCTGCACTGAAACATATCTTAATCCCATATTTCATAATCTGGAGAAAGTGCAGTTTGATTCTAGGCGACTCATATAACCAAACAGCATTATTACGCATTCCTGCATAAAGATATGCATAATTATTTTAGTAGAGTATTGTTCACTTTTAGGTACAGTAACTTTATTTTTAGTCGAAGCAACATTGTGAGCAACTTAGTCTTTCTTTTCTCTCAGGATTCAACTTTTAAAACTAAGAAAGATGCATTAATTCAAAATGGAGTCAAAAGCAAGAAAAGTAAACTACAACAAAGTTGGATGTCTATTACAAGAAACATTCTTCTTACGATAACAGACCAAGAAACTGAATTAAGGCAAGCGACAAGGAGAAGACTTAAGTTGCTTTCAACACAAGAAGTAAAGGAGTTTGTATAAATGCTTAATCGTATTCACTTTGGATTTCAAGGCAGAATAGTTAGGTTGTGTCTAACCGTTAGTCTTTGTTTTCCTTTCTGGTATGTAAAAGAACTCCTGCGGGGCAAAATTCCGACACACCGGCGACGCTGATATAACCTCAGCAGTTGTGAGCGTCGTTAAATAAAACATAATTTACAATTTATAAACGCAATATTCCTTTTGGTATTTTTCCTTTAATATATTTCTTCGTTAATTAGCTTGATTTTTCTCATCTTATAGACTATACAACTTTAGTTACACGTACAATTGATTAAACTTAATTCATTTAATATGTGACATCATATTTTGTTGTTCATATCATTTATAAATTTAATCCATTTCATAAACCTCGCATTTTTTCTTATGGGTTTGTTTTAGACTGAAGATGTTCCACTTAACAAAATTCTCTCCAACGCTTTCAATTTTACTTAAGATCTATGACTTTAACATCTATGAATGAACAGAATAATTAATTTATAAGCAGACAATTATTTAGGTTCAGATATTACCAACTGCCCAACTTTGTAAGACAAAGAGTAAGGTAAAGTTATCACTAGGCCTATTCGTTGGCATGGAGACAGAGAGGTCACTAGAGGTTAAGGCTTCCTCCTTCGCAGACAATCGGCATCTGTAACAATGAGGATGTCACTTGTACGACCTTTTCCCCTTTAACCTCAGGAAAACTCAGAGAATGAGTCCACAGTACAGCCGAAAGCACTACACAAATTACAAAACTCCATTACTCTATTAATAATAGAACTCTCAATCTTCAACTTAGCAGCGAACAGCCTTAGACTACTTGTACACAATCAAATTTTCCTTCCAATTCAATACTTTACAAAAAATTTTTCAAAGATTTATCAATATTGAAAAACATTTGTCGAAGATTGTTTCATAATGTTAAAGATTTTACAATATTTCAAAACATTACTTCAAGTTCATTGTAACGTATGTATCCAAATATAACAATATAAGAAACACTATGTAAATCCTTTGGAGAATAACTAGGCTATACAAAACAATATTTTTATTACTTAACTCTACAACACCCTAAAAACAAAGAATAATATAATTGCATGCATTCATTTAAAGGAAAATATTTACGATTATTATTCTGCCTAGGTTATAGGTTAGAATCTTCATTCAAAAAAAGTACGGAATATCGATATTAACGAGATATGTCTTGAAATTTTCTTACATGAATTCTTCATTTTACTGTGGTATGCCGTGCAGAAATGGCTTAATCCATATAATAATTATAATTAACTCACAAACAACTCTCGGGCCAGAACGCCATGTTTGTTTTTTTTTTTTTTTGTCACTTTAATATTTAATATTTTCGAATTCCATTAGTCAATTCCTTCAAAGAATTGTCAAGTCTTTGATCGATTAGAACCTGTCCTTATTTACTGTTAAGACAATCTGGGACTTCTGGAGTATTGTGTGTGAATTGACAATAGAAGATGTAAAGTATTAACAAGTCTTGCAAAATCTTGTGAAGCGTCATACTTAGCGAAACGTAATGTAATCATGCGGCCTGGATGGAAATACTTCTGTCTGGACGATAAGCGCAATTGCTTGCACTGCGGAGTCGTAGTGCATACATACATACATATATACATACATACATTACATACGTCCATTATGTGACATGGGCACACATTTTAGCCCATTCTGAAAAAAAAAAACAGAACATCTACGGAGAAAATATGTGCCACCCTCAATGTTCAGTCGGAATAGAGATTCGCTTCCATGTCTTGACGTCATGGGGAACAGAGAATACGAACAAAAGACTAGGTTGATCCTCTTCAAGGTGAGACAGGTTAGAACAGGGCTGGGCACATTACGTGATTCTGAGAAATGAGCGTTGTGTGCTTTAAAAAGCTGGTCTTGCGAGCGCTGTGACGTATGCATGCTGTACGTCATTCAGTGTCGGTGCAATGGTGACTCTGCAGTATGATGGCGAACTTTGAAGACGGAGCTTCCGCTCATACACTAAAGCGTCCCGCTATTCCCAATGATTTTAATATATCATGGGAGGAGGAGTTCTTTTTGGTAGAGAGCAGTGGATTAGCAAAGTGTTTAATTTGTCATAAAACACTCCAACTGATTAAGGAGTTCAATATCCAACGACATTATTCTTTACAACATGCTACTGAATAAGACAAATATGTTGGTAATGAACGCCATAAATTAATACAACTTAAAGAAAATGTTTCTCAGGTACATTATATTACAGTATCTATTTGATATTTACATTGCATTGTAAGTTATTATACATTTAGTAATATATAATTTTAAATTATACAAGTATTATGATATATCATAGTATAGTATATTACAGTTCATGATATATCATACATCATATTATATATCATGAACTGTAATATACTATACCATGATATATCATAATATTTGTACAATTTAAAATTATATATTACTAAATGTACTATAATAACTTATAATGCAATATAAATATCGAATAGATATTCTAATATAATGTACCTGAGAAACATTTTCTTTAAGTTGTATTAATCATATTATATTATATTATATTATATTATATTATATTATATTATATATTATATTATATTATATTATATATTATATTATATTATATTATATTATATTATATTATATTATATTATATTATATTATATTATATTATATTATATTATATTATATTATATATTAACAGGATGACAATAATGCACTTAGTGAGTCGGCTATGAGAATTAGCTACAAAATTTGCCACGAAATTGCAAAGGAATTAAAAACATTCAACGAAGGTGAATTCATCAAGCGATGTTTAATTATATTGGCAGATGAACTCTGTCCACAGCAAGTAGGGGAAGTGGAAGCCATACGCCTGTCTCGTAGAACCGTGGTGAGGAGATTGCAGTATGTGCGTATGGGTTATGTAAATAAGCCTAATGATTTGTGTGTGTGCATAGAGCGAAGTTTATTTCATCAAATTAATAAGAGTGTTATAAATTCTGTAATGTACAATGGATTGATGTAATATCCTTATAAACTATTATGTACTGACAGACTGAATGACTAGAACAACCGTGGCTCTTGTTATATTAATGCAGGGAAGGTAGCTGTAATGGAGTCCGCCACTGCGTGTGCGTTCTGCTCTGGCTTGGAATTGAAGTGCCTTGCGGAGCGAGAGCAGCTCTGACCGACTAAATGGAGCCGCCCTCATGCCCGGCCCTGGGTTAGAACATCAGCTGTTGAAGTTTATGACACGAAATGACGAAGGGATAATGGTAACTATTGAATCATACACTTTTATGCCTGTTTGTAGTTAGGCTAGGATATTTGATATGTGTTTTGTTTGCACCACTTTCATATTAATCTGTATGTTTTATGGAGAGTGGTTGGATTTAATCATAGGTGAGGGGAGCGAAACCTACAAATTAGAACTTGTTTTGTGAAGCACGTATGATCGAAAGACCCTGCATTGTATTTAAAGGAAAATTCTGATAGTGTAGTGCACCTGTATAAGTACATAATATTCCTCAATAAATCCATCTATCTGCATGCATACATACATACATACATACATACATACATACATACATACATACATACATACATACATACATACATACATACATACATACATACATACATACATACATATGAGTATATAAGTACATACAGTATATAAAATTAAATATGAAGAGTCCACTGCAAGAATGATGGATGTCACTTTCTTGTCGAAAGTGAACCAAGAATGTCAATGCATAGCTTAAGACATATAGAATGTACATACAGAGTTATATGGCATTAACACTGATAGTCATTGTCCAGTAATATCGGAAAATCGCAGTTAAGCTTTGAGCGCTAAGCATTTCAAACTTTCAATTGATTCTCCTAGAAAATGTATTCCAAATGACATCCATCATTCTTGCAATGGACTCTTCATATGTGCTGTCTGTTACTATCATTCTATGTTTTGTTTTCAGCATGGAAAATTTGTTGTAAAATGAGTGACCAATATTTGATAAACAGCTGCCTCTTAAGACAAAAATACTCCATAAAACAAATACGAGTAATCCCCGACGAAATAAAATAAAAGGCGTAACTAATTCCTATAGAAATCCTCACTGTAGAGATTCACGCTGATGCAGTAGCCTCCAGAGCTACTTTCCGACAGCCACAGTGACGTTAATCCTTTCTCCCTGAAACCACGAACACCCACCACAGTAAAGTACTCCGCATCCCCTACGAACAACCCACTATCCTCACCTCATACGTCTGCTATCATTTGGTCGCCGCTCTACGCCGCATAAAAGACACGACGCGACGTTACGGCTTCGTGTTTTAGTGTTCTTCTGCTCGAGATGGTTGTATGTGGTCGACTCATATTTCACGTATTTTCTCTATAGTGGAAGGAACTTCATCAATCAAGTGAGGGCTGTTGTAGAATTAGTGACTACATGGCGTAAATTTTGTCCTTTGTAGAAGATCACCCACAACTTTATAATCTTTACTTCATCATTGAAAAGTATGTCTTTTTTTGTATGCGGATTTTTCAGATCCTATACATAGCTGAATTCTTGTAACAGTCTGTACTACCACTATCACTACCACTACCACCACTACTACCACTACCACCACTACTACTACTACTACTACCACTACCACCACCACCATCACTACTACCACTACCACCACTACTAGCACTACCACCACCACCACTACCACCACCACCACCACCACCACCACCACCACTACTACTATTACCACTACTACTACCACCACTACAGAGATTGGATTTCGACAATGTGTGAGATAAGCGTGGCAAAAGCATCTTCGCGATGCTTATATCCGAGTACCTCGTCCTTTTTGTTCCGTCTTTGTCGAATTATCATACTCTTCCCGACTCAATAACATCTGTACTTCAAAAGGGTCAGTATGTGTAAAATTATCCATCCAATTTTGCGTACTTTACACAACGGAGGTGTGAATATTGCGTCGCATACGGACGACACGTTATACCAGAGACAAGGTACTCTTACTGTAAACAGAGCACACTAATGAGTACCTACATACAACAGCAACTAAAGTAAGGGGAGCGGCTGTTACCCGTCGCTGCGTTAAAACAAACCTGTGCTAGGTACAAGCACAGTTTAGTACAGACGTCTCCAAAAACCTACTCGCGAGTAAGCCCCTGAACGGAACCGAAGCCAGTACGTAATGAGCGCGCTCCGCCTCAACCATCCCCACCTGTACTGTATTCAATGTTTATGCGCAAACGAAGAGCAATGGTGGACTGTCATTATCACTGTGTTGGTCGGAGTGTTCCACCGTTTCACAATGTCTTCTAATCATGGACGTAGTACATTCAAGGATGAAGAGGAAGAGAAATTTTTTTGTGTTAGTGGGGAGAATATGAAATGCTTAATTTGTTCGAAAATTCTTAAGCGTGTGTTAAATTTCAACATGAGACGACAATACACGACTCTTCACAAGGAATATCATACAATTACAGGCATGTTGGACATGTGAAAATAATTTATTTTGAGGCTATCTGTATAACTGATGGTTATACATAATAATCAGTATATTACTCAGATCCGCATAACAAACATAGTTTTTCGTTTAATTTTAGGTGAAATGCGTAAGCCTACAAATATTTTGATAAATATAAAACAAGAAAATACAAACACAAATCACACACGTGTCCTCAGTCTTAAACAACAAAAAAAAAAGCTTCTTGCTAGCTATGTTCTAGCTTGGAATATTGGAAAATCAATGAAGCCCTTTAAGAAGCATCATTTGTAAAATCGTGCATACAGGACGTTACTAAAATACTGTGTCTAGAACAAAGTCAAAGTTTAAGAAAATTAAATTGTTTCCAATTACAGTTCACAGAAGGAATTTCAAGATTGTAAATGTAATTGAATCTGAAGTCGAAACCACAACTAACCAGTTCGTAGCTTACTCACTTGCATTGCACGAAAGCACAGATAGAAATGACAAAGCTCACCTAACCATTTTCATCCGAGGAATTAATGAACATTTTACTGTGTCTGAATGTCTTCTAGATGTAATTACAAAATACAACTGGAGAAGATCTTTTCCAGGCACTGAAAGACACCATAGAACAGAAGAGGTTGAATTTGCAATGGCTTGTGTCTATAGCAACAGACGGGGCTCCAGCTTAATAGTATGTCAAAATAATTTACAAACATATGATATTTCTTATTATTTTGATATTATTTGTAAACATAAGCAGACCGTTGCCGCGATCCCCCACTGATGGCTCCCAACTGTTGAGGTACGAGCACGAATGACGATATGCTTTTAGGAGACCTCTGGTCTAGTATATACAGTCACGAAGCTTGAGTTGTTGAGGTTGCTAGGAACAATAGACTGTGCAGGTACTACTTCGCATTGTCTGTAATGAGGCGATAGCAGCGATCCTAGTGGTTAGCAACTATCTATGAATGCATATTTATTACTATTATTACATATTGAGCTTCGGGACTGTATATACTACACTGTAATAGACCTACAAGGCTCCAGACACAGATTGAATAACTCTGCAGTTGAAAGCGCTGTCATATAAAAATAAATTCTTCTACCATCACCACCACCACCACCACCACCACCACCTCTTCTACCATTACCACTACGGCTACCTCTTCTACCAATACCACTACGCCTACTTCTTCTACCACTAAAACCACCACTACCACCACAACTACCTCCACCATAACTACCTCTACCACCACTACCACTACGACCTACTACTACTACCACCACCACCACCACCACCACCACCACCACCACCACCACCACCACTTTTTCGGGCTGAAAACTTTTTCCCATTTTTCAGATATGAGTGCCAACTTAAATGACGATTTTGTCAATAAATACACATTACAGTCGTGTTCAATTTTCTTACTTTTAAAACCGCTCATTATTTAAAACAATTGCATTTAGTTCGCGAACATTTTATCCGTTGCGTTGTCGCAGTTATCGTGTTTCGTGTCAATCACGTTCCCCTCATGTTTCGTAATCTAGCCATGAATGTTCAATCCCGACCTTACTGAATATTCAAGTCGGCGGCAATCAGAGTTAAATAACATTGATTTATACATTCGAAGTATACCAGGCTCTTCATTACAAGTCTGTTACAGTCTATTATTGCACAGGTAGTTGTCAATAGAGCATAGAACAATGTGAGATTTATTGCGGTGAAATGCTTAAGAATAAATTTATACCTAAACCTTGGAACCCTCAGTTAAGACCACTATGCTTTTAAAGGAAACGGTATCTCTCTTATTTCAAAGAAATCGATGAAGCGGAGAAAACGCCCCTCAGACCATGAAACTTTAATGACTTAGGAACTTCATTCTCTCAATAATTATCGTCCATGAATTGTACTTCAGGCACTGCCATTTTGAATAACATAATGGCGATAGCTCAGCAGTTAACTTTTGCCCTGCATTCTAACGTATGAAGCCATCGAACAGCTGGGCAGAAGAGCACCTAGCTTAATTACACGAGTGGTGTTTTTCACAGAGGCAATATAAACGAGATACTGTCAAGTCTCGTGACTGTCTATCCTAATAGAGCGCATAGACTACAAAGTTATGATTTCGGTATACAAGATCATGGTTCTGAGTTCGAATTATAGCTTCGGTTGGATCGTTGTCCTTTGTCAGTGTGTTGACTTACTTAAAGTTGGTTTCCATGAATGGGATTCTATTGTATCTTCGTCTCATCACTCCAATCTTAGACTGTGAAACCTCAAGGTTTCATGGTCAACCACGATAGCGACAAAAACATTGATAAACAAACTAAGCTTGCTTTTATCATCGTCGTCTTCGCTATTAGTACATCCACCACAACTTCGAGATAATCACATCATCAGATTCACTACCATTGATACCACGGTCCACCATGACTATTACCACTACCACCATTTCGAAATCTTCAGAATCACACCACTGATACCACATTACCATTATTGCTACCACTATCACTTCGATACAATTATCAGAATCTCCACCACTGATATCACAGTCTAGAATCACTATTACCTCTATCACCACTTCGAGATAATCATCAGAATCACCACCACTGATACTACATTCCACCACCACTATCACCTCTACCACCACTTCGAGGTAATTATAAAAATATCAACCACAGACACCACAGTCCACTATCAGTATTACCACTATCACGACTTCCAGATGACCAACAAAATATCCACCATTGATGTGTCACAGTTCACTGTCACTACTACCACTATCACCACTTCTAGATCACCATCGCCATTGGTAGGCCTACTAAAATCCATCATTACCAGTTACCACTACCACCACTTCGAGATAATCATCAGGGTCACCGCCACTGGTACTAACATCCATCATTACCAGTTACTACTATCACCACTTCGAGATAATCATAAAAATATTAATCACAGACACCACATTCCATCATCAGTATTATCACCATCATGACTTCCAAATGATCAACGAAATCTCCACCACTGATGCCACAGCTCATCGTCACTACTACCACTATCATCACTTCGAAATAATCATCAGGATCATCGCCACTGGTACTAAAATTCATCATTACCAGTTATCACTACCACCACTTCGAGATAATCATAAAAATATCAACCATAGACACCACAGTCCACCATCAGTATTACCACTATCACGACTTCCAGATGACCAACAAAATCTCCACCACTGATGCCACAGCTCACAGTCACTACTACCACTTCGAGATAATCATCAGGATCATCGCCACTGGAACTGAAATCCATCATTACCAGTTCCCACTACCACCACTTCGAGATAATCATAAAAATATCAACCACAGACACCACAGTCCACCATCAGTATTACCACTATCACGACTTCCAGATGACCAACAAAATCTCCACCACTGATGCCACAGCTCACCGTCACTACTACCACTTCGAGATAATCATCAGGATCATCGCCACTGGAACTGAAATCCATCATTACCAGTTCCCACTACCACCACTTCGAGATAATCACAAGAATCTCCACCAGTGATACTGCAGTTCACCATAACTATCATCACTCCCATTACCATCACCACCACCAGTATAATATTCTCCTGAGTCCTGAGACATTTGTCGTTTTATTTTTAAAGTTCAATATAATTCCACACTTCAAAAAAATCCTCTGATTGAGGTTCTGACTGATAAGTATATCTATTATCAGGCAGTACATCTCACTTGACGATATGTGTCAGAGGAGGAACAATTGTTTGTATGCATCTAAAGTCTGACTAGTGTAACAAGTAGCTAATCGGCGATGTATGCAATGGAGGGGAAAAGAAACTGGCCACCCACTCCATTATCTCTTGGCCTAGTTGCCTCATAAGTGGTGCCTTTTTTGTATCACTTGTGAGGTTCAGACCAATCTTCTGACAGTTGACTAAACAACAACTACTTTTAAAAAAAAGTCACTGACATGAGGAAAATTGCTGAAATAATTCTGCAGGTTACAGTTAGGGCAAAAATGCAGGTAGCTATGTTATACTATACTTCAAGTCTCTGCATATACATATAATATCATAACCATGTATGAAGTATGATATAGTATACTATTCTCTCAGCACTCACGAGGATATGACTCTGTTAAAGTGCGAGTAGTGTTTTATTCAGCCACGCTATCAACTGTATATGTTAGCGCCAAAATTCAAGGCGCAGAGAAAACAGTATATTTTGTGCGAGATCGTGCGTATTTGCTTGTTTTCCGCACAGAACCAATACGCAGTAAGTGTGAAATACCACATTCAGTATTCCCAACGTAACACACATAACAATTTCCCTCTTCTTACCGCTTAAGCACCACATTCATTTTACTGCTTTAGGCTTTTAACATATAATTTTTAGAGATGTTTAACATAGTAATAATTATAAATTGGAAACTTACCACTGCAATTTCATCTAAATTGCAATGTTAATTATTGTTTTTAAATATTTGCAAAAATTAAGTAAAGTCTACTACTCCACGAAACTTATTGCATTTCTGATACAAGTAACATTAAGGAAGCCGTGAAAAAGCAACAAGATTCCAGATGCGGATGTTATTACTGCAATATGTTATATAAATAATATTGTTAAAATATTAAAATGAAAAATAAATCATTACATAACCTTACCGTTTGTTTTAAGTTCGCATTTATAGACTGGGGGAAAAAAAAGACAGACTTATATCACGGCCTGCTGGAGTATAGTAAACACAGAAAACATTTTACAGCAACAATGTTGAAGAAAGATATTAAGTTTTCCGAAGTTGCTGTCATTAAACAGAAACCAAGATGGAGATTTCATTGCAACTAATCAGAAATTCGTCTTTCAGGTATGTAATAAACGATCTTCGCACAAAATAATGTACGATACACGAGCGGTATGTTTGTTTTCATGTTCTCGGAAATTAAAAAAGTTCAACTACGTTTCGCTTTTTCAATCTTTTCCTCGACCATGAAAACGTCAACATACCGCTCTTGTAACGTATATTACTATTGTCTGCAATCCTCTATTAAAGGCTTGGTTTACAGTAAATCCACTATACGTGCCTCCCAACTTTAATTCGCTCTCGTAGGAAGGCATGCGAAGGCCGGGTATCAACTCGCTATTCAACAACCAGCGTGATGTCCCGTTAGTGTACCGAAGGCGCCCCCTATTACTAATTTTAACAAGAATTCAGTTCCTGAAGATTTTTCTGGTCTATTCAAAGTATACAGGATAGGACTTGACTCAAATTAAAAAAAATGTGATACTCGCATAGAGATCCTGCGGATGGAGAGGGTTAAAATGAGAAAGAGATGGAAAATAAAGGAAAGCGAGAGGACTTTTTGGTCTGCGCTTTACTGAAACCTAATTGTTCAGATATCGTAAAGCTAACCAATTTTTTATTCAGTGATCACACATGGAGTATAAGGATTCAAGACAACGCTATACCGTAATATATTTGCAATAGAGAGGGGGTAATGTAAATTGCGTCCAAGGGGGCTTTTTACCTCCTTACAAATACGTAAATTTCCCCCCGTCCATTACGGATGTTGTACGTAATTGCCTCCCATTTGTCAAGGACGTCACATCTTCCAATCCGCCACTGAGTGCATCTTGCACAGTACTACTTACTTGCCCGTCGAAATGACGTTATTCCATAGAAAACTTAACAGTCTTTCCAACGCCAGTCACTCAACTATGTATCATTTCAGAGAAGTTCTTAAATAAATACAGAGCGACAAGTAGCTTAGAATCTTGGGCAAAAGGAATAAATCTGTTTTGCTCAAATTTTCCCAAAATAAAATACTTTCACTTAGGGCAGAACAGATTACTCGACTTGAGTTTGTAAGCGCCGTTTCTTTTCAATTCCTGCCTGTTTAAAACACTGCTTACTGACTTCTTTAAACACATTTTAAGTTTTATGACGAAGTTTTTCTAACTGAAGCTGTCCAATACTTTAATCATGTTGAACCACATTTTTAACTATAACAGTGATTTGTGCAAATTATGCACGTAAGGTTAAATTACTGGCAGTCCTAAGTCTGCAAATGAGATGGAAAATGTTGATTACAGTGGTATATTTACAAACGGGAACCACGTTCAATCTCTCATGGAAATAGGGGGAGGCAATTTAAGTACGGTGGCTTATGAAAACAGGAGGCAATTTACGTAGTTTTGACCTGGAGAGGCAATTTACCGCAGTCACCCCACTAACAGCTCAAACAGTGCACCGATAAAGTGTATCATGTAGACGCTCTTCTTCAGCGATTTCCTTTTCGTCAATACTTCATGATTTAGTCTGTGCAGTTTGTTCTAATAATTAAAAGTGCAACATGAACGAGATGTGAAATAAAAGTAGCTACACAAATAAAATGTTTTCTTGGTTGTTTTTTCTACCACGAACTTTTCAGAATCAAAATTCAGCTCTTTTTCTCATGTGATTTAATTAAGTGAACTGCTACTAGACGTTTAAGGATGTTAATCTTTTTGGCGAGATTATACATGTTGGCTCTAAATACATGAAAGTGAAGTGTATTAACTGGCTGAGTACACTTTTTGTGACTATAGAGAGCACCCTGTTGTAATCCCACCAACCACTCCAAAGAGTAATGACCACTTTACACAGTATCCTCAACATGAGTGCAGTTGGAAAAGCGTGCAGCTCAAATTAAAAATAGCTACAACGAGACCTTCTGGAGAAAACTTTAAAACCAATGTGAATATACAATTCATATTTCTACAGCTCTAGAAATCATTACAGCGTGCGATTTTATAGAACGTTGCTCACTGTATAATATGGTGTATTCAGAATATTCATGGCTATATCTGGTTGCTGGCATGGTTAATTTAATCTTCCCCTTTTAGTAATTACCCTTGCTGTTTCACTACATAAACCATATAGAGATGGGGGAGAACTGATACGTCATTAACAGGAAAATTGTGAATTCAGAATGATAGAGGAATCATTCGGGAAAAGTCTTATTCTGGGATTAAATTCCGTTCATTTCTTTAAAATGATAGCTGCTGACTGTACTACTGCATCTGCGCTTATTGTATCGTAGCAAAGAATTCTGTAAAAAGACAATTGAATTATTATATTTATGCGAAAAAAAAAAACAAATAACTGCCATCCATCCATATAATTTCGTTCTTTTTACTTTCTGATTATAAGACGTACCTGCATCAAGAAATTTGTTCAAATGTCACACAAAATCGATTTCGGGATTTTAATGAAAATACGCTAGATGCTCACAGCATCTCTCACACTGATAAAAATGGATTTGACCATGCTGTCTTATGTCTACAGCAGGCCTGCACAAACGGCGCTCATTGAGCGCGGCCGCTCCGTCGGGGCGGGAGAGCCGTCTAACACCTCGTCGGAAAGGTACGTGGGAATGACGTAGGCCTGCTATAGATATAAGATAGTCCCTTCTGGTGTAGTGTGTATTATCAGTATCTATTTCACTTTGCCTATCTACGGCTACATAATGGCGGAATCTAAACGATGGAAAAGTGATCATCGGGCTAATTCAAATTCTTTCAATATTGCATGGAAAAATGCTTATTTTTTCACAACAGCTGGAGTCAATACTTATCTGCCACAAAAGTTTGAAAGAAAGAGGAAAACATAATATAATGAGTCATTACTAGTCTACCCATACAGATACGATGGTTTTTTTGGTGAAAATCGCAGTAAAAAGGTGAAAATCGCAGTAAAGAGATTCAGAAGTTGAAAGTTGCATTATTACTTGAGGTAGGATATGTTAGAATTTATTAATCTTCAACAATTTAAAAATCTCCCTTCAGGGAAAAGGCGAGTTCATTGTTGATATGTTGAATAAATTACGGGATTTCAGTCGTAAACTTACACTTTTCGTAAGTCAGTTTCGGGAAAGTAAAGTAGCTCACTTAAGAAACTGTTCGTGATGAAGCCATGTTAAACGATATGTAAATATTAATTAAAATTCAAAATGAATTTAATTCTAGGTTCCAAGATCTTGTCTTTATTGGAAAGAAGTTTAAAGTTATCATACTACATTCCTTCAACACCAGTTGAAACAGTGTCATACGATTTACAGCTTGAACTTCTTGATCTTCAATGTGACCTAAGGACTAAAGACCATTTGAATAATACTTCTACTCTGGTTGAGTTTTACAAGACTAAACCTCAGCAATAATATCAACGACTACACAAGCTAACTGTGAAAATGATTGCTGATGTTTGGCTCAACATTTATATTTGTGAGCAACTGTTTTCTATTATCAACTTTAATAAAGGCAGGCATCGAGCATCTGTAACTGATGTTTCATTACGATCAGTACTATTCCTTTCAGCTGCCAACAGCATAAAACCCCGTTTTGAAGTACTGATAAATAAAAATATAACAACATTATATTGTATATATTTTAAGTAGCTACAGAGTTCCTATTATTTCTGTAAAATAAATGTTTCTTTATTAATTAATAATAGTCCAAGATAGTTTTGTAAATACTGAACGGGAATTCATTTCATGAATACTCGGACTAGTACTTTTGTGTACATTTTGTACTAGATCACCCCTTCTTCCAGCCCGCCCTTATACAGACAGCAGTTAATATCTGCATTCTGCTCTCGAGCTGTGATCCGACTCTGAGAGCGCAAACCTTGTGCAGGCCTGGTATACAGTATCTGTTTATGGGTAGCGAGTTCCCCTGAATTAGTTTGTGGAAGTTTCTCATATTCAGTATCTACGAATGAACATCTTAATTTCAGTAAAGATTTATGGGTCTTTAATTGAAGCAAAACTCACATAATAATGATCTAGTCCAACTTAAATCTAACACGAAGTAAAACGAACTGACAAATGTAATACTATGATTATTCTAAATGAAAAAGGAATCTACCAGTACTTCATAAGATAAATTATTACATGACCTGTATAATTATTCCTACTTCTCGTAACGATCTGAAGTTAAGTTAATATTGTAAAAAATTTCACATATATGTAACATTTTTATGGTTTGGGCCACTATATGAGAAAACTTGAGCCACTCCTACACTAGTAAGAGGCCGTTGCCTTTCAGGGATTATCTGGGCTCATATCATCATCATGATCATTATCATATAAAATTTGTAAACTAAAATGTGTTACATTCCTCCTCAGGTAAATAAAATCTTCTACAAAAAAAAATATTATTTGCGTAAGATTAAAGCATTGATTTTATTCTAACTTCAAGGATATATAATGAAATGTGAATAAGATTTTATTTTCATATACAGGTTCCAACTCAATAATCATTAAAAACGAAAGAGAGAGAGACGTAGGCCTATGGGTTTGTTTAGGAACCCATGTTGCGAGACGAGCCGATTCCATTCTGCAATCTGAAAAACACTAATTTTATGTCACCATGCTAGGTAATGTGATCGCTATCCTTCATTTTTATTTATGTTATTACGTTTGACGGAAAAGTATCACGGAAACAAGGGTGACCAACAGATTTACTGATAAAATTACATCTATGAAGAATGTTACGAAAATCTCTCAAGAATTCCGATCCCTTCCGCCACAGCCAGAATTAATTCCTCCAGGTTTTCCTGCAACTCGACGCAAGTTTTGTTTAATGTATTGAATTTATTACATTTTCACATTTATGACATAAATTACGAATTTTTACATGTATGCCTATCTTACACGTCGTGTAGAGATTAAATTTTACGCGTGACTTTCCAACCCTGCCTCTTTATATTGAAATAAGTGCAGAATCAAATTAATCTACTTGTTGCAATACACAACCAATAACAAAATTTCTCCACATCTTGAGGAAGCAGACCGTATCGTCTCTCTGTCAATATTATTTTGTATGATGAGAAGCTTTCGTTCCACATCACATGATGTAATGGGATCATATCTGTAGCTCGTTACATCAGTTAGTGCAATGTTTGCTGGAATAATATTTGTCTTACCTTCAAGAAGTTGATTCAATTCACTCAGTACCCTGTAAGACTAGTTTAGTCCAGCGCAGAACAATTCTGCCTTTGGGTCCTGGAACTTCTACAACGATTTTCTGAAATCGTCCACCTTCTGAAATGCTGACATAAGGGTCAAATTGTTGACTTCCAATTTCTCAGTCGTCTTCGGTATTCTGTCGAAATGAGCTTGGTTGTAGTTTGATTACCTTTAATGATTTCATTGCTAAAAGCTATCTGAGCCACAGCCAAATGAAAATGTTTGTAAACTATTAGTATTTGCTAAATATTTTAAAAATAAAACTGTGAAAATCTTTTTAGAATATCAATAATTTGTCAAAATATCATGAAACATGAAAAATGTTTACGATTGATTTAGATTCTCCATTGCTTACGAAAAACACGGAAATATTACTTGAAGCAAGTATAGTGGAAGGTTTGGAAGTAAACCCCGAAAAGACGAAGTATATGATTATGTCTCGTGACCAGAATATTGTACGAAATGGAAATATAAAAATGGAGATTTATCCTTCGAAGAGGTGAAAAAATTCAAATATCTTGGAGCAACAGTATCAAATATAAATGACACACGGGAAGATATTAAACGTAGAATAAATATGGAAAATGCCTGTTGTTATTCTGTTGAGAAGCTCTTGTCATCTATTCTGTTGTCAAAAACTCTGAAAGTTAGAATTTATAAAACAGTTATATTACCGGTTGTTCTGTGTGGTTGTGAAACTTGTACTCTCATTTTGAGAGAGGAACAGAGATTAAGGGTGTTTGAGAATAAGTTTCTTAGGAAAATATTTGGGGCTAAAAGGGATGAAGTTACAGGAGAATGGAGAAAGTTACAAAACGCAGAACTGCACGCATTGTAGTCTTCATCTGACATAATTAGGAATGTTTGAGATTGGCAGGGGATATAGCACGTATGAACGAATCCAGAGTGTTAGTTGAGAGGCCGGAGGGAAAAAGACCTTTGGGGAGGCCAAGACATAGATGGGAGGATAATATTAAAATGGATTTCAGTGAGGTGATATATGATTATAGAGACTGGATTAACCTTGCACAGGATAGGGACCGATGGCGGGCTTATGTGAGGTCGGCAATGAACCTTCGGGTTCCTAAGAAGCCATTTGTAAGTAAGTATTGCTTAAATAGGCATCCAACAAGGAAAACTCAGTGCGCAGAAAGCAGCGGGTGTGATTGTCTCGCGCAGATGACGTAATATGCTCCCGTTCCCAGCATGCTCTCAAGTCTACTGTAGGGGGGTAAGAGGGGTATAGCATGCGCGGCGCTGAGTTTTGCTTGTAGGATATCTATAGTGTAATATGTAGCTAATCGGTGATGTATGCAAAGGAGGGGGAAAGGAACTGTCCACCCTACCCCTTTATCTCCTGGCCTAGTTGTCTCATAAGTGGTGCCATGTTGGTATCACTTCTGAGGTTCAGACCTGTCTTCGGACAATTGACAAAACAATTATATTCTTCTATAACCAGGCTATAACTGCGAGATGCGAGGTCTGCTCATCTCACAGCCATAGAAACCACTCACTATCTCTCGTGTATAGGGAAGACCAGGTAACTTGATACCCTAAGGGTGAAACCTAACCATTTTTCCCCCATTACTACAAATGCTAGTGGATTATGGTGATTTTCTAGTTTGAAGGTTGAATTTTCTTTTGCCAACTTCGTTTCGAATTTCGATACTGACAAATACTATAAATGGTAGTGATTTTGTAACCGGTATGTTGGCAGCTGAGGCAAATATCGACAATATTTGCCGGTACTGGAGTTCCATGAAATTAAAATTGTACTAGATTTCTCAGCCGGTTACTGGAAGATAGTGAAATTCGAACTTATTAATAATTAATTAATATTAGTATTAATATTAATACATTATAGTTATGTTATGTGTTGCGTTGTGGTTATAATTCAAGAATAGTCAGATAAGTACGAATGAATATAATATACTTGGGCGTGATAATGCACGTGGGTAATGGATAGAAATATTATTTCAAATTTTAATGAATTTCTTTCGTGTTTAGATTTTTATTACTATGTCAAAAAAATGAAATAGTGTTGCAGTGACTCCTTCAAGGAAGAAAATGTGTGGCATTCAGAGTACGCTTCAGAAATCTGTAGTTCACGTGTATAATGAGTTGAAGAAAGAAGGTAATGAAGAAGGAATTATGCTAACGGAGACAGCAATTACAACCAGAATAGGACAATTATTAGGAGTAAGTATTCTTAAGCATACATTTCAAAGTGGTATTCAGTTTTAGGAGTTTGCACTAATAATTTCATGATTGTGGTCAAACAAAACAAATTTTTAGGTTAGGCCTAATGTTTAATCAAGTCAGTGATTTTCATATTGCCAAACTAAATACATTTAAGATACTGTAATACTGCAGTAGGTGATAGCTTAAATACATTTACAAATTAGACGAACAAGTAATCAAACAGCACGAAAGTAAATTTCCAGTTTTCTCTTTTGGTATTAAATTAACCGTTCAGATCACAATTTACATGCCACATCGGCCGAAGAAAATACAAGTCATATTGTAATTATTAACTTGATATTGCAGCAAATATTACATGAATGTTGGCCTGTTATGGTGCTTAAAAATAATTCAGTTTTATATAATAACTATATAACATACTCTATAAAGCATAGGAACGTTGACTCTGGCTGAATAATTTATTCATGACTGGTCTAAGTAATATTAAATATGGTGTTTCTTCAGAAAAGCTACCCCACCCAAAGTACTTGTTAAGATATAACACTCGAGAGGATGAGGACGCACTACTGGGAAACTAACCATTTCTCTTCGTCCTGGACCTCTCGCATGTTATATTGGTAATTAGCAACAAGTTTGAGGGAGGGACTACAACAATGCATTAGAATATACAGGTAAGTGTCAAAGGATTTTTGTGCTGAAAGTATTTGTGGCTGTGCACTAAAACCACGTGTTCATCACTATGTAAATATCACAGAAATCAATTAAACAAAATAAAATTATGCCTTCTTTGGTGTAGCTTTTCTGGAGAATTACCTAAATATTAGCCTACTTAAACCTATCGTAGACCCAACCTAACATGTTGATCATTTTCTATTCATATAGCTGTAAATGTTGGTATTATGCATGAATTTTATGATATAACAATTTTTAGAAGTATTATGTTATTGTTTGTTATTACAGCTTGGCTTAACTACAGCCACGAAAGTGATCAATTCACACAAGGGGACCCCACTCGTGACACTAGGAAAACATAGACTACGTAAACATCCAGTGACTGATGCTGATGATTTTACGGAAGATGCAATTGCGAGATTTATTTATGACAAGTTACATAAAGGTAGGGAAGTTACAGGAATTATTGTGTTGATTTATGCAATGTAATTCTGATATTAGTCATAGGCCTATGTATAAAAATATGGCATAATTTTCATTTACTGTTACAGGGGAAGTACTAACAGCAGCAAAAGTTCTGGAACATATGAATGATGATTATGAAACATATTTATTTAGAGTATCCTTATCATCGGTGAAAAAAATTTTGAAAGAGATGAAATTTCTATGGAGCAAAGGGGATCCTTATACACATGTATGAGAAAGTGATGTTATTCGTTTTTAAGAGAATATATAAGAAATGTGGAGCGTGAGAACCCTAAACCCGTAGTATTCTTGGATGAGACTTGGATTTTTATGAATGGTAAATTTCAATGTATTGTGAGACATTGAGTGATTGAATTTTTTACTAACAAATAGATTAACACTTATGTGGAATATGAAATTGCAATTAATATAGGCTACTAGTAATGAATTCAGGTGGGAACAACATGTTTTGCAATTAATAGTTTCATATTATAACTAGAGGTTAGTTATAAAATTCTTGAACGGTTTTCCTGTCTTTAAAATTTTTGTGTCTCTTAGAGTGTCAATGTGAATTGCTTTTCTCTCTCTGTTTTTTTAAGTATGATCACCCACTTATTCATGAAATAAACCAGGTGAAGTTTCCAGTGACATGAATGGTGTTATTCATAGACCAACAAATGAGGGTGGAAGATTAGATGCCGGAACGAAAGGTGGATTTATACTCGGTAAGTTATATTGATTTATATTTTACGTAAATTTGGCAAGAGTAATTTTTTAAATCAGGGTACAAAAATATAAAAATTGGTGAATAAATAAAAACGTGGGAAAGCCTTTCACCAAAGAGGATCTCATGTCATGTCATGTCATGTTATGTTATGTTATGTTTTATTTTCTTTATTTAAATGCTGTGAATTCATGTGACGTAATTATATGCCCAGGTATAATTTTTATTGCAGGTGCTGATTTAATTTTTTCATGCAATTGAAAGAAAAGTCAGGACTACCATAGTGCTATGAATAGCCCTGTAGTTGAGAAGTGGGTGCAAACACAGTTGTTGACCTGAGAACATTAGGGCAATGCGTTATTGTCATGGATAGTGCTGCATATCATAGCAGACTTGTGAAAAATCAGCCAACAACAAAATGGAGGAAAGAACAGCTACTGGTGATTGCAACTGAATATAATAGATTTGTTGTACTAAATGATAAGAGTTGTACTAAATGATAAGAGTTGATGGTGTGAAATCACCTTTTGATATTACATTGCAATATTAATTTCCATACTTTACAGTCATTATTATTATTATTATTATTATTATTATTATTATTATTATTATTATTATTATTATTATCTTTACTACTACTACTACTACTACTACTACTTATAGATGCTACTTTTTTCTTTCAGGTGAAATTGAATCTACATAAGAATCCTAAAACAACAGAGCCTTGCCAATTACTGTTCTGAAGCTGCCTTGTCTTATGTGTTGTGTCTATATACAATTAATTCTTTCAGTTTTTTTTCCCCTTTAATGTAATGAAGTTGTTGGTTGATTGATACCAAGTGTTCAGCAGTTGATGTCATTTGTTATCTTGCACTCCAATATTTAACCAGATGATTGAAAGCTGTGTAAAGTTAAACAGTCAAGACAATGATCCATATCTTCATTGAGATTTCAGAAATGGCATGGGGAGATTCTGAAATATCAGTTCTTTGTAAATATTTGAGACAATCATGGCCTGTGATAATATGAGTACTGCCACTGTAGATTTTCATAGAAGTTCAGTTATTAAATTAGGTGTATTATTTTTACTATGTATTGTACTATATTTTTGTTTCGCTTAATTGATGAATTATATATGCTGTAAATTGAATAGTAGACTGTAGGTCTATAGCTTAACTGATGAATTGTATGTGCTGTAAATTAAATAGTAGGCTGTATACCACAAGTGATGAATTGTTTATCCTTGTAATGTGAAGTAATTTGCATGATATTTATTATCAGTTTCTGTATATTTCAACTGATTGAATTGTTTATACTTTTAAATTGAATTAACTTGCTTGCTATGTATTATATTTTATAGCTTAACTGATGAATAATTGTTTAGGTTTGTCAATTTAATAATCTGAGTGCCATGTACTTCATATTTTTAGTGGAGCCACCAATGTAGCTTAGTCAGTAGACTCGTTGGCCTGCAAATTCAGAGCTGCACTCGAGGGTAGTTTGGATCCCCCATTTGGTCTGATTAGTTGGTTTCTTCTGAGGATTTTCCTCCATCGTGGAGCAGACGCCGGATGGCCTATTGCAATTTTTTCATTTGCTTTAGAATCATTCCGATTTTTGTTACCACATTGTCATGTTCTGATCTTGTTATTCTTTTAACAGTGTGGTAAGATGCAGGTATAGATAACCTTACAGTAATTTTGCTACCTTTCAGCTACCTCATTACCTCCCACTCCATAAAGTTCATGGATCCACGGAAGTACCAGTCGTCGATGTAATTCGACCATTTTGCTTAAAATATTAAAACACTGTAAAATATTGAGATTTCATGCTGTTACGTCCATTACTGCAGCAAGAACATCTGATTTTGAATCTGATAGTATGACAGCCTTCTCAGATTTATGAAGTCGATACTGGAGATTTTGTAAGCTTAAAAGTGTATCTAAATTTTCACTATCAAAATTAGTCAGTGTTTGAAGTTAGTTAGTTAGTTAGTTAGTTAGTTAGTTAGTTAGTTAGTTAGTTAGTGGCGTTTAAAAAGGGCGCGTCAGCTACTATGGCTATTTGCGCCCTTATCTAAAATCTTTCACTAAACACAAACACAATACAATAACCAGAATGTTTAAAAAGCTAAAAAGCGTTGTCACGGTTAAAATGGGGCAAACAAGTGTTTGAATATAATTCCCTGTAAAAGGGAATATACTGGTATTGTACTACAACACCACTACATCTATGGCTTGGTAAACAGGATCCATCTATAAAAAATACTGTATGTAGTCACTCACTGACCAGATCATTTATCGTTTCTAATGATTTTTAAAATGTCTGGAGAAGTATCACATTTCTTAACATCATCTGTTAAAGTTAACTTATATACTATTCATTTTGAAATAACTTGGGATTGTGTTTTATTAGTAAAGTTTCCCTTAATTGAGCAAGTTTGAGTTCTCCAAGTAGAGTCAAAAAGTCTGTTGGGATTTTGGCTCAGTTTATTAATATTTGTGGACTGTGATTTTTTGTTCTAGACAACCATATTATCTGCAAATGATGAGATTATCATAAGATCTATTTCTTTAGTTAGACCATCGACATTAATATTGGAAAATGTATTCCTGAAAACAACAATGTGGGAAGCCCAGATGAATCTGTCTCTATTTACATATTTGTGACAATGAATCAAATAATCAAGTCACTGACCCAGTGTAACACTTTATCATGGACACCCTAAGTTTGCAATTTCTTAAGTGATTTATATCTACAGAGCCATATGATCCTTGAAAATAAATTAAAATTGTTAAGTTGTTTTGTTTTCTGTTTAAAATATCTTTAATATCTTGACTAAAATTTAAAATCTGTCCATTTGTTGAATGCAATTCTCTAAAGTCAACCCAATAAAATGAAAGTTAGTTACTAGATTCCAGGAACCAATTCAATCTATGAAATCATCTCTTCCATAATTTTGGCTATCATACTAGTAAGTGGTATCTGTCGATAACTCGAAAAGATATTAGTTGAATAATTGCTTTTCAAAATTGATGTTATGATAGATTTTCTCCAGACAGATATTGTATTTTAGATGAGATTACAAGATAAAAGTAGTGAGTTTGCTTGTTTGCCAACATGTTTAAGAAAATCAGCATGAGTATTGTCTGGACTTGGAGATGTTTTGGGTCTTATGTTATTAAATTAATAGTAATATTCAGTTCTTGATTAAATATTGTTATATAAAGTAGATAGTAGATTTAATATTTCTTTCAGTTTTTCCTTAATAGTCTGACGTACACAGATAAAACTAACAACCACACCACCAACTAATCTAATAGAAATTAAAATATAATTAAATGTAGTAAAAGTAATTAAAATTATAAATACACGTAATAAACCATAACCCCCTAATTTCAACAATATACTATTTTATTCCCTTTCACAGCTTGTAGATAATTATTAATTATAGTTATTACTTATTAGCATAATATTTATTGAACTTATTGGCTATTTCACTTCGTTTGAAAGATGTTATTGTGTACAAAAAGCATTTTTTGATGATCGTTTCATGCTGTATGTTGTGTATAAATCTATGATTTCTGGCCATCTGTTCTGTGTAATCCATCTTTTGTATAGAATTAATAAAATATTCTTTTGGTAGTAATTATTTTATTAATTGAGTATTTAATTTTCACCAGCTCACATTTCTTGAATCATTTGCTTTTTCTTATTTAAATTTAGGACACAAGAGCCAAAAAGAGACTTCACAGTTATGTATCATACATTTTTTCAATGACAGACGTGGAGTTGCAGAAATAATAAGTGTAAGTGTAGCATTATTAAGCAATTTACAAACAAATGAAATCTTTAAAAAGGTATCTAGAAGTGAAATTACTTATGGCTTTTAAGGACCAAAATTATTTTTGTAAGTTGATTTATTATTATTTCAGTTTTAGCATAGTTGTATTATCCATTTCCTTACTAATTTCAAAAGATAATCAGAAGTTCATTCGAATTCCAACCAAAAGTCAATTGGTTATTAATTTATCTACCTTTAGGAAGTACAGTATATGTACGCTGGAATCTTTGAAGTGAAGTGACAATAATTTAATTGGTCTTGGAACAGATTTGATTCTTGAATATTATATACTATACTTTGTTGTATATTTACGTCTAGTAACCTATTAATGCTAATACTAATAATAATGTAAAGGAATAAAAGAATAGAACATAGCAATACATTTCTCATTATTATTGAAACTATTTAGAATAACCTTCCAACATTAAGGTAAAGTACGGTGAGTAAAGAAGTCATTCAGTACATAGGATCGTGATTTTACTACATGTGGTGATATCTGGTAACAGTTGGCAACACTGACAAGGCGGAAATATTTGCTGTTTGGGAACTGAACTTACGTGATCCTCACTATAGTTTGGATTTGTGCGAGGCGGGCCTCACACCTCGCACGTCGCATGCGTCGGTTCAGAAAATCCAAGGATTACGGACGTAAGAATTGCGTATAATCTTATTTGATTACAAAAATTTCAAAATATTATTTCCATTGAGATGAGTGTTAATTCTACATTCAACTATATATAGTGTAACTTACACTACGAAAATAATTCTCGAAGACGAAATTATATTTTGTATGATTCTCCAAAATGATACGTAGCTTCGCTTTCATATGCACATTGTATCTGTATGTGCTAGTGTGTATTCTTGCAAAACGCACAAAATAATGAAGTTTATTCATTCTTTTTAGTAAAGATATTATTACTGTATTAATTATAATCCCTCTGATCCGAAAAGAATGACTTTGTGCCATCATAGCACAGAAATAGCAGTCCCTGTCATTACTTATATATATGTAGACATCAAAAGTTAAGGCACTAAAAATGGTATTTTAGTCGCCTAAAAAGGTTCTAAAAATAACAAACATAAGGCAATAAAAGGCATTGAAGTTGTATTAAATCACCCATAATTCATAAAGTAAACATCCATAAGACCATAAGTAACTTAAAGTAAACTGGAAAGTAGTTTCTGTGTTCTATAGATTTGTTTCACTTGTACTTATTCATCCACAACTTCACGTCCATAATTTGAGTTAGAATAAACAACAAGCAACTTTTCAAGATTAACGCACAAACTTCTGTCACGTTTATTGGACAAAATCAGTTGACGATGATTAATGTAACAATAATGAGACGTCAGCAGAGCCGCGAAGTCCTACCAGCAAGCACCGTCTTTGTCCACCACAATTATAGTTGGACTCACCGGGATTCGAAACCGGATTATCAACGTGGAAATTCAACGCTTCTTGTGTTCGACTAATAACTGATGTTTGTTGTTGTTTAGTCAACTGTACGAAGACAGATTTGAACGTCACAAGTGACACCAATAAGGCATCACTCATGAGGCAGCTAAGCCAGGAATTAATGGTGTAGATCAGTGCTGGAGTCAGGTAGCAGTGCTGGGTAAGGACAAGGTCAAAGCAACAACACTGCATTGCAACAAGGTGTCCCATATCTATGGTTACTATAAGTTGCTTACTTTCGAACTCAAGAAATAAACGCAATATTGTTGAGTGAGTAGTCATATAAAGAAAAAGGCAAAAAAGATAAATATAAAAGCAAGAAATTGGCAAAAAAGTACATATTACAGTAAAAAAAAAGGCCGTAAACGGCAAGAAAGGCAAAAAAGGGCAAGATCAAATTTCATCAGAATGATTCATTTCTCATGATTCGTGTACATTTACTAAAAGCCTTTAAATATGAACATTAAAAAAAATAGGCATTTTCCTAAACATCGATTCTACTATATGTGATGTTTCTAACACCGTGCAGTAAAATTCAAGAATCTCCACTTTCGCACTAGTTCGTGAAATCCGTCACTTGCTCTTTTCCGCATTTCCGTGCACACAACTCACCCCCATTCCCTCGCCCAGACAAACCAAAAGGAAAAGTAGTGAGGAAAGAAGGGAGCGGTTTAAATTCCGTACAGTTGTTGTCCTCCCCAAGATTCCCCACCTCAGCATTCCCCCGAATATCTCGCTCTCCGCACTCTAGAGTTTCCGTCAGTCTCTTCCTCTCCCCATGGCATTCATTGTGGTAGTATTTTATACTCCATTTATATTAACTCACCCGGTATATTTTCGAGTTCCTTTCTAAATACACACTGTGCTGCAGCACGTGTTTATGGAGAAAGAGACAAAATCTACACGAGAACACCTTACAAACATAAGGTTATTGATCTGCACGACAAATGCGACGCTGGAAGCAGGCACGAAAATTAAGAATCGGGTTTCAAATTTAATTAATAAAACTAGAATACATAAAGAGTTCAGTCAGAGAACTCAAAAGTGAAATAGACTTACTTTAGCTGTACATTTGAAACTGGGTCATCTAGTTACAAATATTGGCTTAAGTTACATTCTACATAACATAGATTCACTGCTGAAGTTCAATGCAGTTCAGACTCTTGTAAATTTTCAGGGTGCTATTCATAGACATTTCGCTAGCCCGCGTTACGAGCGTGCTAAACTAACTTCGGCTATCGACTGGTTACTTGCACAGGATTCATATCATATCATATCGCTAACACTGGTTTATGATTACGAAAAACGTTAGTTCGCTGATCATCCACCGGAAGCCCGCGCTAAGAATGTCTAGTAGTAGTAGTAGTAGTAGTAGTAGTAGTAGTAGTAGTAGTAGTAGTAGTAGTAGTAGTAGTAGTAGTAGTAGTAGTAGTAGTAGTAGTAGTAGTATTTATTTATTTAACCTGGTAGAGATAAGGCCGTCAGGCCTTCTCTGCCCCTCTATCAGGGGATTACAACTATAATATGAAGAATAAAATTACAATTAATATTAAATTTACAATTACAATTACAATAAAAGTTAAAGTACGACAAGATTACCTGATTAATGAAAGCTAGACATTTTATCGTAGAAGTTAAGAACAAAGAATATTTTTGTATTTACTGAATTACAAATTAAACCTAGAATAATAAAATTCTATAGTGATAAAATTACCGGATATTGAAATATTTTGTGATATATTAAGAGAACTATTTACAAGAAACCATGTATGAATGAGTCTCAATTACTGACCAAGTGCCTAGTAAATTTGCGTTTGAATTGAGTTTTATTTCGACAGTCCCTGATGCTAGCAGGTAACGAATTCCAGAGTCTTAGCAGGGCTATTGTGAAAGAGGATGAGTATGAAAAGGTGCGATGGGATGGTATTGTTAGTATTATTTCATGGCGAGAGCGTGTGTTTAGATTGTGGTGGGAAGAAAGGTAAGTGAAGCGAGAAGACAGGTACGTAGGAAACATGACGGCCCTTACAAGGGAACCTTCTAGCATGGTGAATTGAAAAGGCGGTAATGTCGTACATTTTTGGAAAGAGGAGGCAAAGTAAGTCAGCAGGTGAAATTTTTCCGCCTGAGCTCCATAGGGACAAAAGTTATGGGACTTTAAATTTAACATTACAGTCTGTGGGAAGTGACTCAATGTGCACACTTAAAGGTTGAAATGAAGTTGTTTTTTAAGTCACTGCATTGCAAACGAGATATTGTAGCTATTGTGCGTTTTAAATAATACTGCATATTATCGCTAGGAGGCGATCACCTGCTTTTATTACGGAAAGGTAAGTCTTTCTCGAGCTAATTCTAATGTTACAGCTACTCTTACGTTTCATTTGTGCCATATATAAAATGGATCCGAAAGTTGTGGTTCAGATGCTGGTGCGCAAGTTTGGCACGAGTGACGCTAAAACGTCAGTCGTATTCATCCTGATGTTTCATCAGTTGAAGAATGAGTTAAAGGACAAACAGGAGGCCGCTCATATTGATGAAACACAAGATTTGGACGTGGAAGATGGGCAGCAAGATTATGGTGACATAGAAGACGAACTAATGACGAAACGCCAAAAAAGACGGCCAGAAAGCGGAGGACGCTGAAGAGACGGAGTTTCGCGTCGTCGCACATCAGTACGTCTTCTTACGTCCCTCTCCTAAAAGAATTAGAACGTAGTCGACGACGATTACAAGCAGAAATCGATTATACGAACGATACAGTCAGCGGAAAGAGACGATCCTTCACTTCTGTAAAAAAATCGATTCCTTCTTATTACACGGAAGATGCTTTACGATTATGATGCAAAAATGAAGAAGAAGAAGAAGAAGAAGAAAAAACTTGGAATGGCTGACATTAATGCTATGGTTCTGCAACATTTCAAAGAAATGTCAAGTACGAACGCTGTCATTCATGACAGATCTATCAGGCTTTGGGGCATACAGGTGAAGGCTCAAATTGATCCTGATAACCATCTTAACTTCAGAGCTTCTGACTCTTGGGTATGGAGATTCAAGGAGTGGAATCGTACCGTTTCTCGTTCTGTGACGCATAAAATGAGTAGAAACTTCGCATCAAAGAGACAGAGGTGAAGCAGAAATCAGACAGCTTCGTGTCGAAGATCAAGCAGTTTTCCATCGATCGTGGCTTCACTCCTCGCTAGATCCTCAACACTGATCAAAGTCGATTTGAAAAAAGATTTTCACTCCGAACGAAACCTGTTTTTCAAAGGAGGGAAGAAATTTTATGCCACGGTAGGATCAGAGGCTGCCACGATGCATTCCTACATGATTATGCCACTCATTTCCATGGACGGACAAATCTCCTCCCCAATGTATCTTCTGTCAGCCGATTCACAGAAAATGTTCCCTAAAAATAAACCTGCTGACCCATATAACATCAAATCATATGCTTCTGATTCAGCGAGTATGCGGAAGGCAGTTGTGATGGATATGCTTTCGCAAGTATTTTCGCCCAGAATTTCTTCATTGTATGAAGATGGATATCCATAATGTTTGCAATTAAGATGCACAACAGCTGAATATCTCGTTTGCAATGCAACTTCATTTTAACCTTTAAGTATGCACATTGAGTCACTTCCCACAGACTGTAATGTTAAATTTAAAGTCCCATAACTTTTGTCCCTATGGAGCTCAGGCGAAAAAATGTCACCTGCTGACTTACTTTTGCTTCCTCTTTCCAAAAATGTACGGCATTACCGCCTTTTCAATTCACCATGTTAGAAGGTTCCCTTGTTAGAGTTTATCGTAAAAATAGCATTAAATCAGATTTCAAATTAATCTTTCATGTCTTTACGGTTCTTCCATTATTTTACCACAGAAATGCAGTTGAAACTCATTAATTGGTACTAACTGGGGGAAAAATCCAGTCTGAATTAGTGAAAATATGAATTAAAGAGAATTTACTAAACCAGGATTATTTCGACAATTACAAACAAAAATAGTGATAGTGTTTACTTACAAGCTTAGTGTTTAATCAATCTATTTTACAAACATACAGAATACATAATAATTTTAAAAAAGAATGTGTATTAATTTCTTCAGTCCAAGTCAATTACAGCACAAGAAGTACATATTTTAACTAGCTTTACAAACATATTAAATAGAAAATATACTTGATTAAAAAAGAACGATTTTGAATTTCTTCAATTATTACAAGTCAATTATCACACAGGAAGTAGCCTACATATTGCAACTAGCGTTATAAAAAAAATTATGAAACACAAAATATTAGACCTAAATAAAAAAGAATGAGCTTGAATTTCTTTAGTCCAAGTCAATTATTGCACAAGAAGCATATATTGTAACTAGCTAGGCCTAATTAAAAAAGAATAAGCTTGAATTTCTTTAGTCCAAATCAATTAATGCACAGGAAGTACATTTTAACTAGCTGGGCTTAATTAAAAGACAATGAGTTTGAATTTCTTTAGTCCAAGTCAATTACTGCAATACAATTACTGTAACTAGTTTCATAAAATATTTGTATGGAAATAGGCTGTATAACTGTATATAGGATAGGGGGCCGATAGGGTCTTGACTTGCTTCAGACTAAGTAAACACTACCCTACTCCACTAGCTAAAACTCTACCTACTGGGAAGAACGCTCCCCACCGTCTAGCTAAACATCAGTGAATAGACAGTACAGCCAGAGCCTTCTTTAGTTACAAGCCGGGGCATGGGTAGGTTTGACAACGCAGAGTGGAGGCGGGAGATTTTAGAGTGATATTGTGTTTGCTCATTGCTTTCGTTATATGTAACGCGTATTTTTTCAATATTACTTCATGCACAAAGGTAAGATCAAGATTCAGAGTAGTGATGTAAATTATTACGGGTTCGAAAATAGTGTTTTATTGCAATCAATCAGCTATACTTCAGAATACAGCGTAAGTAGGCTACTTACATACAAAGGCTGCCACTTAAAATAATTACAAAAAAACATGTTTTTATTGATAGTACGAAGGTAAATAAATAAAAAAATAAAAAAGATATTCCTTGTACCGAAAATAATAAAATCAATAATGCAATAAAGACGTAAGTTCCTACGCAGTATTCTTAAGTTCCATTCAGTTAACAAATTTGTGGCTAGCAAATTGACAATGTTTTGCGACTTAATGGTGTTTCATCTGTGAAAGGTTTAGGATATATTTTAATATTATCTTCTGCGATTATCTATCGTGTTTTTCTACAAATATTTCAGATGCCTGGAAAGTGCTGTGTGCCTATGTGTCGTAGCACAAAAAATAAAAACATACTTGTTTTTTTATTGATGGTACAAGGGAAAATAAATAAATACTTAAAGAAATGTTACTTGTACCAAAAATAAATAAAATAATGACGTACTTTTCGCAATACCCTATTCCAATCAATTAACCATTATGTGGCTAGTAAACTGACAATGTTTTGCCGCTTAATGTTGTTTCACCTCTGCCATGAAAGGTGTAGGATATCATATGCATTTTAATTTCATATGATTATGTCGTGCTTTTCTATAAATATTTCAGATGCCCAGGAGGCCAGTTTTAGTTTGAACCTGGCCAGTCACCATAACAATACTGTTATCCTAAATTATTTGTTATAAACTTTTTAAAATATAATTTTAAATAAATATAACTACAGAAAACAAGCCAAGAATGTGAATTATGCAAATAGGCCTAAAATAAAATGTAAACAGAAGAAACTATTGACATTCCTATTATAATAAAAGTATGAGGATGTAAATACAGTTAAGCCAAGTAAAACAATCTATGAAAATATGAAAACACATCCCTTCAACATAATACGTAACAAAACGCAACATTATCTATTAAGTACATGCATGTATCAATTAGCGTAAACTCAGTGGACTTTAAATCTTGTAAATACCGAATGTAGAGTATCCAACGCCCACTGAACGAATATTTCACTTTTAGCACTGCCAATGTTGCGCTATAATCGTATATGCAAGGTAGGCTATAACAAAAACCTAAACTAACCAAACCTAACCTGTCAAAGAAGCAACAAGTTATACTAAATATGTGTAAAATTGGCCTATGTCTCTATAGTGGGCGGGACGTAAGTAACATTGACCAAGCCAACAAAGTGATTATATGCATGTACAAATTATAGATAATTCTGACGTATAGCAGGCATTCCGAATCTTCAACAAAACTGCAACATTTATGGGATCACAAAACAGCTGTTTACAATGACTTTGAAAACCAACGGCGTAACTTTATTGATATAGCAGGCGAGACTCAACAATTTGACTAGAATTCTGATACACACAAATCACAAATAAGAATATAAAAATGTGGTTATACAATATTTAATAGAATAGTCAATTACTTTGTCATCCATAACCGTAAAAATTCCCAAAGACTGCAACATTTTATTTTCATTTATTGTCTTGTTTTTTATCACCAACACGCATTTAGTTTATAATACATCAACAATTAACGTTTGGTACGACCGCAAACATAATTCCATCGACACACACTTATATTGTAACATTAATTTACATTGGAAATCGGCATTAGCACAAACACGTGTACTGTACGGTCAGCCTCCGGATGACAGACAATTACAGTGTTGCCGACGTATGGCCCCGGCTTGTAACTAAAGAAGGCTCTGGTACAGCCGATAGGAACTGAATATACGTCGTCACTACTGTAGGCTGGGGGACACGCGACAACTAGTTAATGTTTGTAAACAAAACGCACGGACCAAGGATGCCTGTCTTGATACAGCTACTTTATCCGAACCTTAGTGATAATGCTAGCAAGATGAGTCCAGGGTCCAGCGCCGAAAGTTATCCACCATTTCCTCTTAATGGGTTGAGGGAAAACTCCGGAAAAAACTCAACCAGATAACTTGTCCCAACCAGGATTTGAACCCGGACCCGCTAGTTCATAGTCAGGCGTGCTAACAGTTACTCTACAGTAGTGGACCTCTGATTTCTTCAGCTCTACAATACTGCAATAGTATATTTCATTTCAGCTAGTAGATGAAGATGCAAACCTGCATTATCATTACTCATAAAAAGAAGCACAGATTATTTATTAGGGTAATAAATATGGGCACTTTATTCCTATTGTCATGTCATGACACGATGTTAGTCTACGCATTCCGTGGCATCTGTTGATAATGTTCAGTCACGGGCACTAAACAGCTGATTGACTCGATTCTTCACTGAACAGTCTTTTACATATTGATGCCAAACTTATAGGAAACTTTTAAGTACTTCGAGATTGTGCAGCTCTTTGTAGTCACTCGAAACAACCGGCGTAGTTCAGACAGTGGCGCATTTTGTCTACTGATCCAGAGCTGCGCTCGAGCGTGGGTTCGAGTTCCGTTTCGGTTAACTACTCGGTTCGTTTTCTTTTTAGAGATTTTCCCCAACGAGAGAGTGAATGTCACGTAATCGCATGGCGAATCCTCGGCCTCATCTCGATAAATATCATTTCGTTATCACCAATTCCATTGATGCTAAATAACCTTATAGTTCACACAGTATCATTAAATAGAGGACTGAAATACTTCTCGATAGAACTCTCGTGCACGTATATAGCAGCCATCTATGTGTGAACAAGACAACTTCCTAATGTTAGGTCATTACAGAGTTGAAGAAATTCTCTGGTGGGGGGAGACAAAATGGTACTCTGCCTCTTTAAGCATTTTTGGTGAAGAGAAGCGAGGAGACAAAGGCAGCTTTTCGCCAAAATTGAAGAAAAAGAGGATTTCTTAATATTAATTGCTGAAAGTGATATCATTTTATTTTAAATCTACCACCTACAGAAACAAGCTTCCAATTATAGATGGCTTATATTCATAAATATACAAAATACATAATAAGAAAAAACAAAACAAACACAAACGAAAGAAAGAAAGAAAGAAAGATACATAATAGACGCCACAATATAATATTGCAGTTAATATAGTGCCAAATGTCAATATAATAATGCAAAATTATTTCAAACTAGAGTAAAAACATTATAAAACACTTATTCATAATTTAAATATCTAAGGAAATCTAATTATTTCTAATATTGTATGAAATTTTTTAACTGTTAAACTGAAATCTAATTGAAAATCACAGTTTATAGACAGAGAGATGTAAGTATTACACTTAACAAGCAATGGAGAGTTCTTGAAGAAAACAGTTCTAGGAATTGGAATAACAAAAGATTGCCTATGACGTAATTCTGTTCTTTTTACATTGAACTGAAGGAATTTAAGAAAATCACAGTTATTCAATATACCGTTAACAGTCTTATAGAGTAAAATCTGGCTATTTATTAATCGTCTAGATTTTAAAGTTTTGTAATTAAAGTAAAAAAATAACTGATTACATGAAATTTGCTTTTCATAAGACGATACGTGATGTTTTTTTTAATATAAATAACGTAAAAATCTTTTCTGTATCCTTCTATTTGCATCTGATGGGACTGAAACTGCGGTAACCATATTATAGACGCATACTCTAGCTTACACCTAACTAGAGTTTTATATAGAGTATCAATAGTATTTATATTTTTTAATTATTTTGTATTTCTGATTATAAATCCTAATTTTCTATGCATCAATTACCACGTGATTTAAGTGCATTTTAAAACATAAGTTGTGTATAAAATAAATACCCAAATCCTTAATTGATTCTACTCTAAGTAATTTTACACCATTAATTTCATACGAATCTTGAGCAATTGTCTTATTTTTAGAATACGTCATAAAGCAACATTTATTAGGATTTAACAGAAGAAAACTGTCAATATTCCATCTACACAGTCTGTCCAAATCATGCTGTAGATGAAAAACGTCTTGTTGTTTGTCAATGACTTTATACAATGCAAAACTAACATATTTAGTAATATTCTTTATTAAACACGATTGTGTATGTCTTTCAGCCATTTTTTATTTGTTCTGGAGGCCTGGCTGGGGACCTTGCAGAGTGAGGATGATTGTCGAGTATTGGTGGAATGATGATTAATGAATATATTTAGTAGTGGTGACAGCAGTGGAAGAAGTTGTGTGATTATAGTAGTGACGATAATAATAGTACCAGTAGCGAAAGTATTATCATGTAACAACAGCACTGCAACAATAGAAGTTGCACTGATTAGTTGATAGGAGTTGTAAAATTCAGTCCTAACTCAACTTATGACAGTATTAATAACGATAGTGTTGGCAAAAGCAGTGGTAGCGAGTTAGTGGCTATCCTAGTTAATGATTTAACTGCGTTTATTGATAACCAAAATTAACGCTGGTAACGGCGACACTGATAAACTTAAGTATAACGATAGACGAACCAGCTATTATAATTAGAAAGAAATTAGATTCAGAAGTCTGACATCACAAACATGCAAAACTTTCAGAGAATCGAATGTCTACTACCACAGTGGCATATTGTCGATATAAGATAGTCGTGTTATAATTCTGAAACTTTACCGAATTCATAGAACTGTTAACTTAAAATTTCTGCTTCAAGCGACCTTTGTGCTATGTTGAATTCATTTCCGAGCTTTGAAACCCTTCTCCATCATAATGACTTTGAGATATCCATCATATCGTTATGCATGACGTCATTTCCACACACGTATAGCATGAACAATGCCGACTTCATATCCACAATGTATGCACGATCTGTGAAAAATTGTTTCAATAAAGCACTTACTGCCTTGTGTCTAACTGTGAAGTTAATTATAGGCCTACACATTTATATTCTTGCAAGTGAAACCAATTTCAACACTAGAATTGCGGGAATGTAATTCTTTTAAGAAACTCTTTACAATTTCAAACGTTAATCAGCATTAAGGGTAAAAGAACTGGCCACACTACACCATTTTCTCCTGACTTAGTTGCCTGAGTGATACTTTATGAGGTCTTCAGCTTTATCGTCACTTATATGAGATTCCAACCTATCTTCAGATAGTTGACTAAACAAACAAAATATAGTTCAACATTATTAAAACAATGGAAAAAGAGTAAATGAGAAAGACGATCATGTTTCACAGTAGTAAAATTACACAGTTCTTATTTTATCCTATAATTGACGATATTTGTCACAACAAGAAGAATTGTTTGTATGCATCTGAAGTCTGATTAGTGTAATAAAAGTGTAGCTATTCGGCGATGTATGCAATGGAGGGGGAAAGGAACTGGTCACTCTACCCCATTATCTCTTGGCCTAGTTGCGTCATAGGTGGTGCCTTGTTGGTATCATTTGAGAGGTTCAGACCTGTCTTCGGACAGCTGACTAAACAACAATTGCTCCCCACACCGGCCAAAATTCTTCTTTACCTCCACTATTGCCATATTCATAATCATCATCACATAAATCATTGGCTGGGTCACTGACTAAGAAGAAACTGCTACTGAAGAATGCACTGGAAGGAATGATGAACGGAAGAAAAGTATGGGGCAGAAGATATCAGATGATAAACAATATTAAGATACATGGATCAAGCCACCGGCGTGGCTCAGTCGGTTAAGGCGCTTGCCTGCCGGTCTGAAGTTGCGTTCGGGCGCGGGTTCGATCCCCGCTTGGGCTGATTACTTGGTTGGGTTTTTTCTGAGCTTTTCCCCAACCGTAATGTGAATTCAAGGTAATCTATGGCGAATCCTCGGCCTCATCTCGCCAAATATCATCTCGCTATCACCAATCTCATCGACGCTAAATAACCTAGTAGTTGATACAGCATCGTTAAATAACCAATTAAATAAAAAAATGCATGGATCATATGCAGAAGCTAAGAGGAAGGCGGTAAATAGAAAATATTGGAGAATGCTGGGTTTGCAGTGAAAGACCTGCCCTTGGGCAGAAAACTATGAATTAATGAATTAATTCATTACTGAGGCTGCAATGTACGAAGAGAGATTTAAACATTTAAATAAAAAAGTTAATCTAAATTCGAACACATCTGTGAATAGATAAATCATACAGCGAAAGGGAAATTCCAGAGAGAAACAATGCTATAAGACACTGGCCGTAACAATTGCTTTGTAGAACTTAGAATGCTAGACGCTAAGGACAAGAGGAGGAGGCTAGAAGTGGCGGAAATGCAATTTGTAAGTTCGGCAACCGTATATGCATTGACAGACTATAAACGGAACAACGATGTTAGCAAGACATTAAGACAAACAGGAATACATTAACCAATTCAGAAATACAGAAAAAAATAGTTTGAACACGTATAGATGCCACCAACAGAATCATAAATGTGAAGACCTCAAATAAACGGCCGTTGGAGAGACCGATTGAAAATAACAGTCTCGTAACTGGACTATCCTACGAAAACGGAAGAAAAAAACAAGTGAATTGGATACGATTTGAACTCGTGGATTTTTTCTCGTTCTAATTTTATGTCAATTTTAATATTACAAGAGTCGTCATTGGACATTATGCATCTAAAGATAACTACATTACTTCAAAGCTTGAATTTCTTTTCCACAGAATAGTGAGGTGAGACAGACTATACTTAGGCTTACTACCACTTCGGAAGACTGTTCAATATTCAGTGGTTACTCTAAAGTAGATGGCGCAGGGTTCTCGTGCCAGACTGACTCTAGATCCAATCAAACCACTCACCTATATCTCGTATGAGGATGAAAAGAGCCTCAAGCTCTCTATCCTAGCCTCTTATTCGTTTACGTGGTGTGGCTTATAGAACCCATTATAAAGTTTTCACGATTTTCCACAAACTACACCTCAGCGATACACCGTGAAATTAAAATTAAATTAATTTCATGACAAAAAATAGGAAGGTTCAAAATCAGAATCAAATTTTCGAAATTACGAAATATATCGTATAACTTCGATATTAATTTAATTCGCAAATGCATTTTTTAAATTATTTAGTTAAAATTATTGTTATTAAATGGTGAAAATACGAGCATTACACAAAACTTAAAATAATCACTACTTTAGTAAAGGTTTTTATATGAACAATCACATTCTTTGATTTCGTTTTATTTGTAAAGCCATGATATTGTCATTCCGGAATTCCCAATATAATTTAAACTCTATCCAAAGAATTATACATTATACAAAGCACAATAACAACAAGAACTGTCGCCTCAACAAAGACACGCTTCCTTTCCCTTCTTACTCTTGGAAAATGTTTTGTTCTATTCCAGCGATATTTTACTACTTAATTAACTTATTATTTTCAGAACATGAATTTTATCAGCAATCGAAAAGTATTGGGAATAAATTTGAATAAGGACCAAAAAAAAAGTTTCCTTCCCAGGCAGGATTCGAACCACGAAAGTCTTAGTTACCAGTCTATCGTGCTCTGGAGTGAACAAGGCTCTGAAATCGGCTACAAGGGTCGGTCCGGTTTTTTTTGCCACTACTGTACAACATTTCAAATTTAATATTTAAACCCTAATTGAGTAGAGAATTTTTCATCTAATATTCGAACCCTTATTGAATACAGAATTTTTAAATTCAATATTCAAACCCTAACTGACTAGAGAATTTTTCATCTAACATTGAAATCGTTACTGAATACAGAATTTTGAATGTAATAATCAAACCGTACTTCGAGTGACATTATTTTTAAATATAAAGTAGAAATAGCCTAAATATTTTGTGATGTCTATTATACGATTGTGATGTCGCATTATTCACACACAGGATCAGAAATTGTTAAACATACGTATTTCTCTTCACAATAGATACATTCAGATAGAAAACTGTAAGTATTATTAAATGAACAGGGATTCTTAAGATTCATAATTGATTCAGATTTCTAGTCTTTTAAGGAACATTCAGCACAACGAGAGTAAAAAATATGTAGGCTACTTTTAAATGTGAAACAGCACCAAATTAACTTTTTTGTGCTAAATAACACCAAAATTAACCAAACTCTTACACAGAAATTTAACACGTTTATTCACAGTAAAATAGGATCCAAGACATTGGGTCACTGCAAGTTACATCTTCTGTTAATCTTTTTCACGCAGTCGAACTTTATTTTTGGAAGTCTAAACAAGAACTCGTAAAACGTTAGAAAGGAATGCAATGTTTGTCAGATGCCCTCACAACGGCACAAGGCCTCGTTCTTTCATGAACAAACTGAAACAACAGTTGCTGTATACTGTACATATGTCTGGGAATAAGGCACATGCTTTCCCATGATTGACAACTGTTACATGGGGCGAGGAGCACATGTTGAAATTTTAAACGCGCTTCTCTACCGGGCGGACGACGATGCTAATAATCCCCCGCTTTGATAAATTAAAATTCACGTCGATTCATCAATAAACTGCGTGTTCCGATATTTGACGCTTCACACATATTTGATCAGTCACACCCGCCGTTTCAAAACACAGGTGCACAAAATTTAGCGATACATGAATAAGGCTGTAGGCGAGAACCGGTAGCATGGCGACAGTGCGGGATGTAAAATGTGCCACGTGTTCGCGTAGCATATAACGATTACCATTTCAAAAATTAAGAAATAGGTTTTATGGATATAACTAGAGTCCGCATGTTTGGCAAAATGCCTATTATTACTGTGTTGACATAATGTCAAAGTTATAGAGATTTAAATGCGATTCGAGGTATTTATAAGGGTTGGGAACAATTTTTATTTTGCATATTTCGCCTATTTAAGCTCTTGTTGCTTATTTTTTAAATATGTGCCTATTTTTCCCTATTTTATACTTTTCAGCAGTCGTCGACATTTCTTGACTCTCGAGTCAACCTCTAACACTCAAACAGGGTGGAGGGGTTAATTGAAGGGTTCAGAGCCATAGTGGGCCAAGCGCCATTTATTAAAAACGGAGAAAGCAAGGGTTAAAGTTAAGTGAATACCATAGTTTAATGAAGATTGACATATAATTTAGTTTTAATGTGTATACTTTACATTACTTGATGTTTCCATTGAATTATGGTAATAAATTCATTTTAACCCATGTTTTCTACGGTTTTAGTAAATGGCGTTTGGTCCACTATGGTTCTGAACTCTTCAATTGTGAATGCTCACATTTTTTTTTAATTCCACAATTTGGGACATCTGGTCGACATCTACGGTTGACTACTAGAATCCAGAATAAAGCAGAGGTTAACTTAAAAAATAAAATACAATCTGATTTGCGGGGAGAATACAAAACAATGACAAATTTAAAAATAAAGTTCACTTTGATTTCGGAGAAACATGAGATGAAAGTACAATGAAGAGTAATGAAATGAAGTAAAAAAAAATATTACGTAGTGTTATACAAGTGACTCTGTAAAATGGATAATGAATCTCTCAATACCATTAGACAAATGTTGCTAATGTCCACATTAGAAAATTTAAGAGAAAAAAGAACGGTTTTGGTTAACTTAAATAAAGTTCCCCTAGCGCCAAAAATAAGTCCTTTCACTTCCCATGTATTAATATTCACTTTGTATCTCTCACTGAAGTGAGGAATACATGCGTTGTAAATAGACTTCTTTTCAACGTTAACTTTATTGGCTTGTTGATCATCCTTCTCAAAACGGACAGTGAGGTCAAGAATGAAGCTTCTTTGATTCCGGCGATCGATGGCTATAATGTCTGCTCTTCTCGTTGACCCATTCTCAGCCAAGCAGTGCACTTCTTCGTAAACCTCCCACTTTGCCTTCCGAAGAGTGGTTGCGATGGAGCTTCTCACATTATGGTGGCGATTGTTCCTCAGTAGTTCTCCTTTAGGGCAATAACCCAAAACATGCCCAAGGGTTTCAGTAAGTCTCCTTTAGGGCAATAACCTAAAACATGCCCAAATGTTTCTACTTCGCTACATCCTGGACGACGACAGTTTTGATCTTAACATTACTTCCGTTCTCGTTCTCATTGTCGTTTTCGTTCCTGGTTTATTGCGAACCATTCTTAAGGGTCTCTGTTTAGAGTTTTGATTCGCTCTCGGTGCCCAGCCCTGGCCTTAGCCATCACTCGTTCAAGTAAACACGACAGGCAGTTGTGGACTGGCTTAATTTTAATTGCTTGCGCAGTCTGGTAGCTGATTTCATAAAAGAATATTTATGATATCACAGATGACAGAATTCATTACCATATTTATTTGGAAAATGTTTACCACATTTATGCAACTCTTTTGTTTCAGGGCACAAACATTCCTCAATTAATGGATCAAAATTGGGTAACAGTTCTGGCGATTCTTACCGATATTTCAGAACACCTTGACAATTTAAATCGCCGTTTGTATGGGAATAACGAAAACGTTAATGTAAACTCTTGCGTACTCCTGATAGATGTATAGGAAACAAATTTATCAGAAAAGAAAGTTTCTATCATTTTCCTTGTGTGCAGTCACTCTTGCTACTTCTTGAATGGACTGACTTTTGTTTAAAACAGTTTTTCATTTGGTGCCTGAGAAGAAAAATTATTGTGTGTGAGCAACATATATGGGATATCCTGTATGTTTTAAAGACTTCGCCTATTTCCATACTCGTAAGGTTGTTTGAATTTATATTGTATTTTGTAATTTACACATTACATTTTTTTTACTTTTAGTCTGAACCCTTATGTAACCTGCAAAATCGTTTGGAACACAACAGAGGTACAAGTGCAACATCTTATTATAAAATGGTTAACTTTAATATCTCAATTTTAATATTTCCTCAAAATCTGCAGTGAATTATTTATAAGACCAAAACCCAATATGTAATCACAAAGAAACATCGCAGACTTTGCGTTACATTTTTCATTGTCACTTAACTTTAAACTCATTTTTCTCAATATTAGGTTTATGTCACTTATATCCCTTGTGCTCTAGACTCTCATACGACGTCAACTTTGCCGAACAATGCTTTTCATTCTACCTATCGGAATTTTTTTAGAGACAGGAAATACCTGAAGTTTAGAACAATTCAGATATGCTGAAGATTTATGATAGGTACCCTACATGATTTCTTTAGTAAGCAGTGGCGGACTTACACTTCTGGAAGCCAGCAGTATTCCTTTAATGACATTTTATGACTTCTACCTTAATCTGAGACCGTCAGTCTTCGACAAGTCTTATGGAATGAATTATTGGAAAAGTCCAAAATATGAAGTATGAGGGAGAATAATCCTTTAACATCTATTCTAGCAGACCACTTGACCTATATTAGTATATTATGCAACGAGCCTATAATGGTAGTAATTAAGACACGAGTATGTTCATGGAACGAGCGTAACCAAGTTTCATAATTTTCATACGAGCGTCTTAATTACCATTATAGGCAAGATGCTTACGATTGTTTTTGTTCGACCATCATTAAATGTATAAGTTTTAGTTTTTACAAATATCTTATCTTATTACTTTGCTGATAATGAGTATCTTTTCAGTGTGTTCCCGAGTAGTGCCGTCTAGTCTAGTCTAACTTAAAAAAAATTCGACATTTGCACACTATTCAAATGCTGCCACAACCTATACAAAACACCATAAAAATAATAACATGAACAATAAATAGATGGCGCTGCGTTCTGTGGAGCACGGCGCACGTAATTATTATTGTCATATTATGCGAACATCCGAAAACCCACCTCAGTCAAAAGTAGTAGGCCTAAGTTTTCCATCGAAATTTATTTTTCTGAAGTAACACATATTTCTCTACTATATAGGGTGTTAAAAAAGTATCCAATATTTTAGGAGGTGAGTCGGCCTGATTGGCTCAGTTGGTATAGCGCTGGCCTTCTATGCCCGAGGTTGCGGGTTCGATCCCGGGCCAGATCGATAGCATTTAAGTGTGTTTAAAAGGCTCATGTCAGTAGATTTACTGGCATGTAAAAGAACTCCTGCGGAACAAAATTTCGGCACACTGGCGACGCTGATATAGGCCTAACTTCGGCAGTTGCAAGCGTTGTCAAATAAAACATAACATTTTAAGAGGTGATAGTATGCATCAAAACAAGAAAATAATGTCTAATAAACATGGGTCCTACAACACATACTTTCTGAGATCTGAACACTTGTTCATAGGAGGTGCTCAATGTGACGTCCATTCATGGCAATGCATTTCTCTGCCCTACAATACAACAGACTACCAGATAATCATACCGTAGTTGACACCCTTAGCATGGAATAATGATACGTCACAAGGAATACTGAAAACAAAGGTCTGGTTGCGGATATGAGCGGGGTTCAGCAGAGATGGTGTTGTGAATTTTCGTAATCAGCATGTATAGGCTGATGAAAATCCCCATGCAGTTGAAGAAAAAAGGCATCAGCACCGATTCTCAATCAACTTATGGGCAGGCGTTCTTGATGATAGATTATTACAGCAATACATGTTAACACAGAGATTAACTGTGAATCGTTATCAGGACTTTCTTATTAACGTATTAAAACAAATTTCAAAGAGTGTGTGATTCCTTACGCCGAGGGGCAAAGAAATGCATTGCCATGAATGGACTTCACATTGAGCACCTCCTATGAACAAGTGTTCAGATCTCAGAAAGTATGTGTTGTAGGACTCATGTTTATTAGACATTTTCTTGTTTTTATGCATACTAGCACCTCCTAAAATATTGGATACTTTTTTAAACACCCTGCATATGACACTGTAGAACTGTATAACGTCACACACATTTGTGATGCAGTGTATGGAGTCCTACGATCTGGGCAGCTTCCAAAGACGCGACCTACCAAACCCTGGAGAGACCGGGGCACTGCGCAAACATTCTTCTGTGTGAATAAAATGTCCGGAGAAGGACACCTATCATTATTAAACTCCCAAGCACACTGAATAGTGGGAGACGTGGCAACCCTTCCGTTAAAAATGTAAAAGCAATTGCCCGTACAAGGCATTAAATGTGGCCTCATAAGACGTTTAAAGCACAGTGAATTCCCAGTGTGTGTGTGTGAGCGAGCTCTTTTCTTTTTTGTTAGCATCTTGCCATTCCTTTCTTCGTGTTTTCTTCCGTATTCTGACTGCATCCGAGTCAAAGTGCCTGCTGGAATACATCAAGGAGACTGCAAGGGGAGTGGAGTTCTCTGCCGAAGTGAAGCCGCTTCCATTTTAAGTAGCTCTGAGCTTTGTGAACAAAGGAGGTCTTGGCGACATCCTACTCTCATGTGCCTATCTGCAGCTCTTTAATAAAAAAGGCAGTCAGCATGTCTTCGAAACAAAAGAAGCAAAGAGACATATATGTAGGAAGAAGCTAAACGATATACTTCCAGTTAATATCTTTAGGTGCAGAATAAGCTTTTGAACAGGTTTATAGCGGACTAATATATGCACTACACTCATAAAATTGTACTACTAGAACTGTGAAACAAGTAGTACACTTGTCATTCATGTGTATTGCATATACATATAAATAAATTTATGTAGGCTTACTTTGTGTTAATAAATGAAAATAATGTTAATTACTTGGTTAAACTTAGTATAGTAACATAATCATATTCTGGAGAGAGGCAAATATATAATCCTATATTGCATAATAAATGTAAGTAAATAAACTTTCTTTCCAGTGAGGAATTAAAAAGTCGACGAAATTCTATATCAATATTAGTAAATGTGTCATATTTTATAGATAATTTGAAATTCAAATTTACTATGTTTGCAAAACTACTCAAATCAAACTGGAAACACATGTCACCATCTAGAGCAGACCAGACCTGCAGAACTGTAGCTCCTCAGAGCGATTGGCTTCCTATTCTTCTACCCCACCCACGTTTTCTACCAGTCTGGTCATAGCGTTCTAGTTGCGCTTGGCTATATCAACATTCATTCTCGCGGCGGCAGGTACATAATACGCTATCGAGATATACAAATGAAAGATAATAAAATCCTTAACCTTTGGAAAGTAAGAGAAAAACGAATGAGGGAAATAAATGAGTTAAAAGACATGTAAAATGAATTTTGAAATTTATGTGTGCATATAATGTAAGAAGGCCTACCTATATATAAATTTATGTTGATAAGTGAGTGACAGCCATATGACCAGAGGTCAATGCTGTCATTCAACATTGTAAAGCACTGCAGCCAAATAATTAAATAAATAAATAATTGAATGAATGAATGAATAAATAAATAAATAAATAAATAAATAAATAAATAAATAAATAATAAACAATACGCGTACTGCAGTTTGAAGAAAACTGCAACATGGCAAAATCTAAACCCGTGAACAAATACTACTTCCAAAGGAAATGGGAATATAATTACATTGTTTTTGAAGAAGACGAAAGAATTGCATATTTACTGTGTCCCATCCAATTTATTTCTACAAGTCATTTCAATATTAAACGACATTTCAACAAAGCCCATATTAAGAATTATGGCATACACAAACTTTCGGGTGAGTTCATTATTACGAACTGTATATTGAATATTTATTTATATACTGTTAAATTAAGAACTTCGCTCGTTGTGTTCATTTTGTATTGAAATGAATAGTGACATTTATATTAAATTTCAAGGTTCATTACTTAAATGTTACAAATTTATGTTTCCGTAGGTGATTGTAGGAGGAAAGTTTTGAAAAATCTAACGCAGGCTAGGTGCAAAGAAATATCAAAGAAGCAACAGACAGAAAATCTGCATATTCGTAAACCTTGAAACGACGTAACGCATTATAAATACGACTTTATTACAATCCTTTTTTTTTTAATTATAGTGCCGCCACTGATGGACTTTCCACACGCAAAGAATGTCAACAACTCTACGCAGAAGTCGATTATCCCCAATAGAAGTGGAGTGAAGCTAACGTCATATTTTCCCTACTTACGATTTCTGCATGCAAAATGTAAAGCTTGCTAACGAATATGTAGCTATTGGTTACATAGATTTGCTTTAAGAAACGGGCACAGACTTATGTATTCCATAAAGTTCTGGAACAGATAATTATGGAATAGATATCTCGAGCTTTATGCAACCGGGCGGTATACTGGTAATCATCCTTTTTGGTTACTTCGGCATTCACTGGAAAGGAATCATCGTCGAGGCTGTCAAGTGTTTCAATTCTCTAAAGTAATTTTAATTACAAATTGAAAACGTAGGTAGTTTTTCTTTAAGCTATTGTGAGCTAATGACCGGTTTCCGACTATAAGAGCACAACAAAGAAAATTGATATATTCGGAGAAATCTTCTCACAAACAGCTTTTTTCAGACATACAATGGCAGGATTTGCAAATTAAATTACGTCTATTGAAACAACAATCGACTGAGTTAAAATTGGACCAAGACAAGAGAAAAAAATAACATCTTCGATCCTTCTATCCGCTATTACCATTCCACAATTATTCCGCCGATAGCTCGTCGTTAGAGAGTGATCGGTCTCGAGTATAGATCTAGGTGCTCATCGCGATTCGGAGTAGTGTGGATGTGTGTCTGTCACTGGTTCCGACTGTGACTATAGTTCCAAATTCACAGTTCCGGGAAATCGACATCTCCGACCGATATGTGATTGATAGCGACTGATATACATATACGTAATAGCTCCAGAATCAAGACAACTGCAAGTCAGAAGATTAACTTGAAGGACAACATAACTGGGATCTAATTAGTTATCGTCCCACTGAAAAGGTTCACTTCGACAACTCTCTGATATTGAAGCGACATTGTACTTCACTCGCTACATACATGATTCATCTAATCATTCGTAAGCATTCTTGGGCGAATATACGCGCCCACATCGCGATAATACAGCTCAGAGCGTTAGTATACTCGCCACGCTAATCACTATTGTTGATGTAAGACGTGGCACCGGTATATCAATTTAATTCGCAGAAGAGCGATAAACATAGACATCTGTCGGCTCGTGATGAGAACATTCACAATAATCAAGAATCGAATACAAAAATCACACTGTAACGAAGTCACTATTACCCATCACAGTGATTTTTCCGGAGCTGTCACAGTTCGGAACTGTGACGACAAAACGCTGCCACACCCCACCTCTAATCCATAGTATCTGTCGCTAGACCATGGGCGATCTCAGGTACAACCTATATGTGCTCATCGTGCTTCGTAGTAATCACCCATATAGATATACTCATCTCTCTCTCTCTCTCTCTCCTGAGCAGGTACAGTAAAATCGATTAGTCTCAGTGCAAAGAGATTTTCATTAATCTATTCCGTAGATTTGGTAAAAATCGTTCCATAGCGTTTATCATGATCTCATCCTTTAAATAGACTAAAAGGTCTAAGTGGTATAAAAAATACATTTTTTTTCTTTTTTACAAAATATTATGTTAAGGCTCGTGAGACATAGAAATATTTGGAGTGTGACTTCAAGTACGACTAAGTTACGCAGAAGGGAATTGAAGCAACGGTGACAGAAATACTTTAAAATATTGTATAATCAAATGTATAGGAATGAAGTTCCACTAATAGGAACGTCTATAAAAGGACTGGCTCAGATACGACGATATAGCGTCTATTACTCTAAACTAGAAGTACCGGTACCCGTCATTACTAGGGAACGGATTTCTAGTTCCATACATATTTTGTTTACTACATCCTAGACAATACATATTGTATTCAGACACCGCTACGTTTCATGTACATAGGATCCCCCTGTTAAAATTCTATAGAACCTAAAACTCCTAAATGAACCATAAATTTCTATAAATGTCTAAATACTATATATGTGTGTCTGAAAAGCACCTTTTTAGTATTTTGCGTGCATTTTGAAATAAAAATACCGGTACTAAAATGGAAAAATACCCACAAAAAACTATAAAAAATGCTATATAAAATGACAAACACTGGCCTGGCAACTAAAATTGAATATCGGTACTTTGAATGATCTAATTTGTAAATTAAGACATGTTTCGTATGATTGTGTCATCATCATCATCATCATCATCATCATGATCCCCTTTTCGTGTCTTCCTGAAGATCGGTTCCAAATATGCCTCCAACTGTCTCTATATTCCCATGAATTTCCTTTATAGGTAAGTGTCATGGCGGATAGTAGCTAGCGACAAGAAACACGCTCGTGCAAGAAGTTGATTTTGGCAGGTGTTGTCAACGAGTTACAGCTTGAATAGAGTATACTCTTATTCCATATAAGATTTTATATCGTTTTGTGTAAAAGTTAAGTTAAACTTCGCGTAATGCCACCAAAAAATAGAGGGAATGAAGAAACAATGGAGGAGGTAGCTCGTCGTGTTGCGATGGACGTCTGGCAAGAAGATGCAACGTTGCAACGTCTTGCTCTCCTAATCAAAGACTCAATAGTAGCTGAGCTGCAATCTATTATAGAGAGCAACAAAGCTGTCATTACCAAATTGCAAGAGTCGCTAGACGAAAGAGATAAAAGGATCGGAAAATTGGAGTGTCAATTGACAAAAAAAACAGACGAATTAGAACAGTATCAACGGCGGCAATGCCTTCGCATCTTCGGTGTGAAGGAGGAAGTAGGTGAAGACACCGATAAAATTGCCATCGATGTAGCTGAGAAAATCGGTGTGAAGTTGGAGTTGGCTGACATCGACAGGAGTCATCGTGTGGGCATCAGGAGGGAGGACAAAGCGCGGCCAGTGATTATCAAGTTCACAAGTTACCGGAAGCGTAGTGAGGTTTTCCGAAACAAGAGATTGTTGAAACAAACTGGTGTGACCGTTCGTGAGGATCTCACCAAAATACGACATAAACTGTTGATGGACTGCATCGCGAAATATGGTGTTGGAAATGTGTGGACCACAGACGGAGTCATTATTGTGAAGATCGGTGAAGCAAAAATGAGAGTGACATGTGAAGACGATATTCCAAGGCACTAGAGTGTGTGTATGCGTGTGCGTGTGCTTGTGCTCATTTAGTAATTACGTAAGTAAAGTGTAATAATTTACATTTAGTCTAAAACTTCTCTCCTTTCTTTTGTCTGCCTTTACTAAATTTTATTCTCTTCTAAGTTATATCATATTCTAAATTACTAAAGTCTAAACCACTTATTCATACTTGTTAGTGCCAGTAGTGTTTATTCATCTTTATTTATTTGAACTTAATTGTAGCTAAGTTATTAATTAATAGGAAATCTTTACTTGTAGCAACTTCATATTTTTATATAACATTTTTTTTTTCTTTCCTTTAAGTTGGATACCCTGATTCTTGACAGTAATAATCCGGTTGTCTCTGACAGAACATTATACAATGACCTTCACTCACTCCATTCCCCTATACCTGCTAACCAGAACCCTCTCTCTCACCCTGAAGCATTCAACATTTTAACAACAGCATTTTCCAAGAAATCTTCATTCCTTCACGTAGCCCATATTAACGCTCAGAGTTTGGTTGCACACTTTGACGAAATTCAATCCATATTCTCGAATCAGAATTTGCATGCTCTTCTCATCTCTGAATCTTGGCTAAAGCCTACATTATCCTCAGCGACACTACACCTAGATGGTTATACGCTATTGAGAAATGATCGTTTAAATAAACAAGGGGGCGGCGTTGCTGCATATGTTAGATCAGATCTCAATCCCAGAATAATATACACATCTCCTGGCGAGTATGCCGGAAAACCTGAAATGCTATTTGTAGAAGTCTCGACAAGCTTTCAGAAATGTCTTATTTGTGTAATTTACCAACCCCCGAAGATTAACGATATTGCAGAGATCGAGAGATCGTTGTTGGAATTCATCACAGATTATGAACACGTCTTAATAATGGGTGATCTTAACACAAATTTGTTAGCCTCTGATTCGAACTACACTAGACATCTATTGACCATGTTCCAGGCTCTTGATCTAGCAGTCCTTCCCCTTGAACCCACCCACCATACCCAATCTTCCGAATCCCTATTAGACTTAATTATTACGAAGAATGCAGACAAAGTACAAAAACATGGACAATGTGCTGCTTCGGGAATTTCGTACCATGATATTATTTATCTAGTATATTCCTTGAAGTGTCCCAAGCCCACGCCTAAACTCATAAGGTACCGTGACTTGAAACGTGTTGATGAAACCCAACTACTTGAAGACGCAATGAAGATTCCCTGGGACTCAATATGGACCTTACATACTGTTGACGAGAAACTTGTTAAACTGAATGAATACATTATAAATTTATATGACAAGCATGCTCCTATCAAATCTAAACGCGTAAAAAGGACACCAGCACCATGGATGACTGCTGACATACGTAGTATGATTATGGACAGAAACGCTGCATACAAAACGTTTAAACATGACAAGACAGAAATCTCTTATAATTATTATAAACTCTTACGTAACAGAACTACTCAAGCCATTAGAAACGCAAAACTGAGACATTTTCATAACATCTTGAAGGGGGGAGCTGACCCTTCCAATCTGTGGAGAAACCTACGGACAATTGGTTTAGGAAATCCCAGGACTCAGGTAGACAGTGTGCCAGTTTCTCTTGACGAACTAAATGACCATTTTGCAACTGTACAGTCAATAACCTTGGATACGGTCGACAAACAGCAGACAGTTAACGAATTACAAATGACTCCAATTCCGGATAGAGAAATATTTTACTTCACTTATGTCACAGAAACTGAAGTAAGAGCGACAATAAAACGTATTACTTCTAAAGCTGAAGGTGTGGATAATATTAGTATAATATTATTGAAGAAAATATTAGACATAATACTGCCGACATTAACACATATATTCAACGCCTCACTCATAACTTCTACCTACCCGAACCTCTGGAAGAAAGCCTTTATCCGTCCGATCCCTAAAATCAAAACCCCATTATGTGCAAATGATTTCCGTCCAATTAGTATCCTACCTGCCCTATCAAAAGCTCTGGAACGTATTGTTCACAAACAACTAATGAACTATCTAACCGAACATGCCTTACTGGACGAATACCAATCCGGGTTCAGAAATGGACATAGTACGACTACAGCACTACTAAAAGTGAATGAGGATATACGTGAAGCCACGGATGAACGTAAATTAACATTACTGACATTACTTGACTTCAGTAAGGCATTTGATACAGTTGACACGGACCTTCTATTATGTAAATTAAGACTTCTGAATCTTTCTGAAAGTTCTGTTACTTGGTTTGAATCCTACCTTCGCGACCGTCAACAATGTGTCATTGCATGCGATTATTCTTCAAAATGGTGTGTCGTGAAATCTGGAATTCAACAAGGATCAGTTCTCGGACCTTTACTCTTCATGATCTATATTAATGACGTGACTAATATGATAAAACACTGCAAATACCATATGTATGCTGACGACTTGCAAATTTATTTGCATTTCCACCCTGACGAGACTAGTGACGCAGTAAACAAAATAAACGAAGACTTGAATTCGATTTCACTGTGGGCACACAAATTTGGATTAAGGTTAAATCCAGAGAAATCGCAAGCAATCGTAATGGGGCATAATCGTCTACGAAGCACTCTTGATAGCAGTACTATACCACATATAATATTGAATGGGATTATTGTTAAATACAGTGAAACCGTTAAAAATCTTGGCATTTTTATGGATAGCGATCTAAATTGGAATACTCAAGTAACACACATTTGCAAAAAAATATTTTCTCAACTTCACTCCTTGTTTCATATGAAAGAATTTCTACCATTTAGTCTAAAAAAGAATCTTATTCAGACGCTTGTAATGCCCCATTTTGATTATTGCGATTCCTTGCTAACTAATGTAAGTTCACGCTTAGCTGAGAGACTACAACGTGTTCATAATGTGTGCATACGATTCATCTGCAATACTCGTAAATTTGACCATATAACACCTTCCCTCCAGTTACTTTCATGGGTGCGTCTGAAGGAACGAAGAACAATACATTCACTGTCTCTTCTGTTTAGAATCATGCATACTTCTACTCCGAAATATCTGTTATCGCGCTTTCAATTTCTTACAACTCTTCGAAACCGACATCAAGCACTTCTTTCTATCCCTCATCATAGAACGTCTTTATACTCATCTTCCTATACTGTAGAAATACCTCGCCTCTGGAATTCGTTACCTAATGATGTCAGGGACTGCCGGACTTTATCACAATTCAAAATTAAATTGGAAAATTTTGTCTTAGTTAATGTTTTTTAGGTATTGCTAGAAGTATTGATTTGTGTTTTTTTTTTTCTTTTTAACCTAGATTAAAATTGCAAGTTTCTTGTTTATGTTAGTTAATTAGTTAGGATGGAATTAATTATGATACTTAATCACTCATTTAAAGTTTGTGTGACTGCAACCTGTATATTTTTGTGTGGCTTTACTTTGTTTATAGTGTTTTTTTTCTCTCTCTTTATTTCTTGAGCAGCTTTACTTTGTATATTATAGTGTATTTATTTCTGTTTATTTATATTATTGTATTTGTATTCCTGGTGTTGTGGAAGAGAAGGCCTGATGGCCTTAACTACACCAGAATAAATAAATAAATAAATAAATAAATAAATAAATATATTTCTACCCACTCATATCACCGTTCCCTTGGCCTTCCTCTTGGTCGCTTTCCTTTCACATATAGATTTAACATGATTTTTGGTAATTTTATATCTTCCTTTAGTTTTGTGTGTCCGTGCCATTTGAGCTTATGATTTTGTAAGTTTGTTGTTAATTTTTTTTTTATATATATTACAGTGCAGCGATGTTGTCGTTGCTTATTCGGTCTTTCCTTGTGTTTTATAATATTACACGTAAAACCATAATCCCTGAATTCTGGAATCTACTTAGATCAGGGGCGGTTATTCAGGTGAAGTAAGTGAAGTACCATTTCACCCATTTGCGTGTAAAACACAATTTTATCTCGTATGAATAATTAATTCTAGTTATTACCTGTTCCGTATTTCTAAAATAAAAAAAAAGGTTTTATTTTCAGTCGTTATTAACAGTGTTTAGTTTTATAAATAGTACCTGTAACCATCCGCTGAATAGAATAATGTCAACTGTTACGAGCGCCGAGCGGTGTCTATTGAAACCTATGATACTGTAGAGGTGAAAATATTTGGGCTCCCATTCTCATACAGCATTTGGTTTCCATGGTAACGTGAAGTCAAACGCACTAAAGAAAGATTGTATGAGTGAAGTGCGTTTCTGAGTCTTTCAGTTATGGAGAACTGTCAGACTTTTGTAGGTGGAGTAACCAGTTTGCAGATCTAACGGTAGTAGAGAAGGGTTGGTCTCCACGGCCGGGGGCTATTGTTGAAGGGCTGTGAAATTTTACAGTATGTAGGCCTACTACCTGACTCGAGAAAAGTATCCTCATTCCTTGTGTCTAAGCAGCCAGCCACGCGACGGTAAATTACCTGCCTCTATGTTGTTTTATCAGGAATGCACGCCACATACATTTGTAAAGTTTAAAAGTTGTTTTCCGCCGCGTGTATCATTTCTTCTCATGAATTTGACAGGTTTGTTCCAGCTCTTGTACTTGAACGTTTAACGCGCGCGTAAATGTACACATGTAGTTTAGTACTTATTAACTTATTATTTAATGTATTTAGAGTATATTAGTGATAAGTGTATAAAGTCTATTAAAGCAGCAAACCTGTCGATGATGTCTTAATAAAATGTCTGAGTTTAACTGAGGGTGGACAGTATATCTCTATGCAAAGCTATGGGGCTAATGATGAAAGTCTCTCCTGTTATGTGGCATTCCAAATGAAATTTGCAATCTTATCAAAGAGAAAAGCTTCTTTCATCGGGATAATTAGTTATTTTATACAACTTCTCTATTTTTTAGCACTTTTTAGAACAAAGAACAAATGGAATTGTAGGACGTCCAGAATTTAAAACATCTTTTCCATCCACATATTTATGTCTGCAAAACGGTATTTCCAATATATTACAAACCGTGCCATTTTCGGGATACATATTTCGCACTCATTTATTAATATTTTCTATGTGCTGGTACCTAAGTATTTGCATAATTGCACTATAGTGATTAAACATACAATATACACTACGATGTAGGATTAAAAGATAGGAGGATTGACTTTGTATGCAAGAAATTGGGTGAGTCCTGAAATAAATTAGTTTTCCTGTTTGCATGTATTCTAGAACTAGTAAAATTGTACGTAGTTTACGAATAGTAGGCCTACTCATTATATTAGCAAAACTGTTCATGCATTTGTGTATGTGAACAGCACTTCACATATTTTGTTTACGACGAGCCGCTACTGACTTAGATCTCTTTTCGTGTATGTCCATGCGTCTGAAACATAGTAGGTTGTTTGGTTTGAAATACATTTTAGACTTGTACAATATTATCTTGATCTTTACAGATGCTGTATATCTTTGTTCCAAATCAACTGATTAATCATGTTGTATAAATTTGAATTTTCCATATTATTTTACTAATTTATGCGTCATGAAATTAAATTCTACATCAGGTTCAAGGTCTCAAATATCATGAATACGTGAATAATTTTCTTCAAAATCAAAATCTACCTGCAGTTTCGAACGCCACCGACAATGTGGATATAGCTACAATGTATGCTTGGTGCAATATAGACGGCTCCATCGCAGACCGATGTGGCCTGCCTCTATCAACACCTTTCGTGGAACTCCGCGCTGTGACCCGTATGGAATACGAGATTAGCTTCCTCGTACCCTAGGGTCTGTGGATGCAACTCTGCAGCACATTCTCATTATGAAATATTGGACAAGATTCAGCACGTCTTCTTTTAGCGAAAGTGAACTCAACAGTGATGTTCTTCTTGTTAATATAAGATATATACACTCGTTCATAAAAAGCACACAAAACACGCAAAACAATGAGATCTCTCCCTCCTCTACTCTTTCTCATTTTTCTAAACTTTCTTCTTTACTCCATGGATTAAACTTATTTCAGATTCAATTACACAGTGTATTTTGCCATCATAATATCTAAGAATTGGTGAATTGAAGCCAAAAAATTCACTTGTATTAGTTTTGGAAATAATACTTTCACAGTTTCAAGTGACATTTTCAATTTGACAATATTCCATAATTGTTTTGTAAAGTCCTCTCCTTCTTCCAAAATACGATTTAGAACACATACGACGTGTTCCAGGGCTAAGCCTGGTCGTTCCACTTGTTACGAGTTCGACCCAAATCTGTAAATTCTCCATCTTTTAATCCTGTTGACGTGATAGAATCATTATAGCATGTTCAGTCAAATCACGAGATCAGTTAAGTCATTAGATTTGGTCGGTAGAGATTTTGTAATCATTTTGTCTTGGCAATGCAATTGAAGGGTCTCCTTTTTAAATAACCATTGTCAAAAAATGAAAATTTGAGATATTAAGCATAAAAATGTTAACTGCCTTTTATATATATATATATATATATATATATATATATATATATATATATTGTCTAATGAAAATTAAGAAAAACCTTAATACTTATCACCCTAAAACAGAAGTTCATCACTATAATACAAGGTACAATTATTGTCTTTCAGAACCTAGAGTTAGATTAAGTCCAAAAATGGTTCAATTATATTGCTATAACAATGTTTAATAAGTTACCACAGAATGTACAATTTAAATCTATTTTGTATAACCGGTTAATCAACCATCCATTCTATAGTATTAGTGAATTTCTTGACTCCACTGTAAATGTTTTTTTTTTTTTAATTTATAAGCTGTATATCACGATTATTATTAGTAATGGTCATTGTTATATTTAATTCCAGTATTATTTCATTTGTATTGTTGTATTCATTCTGTTTTTATATTTTATGTCAAATATTATTGTATATCTCTTGTATGTTAATATATTTTATGTCTATTGCAACAAACTGTTGCTCATGACATTAATAAACGATTGACTGATTGATTATTGTGAGCGTATTGTAGCGGCCATCTACTGAATTAGTTGTTATGTTATAGGAGTGGAAATTTTCAGTGGTTTTCATAAAACAACTGTAGTCCAAAGACTTTTTCTGAAAACAGTCATTGTCCAGTCAGGACGATGGTAGCATTTACAGATATCCCATTCATATCATCTTGAAACATTTATCCATATAATTTTAAACTATAGTAGATTGGCAGTACTGCTTCTCACGTACGCGGCAAAAGCAACCTCTGAGAAAAATACACTTTGGCGCGTGAATTGTTGTATTAGTTATGGAGTCATCTTTAGGTGCAAGTAATCACATGGAAGAAACGTAAGCAACGAAAGGAGAAGAAACAGGATATAATAAAGAAAAATGAAGATTAAAGAAGAAGCACACTTCAGCCAGAACAGAGAATTTTTTCTTAGTAGAACAACCATTGTCCACAGTTACCTGCATTTACATATGTATTTCTATGATGCAACTTAAGTTATAAATGTACTTCAGTTTTTCAAAGTTTCTACAACACATTAAGAAATGGCATGATGAATTTCATACTTGAAGTTTCAACAACACCTATGCCAGATAGTTTTTTGTTTCTCTGAAAATGTATGTTTTTGGACTACGGTTGTTTTTCTCAAAAACCCTTCAATTCTAAACATGAACGCAATTTACTGATCACATCCTAATACGTACTTAGGCCTACATTAATTTTAGATGTTCAATTTACATTTTAAATTAACAAATTTCATTTATATTTTTAATAGTACAATAATCATGTAATTTAAAATCTGCATGACGGGTATTAAAACATCTTCTTTTTTAAATAACGTCATTACCATTTTAATTACAACTTTACTCGCTTAATTCGATTCGTGAATATGGGTTGAGTGTTAATAACACATACTATGACGCTTCTAATTATGGTACTGAATATGTGGTAGGTTAAGTGCATGCTTGTCCTGCTTTGACTCTATGAATCTGGAAATGGAATAAATGCATTCAGTGTAGACTAATTTTCCATTCATAAAATATTTAGTTGCTTAAAACATGTTAATTGAAAGTAAAGCTATTAAATATTCATTGAAGTGTCAATATGATTTGCCATTTCTTACACGACGTAGACAAAGTGTCTCTTCTCATGTCAGATATAAGCCTACTCTCTACATTAGGGGTTCTCAACCTTTCAAAGATTGCGAGCACCACCCCCATGTATTACTAAATGAGCGAGCACCATCAAATCGAATAGATTCAATAGGCCTATATGAGTACAAAAAATAAATAAATAAATAAATATATATATATATATAAAACACTTATCAGGATAATGATATCCTTGAACTATAATCACAGTCTAGTATATACAGTCACGAAGCTCAATACCTAATAAATATGCATCCATAGATAGTTGCTAACCACTAGGATCGCTACTATCGCCTCATTACAGACAATGCGAAATAGTACCTGCACAGTCCATTGTCCCTAGCACCCTCAAAACCCAAGCTTCGTGACTGTATATACTAGACTGTGCTATAATGCTACTCAACATTTCAGTGATGTCCAAGGAGAAGTCGCTACACTTAAACAGTCCTGCAGATGTGAATTAGTTATTTGCGATCTTGTCTTGTTCCTGAAATATTTCATAAGTCACAGTGCTGTAGTCGAGCCAGTACGGGTCAGTACGTCGCACCGTCTAGAATAAAAACTCGCTGTTACCGTACTGGAAAAAATATAGACGCGAAAATATATTATATTCAAATAGTCTTTAATATACTCTGAAATGGAGGATGCTAGCTATTTGAAAAACATTTTGATTTTGATATCTGGCACAATAGTAGCAGCTGGAATCTCATATCCTTTGCTTAAACGCTAGTCCATTAGTTGTTTTATCGAAAACCATGGTCTGGCACTTCGGAGTAGTTGCGATTTGTTAATTTCAAGCTTACACAACGCCGTGGTATTTCTATAAGTAATTAACACTAACTTTATGGCACGGCGCTTCAAGAAGTCTGCTATACAGATTCGCTAATTTCAGAACTTGCGTAGATGCCTTCGCATGACACTAATTTTATGATTTGGTGCCTCAAGAATTCTGTTGCACTGATTCGCTAATTTTAAAACTCGCTCAGGCGTAATGATAACAATTTGCTAGAGGAGGGAAATATTGTCACTTTTCGTGATTCATGAATGTTGAGTCCAATTACATATTACAGATTCTATTCCAATTTCAAATAAAGAATGTGAATGAACATTACTGTAATGAATGATATCTGCACTAAGAAAAAGAATACTCTTCTAGTAAAAGAGTTTCTAGGCTTTTGTTCCTAAAATGTGTTGGGACACCAATGTCAGCGTTTAATTTCTTGCCTTATATGAAGGGTTCAGAACCAAAGAGGGCCAAGCGCCATGTACTAAAACCGAAGAAAACAAGGGTTAAAATGAATTTATTACCATAATTCAATAGAAATATATAGCAAGTAATATAAAGTATACACATTAATACTAAATGATATGTCAATCTTCATTAAACTATAGTATTCACTTAACTTTAACACTTGATTTCTCCGTTTTTAATACATGGCGCTTGGCCTACTATGGCTCTGAACCCTTCATATGCAATTGTGGCTGCGATCTCGAAGGAGGTCTACAGAGGCGGATGAATGATGAAGAAGTAACCTTGGAAAAGAAGTGCAGAACAGTCCATACAGAGTCTAGTCTGACCAAGGAGATTTCAACAGTCCCCCTAAATTTGTTTCCAACTGCAGCACTGATAAGTCAGAAAGTTTTTTACTTAGATACGTTGTCACGAATATGGCCTGACGCTTGGAAGAAACAGTCCAGAGTATTTGGAGCCTTTTTGTATCTTCTGCTCCCCAAAAGCTATGAATGTTTCCTTTTAAAAACATTTAATCGATAAGATGAACTGGAGATCCATCAACTGAAGTTTCACACGAGCAACCATATTATTCTCTTGAATAATTTTAATTTTTCTGATTAAGTCCACATTGGATTTAAAAGAGTTATACATCATGAAATACGATAAGGCCTAACACGTCTCTAACATATTGTAATGAATAGATACGAACACTATTTTTTCCGGCACGAACAACAAAGTTTAAATTGAAAACAGAACCTCAGGAGTATTCAAGCTCGCGAGCACATTTTAACTCGCATAACGTGAGCTCCAAATATAATTAAAAGAGCATCAGACGAGAACGTCTGCTCTACATCAATTCCTTTGAATAGATATAAACCCCGTTTACCTTTCTTTTTTATACTTTGGCAACGGTGAAATGTGAAAAATCGTATTATTTAAAGAATTATTTCGCGTATACAAATTATACTGCAAGTTTCTTTTGACCTATGGGGAAAAGAGACACCCTACTATGTCGTCGGCGCGTGGCCTAAGGCTGCATGCTTTGGCTTAACGATACAGAATGAGCGCTGGTTACAGTTCTCATTGATCATGAAATGTCGGCCAGTAAGTATATAGGACCCGTGCTCACCCTGCATCGCAAAGTATTTGTAGAACCACGGTAAAGTAACGAAATCCGGTTTATTAAGCCAGCTATATCGCTTCGGCGGTTCATCGTACTCAATACACGTTATCCTGTACTAGAACTAGATGGATGGCCATTCATCTCTGTGAAGGCATGATGTGGACGTAAGACCAGCAGTCGGTTGGTTGGTTGGTTTAGACCAGTGGTTCCCAAAGCGGCGATTGTGTAAGGACCTGAAGGGGGGGTCGCGAGATGATTTGCAAAATATAATAAAACCTTGGATTACAAGTATAATTCGTTTCGAAAACGTGCTCTTAATACAAAACACTCGCATGTCAAAGCGATTTTGTCTATAAAATAGGTAGTAGGCCCTACACAATTTACATAAAAAATAAGAAGCTCACATCATATTATGCAAAGCATTTCTTTTTGACATATTTGTTTATTGCTAACTTATATTAACAATGCGCTTCACACTCGGTTATTTTCCGTGTTAGTTATTTTATACTACAACAACTATATTACTGCTCTAACTATAACTACAACCGCAATCATTACTAATAGTACGACCACCAATAATAATAATAATAATAATAATAATAATAATAATAATTCTTTATTTGTACTGGCATAGTTAAGGCCATAGGGCCTTCTCTTACACTCTACCAGGTCACAAAGTATACAAGCAGTTAAAATTTAACAAAAAGTTAAAGAACAGAATACTAACATATTACAAAAAAAAATAATAATAGCATAATAAAATCTACACTAAACAACATGAAAATAATACAATAATATAAAAATAAAGTAAAATACATAGGAATATAGTAAAAGCAACTCACTTAATACAAATGGTTAATATGGAAAACGTAATGTAGAATATAACAAAATGGAATGTAATAATATAATAATAAAAAAGAAAAGAAATACGAATATTAAATAAAATTCACAATAAAAAGGCTATGATAATAAATTCGTCGGCTGATAAAGAGAACAAAACGGGGAAAGGAAGGAAAGAAGTATACAGCCTATATACTTACAAAACTATCGCAGAGAAAGGACTTATAAGTGAAAGGAATCTGAATTGAAAAAGTGCAATTTTAATTTATTTTTGAATCTAGACAATGTCCGACAGTCTCTGACATACATACATACATACATACATACATACATACATACATACATACATACATACATACATACATACATGCATACATCTGCACAAGGGCAGTTCTTTCACCGCACACCCAACATTTTCAATCTTTCCTATTTTCTGCCTTCCTCTTAGAATAATAATAATAATAATAATAATAATAATAATAATAATAATAATAATAATAATAATAATAATACATTTCCTAAATAACTTTCTCTTTGTAAATACCATGAATGAAGTGTAGTACTTAAAAAAAACTTCACAAATTACATTTAAATAGTAAGGTCAGAGCGAATAGGAATGTCAAACTAATTGGTGTATATTATGTAACATAAAAGGAAACAAAATATTTCTAATTAAAGTAGCAATTACGTAAAATGGCATGCATATTAATTTGTTGAGAAAACAGTTCGCTGTGAATAGTTCGACAAGTTCTAAATGAAATATGCCTTCAAAATTTCGCAAAACACTCAACACATGTAGAGACTGGAATCATAGTCCCTACTCTTTGAAGTTAGTGAGTACGGAGTTTGTACAATGGGTCAATGACTTGACGAAGAGTAAAGGTTCGTGGTGCTGCACGATTAAAACAGATTATTCCCGCATCAAGGACAATAAACACACACATAAAAGAATGATTTCAAGAGTAAGGCTATGTTGTGTATTACAAAAGAATAAACATAATTTCTGCTGTAAACTTTTAAATTAAAATGTTACTGTTCCAAAGTCACCACTCTTAATGAAATCTTTAAGTATATATTACAATACCTTTGTTGTAAAATTTTAACTTAAAACACCGGTAAAACTGTAAAGTACTCTCTGAATTAAATATTTAAGCCTATATTATAATAATCTTTGCTGTAAAATTTAACTCAAGATATCTGTGCAGTATAAGTATAATTTCCAACAACATTTTTAAAGTGCGTGTCCTCAACTTTTGTTGAAAGGAATGTTGGCATGCACCATCATGTCATACAGATTTCTGCTAAATTCGTCCGCTGGCACTGAATTACTAGTTTAAGGTAGATCGTCAAACTCACTCCTTTCTATCAATTTAAAATGGCTTATATGTTTTACTAACTACAGTGTTGCTGTAAATACCATCTTTTGGAACAGATTATGTCAATCGCACATAAATAACACACAATTATGTCGCTATATGACTTGAGGCTTTCCCCGCGTTTCAATCCCTGAAGAAGATGGCAGAGCTAGCCGTCGAAAGCTTGGAAGCAAATCTCCAACTCACCTGGCTGAGAACCCGAGAAGAGTTATTCAATTATGTCGCTACTTACACATATATACTTCCTTCCGAATTCCTCTATTCACTTCCGCATTTTCGTACTTGTTTTAGGCACGTTTATTTCAACTAAAAGTGCACAGTATCACAAACATCGCTAAACTGAGATATACTGTACTTGTTTAGGAGTAAGGAACCTGTTGTAGAGTGACTCTGTAGTGCGCATTATTTGTTGTGATCGTTAGCAGAATCTGTACTGAAGGTCACGTGCCGTACTGTAGACCTCGTGAACATTTATACTCATTCTAATGCTGAGAGACTAAGAAAACGGTCTTTAGTTATAGCCTAAGTATCGACCGATTTATTTTGTATGCATTAAAATTACGTACAAATATCCACCTTTTCAGTTACTATGACGTTTAACTTCCAAAATCTGATCGGTTACATAACAAATTGATATAGTTGGCGGAACACCTCATTCGTGAATTCGCAGTTTATTGTGAACTGAAGATCAATAAGTGACGGAAAATAGTTTATTGAAAACGCAAGAAGTGTTGACATTTTTCAGGTGCTCGATAATGCTTTTTCTACTAGAGTGTTCATCACGAAAGTGAAATGACACTTCGATCGGGTACGTCTCTCAGGTTGGTGTGACCTTCTTTCAGCTAAATTGCTTCAGTACTTCACCACTTCGTTCCATATTCCTTCGGAAGCTTCTTTGCAAGAGAGGCAAAATTTTCCAAAAATAACGCGAAACCACTTAAATCGCTATTTTTCTCGCGTATTTTGAATTTTGAAACATTTCAACATCTCTTTGTTGTAACAAAATAAAAGGACTTTTATGGAGAGAGAAGGAGCATTCATATAATAATAAATGCATATTTAAGATTTAGGAATCATTCACGCAAAAAATAGGTTTTCGTTTACTGATTTTTTAATGAACTTAGTAACGAAAATAATAATGATAATAATAACAATAACAATATCAAATATACAGTACTTCAAGGTTTAATCACTTATAATTTATGTGTATGTATATAAAGAAGAAAGATTCATTTTCCTCTTTGTAAATAAGATTTCTTAGGAAAACATATTATATATCTTAATACTTGTTCGTGCCGTACAACCCAGAGATTGATAAAACATCAAGAACATCATTGCATTTCCCTAAATTAGATTTTAATTCCGCTTGTTAAATGTATATGTCACTTCCACATAATAGAGCAGCATTAGCATCATTTTATTCTCATCCAATATTCCGTGCCAGTCTAATTAACAAGGCGAAAAAAAGAGACTTTCAGCGACAGCGTAAAAAACCGCGGAAACAACTGAATTAATACGCTGCGGCAAATAATGGAGCAATATGTATCGTGCATAAAACATCCCTGAAGGGTCAGAACAAGGCGTCATCTCAATCTCAAAAGATATACATGAAGAACTCTCTATATACACAGAAGCAAAGATCTTCAGTAATATAATTAGTTACATTAAATGTAACATTCACAAAAATACTCATTACGCGAATTGATAAACTGAAAAAAAAACTATCTATTGAAATTTAGATAAATAGGTTTACAGGTTTAACTGTCCTTGCTGATTTAATATTTGAGGAGAAAAATTCGCTCCGGCGCCGGGGATCGAACCCGGGTCCTTGGTTCTACGTACCAAGCGCTCTGACCACTGAGCTACGCCGAATTCAATCCACCGCACCAGATCGAACTCTCCTCCTTCAATGTTTCCCTTTGTGGCCTAACTCCTCAAATATTAATTGTCAATATTACAGATATTATTCTGTAGGACAAATTAATAAATTCTTAATATTCTCATAGCTAGCAGTGCATATTTCTGTACAGATTACTGTGCACATAACTGCGGAATCCCGGCAAACAAGTTACTCAGCTGAGTGAGCCCCTTGTATAATGGCAGTTGACTTTAACATAAAACGTCAACGTATGTGCCTAACTTGGAGTCAGGCCACAAAGGGAAACATTGAAGGAGGAGAGTTCGATCCGGTGTTGTGGATTGAATTCGGCGTAGCTCAGTGGTCAGAGCGCTTGGTACGTAGTACCAAGGACCCGGGTTCGATCCCCGGTATCGAAGCGAATTTTTCTTCTCAAATATTAATTGTCAATATTACAGATATTATTCTGTAGGACAAATTAATAAATTCTTAATATCCCTGGTGAAGATAAAGTGGTTTTAGATGTGTAATCTGACAGCCTATTCACGTGTGTCCTAGGAAATGTTTCAGTGAACTGGAAAATGTCTCACTGATTTTTTTTCACTCTTTGAGAGGCAATTTATTAAATAACATGTTACGATTTATTTCAATAAAAAATATCAGTTTACTTGCAACAACTTTAAGCAATTTTCTTCATGTATTTATATTTCCTCATGTAATGGAACTCGTCAGACCTCAAGCCGAAAGGTAGTTCGTTCGAATCGCACCGTGGGTAGTTTTTTTAGTCCGAATATTTCTTATTTTATTCATGAGATCTCTGAATTCTTTCTTATACGTATTATAGTACTTATTTATTACGCTTTCCTCGGAGGTATACTGAACAGTGCTAGCCATTGGTTCAGTACAGTTCACTTGAGATCAAGTCAATCATACTAACTGCACTCCTATGGAGCTCCAAGTATTTCTTAGAAACGCGCTCGCATTCGGTTGAAAAGGTGACGAGTTCATGACCTTTTTGCCGTCTGTGTTATTTTCATGCAATTCTGTCCCATATTAATGTTTCAGTTGTACGAAATTCGTAACTTGTACAGAGTAATGGATATTCATTTCTCAAACTACAGGTTGGTCCGAAAGTTTCTCACCTCTACTGCATTTCTGCCAATGGACTTTATTATTATCTTAAAAGATGGGCGTTTTCATGCTGTTCTAATTATTATACTGTATTATCGTCGAAAACACTTGCCATGGCAGCAGTTGGAATCATTATCATTAAAAATCACAAATGATCCCACAATAGAAACAGCTGAACAATTCCACATCATAAAAGAATTCAACTCAGGAAAACCCCTTATAAATGAACAAATAGCTAACACAGACAATCCACTTTTCAATTTATTTAAATTACTCCCGCCCAAACATACACACACACAGGTCCCACCAATCCCCCCTCCACTTCCAGTATTAGACAACGTAACTTAAAATATTGTGAGCGAGCCCATCACTTTAGTATCAGCCTAGCATCAAGTAGGAGCAGATCAACACACGTCAAACCGTAAGTCATTTTCTCTCGTAACAGTCATTACCCCAAGCAGTTTCAATCAAAATTAAAACAACACCAGCTAAATTTTAAATTCAATTTATTAATATTTATGCATATTGTTACAGACACGCAACGCTGTACTAAACTTATGGACCCGACAACTTCCATCTTGTATCAGTAATATATATCTATGATTTACATCAATTTATCAACCACAATTGGATGAAACGTTTTAACAACATACATTTTAATAAAATACAGACATGTTAGTGACAAAACGATATTGTGCTTTAATCCGTTGTCAAACATCAAGATCAACAGAAACTGCCCTATTCAACGAAGTCTAAACCGGAAAACACAGCCAACAAGTGTTCAAAGTGTTTTTAAACTTTTTAAAGTGTTTCTACAAAGTTTTCACATTTCTATGACTACATTTATAGTTGTATACAATTCTTAAATAGTTTTATACATTTTAGATTATACCACATGAACTGCAAGTGATTTTAACCTAACATAATATGTATATCATAAATCAACTTAAGTTAAGTCTAATGCAATCACACTAGTATAACCCGAATATCATCATATTAAGTTCCATCTAATAGGCAAGGTTTTCATTATAAATGTTAATTTAACAATTCACATCTAAAGATGATACACATGTATCGAAAACGTTAATGCAAATCATTTACTTTTAAGATAAGCAAAGGCGGCACAGTAAACAAACAATTATAGTCAAAATTAATAATCTAAAGTTTTCTACACGAAGTGAGACTTTCAGTTCACAACATTGTGCTGGTTAATCATTATTCAGAGCAACATTCATTGATAACAAAGGTTTATTCATCGATTTTTGCTTATTTTACCCATCCACGAGACCATGTAAGGTCTAAAATTCCATGTCTCTATCAGTCTGGCATGTCAATCAAAGGGGTCAGTCGAACTTCGAAAGTTGACAGAAATACAGACATAAAATGGACGAGGAAGGCGAATGGTGAAGTCACAGACACTAAAAAGATATGATTAATAACCCTGAACAGACTTCGCCTATTTTCTTTCCTAAATTCTCGCTACAGATTATGGCTCTGGGACATATCTCATTATGGTAATTCAGAATTGCATATCGTCCGTAAGAAGCAAACTGTTGATGGAGCCTACTACTGAGAAAAAAAATTCTGCCTGTGTACGAGAAAGCCATGGATGATCCTAGACAGTTTCCACTTCCGTCACTTCGAATTCTGATGCAATATGGTGCAATAGCACTGTTGAACAAACTAGAGGTAACATTCGAAATAACGTCAATGATGACTACATTTATTGGCCGAGAAAGTTTCAGGACTTAAATGCAATTGAGAATATTTGTGGGATAGAATTCAGAACAGTGTATTTAGACAGCATAGACCACGCACCAGACAAAAGCTCGATGGGTCAAGCAAGAATGGGCATTTATTGACCAAGTAACAACTATGACTTTGGTGGAGAGTTTCTGAAAACGCATATTTTGGTGTGTCACAGTAACAATGACGTCACACAAATCATGGTAGGTCATCTTAATGACGTATCTTTTTGACACCTGTTAAAATAAATTTCGTAATTACAATTTTAGATCCGTTATTTCAAAATAATGAATGGTGGCAAATTTCTGATCATTCTGAATGTTCTTTCTTCTCTCTTCTAAATAATTATTATCATTATTACGTACAATACAAAGTAACTAGAGCTGGCCTTTTAATGTTACAACACAAGTTTCAAGTTACATACCTAAATCTATATGATATTATTAACATTTGATCCTACACAATTTTCTGTTGTGGTTACTATTTATTAATAACGTATTAATTAATAGTACCTACTGTATATACCTGAAGTTAAAAAAAAAAAAAAAAAGGAATAGCACCGTCTTACAGTTTGACCTTATCCTCCAACGGAAACCGTCTACAGTGTTTACCGATTGTTTCACACACATATAGCACTATTGTATCCGACACATTTCCGCTATGCCACGTGCAGGTTCAATAGTGACGTACTGGCCCAAAAAATATTTCACGCCATTACATGCAAGTTTGAACCCACAGAATCCTAGTTCCCTATCTCAAAATACTTACCTAAAACCCCTCCACAACCCCTTAAATTTCTTCGATTGAATTCTGTTAACACTTTGCAAAACGCATCTTTAACTTTGTAGCAGATAACTTTTCTACGTTCTACGAAAGTTACGCGAGTCTAAGAAAGCAGAAATTCGACGGCCTGCTACCGAGAGTTAAATCAATATTCATGAAAAAGGATACCTCGATAAATGTAATTCTGTCACAAAAAAAAAAAAAACAAAACAAAGCTCTAAATAACAGTTCAATATCTCTCAAGCGGGGACAGTTATAACTGTAATAAAGTCTAGTAGTTTCGTGTATGAAATTTACAGCAGGATGTATGCATGCACGCTTTAAAAGCGCCTGATCCGTTTTTCCGCATTTCATCATAACCAGTTCGTGTTGAAAAACAGTTCTTGTAATCTCAATTCTTTGCATGACTCAACTAATACATATAAGTCTAGTCTATTTTACTTCCTTGACACGTTTTGTAAAGTTGTATCACTTCTAGTTCGTCGTACGCCACAGAATTTCTCATTTGTAATACTTGTCAAGAAACATTTGTACATAATCCTCACTTCACTTAATCATTAAGATAAATTTAGTCACAGCATGACACAATGCAGCGAGCACAACGTAGTACCTACCACTCTACATAAGACAAACAGATTTCTATACGGAGACAGTAGTTAGGGGCCACCTGACCTCCAGCTGTCAACAAAACTTGGCTGTACGACAAGTTCCACTATTTGACATAGTCTATGTATAGAACGACAGTAAGAGGGATATTCTTTGACGTCAGGCACTTTAGACCAATGAACTTTATTAGTTTAGAGTGCCATAAAATGCCACATGACGATTTCAACCAATTACCTAGTCTGCTAAAACACAAGTTCTGTGCCAGGACTAAAGAACTCTCCTTCACAATAAACAAATCTATCTTTATTATAACAATATGGGTGTTTAGTTATTAATGGGGAACGAAGTCTGGACACCAAAACATTGTCTAGAGGCAGATACAGGTTTAAGAAGCACTGGCTACAGGATGATTTAAGGTGTTTATTCTAATGATGTACCTACTGGTTCGTATGCAAAATGAAAGATGTCGCGTGAAGGGAGCTCTGTTCATTCGAGGTTTAATGGGTGCGGGTTTTGTATTGTTTGCTGCATTGTAGTAGGTTGCTTCGACACAGCACGCCTATTCTGTTTAAAAAGTAAACCTTTCATAAGGAGTTCAGTTGGGGACTTGTGATCTAGCGAAAGTACTGTGAAGATGTGTTAAAATTCCGCCAATAAAATCTGCAACTTCGCCTGTGCTTGTAAAAGATTCGGAGATGACTATTTTTCATTCAAGAAATATATTATGGTATAAAGTGTGTAAGCTAGACATAAAAGTTAATAAGCGTCATGATTTACAAAAACATGTGATTCTAAAAGACACATCGAACATTTGAAACTGCTCAGTGATTTGATTTCGGATCAGTCCACTTTTTATTATAACTTGTGTCTGATGCTGATAATATGTGCGAATATTCTGTTCTATAATCTTGAGAATCCAAATTTTAAACATTTCGCTCAAAAATATATGTCTAGAAAATTGCAAATTCAAACAACAATGCGTACACAATATTTACCCTTGTGTTATGAAATAAGTATAAATTCTATACGATCAGCTGTTGGTAACAATAAAGAGGTTAAACGGAAACTAAAGAGTGTCTGCATATTCGAAACTGTGAAGAACAATATGAACTAAATAATGAAGAGGCACAAGGTTATAATAAATAAAAACAATTTGAAATTCGCACCAATGACATCGTGTGATGTCGAAAGAACATTTTCTTGTTTGAGTGACAATCGAAACAGGTTTATATGTAACAGTTTACGCTTCTGTTGAGATTTTCGCCATTTCTTACGTGCGTAAGTGCTAAGTTATTGCGTGCCATCTTCAAAAGCATATTTTTTCCTAAAAAACAATTGCCGCTAGCTATATAAAATTAATTTCGGGTTGAAAAAAGTAAACTTGCATTTTATTAGGCAGATCTCTTCGAGAACTTTACAACGATGCCATACATGCAAATGTTACACCAACCGAATGCCGAGATAATTCGAGTGAAATGCTACAGTGTGAATAGTGACAATTTCAGAAAACACACTCTATTTGATTACACACTACCATACACAAATGCAACCCACAGAAAAACAACGAAAGAAACCGAAATAAGCAAGAACCTTACTAGTTCTGATGATGACTGAAAGAGAAATGGAACTAGTCAACTAGGTAATTTACAACTGAGTTTATTTGAACACATGAAAGTGATTACACAGGTTGCGAAATTAAATTTTGGTTCAAGGCTTTTAATATCGAAGGTTGATTTTGATTAATTGTTGGCTTCTGTTGTAGGATCTGAAGACAGATTTTCTATACATATGAAAAAACTTTTATAATGATTTGAAGAATTGCCATACTTAGTTATAGCTCCATTCATGCAATATTAACACATTTAAAAACACAAATGAAAATGTCTATACAGTAAACAAAATCGAACAGCATTATCTTGTTCATATTCACAATTTAGGTTCAACTGATTTCAAGTCTCATGCAAACACTTCATTTTTCAATATCGCTTCCTCTTCATCTGGAAGTTCTGTCTTCGAGATTGTCTTCTATGTTGCAGTTCCACATTGTTTCTTTTCATAGACCAACAGTAATCAGCCATCATCACTTCATAACGCTTTTATATTTCTTTCATGTAGGCCTATTGATGAACTCTTTCTATGTGTTCTTCGCTATAATCTCCAAGGCAATCAGGGAAGAAGTCAAGATGGTTATAAAGAAAATGGATTTTAATGTTCATATTGCATCCAACATTTTTCATAGCTATACACAAATTTTCTACAATGTTTTCGAAATCTGGGTATTTCCTATTCACCAAGAAATTATTGTCAACCACATTCTTAATTCCTGTCAAGTCAGTCGTTCTTCATAGGCCATTAAATTTCAAAGTATTCATCTTTATGCAAAAATAAGATAGGTAGACTTTTTTGGTGGAAAAATGGGGTTATGTTCTCTCTCCGGCTTTTGAGAGTGAGAGATTAGATTAGGTTAGGTCACGGTGGCTACGGACGGGTTAGGACGACCTTTTGCATGTCGGCCATACTGAGGCCTATTTTGCACCCCGAATTCATGGGATGAATGAGGATGAGGGTTTACCAGCCCACCAGCAGCATGCGATCCTCATCCGCTCACCCAATGGGGTCCTCCTAACCCCCACTCTAAGTTCATACTGCCAAGGTGACAAAGCAGCACAGGATCCACTCCAACAGTCCTTCCAAGGTGTCGAAGCTCCCATGGAAGTGCTCTTATGAGAGAGAGAGAGAGAGAGAGAGAGAGAGAGAGAGAGAGAGAGCCGCAGATGTAACAAAAACACGTTAGGGTCACTTGCACCTGATCTTTGTGATGAAATCGCCATCACTACACCGATTTTAAATAACCTCACAACGTTCACATACATAAATTTCACTTCAAAATTATTATCATATGAATGTAATTCTACTGTGTACTTCTACACAACTCGAGAAGTATCGATTGTTTCACAGTCGACCGTGTTCAATCATTTTACGAAAGATTATATCGATTGCATTATAAGATTACGCGCGAAATTTAAATATAGCGCACTTAAGGAATTACATAAAAACTGTGGGTGTTTGACGACAATGGATTTCATTTTTGCAGAGAACATGAAAGAGTCATTCAAAATAATCCTTCGTCATGTTAAGCGCGGAAACAGGCAAACTTGTGGTATTGTAACTACATTCCTAAGAAATATTTTGGATATAGTAAATCGAATAAATGAGGTCAGCAACTCTATTTCCTCATTCAATGAAAGTCGAAATTATATAGGTCAGATTACACCGTTTATTTTAGAGTGTAACCTGGGAAATCGAAAGAAATTATACACAACTCCGATCACTATGCTACGCACTCATCTGCAAGTAATAGTGTGAACTTGTTAATGATATTACTTCCCATTCACTTCCATCTATACCACTCACGTGTACAAACAAGAAAATTATGACGCTGTTAATTTGTCCCTCTTTGTTTTATTGCAAATGTGACATATTGTCACCGAGGCAAATGGAAGCAGAATTACATAAACAAGAAATTACTTAAATTTTTAATATAGCATTAAACATAGAATCTGCATTAAAATTCGCGTAACATACAACAGCTGAAATGCCGATTTGAAAACGTCAAGTAGCACTTCGAATAAACTGACTGAATACTGTATACAGGGAATAAATCACAATAAACTTCGTGTGGGTGGTGTGATTTGCGTTAGTCTATATATTATTCAGTTATTCCAATGCCATTCAATTGCTGCCTTCCGCTATAATACAGTTATATTTATTTTAACCCACATTCATGAACAAGTAATTACCCGGTAAGTCTATAAAACTACTTCATAGTGTTGAAACATCACTAGGGGTGTGTTAACGGCCATTGTATTTAATTTTGGTGTAGTAGTTGCACTTATTTCCTCTAAATCAAAGGTAAGGTACAACAATCTCCGTCGAGGGCGTATCCCAACGAGGGATTCAGTAAAGCTGTCTATCCACGTAGCAGACTTGCTACAGGTAACTTTTCTTCATTCATCAAAGACAAAATTTTGTGTCCGGAACCGCCATTATTCTGTTATCAACAATCTCACTAATCTACCTAATTTAATGTGTGACGATATCCGCCGTCGTAAATACAGAGTGACTAAGTAAAAGCATGGAATAATTTCACAGGAAATAGGTCATGCACTACTGAACATGTTCAGATATCTCATACTGTTCGCATGTTATTTACTGTATGCCTATTAAAATAACATTTTTGTATCATTAGAAACTTCAGTCAACATCGTACCCTCTTGTACTTCACAACAGTTGCTCAAAATGACTGTCGGTGGCGGGCGCTCGAGGTTCTTGCACTACAATTAGATCACCTTTTATTGCCTGATACCCAAAACAGTCTACCTAGGAAGATTACCATTTTGTTTTTATTTCAGATAGCAAGAAAAGCAGGAAGTAATGTAACATTTAAACAAGAAACATCATTTTTAAATAACACAATGCTTTAAATGAAAGAATGCTTTATAATGTTATCAATAATGTTATTCAGCATCCATCCTGTCGAAATTATTATGTCAGTAACGAAACGGTTGTCCACACTTGTGGAGTAACGGCTACAGCGTCTGGCCGCAAAACCAGGTAGCCCAGGTTCGAATCTCGATCGGAGCAAGTTACGTGGTTGAGGGTTTTTCCGGGGTTTTCCCTCAACCCAATATGATCAAATGCCAGGTAACTATCGGTGCTGGACCCCAGACTCATTTCATTGGAATTATTACCTTCACTTCATTCAGACGTTAAATAACCTGAGATGTTGATACAGCGTCATAAAATAACCCACTAAAAAAAAAACAAAACTGTTTAGCGTAGCTTAGCAAATATGTAATTGCATGAAAAGAATAGAGACTTTGTGATTTGTGTCAAATTTTTTCAAAAGCATACAGGAAATAATCTATTTCAGTCACAGTATTTAATAAAAATAAACCAAATCTACACGTTCACTTCGCTAAACATTTTTACAATAGTGAATATTAAGAGATGCTTAAACGCAGACAATGATTGATGTTGCAGCTACTTACGGTAAGGTAGCCTATATGCAGATTCTATTATTCCACCTTCAACGACCATATCACGAAATGTCAAGGATGAAGCAAACAAAATTCGTGCTGAAATTATTCCAAAATTAAAAGAATCAATATAAAAATCACTGTTTCGTTTAAAAATTAATAAGTTTTGTTCAATCTTATCTAGAATTTCCTCCTTTGTTCTTTAATGTATTTACTTTTGTCCTGTGGCATTACGAATATAACACTGTTACAAAATATTTTAAGCTCACTCTTCCGTTCAACAAGAGGATAAAGACTAACATATTCTTATCCTATTTTTAGTGCTGCTTATACTTTATTATTTATATTCTTATAGATAACATAGTTTGTTGAAATGTTATTCTATTGATTTCTTATTTTTTTATTATTATTACTCAAATATTTTATTATAATTTTTATTTATTCAATCTGGTAGCCTGTATATGCCCTACCTACTAGGTTCACTACCAGGTGATACGGCATCTGACAGTTTAATAATTTCCATAGCCCAAAATGTAAGCACAGCGATCGCAGAAAGCTTTCAATCTATGATATCCTTCATGGGTGCATACAAGTTGAGCACAGCATACATGAACAACCCTTATTTCTCATTCGAGTAGAGCACGAACAATCTTAAATAGTTCATTCGCGTTGAACACAGAAAATCTGACACATTTTCCTTCCCATTTTCTACAGACTTAGGACTGACAGCACTGATTTTGCTGTTATGTTAAATGTTGATCATAATTATTTTGCTGGTATTTTGCCCTCCATTGAACTGGGATGAGCGGTTGTCCGTGAAACTTCATTGGGTGTTTTGTTTTCTGCGAAGTCAGAACACGCGGCGGCCAGCCTGCTGCGTATAGTAAGGAGCGAGCGACCGACCGCGTGTATTATCATGACATTCATGACACTCGATCGGTCGTTCTTAATGAAATGCAGAGCTCTATTAGAGACTGGGGAACTCACTCCCACACTCAGCGTGTACATACACATTTCATATGAAGAGTATGTTGACTTTTGAATACTCTTGAGCCTTCATTAAGTGTACACATTCATTTAAAGAGTGTAACTTCCGCACAGAACTGCAACAATATTATCCTTTTGTATGTTACAGAACACTAACCTATTTATTGCTTTAGTGGTTGTCGCTTACCTTCTTGGGGAAGCACACCGACAGTTATCCTTTCATTAGTCACTTTGTCACAATACGCACCTGAAACAAAAACAAGAGAATTGTTACGGTAGTGAAAATAATGATTAACACCATTCGAATACTCTGAACTAAGTAAGGTTGAAATCGGTTAATATATTTAAAAAAAACACACACACAAACAGAGAGTACCAAAATTCATGCTGCAGAAGTTCGCAATCAATTTAAACACGCATAACAGAGGGTTTCTATAAGAGAACTCCGGGGATTCAGACAGTTTATTACAATAATTTTAAAAAATCAACTTACATGTATAGATTACATGAAATCATACATACAGAAGTCTTTTTCGGCATTTAGTAGGTTTCAATAAGCGCTCCGTTCGTAGCTCTGCATACATCCAAACAATATCCAATCGCTTCCCATGTGTGCGCCAGCATGTTGTGAGTTATGTAAAAACAAACAAATGCTTATACATTTCCGCTCCAGGTGCGCCAACGATGCATTCATACTATACCAAACATTTCGAGTTGCTAAACATGCGTCAAAATATGATGCTTTCATCTCACTTATTTCTTCCGTTATGGTTTTTTAAACCCCGGAGTTATTTTGTAGAAATTCTGTACAATCGACCAATCAATTTATCAAACTTTAACTGCGCGCACTCTTATTTCTGCATATTTACACCACTACCGTACCGTAAATCTGTTAACAATAATACACACTTCAGGCAGCAAATTATTTGCATATTCAAGACACGGGCTGATATCGGTGACAGTATGGTACAGTTTATTCAACTAAATTTAAGGATTTTAGACATGATGATAATATTTGTGAGAATGGTGCCTCAGATCATTTAAGTACGTATAAGCTATAGTATTCATAGATTTCAAAAAGGCATATGACTCGGTTAAGAGGGAAGTATTATATGATATTCTTATTGAATTTGGTATTCCCAAGAAACTAGTTCGATTAATTAAAACATACAGCAGAGCCAGTGAAACATACAGCAGAGTCCGTATAGATCAGTTTCTATCTGATGCTTTTCCAATTCACTGCGGGCTAAAGCAGGGAGATGCACTATCACCTTTACTTTTTAACTTTGCTTTAGAATATGCCATTAGGAAAGTTCAGGATAACAGGCAGGGTTTGGAATTGAACGGGTTACATCAGCTTCTTGTCTATGCGGATGACGTGAATAGGAGAAAATACACAAACGATTAGGGAAAACATGGAAATTTTACTTGAAGGAAGTAAAGCGATAGGTTTGGAAGTAAATCCCGAAAAGACAAAGTATATGATTATGTCTCGTGACCAGAATATTGTACGAAATAGAAATATAAAAATTGGAGATTTGTCCTTCGAAGAGGTGGAAAAATTCAAATATCTTGGAACAACAGTAACAAACATAAATGAAACTCGGGAGGAAATTAAACGCAGAATAAATATGGGAAATGCCTGTTATTATTCGGTTGAGAAGCTTTTATCATCTAGTCTGCTGTCAAAAAATCTGAAAGTTAGAATTTATAAAACAGTTATATTACCGGTTCTTCTGTATGGTATGAAACTTGGACTCTCACTCAGAGATAGGAACATAGGTTAAGGGTGTTTGAGAATAAGGTGCTTAGGAAAATATTTGGGGCTAAGCGGGATGAAGTTACAGGAGAATGGAGAAAGTTACATAACGCAGAACTGCACGCATTGTATTCTTCACCTGACATAATTAGAAACATTAAATCCAGACGTTTGAGATGGGCAGGGCATGTAGCACGTATGAGCGAATCCAGAAATGCATTTAGAGTGTTAGTTGGAAGACCGGAGGGAAAAAGACCTTTAGGGAGGCCGAGACGTAGATGGGAGGATAATATTAAAATGGATTTGAGGGCGGTGGGGTATAATGATAGAGACTGGATTAATCTTGCACAGGATAGGGACCGATGGCGGGCTTATGTGAGGGAGGCAATGAACCTTCGGGTTCCTTAAAAGCCATTTGTAAGTAAGTATAAGTATAAGCTACAGTATTATGAAATGCAAGGTAGACCTACTCGTATTATCTGAACTAACAAGAACGACAGGTTACATAGTTTTTGACATTGCGCTGTCACGTTGTGGTGGCATATTTAAAATTGATTATTTCGTGCAATAAATAGAACTACATAAAACGAATTGCTAAATTACTTATTTTTTATATCAGTCTTTAAATCTAGACTCAAATAAAAACGTCTTTAGTGACTAACAAAATACCATAGCATGTAGGTGGGTCATTTGCAGAATTTGTATAACAAATGATGTCCATCAATTCTCACCCTTCCCATTATTGCATTTATAACGATAGAGTTATAAATTCCTAACAGTGAGTAGTTTCAATACTAATGTAGGTTACGTCACAAGAATTATTTCCTTCATGTGAAATATTTCACGAGAATAAAATAAAATTCTCTTACTGACAGCTAAAATGCAGTGTCCATACTAGTTAAGTTTTTAAAATGGAGCATGATTATGTCCAGATAAAGGTTTGTTTAATAATGTAATTGAGAAAAAAATTAAAGAAACATCTGGTATTATCAAAACTTCTTCATTTATGCCTGAGTTTATATTTCCTTAAATATGATTACATAATTACTCTAGTCCAGTAAGTCAGTCAGGTCTGTTACACTATTCTGTTCCTATGGATACACAGATGAAAAAGAAATCCCACAGATGTCAGCACAAGCCAAGATGATGCACAAAGACCCATTTTGATTGTACTGCTTTGTTCACTCATTTTGATTTGGCGAGTTTGTGTGTCAAGCTCTTGCTTTGTGTTTTAGTCTAAGCGTGCAGTTTTACTCTGTCAGATCTGTTTGTGTTATATTTTCCACAAATAACTACATATAAAGTCAAGATCAAGAGGACATAATAATACACGTGTCCAGTAATTAAGTTGCTATTTTGAAGATTTTTAAGCAAAAACATTTTAAGTCTGTTACCTGTCAGATCTGTTACTCCATGTCATGTCTGTTACATCATTCAAAACAGTGCTGTAAAGTAAAGTGAGTGTACAGTGGCTGATTACTATGGCAGAGACATTGCACTATATTAATACACGCAGAATATGCACTAAATAGTACTTTAATTTTGACGTTCTCAATCGTCCATTTGTTTACAATTTTTTAAAATGGCCCAGTACATGTTTCAAATTGCAGCTCAAGAAAGGCTTTCCACATTTTTCTTAGCGGTAGACAAGGAACAAAACTTTATTGTATTATATGTAAGGACACACAAGGGTGAATCTTATACGGTCCCCATTTCAAGATTTAATTACACTTTCCATATAAATGTTGGACAAGTTAGGATTAGCAGACATCGCACCTCGCAGCTATAGAAACCACTCACTATCTCTAGGGTAGTCCGGATTTGTGACAGGCGGGCCTCGCACCTCACATGCGTCGGTTCAGAAAAACCAAAGCTTAAAAGCCGCGTATCCACGAAGCGAGGCTGTAACGCGCGGCCGCCGGTTTGTTCTTTTGGGAGCGAGGCAAGAACGCGAAGCAGCGAAAGCCACCGGCTAGTGCGCGGCAATTGAGGCAGTTATCATCGGGTTGAGTGATTGCAACTTTACCAACGAACAGTCCACGCGGAGCGAGTTAATCACAACGAGGCACTTTTGATCGCATCCAGAAACCGACTGGAATTGGCTCACGAGTGAGGCAGTCTCGGATCCATGCGAGGCATGGTATCCACTGAGCGACACAATTCATGAGGCAACGTCGCTCCTTGGATACGCGGCTTACACTTGTGCATGCTGATGGGGATGGATGGGTTGACATGACAGTTGTTATTATACCAATTTCCGATAAAAGTACCTATAATTACATTCTTCACATAATATTCAAATAAATCATGGTTACTCGGTAACAATAATTGTGTGACTATACGGATGATGAAAGTATTAGCAATGTGCATTAAAGTACAGGCACTATGTTCGATTCAAGTTAGTCGAGTATGACGAAGTTGGACATTCGTCGATGTTCGCTCTGCAGAAGAAGGCCTGTCGTGTTTGTTCTACCGTGTTATACAAATATTCGCTGTCCTACACTCCTACCCCTTCATGTTTTAGCATAGTTTGTAATGTCTTGGTTACCTATCTCATGTTAGAACATTGCAGGACACTATTTTAAACCGCTTAAAGATTTGAGCACATATCTTGCGATTAGTTTTTCATATAGAATAAGACGAAGTTTGTAATGTCTTGGTTACCTATCTCATGTTTGAATATTGCACAATACTAGTCGGTACTATGAACATACGCGTGTTTTAAATATATTTTGACTTATTTTTACGCATCTATATTTTTGTGAATGTTATTCATATTAATAACAAGAAAAATTACCTATACTCATTACTGTGCGTAACTCCGCAAGATAGTGCCTGACAGAGGTCTGCATCGGACGTTTTCCCTCGAGCGCCAAGTAGTTCATAGCATAATCCGATAGGTAGCGCACATGCATGATGGGTAAAATTGTCGCGAGCGATAAATCCTCGAACGGTATAAGCCGAGCGTTAGGCATTCGTTCTTGTTACAGTGATGAACTGTGTAGTAACATCACAGATCTTTATCATTGCAAAACTTTGCAGTGTTTAACTAACTTCTCCATAGTACAACTACAAAACTTGCTTTAAAATGTAATATAAATGTTGTAGGTAAATGTTTTTTTTTTTCCCCCGCTCAGGAGTTATTTTGTTTTTGCCATATCTGATAGATGTTATTGGATGTAAATATAACTATTATAAACGGAGAACACAATCACGATAATGCAAGAACCGTATCACGTTTTCTAGTAATAATAATCTCTAATAAATAATTAGTGTATCAATCTTTGCGTCTGTAACAGTTGTGCAGTATGATTATTCGTTTTGTTATATTTTCTGTGACGTTATCCCTGTACTAATACTGTTATTAATCTACTGCTATATCAATAATATTTTGTAAAACGTTTCTACATTGTCGCAGTATATAGGCGGAACACTATGTATGGACCTATCATATTATATATGTGGTAAATCAAATATTGAATAATTATTAATTAGCAATAATAACTGTATATCGAAGTTTTTCATACTATTTATTTATAACTTCATGTTACTGTTTTGGTACGTTCCATTAGACTGTTCCACTAAACGTTTGTCATAAACGCAGAAAATAAAGCCTTACTTTTACCGTGTGAGCAAAACATATGTGTATCTTATCTGTCGCCTTCCATACTAGATAAGACATGTCGGTGAGATGACCTTGTACTGCGCTTCTATTAATTACGAGCGTATCACAACCGATCTTACCTCACTCGAGGGTACGACATTCGACAGAGTTCAAGCGAGCGATTTAACTCCAATGCAGCACTCTGGTGCCTGACATCCTTATGCAGCTAAAGCATAAAGGTGCAGGGAGAAGAGGAACTAAGGAGAAAGGCACCGAACATTATGTAAGGAAAGGGAAAGATTGAGCAAAAGCAAAGGGAGCAAAGAGACTCGGCAAACATGAACCGAACGTAAGAACTCTTACCGGTTTTCAATGGACACGGTTGTTATAGTTTACATGCTTCACTTCCACGTGCTGTTGCAATGCCTATAGAGTTAGGCGAAGTTTGTAGTATCTTGATATCCCCTCATGTTCGAACATTGCACGATACTAGTACACACCCAGGCCCTATGTCGTTGGATTTGTAGTCATAAAGAGGAAAGTGATGACGATGGTAAAGGATTACTCAAATATTAAACTCCATGAGAGGCACGATAACACGCAGCACGCGTGATGATGAATAACTCAATCAGCAAGACGCACGCAACCAGCTTCAGGTTGCAGTTTGTGTGTTTAAGGGGTTGGCGTGACTTTGAAGTTGAGTGTCGCGGGCCGAGCACGTCCAGTCATAAACAGACGCTCGGCTTTTGCCGGATTTCCCTCCATTTTAACTTTTAGCCGCCCTTTGCCCAACAGGCGTTGTTAAGAATCAGGAAATATCCGATCGAATATGAAATTCCATCTTGTAATTTTAATTTAGTAAATGTACTTTAAAATAAATAATATTATGACATGACTATGGGTAGAACTTCGGAATATGTATGATAAGACTTTCTTGTGTTAAATTTTAACGTACCTTGTTTACATGTTTCGACCTATTTATGGGTCATCTTCAGAACTGGTCGTTGTTGGTCTTGGTGCCTCTTGTTTCCTGTGAGGGTGCGTTCGTACAGACACACGATAACACACCCCAACGATATTCTCAACACACAACTCAATTTCAAAATACACACTCTTTGACTCTACACTACGAACGCACCCTCACAGGAAACAACAAGAGGCGCCAAGACCAACAACGACCAGTTCTGAAGATGACCCATAAATAGGTCGAAACATGTAAACAAGGTACGTTAAAATTTAACACAAGAAAGTCTTATCACACATATTCCGAAGTGATACAGTGTTAAAAGTTGTGTAATCAAGATGTATATATGGGTAGAAGTTTCGACCAAGAATGGTCAGTTAATTGTGTTTCAGAGAAAAGAGCCAAAAATTGTTTTTGTAATCACGTACAGAACTTTCCAGGAAACAATTTCTAAGGAAGTTTCTGCACACACAAAAATGAAAAATGTACTGAAAATGTAAAAAATGAATGTGACAGTTTTCGAAAATATACCATTGACTTTTAGAAAAATTGTCTCCAACATACAAGAACGATCAAATCAAATGGAAGTATTTCTAGTATTTTACATCCCAAAGATGTTGGCTAATTTTGATGGTAAAATGATCTGCAGATGGACGACTCAAGACTATTTTTTTAAATATAATGAAGAAGAGTGGAATGGGAGTGAATTCTTTTAAGAAAAATCTCAACTCAACAGCGAATTGCTGAAGGTGTGTCAATATACATTGTGGTTGTTAGTATTAAATAGTATTGTAGAAATTGAACTTGTGTGAATTTTTATTTTCATTACTACCTATACTTTTCTCTTCTCAGACCTACATTTGTGCTACATAAATATTTGTTAAGTTACTATATGGGAAAAAAAAAACCTGAAAAATATTTGGAAGATGACAGGAAAACTGTACATAGGCCAAACTTGTCATATTGTCAAATCGGCTAAGAATTGTTCTGATAGACAAGAAACAAGAAACTAATTTAGTTGTAACACAACCTTTAAGAACGTCTTGGTGAATACTGCAAATGTCCTATTCTGAAGAAATCTACCCAAGTGAAGTAATTACGAATTGTTATTGACCAGCATTTAAGGTGCAATAAACATGTTTCTTCTTTATGTAACAGACTTCGTAAAACAATTAATAAATTAGTAATACTTTGCTCTTACATCCCTACATATATTCTGCTATTACTTCATTTAGGTTTGGTTCAATCTGTCATCCAGTATTGTATAATCGGATGGGGAGGAGCAACAACATTTACTCTTTCTCCGCTCCTATTGCTTCAAAAGCGGTTAATTTAAATTTGCTTAAAGAAATCAATTGTTTATCCAACAAATTTGATTTACTCCGATTTTACTGTTTTCCTAATTGAACAGATGTATAAACATACATTAAAATATTATCATAAAAATCGTTTGAATACAATTAAATAAGAATAACAAATTTATCCTACCAGAAGAAATTTGACTTGTCCTTTAGCTGAAATTAAATGTTACACAACCACTGGAATAAATCATGGCCACAGTTACGGGCCAAGGTTTTACAACTCTATTTTGATAATAAATCCTATTCTAGGTTATTTTAAGTTCAATATATTTAAGAAAAAAATTAAGCAAATTATTTCGTTCCCTTTTCTTTCTTTTTTCTTCTTTTTCTTAATTTCAATATCCTATTTATGTATTCCAAGTCATATCCTGTTCTTGACTTGACTCTCTATTTTTGTCTTCGTAATTGTCCCTGTTTTGTAATAATTGTATTGGTTTTGTAATTTTATTGAATCTTTGTTATGTCTTTCAGTACAAAAAAGTTATTTTTAGGAACCGCCCCCGAACACGAGCTTGCTCAAACGAGTGTGCGCTACTTAAATAATATGTATTTATTTTGTATTTTATGTAGCAATATAAATACTTAACTAGCAGAAATGGAGATCTAAGCAAAGAAAGACATGCAGATGTGGAAATGGACATAAGAATAATTTATACTATTTCAACATCAACACTACTATTCAAAACTAACAACCTTTGGAGTACATGCGGAATCCGATATTATTGATTCCTAAATATTGTCGATAAACTATTTCCCAGTTTGAGATTCCTTGTATACAATGATTCCGTAAAAGCATGCAAAAATTAAACAGGATATAGGGAATGTTGTATAGAACATTTTGAGATACGGAACTTGGGATCTGTGAAGCCAGATTAAGGAGTTTAAACATGTCTACCGCTATTGCTGAATGTTTCCAATATTATCTGCATTTATTACTTACATTTATTTACGCGTTATATTTACATTTATTTACCATTATTATTTACGTTTACACTTATTATTTGCATTCACATACATTTTAAAATTATTTTCGTATCATATACAAATCTGAATTAACAACGTACCGTTTAATAGTACCTTACAACAGGTGCTCCATATGCCGGCCAGCAACATTTAGTATTTACATTTACTATTTACATGTAGGCAATACATTATGTTTTGTTTGTTGACCTGTCATATACAAAGTTGTTCCGTCTAATGTATTTACATTGACATATTACAAAACATATCAGTCAACGAAAGACCCTTTCATACCATTCGAAGAGTTAATCACAGTACATACAATATTTTTGATATTGAAATAGTTGTTCTCATGTCCATTTTCATATCTGCACTTCTTTTTTTGCTCTGCATTTCTGCTGTATAAATATTGGTCAAGCTATTGTTTGAGGAACTACTACCATGTACTTTAGTTTTTTTCATTTGTTTATCTATGAGAAAAATTCTCGGCCTATTCGACAATATGATGTCTCTATACGTTCTTTTTTGCAATGCCTATATAACATTTTCAACTATTATTATTGCACATTGGGTATAGGAGCATGGCGGTCTTCTTCCTCAGTCGATTAAAGAAAGGACTAGCCTTAAGGGAACCAGGTAGTGATTAGGGGTCAAAAATTCGAATTTTCATTTTGTGTTTTAAAAAAGTACAAAACGTGCTCTTGAAAACAATATAAATATTGTGGGGGTATTTCTGCAGATAAGCCCTTTAAATAGTATCTTTAAATTTGGCGGTGCATGTAATTCATACAGCCTTCTTTTTTTAATGTAGCTTTCCATAAATTGATATTTTTCAAACTTATGTGCATTTTTCTCTGAAACTACTGAATCTAGCCTTGTTTCAATCAGTCATTCAATACGGAATAATAGGATGGGGTGGAATGACAAAGACTATCTGAACTCCATTAATATTACTACAAAAACGTATCATCAAAATTTGTCTGCATAAACCACTTGATTATCCGACACAATTTATTTATTCTGAATTCCAAGTAATAAACATTGAGCAAATATATAAACATACATTACTAACTTATTTTCACAAAAATCGAATGAATTTTATAACTGAAAAACATATACATAACACCAGAAGAAATGCCCCAACTCTTTTGGCAGAACCTAAATGCCACACTACAGCTGGATTAAGACACAGTAGGAATTATGGACCAAGACTATACAATTCAGTATTGAAAAATAATCCAGATCTAAGAAATTTACAGATTCTTAAGTTTAAAAATAAAGTGAAAATGTTTGTATGATATTTGATAAATTTCATTATTATTTTAAGTGTTACTAGCATTATATGTTACCAATATTTATTGTATTTATCTGATGCATGTAACCTATAAGATAAAACATTGTAATAAATATAAATAACTTAGATCATTTTCTTAATTAATAACAGTGTATATCTCCAATAAATGATTCCTTAGCATCGCCACAGATACACTTGATTGTACTTGTCACTATATCTTGTCACTAGAAAGTTCTTGAAATTTATATTTTCCCCGCCATTCATAAAATATTTTGATATGATACCTCTTGCACAAAAGGAGAGATCTATAACAGAAACTCGATTAATATATGTCAGTATTATTTGTATTTATCCTGGTAATAATGAACAGTTTGACTCGTAGACATTTTGTTTTTTCAGCATTAACTTCCCATGATTTTACGAGAACATTTCAAGAGAACGGCAGTTACGTAGACTTTCAGCTCCCCACTACTACCATTAATGCACAACACAATGTCAATACGGCGGTTGCTGTCGTCTGCGATACAAAGAATTTTTCTGTTGATTTTCGAGTTTGGCATTTTTTCCGGTTATTATATGCTTATTTAAGTTGTGTTAACTCTCGCTAATGGTTTTATATTTTATTTTATCCGTCTTAGTATTTATTTTATTACTGTAAATATTTTTGTTTTATCACTTATTATTATTATTATTATTATTATTATTATTATTATTATTATTAATGAATTATATTGTATTACAATCTATGTATCATTTCTATCACAATTATTATATTATTATTATTATTGTTACTATTATTTATATCATCAGCATTATTATTTGAACCCTGTAAAATTTATGTAGACTACTGGACTGTACCCGAGCACGAGCATTATGCTCATTTCGGGTATCTATTCATATGTATTCAATTCAAATGTAAATTGTAAATAAATTTGAATTTGAATTTGAATTTAATTTAAATGAAATTTTTACAGTGTTTTCTGCAGCCTGTGTTCTACATAGTAGACCTACTGATTTAATAATATCACACACATAACACGAGAACAAATACATATATGCATTGAAAAAATTGCAAAAAAATTATAAACAAAGTTCAATATTTTTTCTGTTTCATTAGGGGTGAAATATTTAACTAAATTTTGCTTTAGAATTTACAATATACATTACTAGATAACTTAAAAAAACACAAGGTATATGAGTGAAGGTTATAGTAAGTAATGTGCACCTGAAGAATTAAGTACACTTAGCAAAGTGGGAGAACAAGTTATCAGTTAGGGCCTTTCTTTTAAACTTGGATACGAAACTAATTAGTTGTCATTTATACTACTGAATTCAGAATGATTGATTGTAGGCTATAAGCATGGAAATTTTTATTCCATTCTGAGCACTAAAACATAGAAATATTGAATTAAACTTTTGTACTGAAAATTTTTAATCGCACAGGCTTCACTACACACTCCCCTTAACAGAAACACAACTTAAAAAAATCGAATAAATAGTTCAGTGACTAGATATTGGATTCGGCTGAACTCTTACTGAAAGGTCCACACCTGTGGAGTAACGGTTAACCCGTGTAGCCGCGAAATCAGGTGACCCGGGTTCGATTCCCGGTTGGGGCAAGTTACCTGATTGAGGTTTTTCCGGGGTCTTCCCTCAACCCAATATGAGCAAATGCTGGGTAACTTTCGGTGTTGGGCCCCGGACTCATTTCACCGGCATTATCACCTTCATCTCATTCAGACGCTAAATAACCCAAGATGTTGATAAAGCGTCGTAAAATAACCTACTAAAATAAGAAAAATCTTAATGAAAGTGTCAATCAAAGAAACTATAATAACATTAATAACTTAGAAGAGTGTAGTATGTACTTTGCTTACTTTTTAAATTATAAATTAGCATCATAGGTAGGGCAGGAAGTTCATACCCTAAAAACCTACTTAAAATATGCTATTAAATATGCACTAATAAAATTATATTTTTCTTAACATCACTAATAAATAATAATAATAATAATAATAATAATAATAATAATAATAATAATAATAATAATAATAAATGTAATTACGTTATATATCAAACTAGAAGAGATTAAATTCCGAATTATTCATTGATTCTGGTTCACGTTAACACTTTGTTTAAAAAACTTAAAATTGTTTAACGACACGTTAAAAGTGTTAAAATTTTTTTAAAAAGTTATGTACCTTAGACAGACGGCCCGTTTCGACGCCGGTTCTGCGTCATCTTCAGTGTCCTACGAACTACTCCGAAATTGTTGAGAGCGGCACACTCCTGTGCCGTGAGATTGGCTAGGTGTGCTGCGAAACTTTCAATACTTTTCTGGTAAAAATAATGATAATAATTTCATTCAAAACCAGTTTTTAGAAATGGAATGTGACCCTTTTATTTTAAAATCCAAACTATGCATTTTTAAGTAACATAAAATCTGCTGGGTGGACGAGACGAAACGCCACCGCTTAACCCAGGGATACAGAACTGGCGAGAGAGGGGTGAAAAGCATGGGGAAAGCGTTTGTTCCCCGTCCACAGTTCACCGGTATTGAATGACGTATCTGTGGCCCGTACGCAATCACATAAGACAGACACTGAATACAAATCCCCTCCCCTACCAAGTCAATGACGCGAGGGGGGAAGGAAGGGGTGAGTGGCGTATTCCGATGAGTGACGTACTGCACAATTGTCGGCCAGTTCTGCAAGTTTGGCTTAACCGAAAGTCTAGCGGCTCCCGCATGCTATAGGAGTGGTCTTCCTACCGTAAAAGCGCAATAGTAGGCCTAATATGGGTACGATAAAAACATAAAAAATCTTACCGCCAAAGCGGTAGTAAATGCGATACGATACGATACGATACGATACGATACGATACGATACGATACGATACGATACGATACGATACGATACGATACGATACGATACGATACGATAAAAACATAAAAGCTTACCTCATTCTTGCAAATGCCCTGTAAATTTCTCCTCTGTTAATACACGTTTATTCACACGAGGCTTATTTTGTGCAGATCCTGTCTCTTTGAACTTTTTTACCAGTCGGTATATTGTTGTTTTATCCGGCACAGGGGAATCGGGAAATTGACGACGTAACTTACGGCGACACCTTCTCCACGATGACTTTTTTGCGAAAGTATTACACATAAAACTGCGTTGTTCTGTACTGTACCTCATGACAACTTACACAGTCGGCACTCAGAAAAAAACTGAAAACTACTTTCTGCAATATTCTGTTGCGCGAGATCTGATAGTCTGAAAATATTCTCTCGATTGTTGCACACGTCTGGAGTAAATTGGCGGACTCATTATTACTCCGCACAAGAACGGTAAAAAAAAATATATGAATTATTGCTAGATTTCTGTTAATCATTCAATTGGACCTTGTGAACTAATTCATATGTTCTTTGCGCAGGATATAGTCCAAGAATAAGAGGGCCATAAACCCGGGAGCAAGTAGTGTCACTCCGGTGACTAGTTTTCTGCAGCTTCGGTGGCGTTTCGCCGCGTCCACCCGGTATTATGCATTTATAAAATAAAAGCCAAAATATGCAAATAATACAACATAAAATTTGGTTTGATAAGCCTGAATGTTGATGATTCGTGAAGATAGTTAATCATAAATTAATTAAAGCCAATAGAAAAATATATGCAAATGCATAAACTTCTTGGTCCTAATGATAAGACTAATTATTGTATATACACTTTAAATGTTTAAAAAATGACCTACTTCTATGAAAAAAAATTACGAAATATTTCCTCCCTTAACTTTTATCAGATGCTAAACGTAGGCAGAAGAGGAGTTAAGACTGTGTTGCGGCGAGACCTGAAAGTTGATCAATAATGCAACGACATAAATATTTCATGAACGCCAGATCACATGTAATTATCCTTCTGCAGAAAAGAGGCTCCTTGGAGTGGAGTGAGTTGCTCCGGCAACGATGAGAACTAGCAGACTGCAGAGGGGCGAGGAACTTGAATCAAACAACCCTCCAGTTTTAATTACTTTCCCTAGTCCATCTCTTAATGTGCGTAAATCATTTCTCAGCTCAAATATCTACGAATTAAAATATTACTGTCATGTATTTAAATTCCCTCGTCTTGGTACATGCAGCGGTTGAGGGCAGTAGAGATGCTGTGTGGTCTAATCTTACTAAGATTATCTAGAGAAAATCAAAACTCGAATGGGACTTAATTGACTATTACACGATTAGAAGAAAGTATATAAAGATTAGAAGTAACGAAGTACTCCAATACAATAAAATATTAATCGACATACGAAAATACAACTGACTTCAAATGTATTATTGTATCATCTCAACATTACAAATATTACGCTAGATAGCAGTAGTGTGTTATAATTAGCTGTTTTCTTGTTATCAGTTGTGCCAACTATGGAATCTACATTGAACTCTGTGGACGGTTACTAGTCAAGAAGACTTTGTTGATTCAGTTTCATTTTTATTAAAACAGTTGCATTCCACTTCAATTATCCGGACCTCGAAAGATGAATTGAAAATGGAGATTGTTACGGAACGGTAAAAAATCAGCCCTCGAAAGTGTGAACGCTTTGTAAGGTCCATGCAGCGAAGATGTGAAACTGTTATTAAAGCCAAGGTCTACCCTACACAATACTAAATATCAGTGATATATTTATTCTATATATTAATTTATTTTTTATTCTATCTGTAGGAATAAGAAGACAAGAAAAAGTACAATGCAGTAATGACCTTGGAGTTTAAAGGTAGAGGAGGAGAGAGAAGAATGCTGAATCAACGAAAGAAGAGAGTGGTGAAAGAGGAAGTGAAATATGTGCGAGGAGTAGATGGTGAAATAATGAGAGTGTAAAGCGTGTCAGGAGTGCGAAACGAGAGAACAATAGGAACGAAAAAAAAAACAGTCTATAATCTGAGTATCAGTGGGTAGAAATAGTAGCAGGTTTATATAATGGAAAAATGGAATTGAACTGATGCAGTTTTCCTGTGTTATAGAATTGTTTTGATTAAACAGTGGATTTTAAGACCATGTTATACGAGCGCTAACGTGATGTGTAAGAAGTGTCAGATAGCGAATTTAATAATTGGTTATGTTTTTACTGAAACAGTCAACAGGATTAACTCTTTGATATCAATAATTTTAAATGTATTATGTTATTTACAAGAAGAAAGTATTTATTTAGTTATTGAGAAAAGAGGAATAAACTTGAATGGGAAAACTAGTAGGAATAATTTTTAAATGTAGCTGAGACCTAGGAAAAGGGAATAAATTAGAAGGAGGATTAAGTGAAAGTGTAGGAAAATGAAAGACATAGTAAGGGCAGGTTTTAAGGTCACGATACGATGTGTTTAAGCTACAAATAGTGTAAGGAAGGACTGCTGGCCCGAATACAGAAATGTGAAGGGTCAGTTGGACCGAATATATTGAGAAATATATCATATCATATCATATCATATCATATCATATCATATCATATCATATCATATCATATCATATATCATATCATATATCATATCGTCCACCTGGTTGGCGAGTTGGTATAGCGCTGGTCTTCTATGCCCAAGGTCGCGGGTTCGATACCGGGCCAGGTCGATGGAATTTAAGTGTGCTTAAATGCGACAGGCTTATGCCAGTAAATTTACTGGTATGTAAAAGAACTCCTGCGGGACAAAATTCCGGCACATCCGGCGACGCTGATATAACCTCTGCAGTTGCGAGCGTCGTTAAATAAAACATAACATTTTTAACATTTTACATCATATCATATTATTTATTACATGAAATAGTTAAGTAGTATGTTAACGAAGACCTAAAATTTAAATATAAATATCTGTTGTAAAATATAATTGGATGAATATAGCAGCAGGGACGATTTATATATACATGTTTATTTTAAAGTTAAAAAGAGAATTTCAAATTTAGCAAGTAAAGAAGTTTGATTGTTTAATAAATGCGATAGGTTGGAAACTTGCACTAAAACCATAAGTAAGTGTAAGTTAAACCCTAGATCATATTTTATAACAAGATAGATTGGCCTTATAGGCTTTGACGTTAACAACTTTTGTCAGGTTTACTACGCTGCCATCTAGTCGTTACATAAGGAGTCACGTAATAATTCCCATTTGAATTGCATTACCGACTGTACTGCCATCTCGTGTTCGTTTACGGCAGACGGGTGGCGATCCTGGCGGTTGTTCTGTTCAAAGTGCAAACGATTTTAACATAGCGATCACCTATCTGTTACATATATGATCTAGGGTTAAACCAGCATAATTTGAATAGTTATATGATAGAAAATTCGTTAATAAATTGTATATTTAATGTATATAATCACTATTTGCGCATATGTCAGTTTTAATTATTAAGTTTATGTACTTTTGAACTATTAATTAATAAATATCAAAAATATCATATATCATATCATATCATATCATATATCAATTCCATTTATTTCTTGTCTTTGATTGAATGCAACATCTCCAAGGTCATTTTGATACTTCCACTGTCAATAGAGGTAATATTAGAGCAAAGAAGAGGAAAGTGGTTTGGGCCTGTAATGAGAATGAGTAGGAGAGGAGTCTGCGAAAGTATTAGAGAAGAAATTTAGAAGTTGCTTAAGGTCTCTGAGACATTCTAGACTTCGTTGGATTAATCAAGTCAGACTGGATCTACGGTGGAGATTAAAGGAGATGAAAGGAGGAAGTACGGAAAGACCCTGGATTATGGAGAAAAGTGTTTTAAGCCCATAACTACTACAAACAAGGCTGCGCAAAGTCTTATAACCCTACGTTAAACTTCAATGTGAAACACGATAGAATTCAAAGTATGAGACAACGTTATTTGTATAGACAATCATAAATTTACGACAAGAAGGACAATGACAAATTTAAATGAAAATTATTAATCTTTGTGTAACGAAATTACTGTGAAAATATGTGTACACATATGTGGCGCAAAACTAAGCTTTAACATTGTGATTGAACGATGATCTTTCTTTCAAATTCGCTTTCAGCAGGGATACTTATTAGTCTGCTATGAATATGATGTCCTATGCTAATGCCCAGAATCAAGTCGATAATCCTTAACTAAACTAAAGGAACCCCAAAACGATTATGAAAATATTTCACAGATCATAACCTTAAATAATACATGCATTATTAAACTACTAAATAATGAAGCTTGTTCACCATCATAACAAAAGGTAGGCTGTTTCTAAATAGAGTTGCTATCAGAACATAGTGAAATAAAAGTTACTTTATCGCACACTGCATGGCCTGCTCTTTTATATTCTATCACTTGCATAGACACGCAGCTGATGTAACCCGTTCAATTCCAAACCCTCTCTGTTATCCTGGACTTTTCTAATGGCATATTCTAGAGTAAAGTTAAAAAGTAAAAGTGATAGTGCATCTTCTTGCTTTAGCCCACAGTGAATTAGAAACGCATCTGACAGAAACTGACCTATACGGACTCTACGTTTCACTGAGACACGCTTTAATTAATCGAACTAGTTTCCTGGGAATACCAAATTCAATAAGAACATCATATAAAACTTCTCTCTTAACCGAGTCATATGCCTTTTTGAAATCTAAGAATAACTGATGCACTGTACCCTTATACTCCCATTTTTTCTCCATTACCTGTCGAATAAAAAATATCTGATCAATAGTTGATCTATTACGCCTAAAACAACACTGATGATCCCCAATAATTTCATCTACATATGGAGTTAATCTTCTCAAAAGAATATTGGACACAATTTTGTACGACTTCAACAAAATTGATATTCCTCGAAAGTTACTGCAGTTAATCTTGTCTGGAATCAGTACAGTATCTGGAAAAATTCCAAATGTCATTAGCTATAAAGATGAAGAAAGCTGTGAGCTGACAAACTGTATCTTCTGTTTGTAGTGTGAGTGCTTAAGGACGCTTCATCCCTTCCGTATGTATTTATCATTTCCCGAAAGAGAATGAAGGCAGAACTTCTAGTTGGAGCTCCACCATCATCTAGCGATGGTTTCAGATTCACGCTTCATAAACTCTGACCTCTTCTCAGAACGGCTTCATTATCACAAAGCTAATGCAAGAGAGTACGACTTTATTACTGTTTGACAACTATGCATCAAACATTTCTCTCCTAGCTATGTATTTCTACAGAAAGGACAACATCCACATATTGTTTCTGCCTTCCCTTAGCAGCCATAACCCAGACGTATTCAATGAAACAGACATTCCTTTTTGTCATCTTGAGTAAATGAAGTTCTATTTGAAGGAAATATTTCAAGCGAAAATGCTGAACATACTTCAATATCAATAGAACCAGTATCTGCTTCCGATACGTTCTTATAAAAAATTTCTGCGGGCAAATAAAGTCCTGCAGTGTCGTAGAAGAAGCCTGAAATTTTGACGGATTCTCCTTTTAAAACTCGTCTGGAAACACAGGTTCTGAAAATGAGTGCTGAAACGGAAAAAAATGTCAAGATTCTTGATTTCGATAGTAATGTTAATAAAGAACAAAAGAAACATAAGTTAAAATAAAATTTTCTCTGTAATGAATTGTTCTCTGACTCTCCTAAAAATAATGTATGTAGATATATAAATGCTTGGGGTGTACTATAAGTCATAATATTAGCTGCTGTCAGGAAGTCAAAAGAAGGACAGTAATGGTATAGAAAGCTTTTAACAAAAAAGGAACATCATCTGCGGATCTCTGGAAAAATAACAAAGGAAAAGACTAGTGAAGTGCTTTGTGTGGAGTGTGTCATTTTATGAGATAGAAAAATGGATGTTACGAAGAAGTGAAGAGAAGGATTTGAGATTGTTGGGTTTGTAGTGAAAGACCTGTCCTCGGGCATAAAACTATATGTATATACAGGATGAGTCAGATGGAAAAGTACATGGTTTGAGATGTGATAATATTGGTGATTCTGAACAAAAAAAAAATTACATGAACATATTATGTCCCTGCTCTTAACGGTTTCGGAGAAAACTAATGGAAACAATGAGAAACATCAAAAGTGCAGGTGATAGTAAATTAAAACATTATTACCTTATGTTCTATTTAATTGTGTATTTTCTGAACAGAACATGTTCAAAACGTCCACCGTCAACTTCAATGCATTTTGCAGTTCTTGTAGATAGCTGCTGTATTACTGATTTGAGCTGATTCGGCCATTCCTTTACTTCAGCAAAAACATGTAAATTGCGAGAAGTTTCCACTTTGCGCTTGCAGGCTTCGCTCTTAAGCCAATCCCACGCACAGTAATCCAATGTAGTAATGTCGGGAGACCTCGGTGGCCAAGAAATGACTCCACCGCAAATGATCCAGGATATGTTTCTTTGACCCGACTACAACCTAATGTCGTTTTGGTTGTGTCCGCATATGAGTGCTGATGGACATGAGACTGACGCCGTGATTTTCAAACATCTGCATGTCAGATTCAGTCAAGAACAGGGCATACAGTATATTCATAGAAACCTTTTTGTTCAGAATCACCAATATTATCATCCCTCACACCATGAACCTTTCCTCCTGACTCACCCTCTATATATAATTTTTCAGAATTTAAAAAATGGCATTTATCTGCTAATTCATACAATATTCAACGTGGGTAGTCTATGTCTATAATTGTATTTTACATTGCTTGAAGTTCAATAACGTGGTAAGGGCTGTGTGCAGTACACAACACTTTTGGCAATGAGTTTATAATCATAAATAAAGACTTGTCATTACTTCCATATGGAAGACATGTTGATTTCGTGAGAGCTTTGGTTTACACGTGAACGAATTTCTTACGCAAGACTCCGATTCCGATCTGTTTTTCTTTTGTTTTAGTTGTTTGTTTCTCTTTTTTCTCTGTTTATAGATCAAGTGTATAGTCTATAACAAAGATACATTCAAGAGGTAAATTAGGTGCAAAATAAACAACTCTTCCCTAGTCGTGTGAACCAGGTGTTGCCAGAAGGTGGACAGACAATTCACGCTACATGAGATAAGTCGTTTCTTGTGTCTAAGACTGTACATTCTTATTGTATCGAATGGAAAATTCCTCTTCCTTTCTGTTGTACAATACTTGCTCTATAGAAACATATTTCAACCTCACAAGAGGTAACTGATCTAAACTGGAATAGCAGAGACGATTGCATTGTTACATTATTAAGTCGCAATTTTCCCGGGATAACATGGTTCAGGAATTTTCCAGTTACGAATTTTTCATCTAGCGTAACCATATTTTCTTATCTCAGTCAACGTTCCTTATGTCAGCTAAAATATTTTCACAGCAGGGAGCTAAATGATGTGTATGCAGTGGTGCTGCGCGAAGAAGTTTCCTTTCAGTGTAGTTTTCTGTAAATCCCTTAAAATGACGGAATATCAGCCAAGACTACAATGTTACAGAAGTTCTTAGAGAATTCTGACTGAGTAATAGCAAGTAAATTTGAAGAGGAAGAAGGTCTGTTTGGGTCTTCGAAACAAATGCTTCTACACTTTCGTGTTGCAGTGTTCCTGTACCCATAATTAACATCTTTAGTCTTGCACTAATTACAGAATGGCGTAACTGATATTACTCCTTTCATACTGTGACTAGTTTGTTTGTTACTAGTGCATTGCATTTAACGATGAAGTCATTAATATTCCAGCTCTTCAGTATTTATAAGTGATGCAGCCTTCTGAGTAAACGATTCGTTTCAAAATAATCACTGCAAACTTTCCTGTCAGCATGTGACTTCCAACGGTGAGGTTTTATTTCTTTCGAAATCGCCATTATCTTATTTCCTGATGTACAATCCAGAACATTAATAATAAGTAGGGTTGGATGGAGAGCTGTTTAAGAAGTAGTAGGATGGTTAAATTTGGTTCAATTGATCGACAGCATCAGTCAGCCTAAGAATCGGGTAACATAAAAGAAACGCAGTGAGAACGCAACTCGACTACCAACTGTATTCTTATACTTCACTATATTAATGAGTAGACCTCGGATTTTTAGGCTCGAATAGGATAGAGTGCAACAATTTTATACAAAAATCCCTACATGTATGCAACTCCGATGATAATGCCTAAAACTAGGTGCATTAAAGAACGTATGTTTCAGCCTATGCTAAACGAGCCTAAAATCTGAGATAATCAGATACTATCCCTTCACTGTGCTGTTGCGCTATCCCTGTACATAGCTAACCTGGTTGGTGACAATTCTGGATTCCACTTCTAATACACTGCGTTCAATTTATAGAGCTGCGTTATACATGGATCTAAATTTGTGACTAAAATGTTTGTTGTATTTTTCAATTTGATATTTCACTTTTCTTATATTTTGTGGTCCCAAAACAGCTTATTCCACGGCTTTCACCAAAAGAGACAAGTCCTATCCCCAATAAAACGTGTCAATACATCGTAAATGAGGTGAGTTTCTAAGTTTAAATTCTATTACTATCCCACAATTTTGTTCTATTTCTTCATTTATCATCATCTAATGGTCTCTGAATAACACTTTTACTTTAAGTGACAGTATAGGCCTATGCTTATTAGTCATTAAAACATTATAGCTTCCGCATAAACGGCATATTAGGCCTATTAAGCGATAGTTTAGAGAAGAGAGCTAAAGATTATAGCTGAGTATCACAGTGTAAACTGTTGTGAGAGCAGGTATCTCGTTGTCTCTAATATCTAAATATAGAGCCTAAATAGAGCGGCCTTGAAAACTGCTCTCGCCGTGTAAACACCCTGAACAGAGAACTCGCATATACTGTCAGCTCTCATTATAGCTACTCTAAATTAGTCAGCTAAGTTGAACTTTTTCATGAACTCTCGCGACTGTTGCGTACGAGATTATACAAGCTTGCGCATACCTCTTAAAATACAAGTCTAAAGTAATAATCATGCTACGTTTGCACGGCGACAGTTCAGAGCGAAGTTCTGAAGAATCATGAGAGCTCTCTAACGGAGTGTTTACACGGTAACAGAATATAGCTTCTCTAAACCCATTAGCGACCTCTCATGAGATTTATATAATTCTAAACTCTAAGTTACTCTCCGAACCGTTTACATGGTGCAGACAGTTTAGAGTGAGAGAAAGTGTTGAGAGAGAGCATTTAGAGAAGAATAGGCTGGTCAGTGCGTTTTTATGACATCATCACCCATCTAACTTCTGAGCAGTGTGTCAGCAGTTGTGTAACCTGACCGCGCATAGCACTTGCGTTACTAATATTGTTGGGTGAGTCATTATTTATTTATTCGTATAGAATACTATAATTGCACGAAGGACGGAGTTGATAGTCTTGATCAAAAATGTGCAAATTATAGCTCAAGTCGGCACACATGTCATTTACATTCTATGAATCAGAGATGCATGAAAATAGTACCAATGGTAAGAGAAACTCAAAAAGTTTAGTTGTGTTAACATTGTTTCCCTACATGATAACACGCCTCATAATAGTGCATATAAACAAATTTGTTCATTGTTGAGGCGAAATGGCTACTATAGACGACAGAAGAGCTTAATTTTTATGTGACCCAGTCGGTTATTAATGTGCAAAAGCATTACCGAACAAAGTTTGGTGCAGATCCACCCAGTGGGCCTAAAATCCGTAAATGGTACACAGATTTAAAGGCACGATTCTTCGCAAGCGGTTGCGACTCCATCCATACCTACTACAGTTGCTGTAAGACCTAATACCAGAGGACAAAGTGCTACGAAGAAATTTTTGCACAAGTATGTAGACTTTAATTGAATACGATTATGAATTTATTCGTTCCGAGGTGTTTTCTGACGAGGTCACTTTTCAACTTTCTGGTAAGGTGAACAGACATAACCTCAGAATCTGAACATCGGAAAATCCGCGTACCTACGTGGAACTTGACTATAGGCTTGATGTGTGCCGTGTTACTAAGGGGGGGGGACACATTGAACATCTTTAAGTCAAGAAACTAAACGTTTGGAGTTTCTCTTTCCATTGGTAATATTTTCATGCACCTCAGATTCATAGCACGTAAATTATATGTGTTCGAAACCGGAAAGGTCTTTTGTAGGAACCCTGTATAAAGACAATTTTCAGGCTTCCTGATGAAAGAAAAGCAACGGATGCAGCTGAAGAAGTGGTTCTTGAGAAGAAGAAAAAGAAGAAGAAGATGTGCTTTGTGCCCCCCAAAATTAAAGAGGAAAAAAAATATTCTTGCTACAAGGGCCGAAGTCCAATTTACCTCCGATGTTAAAAAAAAAAAGTGTGCAAAATTTGCGATGAAAATGACTGATTCCGTTTAAGCTCCTCAAAAGACCAAGTGTTCAAAGAAAAAAAAAAAAAAACAATTTTTCACATAACGTTGTTCATCTTTCATTATAATATTGTGTTTATAATGGTTCTACTAATACAGTGTAATAGTTGTGCCTATTTCGTTTTGTTAAATTATAACTATATTCTTGTTAACAGTTACCGGTACAGACCCCACTGTACCAGTTATGTGATTTGTTTGTAATGTACTAGGTGAGCGTTATTATTATTAATATGATGCATTATCAATAGTATTAAAGGAATATAGAAAATATTCCACATCAAGTGAATAGTGATAATTTCACAGTAATAATAATAATAATAATAATAATAATAATAATAATAATAATAAAATAGTGATGATGATAATAATAATAATAAAATAGTGATGATGATAATAATAATAATAATAATAAAATAGTGATGATGATAATAATAATAATAATAATAAAATAGTGATGATAATAATAATAATAATATTATTATTATTATTATTATTATCATTATCATTATCATTATTATTATTATTATTATTATTATTATTACAGTTCACACTTACTGGAGGTTATGGAGCTTTCGCTGTACCTCCTCCAGCAAATAAATAAGCAAGAATAAAACTCACAACATAATTAACAACTAAAACAATGGACCTTGCTAAAATTACGGCCAAATTACAATAAATTAACAAAACTAAAAGCCAAATTCAGACGCCTCAACAGTCTCAGCTAATTTTGACAATGCCTGATTTCTCAAGGTCCTTATTCTTGTAATTCTTGTTAAACACATTCCACAAACAACTTTCCAATTCATATGCTTCAATTAATCTTCGTGTCTTCGACACTCCATTGTTTTTGGCCGTCATTTATACTGCTTTTGTCGCGAGAGTTTATGAAAAAGTTCAACTGAGTTGAATAATTTAGAGTAGCTATAATGAGAGTTGAGAGCATAATATGCGAGTTCTTTGTCCAGGGTGTTTACACGGAGAGAGCAGTTTTCAAGGCCGCTCATTTAGTCTCTCTAATATCTAATTAGAGTCAACGTAATACCTACTCTCAAAACCGTTTACACGGTGATATAGCTCGAACGGAACCTGGTGAAATTTGACCTTGATGGAGAAACCAGTTCTACGGGCGGTTAAGAGTGGAGGGGGTAACGCTTGTTCAGTCTCCCTTGCATCTCGTCACGTAACATCGGTCGGTAGTCGATCCCACACCACAATACTGTTCTCTCCCTCCAAGTTTCACCAGGTTCCGCACGAGCTATACTCAGCTATAATCTCTAGCCCTCTCTTCTCTAAACTCTCGCCGTGTAAATGTAGAGACGCAATTCCGCCGCTCAGAGCGTTGTTCGGTTCTAGATATTTGTAGCAGAACATTTATTGACATTGACATTTGGGGCATTTAAAGGACTCATCGTTGCGTATTAAATGCTTCGTACAATATTTTATGGTCAATAGACGTAAGTTCAAAACTTCTACGTATCAATTATATTAAAATAAATGGTTGTCATTTTTGATATGAAAAGATATTACATATTATAAACTCAGGCACTACCTTTCTGTTGTTCAATTCATACACCATACCTTTTCGAACATAATGAAAGAAACTTAATACATTTTACATGAGCAATGTAGTCTACCATTTTCATATGTTTATTTATTATTATTGTTATTCATAATTTATTCTGTTAAGAACAATAAAATAATGTTTTTAGGGTATAAACCTGTTGCTAGGAAGCGTAATGTGACCAACAGCCTTTCCTTTATACTAATGACAATCCTCATAGTTGTGTCTTTTTTGCAAATTACAGGTCCGATGTGTAAGCTCCATGCGTGTTCCGGCGAGATATCCAGGGTTTTTCCCACGTAGATCTATTTCTCCTCTGCCTTCTTCAATTCAGAAGAATTGCACACTACAGCGGCCGAAAAACGTTGTGTTTCTGCCATAGTTGTAAACGCACTAACCAGCCTGTTCTTTTCTATATGCTCGCAACACTTTCTCTCACTCTAAACTGTCTGCACCATGTAAACTGTCCGGAGAGTAACATTAGAGTTTAGAGTTATATAAATATCATGAGAGCTCGCTAATGGGTTTAGAGAAGCTATATTCTGTCACCGTATAAACACTCCGTTAGAGAGCTCTCCTGATACTTTAGATCTTCTCTCGCTCTAAACTGTCGCCGTGTAAACCTAGCATTATGCATCCTACTGCACTGGTCCGTAGTCGCGTTACGCGTTCTTTCCTACTCTACTCCCCTTGAGTTATTTCTTAATTTTTTATTTCACTATTTCTTCTTTCCTTTCTTCATATTTTATTCTTTATCCATTTCTCTATTTCTTCTTTTCTTTTTTGGTGTTCCATCATTTCTATTTCCTTCTTTTCTTTGTTTGCGTTTCTTTTCTTTCTAAATTTCATACTACTCTATTTCTTCTTTTATTGTTTTCATTTTTCCTTTCTTCTCATATTTCCGAATTTCTTTCTTCTTTATTTTTCCTTTCTTTCTCCATTTCCTAATTTCTGCATGAAAAAGTTCGAAAGACAAAGTGTTTCCCACGAATACGCATACATTAGAGGAACTAAAGGCTAACAATGAGCAAGAAATAAGAAAAATTTCAGTTGATAAGCTTAGATGAGTGAGACAACATATTCTCGTAATATCAAACTTGTATACGAGCCAGACAACACTTTCAACATAAATAGCCTATTCTAAGTAAGGTAGGTTTCATACAATTTTTCTGAATTTCTGCTTCCACCGTTTTAGGAAGAATTTTACCGGCAGATGCTCGATCTGTCCCCCGGGAGCCAGATTCTGTGCTGCGGAAGCCATATACTGTATATTAAGAACCCTGTACTGTGTGTGCTCTAAAGTAAAAGCACATACTTGAAAATATCGGAACACTTTACTTATTTAGTTCAACTTAAGAAAATAGCATAAAAGCAAAGGGCATACAATATTTTTTAAAGAAGATATAATTCCAATTCTCGCTGAAGCATAAATTATGCTGCACTGCATTTGTAGCAAACTGGCTGGCTGGCTGACTGACTGACTGAGCGACTAATTGATTTAATGAGCGACTGCTAAACGACTGATTGACTTAATGAATGACTGACTGAGCGAGTCATTGACTTAATGAGCGACTGACTGAACGACTGATTGACTTACTGAGCGATTGACTTACTGAAAGACTTATCGACTTATTGAGCACTGACTGACTCGCTAACACACTGACAAACTAATTTGCTTACTAAGCGATAGATTAACTGAGAGTATAGTTGAGCGACTAACTGAACGACTGCCTGACTGAGGACTGACTGAACGACTGTCTGACTGAGTGCCTGACTGAACGGGTGCCTGACTGAGTGACTGACTGAACGGGTGCCTGACTTAGCGACTGACTTATTGAAAAACTGACTTATTGAGAGACTGACTTACTGAGAGACGGAGTTACTGAGAGACTGACTTACTGAGAGACTGACTTACTGAGAGACTGACTTACTGACAGACTGACTTACTGACAGACTGACTTACTGAGAGACTGACTTACTGAGAGACTGACTTACTGAGAGACTGACTTACTGGGAGACTGACTTACTGGGAGACTGACTTACTGAGAGACTGACTTACTGAGAGACTGATTTACTGAGAGACTGACTTACTGAGAGAATGATTTACTCAGAGAATGATTTACTGAGAAAGTGACTTACTGAGAGACTGATTTATTGAAAGACTGCCTGACTAAGCGACTGACTTACTGAGTAACTGACTTACTGAGTAACTGACTTACTGAGTAACTGACTTACTGAGAAAGTGACTTACTAAGGAACTGACTTACTGAGAGACTGACTTACTGAGAGACTGACTTACTGAGTAACTGACTTACTGAGTAACTGACTTACTGAGTAATTGACTTACTGAGAGAGTGACTTACTGAGAAAGTGACTTACTGAGAGACTGACTTACTGAGAGACTGACTTACTGAGTAACTAACTTACTGAGAGAATGATTTACTGAGAAAGTGACAGAGTCTGACTTACTCAGAGACTGACTTACTGAGTAACTGACTTACTGAGAGAATGATTTACTGAGAAAGTGACTTACTGAGAGGCTGATTTAATGAGAAAGTGATTTACTGAGAGACTGATTTACTGAGAAACTGACTTACTGAGAGACTAATTTACTGAAAGACTGCCTGACTGAGCAACTGACTTACTGAGAGATTGATTTACTGAGAAACTGACTTACTGGCTGACTGAGTTATTGACCGTTTTGACCAATTTACTAAGCGAATGACTGATATAGAGAGTAATTTATTTACTGATAGAACGATTGGCGGGTTAATGGTCATTTCAAATTCGGAAATGGTTGAACATTAAAAATTAAATATTGGAAAATAGGCGAGGATCAGAGTTTAATTTTGCTGCAGCCTTTTAATTTAGAATTGGAATTCTTTTAGAGAGCTTTAACACAAGAGGTCTGCGCACATATTTATGATGAAAATGTTACTTTGTTGTCTTCTGAGAATTATTGTCGACATATGGTCCGATGTGCGAAATTACTGGTGCAGGAGAATGGAGAGTTCTACAACGCAACAAGAAAACAGCGAAGCGGAAGGTGTTCGCAATGATTTCATTACCTCTTCCGAAGGGGCCGCGACACAACGTGTACTGCGAACGTGGGAGTCTGTATTAGTATGCCGGCGTGTTGCACTTGCAATTCCGAAATACGTGATCAAGCGTGAAGAGAATAAGCCTTCTTTTGCACACGAACAATAATAACAGAACGGTTCGATACAAGAAAGGCGCAGTGCTGCTGCATTTCATCACAGTTCTGTGAGTTTGAGAGTTTAGGAAACGGAAAAAACACAGCATAGACCTAACCTGATTAAACATTTCATTTTATTACAATCGCGAGTAAGTTGTAGGGAACATCTGTTTCGCTGCTACAAATGCCTTACTGGAGAGTGTATTTTTGTATTCTGATATCTTATTTTTTTTTTATTTTAGTAGGTTATTTTACGATGCTTTATCAACAGCTTAGGTTATTTAACGTCTGAATGAGGTGAAGGTAATAATGCCGGTGAAATGAGTCCGAGGCCCAGCACTGAAAGTTACCCAGCATTTGGTAATATTGGGTTGAGGGAAAACCCCGGAAAAAACCTCAACCAGGTAAATTGCCCCGACCGGGAATCGAACCCGGGCCACCTGGTTTCGCGGCCAGACGCGCTAACCGTTACTCCACAGGCGTGGACGATATCTTATTCAAGTAATATTTCATATTACTAATAACTTACTCAACCATATATTTCTCCTTTATGATTTACGGAAATATATTCTTGTTTTAAATATCTTCCTGAAACATTTGTTTTCCTATTGCGGACATCACATTAAAACGGTTACTTATATGCTAGAAACCATTAGTACTAATAACACTTCACTGACAGAGTATTTTTAAGTAAGAATATCGTGTTCAAATTTGTCCGACTAATCATATTCAACTCTTTTAATCGAGACTAAATAAATGCTGTTTTATCGAAAACAAAAATTTCTAAATCACCAGGGGCCCGTTTCACAATGTTAACAAATTACAAATTAAGAATTCATAAAACTAAAAGCAAATGATTAGAAATGCTTGTACTTCTTTTTCTTCTTTATTTACAAACATCTTATTCAGTATCCAAATTTTAACGTCTTTGTTAAGTCAATTTCAAAAATCAATATATTTACATAATCACAACTGTAACAGCAAATTAATGCACTCAGATAATTTTATAAGCAGCAAATTGCTATCAAAATCATATGAGATGAATAATGACAGGGATTATAAATAGACAAGATGTAAACTGTGTTTTACAATGCAATCTTACTATTTTATAAAGTTTGAGTAATTTTAAAAATCAGCTGAAGAAATTTACAAATAGAAATACTACGTTGTTATATATATATATATATATATATATATATTGTAATATCACCAACGACAGTTTATAAAAATCGCTAAGCACCGGAATTAAAATCGTTGTATTTTTACTACTACCAATGGACATGTTTGTATTTTATTCTAAAATTGATTATTGTAAGCTTGCTGAATATTTCACCATATATAAAATGTTAAGAAATATTTAAACGTATCTAGATTTTGCTATAATGGCGACAATTGAGTTTCGTGTGATATGATTTGTCGAGTATAACAATGCGTTAATTGGTCTACGACTTAAATGACCCAAGTTAGCGCCAAATTCAGTCAAATAAGCAAATAACATATTTGGTCCACGTACAAACATGCAATTGATATAACAGTTGCAATGTTAATCCACAAAATCAACTACATTTTGTGTTGGTCCATCAATATTTACTAATGTTCCATCCACAACCTCACAAACATTAGGAAACCCAGCGACAGCATAAAAATCGTGTGCCACAGTAAATAGCTACATTTGGTGATCATTAATCTCACTCGAATTTAACTCTGTTAACGACATCAACTGCACACTGAATCCTTAGAAATTCCGTGGTTATCTGCTAACGTATCGAGCTGACAGCCAGTTAAAGCTAGTAACCAGTTTTCGCTATCAAAGCTCCCCAAATTCATTACAATGTTGGGTGGACACAGTTCTCATACACTGGCAGAAATTTTGTAAGAAAATTCTTTCACGAGGATTCGAAATGGCGCTCATTTCGTAATGAGAACTCAGGCACGATGACTTAGATAAGTGGTATTCAACCGGTGGATCGCGAAACCCTTTTGAATGGATCGCGGGTCGCGGTATTTTGATTTTAAAATAATCATACTCATAAATAAATCTAAATTGCTTGATGAATTTAAATACTATTATAGTCACGCCATGCCATGGTATGAAAGAAAATTTCACAATCTCGAGCGGGAATCGAACTTGCGATTTCCTGTTCTCCGGTCAGGCGCTCTACCACTGAGCTATCGAGTTCGTCTCACGCCCAAGCCTTGGAATTATCGTTTCATACTGGCGACTCTGTTACAGAGTACTGTCCATAGCGTCTGATCTAGTCAGCACTGCTTATGAGTTGAAAGAAACTTTTACAAATGTAATCTTCATCTTACGATGTTTGGTGACGTATGCACGTCCGTTGATGTGACATATTAATGAATTTAAATACTATTATAGTCACCCATAGCGTCTGATCTAGTCAGCACTGCTTATGGGTTGATTGGCATGATTGTGACTATAATAGTATTTAAATTCATTAATATGTCACATCAACGGACGTGCATACGTCAGCAAACTTCGTAAGATGAAGATTAAATTGCTTGAGTTTTAAAATAACTTAGGCCTACAACTTAATTTTTGAAACTATAAAATTCTTCATATGACTGCAATATGTACCTATAACACTAATGCTTCAATCTTAATTTTCAAGTGAGAAAACCTATCGGTACCTTATTTCTTGTAATAGGAGTGTTGACTATATTTAAAAGAAAATTCTTGGTTATCTTCTCGCTCTCCCTGAAAGAAATAGTTGAGAGATGTTGGATGTCATAAACCGCAGCCTTTTTCAAAGGACTGGGGACACATTCATAAAGAATCGCAAATCCAAATTTCGACTACAAAAAGTTAATAATAATAATAATAAATAATAATAATAATAATAATAATAATAGAGAAGTCTTTGGCCAGTGTTGCCAAGTCTCATGATTTTGCAGGAGAATTGATTTTTTATTCAAGACTAATGTTCTACTGATAAATTAAAAAAGATTTCGATATTTCTCCTTTTACTAAAGTTCTGTATTTTCAATTTTTATTGTTATTATTATTTCTTTACATTTTAATAAATTTAGAATACATAAATTTGTTTTTCACACTTGTACGAACGTGTACACTCTATCAATAAAAGAGTTTCGTTTATAAGTCTGATATTTTTCTTGTTATAGTATGAGGATTTGTTAATCTTCAGATCCGCAAGTCGCTCAACTAAGAAAAATTCCTGTTGAGAAAGCACGTTTCAATTGCCAACAAAGTAAAGTATAGGAAAGTATTACCAATATAAATTTATGATATCGGTAGCTGATTTACTATAGGTAATTTAAAACATATAGAATCAGGGATGTCAAAGCGCCTGCACTGCGTACTCATACTACAAGCAATACGAATCCAACAAGGTTCACTTTTTAAGCAAGATAAACTACAATCATCGCTCTTAAGGAAAGTTGCTCGGGTTCTTGAGACCACGTAGTGCAGGTGCTTTGACATCCTTCCTTTGTCTCTGCTGAGAGCTGTTTATCAATTTGAGTTACTTGTTATTTTAGTGTTCATTGAATCTGTTTAACATGTGTTATAATCAGTATGACTGATTAATTGATTAGTATTCCAATTAGATTTCCTCATTTCTTACATACAGGGATGATTTTTATTCTTTCAAATAATGATATTACTTGAGTTTTTGGCTTTCACGGGGTGATCAGAATTAGGTTTCTGGGTATTCCATAGTGTTTTGAAACTTTAACTACTTACAAATTCCATCGCCAGGACAGACTTGCAAGACCAAGGGAGGTCTCCTACTCTGCCGCGCTCGTTGCGCCAGACTAATCCTAACAACTAGTGAAATATCCAAGTTTTCATTTCCTACGATATTTCTACGCCTAGTTATAGTTTCTCTTTAATGAATCACGGAAACTGGAGTTACGATAAGTCACGAAATTGCCAATGTCGTCATTTGTTAGTACTGTACAAATTTCATTCATTTATCCAGGATTTGAGCCCGATCGTCCAAGTAACGTTTATATATGAAGAGCTTACGGGAAAAACGATGAATGTCACATTTCTATTAAGGATTACATAATGATCTAATTGAGTCTATAACTGCAAGATGTAGTGCTGTTTCTATAGAAAATAAAGGAAAGGATTACTGTATTCGTGGTGATAATTCTCCTTTTTACCATTTTTCAAAAGAACAACATTAAATTTCGCAGTGATCCATTGAATTAGATAATGACATCAACCTTAAGAAAACTATGACATTCATCGTTTTTTCCCCGCAAACTCTTCATATAGTATTAATGTTATCGTGTGTTTAAATTGAAATTTATAAATCTTCTCACCATTCGTGAGCTGCCACAAGGCACAAAAAGTACTTAAGCATATAAATGTTTACAAGTTCACTGGTCTATTAGATTGCTCGATTGCAGTAAGCATATATTTGTCATGAAAATGAATACATAATAAAACGGTAAATGATGCTGCTGCAGTGTCCATTAACTTAATGCACGAATCACCCAACGTTGCAGAATCTATTCTCTCTAATGGAACAGACTTCTTAAGTCAATTTAATAAATTACTGCATCGTGAATTGACAACTTTTGCAAGTGAATTTACGAGACTGAAGTATCGCACACACAGAATATGCCTGAGAAATTTCAGACCCTCGCATTGTAAGAACCCAGTGCGCTGAGTGCAAGTTTTCTCGTATAGGAGTCCCAAGTGGAAACATCTTGAAAGTACAACATACGTGCAAGGATAATGTCGTTACGCTCCTGTGGGGAAATGCGTGGACTAATGCGAATTGGCTGAGTGACGAGCATTCCCCTCCTCTGCAATAATGTTAATGCAGTGAGTGCGAAAGACTAAGAAGGAGAACTGGAGAACGAGCAGTGTGGGGGTCCCAGCAAATAGTTTGTCAGTGAGAGACCGGGTGAGTGAAAGAAGGGAGTATGGTTTCAATAAGTGAGTGGGTACGTGGCTGAGCATCAGTGGGTGGATAAGAGGATGAGAACCAGTGAGTGGATGGGTAACTGAGCATCAGTGAGTAGGTGGGTAAGTAACTGAGCATCAATCAGTAGGTAAGTGGTTGAGCATCAGTGAGTGGGTGGGTAACTGAGCACCAGTGAGTAGACAGACAGATTTATTTAGCAATATTATACATACAGATGCACTTCACTATCAGAATTTTCTCTTAAATCCAATGCGGCTGATATCAGTGAATAGATGGGTGATGAGTAACTCAGCATCAATCAGTAGATAAGTGGTTGAGCATCAGTGAGTGAGTGGGTAAGTAACTGAGCATTAATCAATATACAAGTGGTTGAGCATCAGTGAGTGGGTGGGTAAGTAACTGAGCATTAATCAATAGACAAGTGGTTGAGCATCAGTGAGTGGGTGGGTAAGTAACAGCATTAATCAATATACAAGTGGTTGAGCATCAGTGAGTGGGTGGGTAAGTAACTGAGCATAAATCAATAAACAAGTGGTTGAGTATCAGTGAGTGGGTAAGTAACTGAACGTCAAATCAATCAGTAGGTAAATAGTTGAGCATCAGTGAGTGGGTGGATAAATAACTGAGCATCAATCAATAGACAGTGGTTGAGCATCAGTGAGTGGGTGGTTAAGTAGCTGAGCATCAATCAATAGCCAAGTGGTTGAGTATCAGTGAGTGGGTAAGTAACTGAACGTCAAATCAATCAGTAGGTAAATAGTTGAGCATCAGAGAGTGGGTGGGTAAATAACTGAGCATCAATCAATAGACAGGTGGTTGAGCATCAGTGAGTGGATGGGTAAGTAACTGAGCATCAATCGATAAGTGGTTGAGCATCAGTGAACGGGTGGGTAATTAACTCAGCATCAATCAGTAGGTAAGTGGTTGAGCATCAGTTACTTACCTGAGCATCAATCAGTAGGTAAGAGGTTGAGCATCAGTGAGTGAGTGGGTAAGTAACTGAACATCAATCAGTAATCACAAAACGTAATATAGGTTTTCTATTCATTTCAGTGTACCCTATCGTCCCCTTTCAATCTGCAAAGTTATTTCACTTCCACTCTGTATATGCGATAATTGTCCACGTCTGACAGGTGGCCCAGGTGGTATTCCTGAATTCGACGCTGACCGGTGGGCCACCCTGTCTTAGTGCCAACAGAATCAGACCCCGTCCTCAGACGACTAGCCGGAGTTCCAAGCCCTTAATATATCAGCATCGCAAACCCGTATAACTCGCAAGACTTAACCCAACCTATTTTAACTATTGCGTATAACAGAAGAAATAAGGATAACATAGCGTTGATCGACTAACAGAGGGAAACGAGAGTACTCCAGAGAACTCCATCACAACCTGTTTGGGAATCGAACTCAGGCCGTCTGGATTAAAGAGCACTGGCTTAATATTGCTGCGGACTCAGTTTCGACTCCCGGTTATGGCGGATTCGTAGTTGTGGTGAATAAAAATCAATGATGCTGAAGATTTCTCTCGGCTTTCCATCGCCACTTACATTTCAATATTCATTAGTATCATCATAACAGCATCACTCAAAACTGTGCTGGTATCATAATATAGTATCTATAGCACTGGCGTATAGATGGAATCAATCTGAGGAGGATTAATAGGCTTTCGGCGGTAGGAGGGCAACTGGACTAGAACGGAACCGTAAAAACATGGAGAATGAATCAACGGGTGACATAATACAGCTGTCACGATGTCTACTCTACAAGAGCGCAACCTTTCGCACTTCATCTTTTGCACGAAAGGAAAGGTAAGACACAATAAGCCTACTAGAGGCTGTAGTGCTCTAGTCTTCAAGCTCCTCACGTGATTCTCTGTTCAGATGGCCAGCGTATTGCAAGACTTTCGCTTAAAAGGGAGGAAAACGATCGTGTCTATTAGCACTTCTTCTTTGATAGCAGAAGTCGCGACATAGTAAGATTTTAACAAAAGCTTCACTATGTTAAAATCTTTGAACAATACATTACAAAAGACATTGATAAAGCTGTAAACGTTATGCTATTTCGTTAACTATTTAGAAAGATGCCGTCATTGACTGACAGATAATGGAATGGAATTTTCTGGAAGGTGCACTATGATCCAGCACTGTGACCTTTATGATCTATTGCGCTAACCCTCAAGCTAGGTGCATCCCCAAATCCATACCGGCTGATTACAGTAAAGTTCTCTGCGTACCCAGGTTTCGAGTGCTACTCGTCCCTACACCAGCCTCCTCTGTGTGTCGCCAGCCGGCGTTCGGGAAATGCTATGAAATGATGACGAGATGAAATGTTGACACTACTCAGCCACAGCGGAGGACAACTAATAAGGGAACTCACAAATCAAATCTAAAGTTCTTTAAAATCTGTATAAAGGAAAAGTCTGTAAATGCAAGTGGCTATAAGAACGTAAGTACCAACATTAACTTTAAGAGCAAAACATAGATTTTAAACATTAAAATAGCTGCCTAATCTAGACCATCAACCTGTCTACCAGATGGTATGGGTTCGATTCCCGGCCAGGCCTGGAAGTTTTCATTGAAAATGCATAATGGCATCGGTGGTAGACATAGTCATAGTAGGCCTATAAGGATTTTTCCTCAACACTGGATATTCAGCGAACTATAGTGTAGTCAGCTGTTCCGAATTACGAATGCGCCTCGCTCGGGAGTGTCTGTAGTGTTCGTCGTAATGATTCCTCCCATCACATTTATAACAGCCTTCTTTTCGTCAATGAAGGCAAATCAGAGGAAAACATTTCGTCAGGTTGGTAATTTGTGAATTCGTATCTTCATACACTATGAACTGTATACTTATTATCGTTTGAACACTTAGAGAAATGTGTATCCTCACTGCCAATGATAATTAAGAGAGCCCGGATGTTAAGGCATTTATAAGAGTTAAAATAGGCAGGCAAAAAAGGCAATAAAACGTTAAAAAAAAGGCACAATAATCTTTGAAAAAGGCATTATAAATTTTAAAAAGGCATAATATATTTTAGCAATAAATTTAAATTATATCAACATAACTCACATATTTACTTCGTAGGTGACACACGTTGACTTATAAAATACTTTTTTTCGTGATTAACTGTCTTTTCACAAACCTTACACAACAAAACTGTTCCATCAGTTGAAAACACATGGGCACCAAATTCACTAACGTAAGCATGAAGTTTACTTTGCAACGGTTTACTGAATTTAGGCATTCTAGCTAACCGATCCGATACCTTCTGTCATCCGACAATAACTGACTGTTCCTCACTCAAATTTCTTTCTCCTACAATAATAAACACGTGTAGCAGAGACGTACGCAAGGGGGTGGTTACCAGGTTTGAAACCCTCCCTTGAATTAAAAGAAATAACTTATTTAGATTTGAGTAGGCTTTTTTTTTCCATAATTGTTTTCCATTCTCTAATTTTTCAGTCATAGTAATAAAATCTACATCGACATTAGGCATTGTCGTCTAGCCCCTTTTTCAATAATTATATTATAATTTCTGTACTTGGTTCTACAGCACGTTCGAATTATTACAATACTATCTTTATTATAAAGAGACCTACCGTCTAGTACCGACCTTGTAATAAAATAAAGCGACACAATATGAAACGTAACTTGTTGTGAAACATATTGAAAAGGTTGTTTTGATGGTTCTGCAGTGCAGATGTTAATTACTGTGCATTTTCGATTTTAAAATCATTTTGAAATCGGTATTCACCCATTCGATAGAGTTCTGACTTTATTGCGAAACGCTCCTTCAACGTTTTGTGTATTTGACGGTTCATATTTTTAATATAAAAATGTAATAATATTAATAAATATACCATAACATAATAATAATAATAATAATAATAATAATAATAATAATAATAATAGTAATAGTAATAATAATAATAATAATAATAATAATAATAATACACAATATTTAAAATACCGATAATGTAAATCGTAAACATTTTAATAATGACCCCCTTTTGATAAAATTCTGCGTACGCCACTAGTAAGTTGTAAGTGAAGTTTGTCTATTGCATTTATTTCAAAACAATTCAGAATAGCCTTAACATTGTACTGTTTATCCCACATAACACTCAAAACTGTAAATCACCAGACACTTCAGCAGCACTTCGCAACCGTAGTTCGGAATAGTGACAGATTTTTGCAAGGACAATTTACGGTATTAGCCATTTCACTTTATTTTCAAGTTTAAATGTTCCTGGACCAAGGTTCCACTTTTATAAATCACAAGGCTAACATTCATGTTAAAATAACACACACTACAAATTTAAATATTTCATATTTAAAACAACATTTCAAAGTCTCTGAAATCACTAGCAACGTTCACAGTCCACTGCGTCCACTCCCTGCAGCGAATTACATGACGTCATAAAGTAACATTTTCCAGACGACTTACCAGCTATAAGAATTCAAACTCACAGTTCATTTATGACTCTTATTCCCAAACTCTTGGTATTTCAGAGGAACTGGGACGGGTGAAGCGATTCCGAAATAAGAACAACTTTTTCCATATCTACTATACAGCAAAACATATAACGTGTAATACGACCTGCTCTTTCCAGCCAATAGGGAAACTGTTATCTCCGGCCGATTAAAATTGGTTCCGATTCTCTTTAGAGACGTGGATGGAGTGTGCGATTACAGAGCTGTGTCTCTCTTGAATTGGCTTCGTGTTCAGCGACGGGCTCTTGTCTACGTTGCATGCTCCGGCTTCTTATTTTGGCCGGTAACTATAGTGAGAGTCACACGTAAGAACAGTTTCTAAACAGCAAATATTGCCGTATTGTCAGTGTTGCCAACTGTTACAAGATATCACCATATGAAGTAAAATCACGATCCCACGTACTGAATGACATTTACTTACCGTACTTTACCCTTATATTGGAAGGTTATTCTAAATAATTCAATAATTTGTAACATATTTTCGTAGGCAAACTATACGAGAAAGGGATGAACATATTAGGTATTTTGTCTTGCAATATAAAATTAATTGGTTTAATTAGACAATTGATTTACGAGACCTAACCTAAAAATGTAGTTTGTTCGACTACAATTATTAGTACTAACTCCGAAAACCGAATATCATCATAAAATATATGCTTAAGAATACTCATTCCTAATAATTTTGTTTTTGTAGTTATAATTGCTGTCTCCGTGAGCATATTTCCTTCTTCATTACCTTCTTTCGGTTAAATCTGAAAGAAAAGAACGACAGTAGGGGAAGTTATCCCCACTCTCTAGCAGCACGCTTTACGCTGACTTGGTGAAGTCGCTGCCATGCTTTTTCTTCTTTTTAAATTATTGTAATAAAAATCTAATCACGAAAGAAATTCATTAAAATGTGAAATAGTATTTCTATCGATCACCCACCTACATTATCACACCTAAGTACGGTATGTTATATTTATTAACACTTAGATCTACCTGACTACAGTCTTGAATTATAACCACAACGCAACACATAAAATAACTACTATGTATTAATATTAATACTGATATAGTAGCGAAGCGTGACACAATTTTTGGGTAAGCTGGGGTTCAGAAATAGTGATCTAGACCGTGCTTTACGTCGCTAAAGGTAAACGAAACGTGGAAACGCTCCTGTTTTTAATTAACTAAATTCTATATTCATCTTGTCCTTTCTTCGAAAAGGTTTGGGAAAGCTCAGCTTACCCTGCCTACCCTGACGCTTCGCCACTGGAGTGATATTAATTAATTATTACTATATTAAAATTACACTAGCTTCCAGTAACTGGCTCAGAAATCTAGTACAATTTCAATTCCATGCAACTCCAGTAGCGTCAACTTTTGTCTCAGCTGCCAACATAACTGTTACAAAATCACTACCATTTGTAGTATTTTGTCAGTATCGAAATTCGAAAAGAAGTTGGCAAAAGAAAACAGAACCTGCAAATTAGAAAATCACCACAATCCACTAGCATATTGATGGCTGAGAACCAGACTGTTCTAAGTCCAACTTTTTATAAGAAAGAAATCTGTTTCATTGTGTTCCAGTTCTTGACTGCATATATGAATCGAACAAAATTGTAAATATTCCTCTCCATAAGGTTGCTATGAAGCTATTCCAAATTGTTTCATGAAGCTTTGAATGTCAGGAGCTTAAAATAGCTCTCCTGAAAAAAAAGCCTAAAATGGACATGGAACAGTCTGGTTCTGGGCCATCGACATGTAGTAACGGGGGAACAATGGTTAGATTTCACCGTTAGGGTATGAAGTAAGCTGACCCGAACTATAAATGAAATCGGTAGGCTGGCGCATTCCGGAGTGTAAAAGTGACCAATAAACTTGAAATTCATATACAGTAGCTAGATACCCTATCCGTCCCGAGATCTCATCACATCACCTTAGATCAGGCCTGCGCGTTAATAATTCAATTGAGTCAATGCAGACCACTTCTTCCCTGGCTGAGAAAGTAATGTTTTGGTGCGGCACGAGCAGGCAGGATGGTCAGTGACGGGTTGTAGCCTATGAGGCGGGCATCGTAGCTTTTACGAACTTTCGGCTCTAGTTGGTCGCCTAATATCCACAGAACTTTACTGCGCCTTTGTTTATAAAATGGTGTAAGCAAGAATGATATGGTCGTGGATCCTACGTCCCTTTCGCTTCCCCTCTTACGCCATCCCTCACTTTCCTTTCCTGGCATCTATTAGACTTTTATCTGCATTTTACTTTAGGGGAGTGGTGTCATAATTTTTTAACTACCAGTTTCTCTTCGCTAATTACCTCGAATTTCGTAATATTAATATTTAAAAAATACAAAATAAGATAATCACTGAACAACAACAATTTTGCTCCGACTTAAAATAATGAGTCTCTTATTGCTTTGTGTGCGCTGAATCCGATAATGCATCTTTTGTCTTTGTATCATGTAAGGTTTTTAAGATATAGGCTACTATAATTTCACTTTTCGATAAGTATCTCCCAGGCACGTATGGGCGAATACAGAAATGCATATAAAGTGTTAGTTGGAAGGCCGGAAGGAAAGAGACCTTTGAGGAGACCGAGAGGTAGATGGGGGGATAATAAAGAAATAGATTTGAGGGATGGGATATGTTGGTAGAGACTTTATTAATCTTGCTCAGGATAGGAACCGATGGCGGGTTTATGTGAAGGCGGCAATGAACCTCCGGGTTCCTTAAAACCCATAAGTAAGTAAGTCGCCGGGTCGCCCTTTAGGCTATCTCAAAAACCAAAAGGGCGAAATTAGGCTACATCTGATTTCCTTTTACATGTTTACAATGTATTATTAATAGGTTTTCTGATCATTTTTTAAATCCGAAGTCAATGTTGTTCATTGTTGACAGTATCTTCACAGTATAATATATATACAGTCACGAAACTCAGTACGTAGTAAATATGCATCCATAGATAGCTGCTAACCACTAGGATCGCTAATATCGCCTCATTACAGACAATGCGAAATAGTACCGGCACAGTCTATTGTTCCCAGCACCCTCACAACTCAAGCTTCGTGACTGTATATACTAGACCAGCCGTGGCGAGAACGTGACTCGCGAGACATTGTGGCTCGTAGTGATAGCTGTGCATTTCGCTTGCTTCTAACCTCCGCCAACCCCCACCCTCTCACTCAGTGGAGTCAAACTCCGTTCCATTTGTATTTGTCTCTGACCTACGAGTGGCATATGCCTCTCTCGAAACCATGTACGAAAGTTCCAAGTAGGATGGGAGGACGTATTTTTTTGCTGTCAATATGATGAGAATATTAAATGTATGATTTGTTCACAAGTATTACGAGGAAAACGGTTGTATAACATAAAACGGCATTATACTACATGTTACTGATGAAACATTAAAAGGTTAAGTGTTATTGTCATCATCATCATCATCATCATCATCATCATCATTTCTGTACGTCGACCCTTTTTTAGCAGATGTACGAATAATGCGGTTAGCTCTTCAATTTGAACTCACTGATTTACTATGTGATGTCAAATGAAAGCTAGATGTAAGGATTTCACAAATGTTGAACTTTCAAATCTTTGCCAAAAAATAAATATCCGAAGCTTCGTTCTTTCGCTTGCTCTGTTGAAGCCATGTTCCATACTACTTACGTTTGTGAAAAATTTCAACAATGAAAATAGTAAAAACCAAATTTAGATCATGACTGACAGATAAATACCTTCGTGATCAACTACGACTGGCAATAAGTGACATAATTCCTGATTTTTAAACTTTGTCGCAGAGAAATTCTGAAGACAGTTAATTTTAGGTTGTGATATTGTTAATTTATTGTTCATTTCTTTCTTCGTTACACGTACTAAACATTAGTTTGTAGCCTTGTACTGTATAAAATTATATTTAAGTGCTTGACGTAAGGAAAATGAAAATCCGTTAATAAGTCAGACAGTTGCTTCACTTCCCCTTCGGGTGTCCGCCTCCCTCCATAGGTGCTATGCACTTTGCAGGTTACACAGTGGCTCGGCGCACGATTACATTTTCGCCACCGCTGTACTAGACTGTGGTATTTTTGCAACATGCTTCGAATTCTCATCATCTCTGTATTCCATGACAGATATCTTACATTATGACGGTCATGTCATAATTAGAGAACGGATTTCTAGATGCTAAAACCAGAGATTTAGAACGTTATCAAAAAGAATTTAGGACTTTTAGGAGTTTATATAATATTAACAATTAGCTAATAATTTCAATTTAGTAAAGAGTTACCGTCATTTCCCATAACTATGGTCCATTCAAATTTTGTACTCCATAACGTAGTACAGTGGACTCTCCTAAGTTCGACAAAACAGAACTGAAAGTTCAGTCCAATAAGGATAGTAGGTGTGGCTAGTGAAATGAATACAAATTCTTATTGGTTTCCATCAACAAATACAGTACTGTACTTGCATTTCCTGCCCACCCCGAGACTTGTGTATGCGCTTCTAGTACCACAGTGGGTTTCGACAGTTCCGTCTCACAAACGGCACAATTCTCAAATAGAAAAAGAAGAGTTCATGAATTTACAATCAGTAATTAAATATGGACGTCCTAATCAATAAAATATTCTGTTTTCCTTTAACAAAAGTATCAATACAAGATACAGAACCAATTCCCATTTAAATGGCAAACCCCTTTCTTAGCGCCCTTATAGGGGCGTGTCTAATTCTCCTACGTAAGCAGTCGAACTACGATGTCGAACTTAAGAGCTTCTACTGTATCTCGTTTATCTATATTTTCGCTGTACTGTAGTTTGAATTCAAGTCTCTGCAACTATCTACGAACGGTCTATGCTACTTCTACAATGTTCTTTGAATAGTTGTATCGTGGACCATAGTTATGTTCCAGGAGCACAGTTATGGGAAATGACGGTATTTCATATTAGGTGGAATTTACGCATGCTGACAATGAGTGCTACTGAACTCAAGACTCAAATTCTATCAATGAAAGATTCTGATTGCTTATTTGTCAGTTCCATTTCGCATAACGAAGGTGCATTGACGCGAAAACTAATTTGTAAGCACTTGCGTACCTGAACAACCTATCATCCCTTTTTACTTAGGATGGAACTTCGTTCAAGGAAATTAGGTAAAATCTTCTTTCCTCCACTTCTAAGACCGATACGGAACGAACATACTAGACCAGTGTTTATTTTAAGAGAATTCTTTTACATTTTGAAAGCTTTTTTGTAGCGTTTTGGGCATTTTTTGCATTTTAGTGCTACTTTTTATTTTAAATATACGCAAAATACCAAAAAGACGCTTTTCAGGCATAAACATAATTTTTTAGGTATTTATAGGAGTATATGATTTATTTAGGTGTTTTAGTTCCTATAGAATTTTAACAAGGGGAACCTGTGTACATGAAACGTAGAGATATCTGAATAACATACATCTAGGACGCAGCAAACAAAATGCATACGGGACTAGAAATCCGCTCTTCCTAGTCATAATGGTGCATAAGGCCGCAAAACACGTCATTATCGTTCGCGGTTCAATTGTTTTATATATTTTATTACGTTATTCTATATTATTCTGCTACTTCCAACTGCTAATAATATTAATAGGAGAATGGCAAAACACGACAAATACGAAAAAATATCGCAAAGCCTGGGAGGATTTTCCTGGATTTAAAAGTGAGTTAAAGGTTTTCATGTATAATTATTCTATGGATGTTATTAATGACAAGACAGTTTTATGGGATTATTACCAATTACTTTGCATTCAATTCCAAATCCGAAAAATTAAAGACGATGTTACGATACAACTTATTCCTAAATCTTTGGTGATATATTTCAAGATATAAAAACCACTCGGGTTACAATTAAGCAACTTTAGGCTACATGCAACTCGCAAATCGGCGGTTAGTACTCATCATAACCTGGCAACCCTGGTTTCAAGATTCATTCATTCTTAGTGTTCTGCCTAAGGGCAGGTCTTTCACTGCAAACCAAGTATTCTCCAGTCTTTCCTATTTCCTGCTTTCCTCTTTGTCTCCTCATATGCTCCATATTGTCTTATTGCCGTCTTATCATCTGATAACTTCTTCTGCCCCGAACTCTTCTCCCGTTCACCATTCCTTCCAGTGCATCCTTCAGAAGGCAGTTTCTTCTCAACCACTGACTCCGCCAATTCCTTCTCTTCTTCCTGATCAGTTTCAGCATCATTCTTTCGGCATCCACTCTTTCAAACACAGCTTCATTTCTTATAGGCCTACTGTAAGTCCACTTCACACGCTCCATTCTTCTCCATATCCACATTTCAAAAGCTTCTAGTCGCTCCTCTTCACTCAGTCGTAATTTCCGTTTCAAGATTGTAGGTATAGGCTATTTCTGTCCTGACTGCCCGTACACTTGGATGGAAAACAACAATGTTTAATCGCGTCGCTGTTATTTCCGGCGTGACTCCTCTTTGCTTACGTCTTAGGAAGTGAAAGCTCTATAAAATATAGGTAGGAAGTATCGTTCGCCATTTTTGTTCTTTCGTTGCCGAGCTATCAAATGAGGAATCTATTTGCCGCACCGTTAAACATTATCATATCGTAGCTCCTATGATAATAAATCAAACGCACTGTAATTCAGCAAATAATTGAGCGGCAAATAACGTCCTCTTGTGCTTTCTGCGAATGTCAACGAAAGGACCAAAATGGCGGGCGATTATATTAAGTATTTATCAAGCCTTAGGAAGTGCATAACGTCATCAGCAGCGAATGACAAGATGCACAATAAGAGCGACGGGACTATAATAATAAAATGTGATCGCTTCTAGCTGCATTTTCGCTTATTTTTGCATTATGTTTACTACAGTATTAAAGAGCTAGAAAACTTCGTGTGAAATTAATGTTATTCCTTTCTGTAAAAAAAAAAAAAGCTAATTCTTCAAACTTAAAACATTTAACAACCGCTTCTACGAACTGCGATAAATCTAACAAGCGCCGAACCGGTGAGAATCGCCTGAATGACACCGCACTGGTATCGAATTCAGGTCCGTTGCATTTTTTAGATGTTAAAGACGCTTAAGTAGTAGCGGAAGTTATGGACATAAAGATACAGAAAGTGAATACGTACAAGAATAGGCCTAATGTGTTACAACATATTGGTATTATCTCAAGAACGTCAGCCCACCATGTTGATCTGGTTTCGTAACTGCTGGCTGCGTGAGGTATAAATCGCTCTTACACCAAACACAAGTAATTAAAGTATCAGGAGCCGCGAGGGACTCCACAGTAATCCAGCGCTGCACTGAAACAACAACGATGCATTGGAATCGACAGGTACGGCAGCAACCACCAGCCGGCCGGCATCATAATGCTATAAATCTAGCCCGTATTCAGCCCTCACGTTGTGCTGCCATTCACGAAATTGTACATCGCTGTTGAATACTGGGCTTTCGGAAATTCAGCTTGGACAAGTTAACAGAATATGGCAGCGTAATCCAATTCTCCTACACACTTTTCGCTAAGCATTGGGAGATTGTCTGATGTACAAAAAATTTATAATATTTAGACTCAATTAGAACAACGAAGAATGTTTTGGTTTCTCAATTCTGTGTAAAAATTACACTTATTAGATATTAGTTCGGAGTTATATGCTTTCTTAACATGAAATAGTTGTTGAATAATAGGTCTAAAACGAATGTAATTAACGCCTAGTTCACTCCATAACACTGCATAGAAAACATCGAGATAGTTGTACAGCATTTTCTCGAATAAACCGCGCACTTCATTTTTGAAAGGCAAAGAAATAATAAAAATCACAAAAATAAAACTTTCAACAAATGTATTCACAACAAATTGAAAACTATTAAGCAGCATAAATACACTTGTTAGGAATAAATAAATTTTATCCTGGAACAGAACGAATTTCAAACCCATCCCATGTGTACGCACTGCACGCACGTCAGTTGCGCTGCTTAATTGGTCGTTTACACGATATCCTGCAACATTAATAGCAGGGCGTCACGATTTCCGTGAGCCTTTGCATCTTTGGTAATTTTAAGTTTTTCGCTGCAAGCAAAGGATCTCAATCTCATAACTTTAGTGGTACTTACTGTCAGAATTGGAAGTATAAACGCACAAACTATACATTTATCGCACTTGAACTTGATTCTGATACATGTGCTAATCCAAAATATGTCATTTAACAATGCCAACTATTGAAATATCCGCGCGAGAAGATAACGGCATGCGCTAAAACGTTAGGAATTGCGCGGGAGGAAAATCGAGCAATGTTGCCAACTTCATTTCGAATAAGCCGCGCACCCATAATTTTTACTTGTATATTTCAGAGAAAAATTCAGACAGAGTATTCGAGAAAATACGGTATTTATTTACTCAACCAGATTTCACCTGAAATAGTTTATTATTATTATTATTATTATATTATTATTATTATTATTATTATTATTATTATTATTATTATTATTATAGTCCACCGCTGTGGAGTAATGGTTAGCATGTCTGACTGAAACGAGGGACCACAAGTCCAAATCCTATATTCATCTTACTAGTTTTTTCACACGTTTTCTCCCTCAAACACTTTGAGCAGAATTGCTGGGTAACTTTCGGCGTCGGACCTCGGACTCATTTCGCCTTTATTAACTTCATCTATCATCTTCAATAGTTTCAGGTCGACCGGGAGATCCAGTAGACGTGGTCGTGGTTCGTCTCTGGGGAAGCTTCATACATCCTAGGAAGGCGTAGGGACTACGGCAGACCAGGGAGTCACTAGTCTCTATAGCTTCCTCGGACGGACCATGGTGAGTCGCGACATCTGCGGTGCTGCAATCTTCAGGTCAATATAGGATGCAGGAGGACGTAGTACGCGATTTGCGAACAGATGCCATCGATTTCAGAAGACTGCGGAATATCAACAGGGACACTGCATCAGATCTGAATCGATAAAATGACACCAAGAAGTGAATCACGTACTCACAGCAATGCGGTCCTAAGGACTTCAATAATGATTTCACAATAAAGAGGTTGGCAAAATAAGCCTCAGACTGTGGTGCAAATCTTCTGGTCCTACTCAGAAGAAGAAAAAAAGGAATTTATTATTATTTTCATTATTATCATTCACGCTATTAAATGTTGCATTTATTCAAACAGCCTCCAATTTTGTGTTGGTGTTCTAGCGGTATCCGAGGTTCGCCGGTTGAAATGCAGTCGAGATCGATTGGTTTCAAAAGACGTTAAACTCCTTAGAATAACTTCCTCTCGGAGGAAGTAAAGCTGGGAGACCCGTGACGTTGATTTACGGTATGTAAAACAAACTTATTCTTACCAGAGAGCTTCAGGCAAAATTTGTTTGCCATTTCTCGCTCACGTTGAATTTCTGCAGTTGAAAGTGTCGTTAAATAAAATACGTAGGGTCTGGGTTGGGGAAAAAAATAACTCATAGAAACTGTGGAAAAAAATAACAGACGTATTGTGATCAGAGAACTGTTAGTTCTTGGCTATTTCATTGATTATATATAATTTAATTTGTTTCATCAGTATACGTTTTCAAATAAGATTATACATTTTCAGAGAAAAACACTGTTATTGTTTTCCCCCACATATTGAGAAACAAAGAAAGTTTTTAAGGGTTACTAGCAAGAGTGAAACATTATTTCAATCTATGACCCATGAAAGTATAATTGTCATAGATAAACAGGAAAAGCATATGTTTTCGTTTCCCCCATAGTTGTTATTGTTTCCCCACATATTGAGAAACCGAGAAAGAGCGTTTTATTTTCTTATAAACGCCCATAGACATCTTTCCTATGCACTTAAGTAGAGCATCCAACCGAATGTTCGAATTTCAACCGGTTGCCCCTGATATTTTGCAGGCTAGACAGAACACTGACATTTTCTGAGTACACAAGCAGAGTAACAATTGAAGGAAATTTACCAAGTGTATTTTTAAAAATGTATTTGCTTAATATTGGTCTACAATGATTGCATACTTTACTGCACTTATGTTCATAACATACGTGTATATAGATGAACAAATGGACACCGGTAACAACAGTAATGTATAATATGAAATCTGGTGTGCAAAGAAATGCAGAATAGAATAAATTACAATTACTTACTAAATAGAAGAGAAAATAAGTACATACATTTTAGTGTAATGTTTACACTTTAAACTCAAAAGTATACCTCCAAAACAGTAGTTGTTAATGCTTTTTAATTACTCTAAACAGATGCATTATTATTTCATTATTAAATCAATTTTAAGAAGATATGTTTTGATCTTGACGATAATGAATGAATGAATGAATGAATGAATGAATGAATGAATGAATGAATGAATGGAGTCGGTGGATGGATGGATCGATGGATGATTGATTGATTAATTGATTGATTAATCGAAAGAATAATTATGAATTAAATGGTAGGCCTACACGATGACAATCGCGTCCTTGCAAGGGCTCTTGGAACTCCTGCATGGCTCAATGTGATCTGCCTTTGCCGTCCACCCACAAAGGATGAGAAACAACTCGAATATTCGATAAACCTGAGACACTCCGCGAGACGGAAGAGCTTTGCATACTGACTAGAGCAACAGTCGTTCAATAGCAATTTATTATTTCTATTTTTCATAACCGGTTGCGAGCGACCCTAGTGTGCACAGACCGATTATTTAGTCCTGACAGCTCGACATCGCGAAAGAGGGGAAGTAATAGAAGTAGTGAATGCTAGCGACTGACTAACCCGAACACCCCTTGGCGTAACTTAGTGGACTCGCCAGACCCAGGCGCACATTGTCGGCGACTGTCGGGACTAAATAATCTTACTGTACTCGCTATAGTTTGCATGTTACTTTAGGAACCAACTTATTAAACTGACTACAGAAACTATAGCTCTGTGTTGATAGCTACCTTTATTAGATAGGCCTATGCGGAGTGCTTATTCCTAGCTTGCTAAATAAGATCTATGGACAGTAGAAGCCTGCACGATATGATGGCAGCTTATCCTATCCGCGTAGAGCAAAGTTAAGAATTAGCTCAGCCAAAGTCCAGTCCCTGCTCACTTCTTACTACCACTACTACTGCTGCTGCTGCTGCTGCTCCGATCACTCCCACTCTTCCTGCATCTAATTTTCACGTAATTTTGACTGTGCATGTGTAAGTACCGTAGATGGCTTTTTGCTCATGTCGTGATTGAAGTGCAGGAACTGACATCATCACGATGCTTCAGTGCACAAGATGCATGTTTAGCATGATAATCAATATTCGCATCAAATTACAGTACCTGAACCCTATATATTTCCAGACCGAAATTGAAACACCATGCTAAAATAAATCAACTCCGTTAGGAAATTGGTCTACCCTGTGTTTCATTATTCAGTGGCACTCGCATGGGGCGCTGAATTAGCTACGGTCCAGCGTTCAATTTAAGTCATCCCCCCCGCCATAGAAGCGATCAAATTAATTAATAAAAAGCTTTATGTTGAAAATACATCTGGGAGTTCCTCAGATACAAGCACAAAAGCGGGACAACACGCCCCACTGCCGAGAAAGAGGATGATACTCATCGCTTTGATTAAGAAAATTGTGTGAGGATATATCGTTGAAAACTCGTGTTCTACCAAACTTGCAATTTCATTATTAAGACAAAACAAGCACATTACATGAGCGCTATTTATCACTCTAGTGTTAGTTCGGTACCTTCACAAGAATGACGACGGAAACACCCAGACTCCATTTCTGATAACACATACATACATACATACATACATACATACATACATACATACATACATACATACATACATACATACATACATTTGGCCTGATTGGCGCAGTTGGTATAGCGCTGGCCTTCTATGTCCGAGGTTACGGGTTCAATCCCGGGCCAGATCGATGGTATTTAAGTGTGCTTAAATGCGACAGGCTCATGTCAGTAGATTTACTAGCATGTAAGAGAACTGCTGCGGGACAAAATTCCGGCACACCAGCGAGTGTCGTTAAATAAAACATAACATAACATAAAACATAACATAACATACATGGAAGACTCAACGCACATTTTCATCGCTTCAAAATCAAGAACAGAGAAACATGTGTATGCGGGAATGGGGATCAGACAGTGGACCATATCATTTATGACTGTACGAAATAACGAAAGGAAATAGGAGCACTAATTCACTATGGCACTATCAGAACACAGTTTTTGTACGCGTCTTCAAATTAACTATTAAAGGGTAAATAATAAATCATTTCAATCCATTTAAAATAATGAAGTCGGCTTCCATATCTTCTCTATACCTGCACCTATCAAACTAATATATATCTATATCAAAATATGTCCCCCTTCACGCAAAACAAATTTTTGTCTGAACATTTGTCTTTTTTCACTACAAATGGCCGTGCTATTCAGGTGGTCTGTTTTAAATGCCGCACTCTGTATTCACGAAGATGTACCACCACTTACGGAGCTTATTTCCAAAGCCATTCTGAGCAAAAAATGTCATACAAACACGTGTCCTAATCTCAATATTTTCAGAGTTACACTAATTTGAAATTGTTAGCAAAAATATATTTTTATTTAGTTTTAAAGGTAAAAGAATATTAGAAATAGAGAATGAACTATTCGCAAAAATCATTTCTTTAATTGTATAGTGTTCTGAAGCAAAAATTGTATTGTTAATTGCTTTGTACAGATTTTGTTTTTAATTTTTTAACTAAAAATTACATTATTCTTACGCACTTAGCACAAAAATTGTTACAAATAATAAGACTTCAGGAACTTGATTTTTTACAGTTTAATTATGCATCCTAATGTACAGTCTTGAAGAATTTATAAGAGTGGCATGATTTGTAACACAATTGTTGTGGTAAATGCGTTAAAAGGATGTAATTTTGTAATTACAATCGAAAAAAAAATCTGTACAAAGCAACTATGGAATTCACAACACACTTTTAACTTCAGAATACTAGCTAATTAAAGAAATGATACTTCTGAATAGTTCATTCTTTATCTTTAATATTATTCTACCTTAAAACTAAAGAATAATGGTATTTTACAAACAACTTCAAATTAGTGTACTAACTCTGAAAATATTGAGATTGAGACACATGTTTATGTAACATTTTTTGCTCAGAATGTCTTCGGAAATAAGCTCCGTAAGTGGCGGTAAATCCTCGTGAATCACTCTGCATGTATATATAATCTATAGACAACAGTTATTTGTATATGATAGGTAAGACACTTTGCTTTACATAACAGAAAAATCCTTGGAAACAATCAAATATATTGAAATACCGGTATATGTATTTTTTTACGTTCGGGGAGAGGATGGTTCAAATCTGGTAACCCCTCTTGCGTACGCCACTGATCAGGATGCAGAACCAACATATAAAAAAAAATTCATTTTCTCCAAATTTGGCATATTACCTTCTGCCTTGGAACCACATAATTCTACTATTGTAGGTTTTTTGTAGGTACTTTATGGAAGAAATTCTTCATGGCGTTAAATCAGTAAGATAAAATATGGAAAATTGATGGAGCGGTGAAAAGTGTATAGGAACTTCCCGATGAAATATTCCCGTGGAAACAACCTTGATGACTAGAATTAATTGTTCTGTTCAAGATTCACTCTGAAACTTGTTTCTAAAGGAAAACTTTGTCGCATTTGTTCGAAGTCGGGTGAAAAAATATAAAAACGGTGTAAGGTTTCCACTTTAAACCCAAGTTTTATTAGCAAAGATAAGGGCTGCCCCTTTAAGAAACACAGAACTGGCCGTCAGCAGTCCTTGTTCCGTCTGAGGAAGAGCGCCGCTCACTGCGGTACAATGACAAATGAACTGAATCTCTTTGCTACCCGGATTTCAGTGGCGGGGCGGGGGTGCAGCGTGTTTTGTTAGGGGCGCAGGAGGGAAGAAGCGATGGTGCTAGCCTTGTCTGAGAAATTAATGGCTTTAGAGGTCTTCCTTTCGGATACCCTCTATTTCTCCTGAAAACAACACAAAGTTTAAACCCATCCTCCAATTCCCCCGCTCCTCCCTGCGGAGACAAAAAAGAAACGCTTTTATACGTGTGAGGATGCGAACCAATCACTTGCAGACTTAATTTCTAAGCACCACAAAGACTTCATTAGCACTAGGCACACATAGAATCAATTTCCACTTGCAACACAAGGAGCTTTTGAGTGGAAATTTCCCCAAACCATCTTCTAAGTACTTCTCCCGCCAAAAAATAGAGATCGGAAAAAATGAAGGGAGGGTGAGAGATAAGGAGAGTAAGATAGCGGAAGAAAAGGGGATGACTAGGAAAAAAGTTAATTTTCTCTACAAACACATCACATCTTATGGTGTCAAGTCTGTACGATTATTAGAACACACTTAACAAGAAGAATGAACTACAATACACAAAGCAGTGAAGCTAAAAGTAAATTATTCTATTGCAACAAGAAGTAAAAAGAAAACTATACTTCAACCATTTGTCAGGAGAATTCTTTTGTCGTCTCTTACAGTTAAAATCAAGGCATTAAGAATAAAATAACGCTTTTCTTATTCTGTATTTCAATTGAGATTCATTCCACCATTGTGCATTTCAAGTTACGAACATACAAAGTCAACTCCTCTTCTGCTATTGCTCAATTTCAATATTATAAGAAAACTGTCTGCTTCAACAATTTTTCGAAAGAAAATATAACGGTTCTTCCAATAAGAGTGTCCTACTTTTAACATACAACAGCTGCCATGATTATGAAGCTATAGATATCATTTTTTCCCATGGTCACAGTTGTTGACAATCATGGAACGTTACATCATTCCACGACGGATAGAAATCGTTAAAATTTATTAACAAAATGGGTCATCCGTTCGCCAAGCATTCCGAGCATTACGTGAAGTGAGTAATCGTTTCTGCTCTGACTGTCAATGAAGAAAAATTAAATTTTGGTTTATTTAACGACGCTCGCAACTGCAGAGGTTATATCAGCGTCACCGGTGTGCCGGAATTTTGTCCCGCAGGAGTTCTTTTACATGCCAGTAAATCTACTGACATGAGCCTGTCGCATTTAAACATACTTAAATGCCATCGACCTGGGCCGGAATCGAACCCGCAACCTCGAGCATAGAAGGCCAGTGCTATCCTGCCAACTACGCTGCCGGGGCCGATCCAATGAAGAATGATATCGGGCTATTGTAATGGATTATTTTTGGCCTCAATTGGAAGGTATGAATCTCAGCAGCGTCTGGTTTCAGCAAGATGGCGCCACGTGTCATACTGCTTACGAAACAGTTGATCATTTGAGGGACAAGTTCAGAGGCTTCATCATTTCGCGTGGTAATGATGTTAACTGGTCCCCGAGATCATGTGATTTAACGTCGCTGGATTATTTCTTAGGCGTTATGTTAAATCACGGGTTTGTCAACAAGCCAGAAACAGTTAATGACCTAAGAAACAGTATCACGCACATTATTCGTGAAATGTAACCTAGTTTCAGTTTGTATGTCATTGAAACTTGGAAGACCCATATACGCGCAACTCAACGAAGCCGCGGCGGCCATTTAACTGACGTTCTCTTCCATACATAATGACATTTAAGCGTGCTTCATAATAATAATAATAATAATAATAATAATAATAATAATAATAATAATAAATGAACCTCTTTCGTGTATACAATTAGTTTCATTTTAAAAGTATGACACTCTTATTGGAAGATCCTTTATTATTTCTCGAGAGAAGGTGTCTATCCATTTTTGAATTAAGCACCTTCTCACAGCAAAAGTTACGCCGTAACTAATAAATGATAATTCATTTTATGCCTAAAGAGAATGCAGTCGCATATTTCAGGTGTCACATTTCAGGAGTTTCACTTCAAAAGTGCGGACAAGAATGAGATGGAACTCGTTACCCTCGGTAATAGCACGATAGGATAAGAGGCTTTAATTTTGCATAGGCGAGAAGCTATTGATAAACTTTGGCTAGAGTTCTTTTCTTTATAAGTATGGTTCTTTTACAGCTAAAATCTATGACACTCAAATCTTAGGTTTAATATCTTCTGAAACATATCGCACTAAAGATTTTTATGTCTCTTAAAAGTCTGTGTTTCTAGACAGAGTTTGAACTTCAAGCCTAGAATCTAATGGTAACCATGGCACTGTCTCCAACACACTTCTTCACTGATACAATAACAAAACATCAATTACCCTTTAAATAGTGTGTATACTACACTATCGCCTATTAGTAAAGTCATTAAGCCTATTTTTAAATGCATTTTTGGTTATTGGTAAAGCCTTTAGTAAGTCTGCAGGTAAAGCATTCCAGTCCCTGATAGTACGATTGAGAAAAGAAAACTTTCCAGTGTCCGTCCTCTGTCTTCTTTCCCTCAAATTTACATGAGTGATCGTTCCTTTAAGAGTAATTTGGCGACTGCAACCTACTTTTTATTTCACTCCAGGCAGGCTCACCTCTGTATGTTTTGAACATGGCGCATAATGGAATTCGCGTTCCCATGTCCAATTTTAATGGTGAATTATTAAGAAAACGCTTGAGATCCCGTTTTTTTAATCTTTTCTAATGTCTTAATATCTTCTAATCTGTAAGGATCCCAACATGCAGCACCATATTCCATTACTGGACGAACTAGTGACTTATATGCACTCTCTTTGGATTTATATCTTTTCTTAGTACCCTTACACAAAATGCAACGTTCTCCATGCTTTTCCCGCTGTATCAATAACGTATTCTCCTCCAGCCGAGATCGCACTGAAATCGAAAGCTCTCTCTTAATTTTCAGCAGGTTAAGTAAAGCTCCGAAAATATATTCAGAAAAAAAATTGTAGGCCTGCTCTGCAGCATGGTAATACTCAGTGAAACACACTACTGAGATAGAAACTCTTCCTCACATCCTAGGTCACAGCCAACGTGGAATGATGCTGTGACATTGAAGCCACCATAACGTTCGAGAAGTACTTGCGCAAAGTCCTGTCAGGCTGCTATGAAGTCCGCAAAGAAGTATGTCGTACTGTTCAAACTGGAAGCCCTCGCCGTGTTGACATTTATCGCCATTAACAGAACGAATAGTGAGGCGATCATGCAATGCAGTGCAATTCAAGACAATTTGATCAATTTCAAGTAGTAAACGAGAAAAAAAAAATAGGCTATATAAACACACGTGTAAATATTTCCGGGAAAAATGCAGGGTGTTTCAGAATTGAACCGAAGAAATTTAAAGTTGTGGAGGGGTCCTAGATAACAATTTTGAGAGAGAGATCTAGGTGTCTGCGAGTTCAAACTTGCAGGTTATTACGTGAAATACTGTATTTTTGGGGCAGTATGCCACTGAATGCATCTATACGGCGCATAACGGTACAATTGGAAATGTACCGGATACAATATTGATATGTCTCTGCGACACAATCGGTATATATAATAGATGGTTTCTATCAGAGGATGAAGTCAAACTTCAAGCTTCAGCAGATACCTACTCTTTTTTAACTTAATATATGTAACTTTAAACTAGTGTTGTAACATTAAAAAGCAGTATTCTGTAATGTACAGTCTTAGAAAAACGTCTTGTCGCACAGATACTTTATAAGTCCCAGAAAGGAGGCAGTGCGCATGATCAGAATAAGAGCGACCTGGTTCACAAGGTAATAAAATTAGTTTTGTTTCGTTGTATGTCTGATCATACGCACTGCCTCCTTCCTGGGACTTGTAAATTATACTATCTCTGCGACAAAACGTTTTTTTAAGAATGTACGTAATAAAGTATCTATGCGACAACATTTTTTTTTTCTAAGACTGTATTTAATAATGACAATAATTATTTATTATTTCTATGGGTGAAAAAGGATAATTTCAGAAATGTAAATGTAAATGTATAGGCCTATCCATTATTCAAGACAAGTTACGACTTTCATGCAACTTAAACAATAAAATGGGACAAATATGCATGAAAATAATAACACAGTACCTACACGAAAAGGTCATGAACTTGTCACCTTTGCAACCAAAGGCCAGAGCGTTTCTAACAAATACCGGTACCTAACTAAGCTTTAAGGAAGTCCAATACGACTGACTTGATCTCAAGTGAACTGTACTGAACCATTGTCTAGTACTGTACAGTTTACTCTTGCGGAGAGCATAACAAATAAATACCACAATAAGTAGGCCTATTTCGGTGGTTCAGAAAAGAAAGAATTCAGAGATATTAAGAATAAAAAAAATTTCCACGGTGTGACTCGAACGTACTACCTTCTGACCTGAGATCTGAGGAGTTATCCTTTACACCACAGCTTCATGCCGGTAATTCTTTTCTAAAACAGGTACAATAATAACGAAAATGAATGAGAGTGAAACAGAAAACAGTGCAATGGCGTACGGTCTCATTATTTATCGGCAATTTTACAGATCCTGTAAAAGCTAAATTTTTTAAATACGGTTTATTAGTTCTAATCCCTATAAGATCTCAAACTGCTTGTCTACAATCTCTGTATAACCGAAAGGTCTAAATCTTACAGGAGAAATCGTAGTGATTGGATTACTGGGAATTAAAAAATCTATAGCAACAATTGCCAAGTATTCAGTTCTTAATGTAAGAAATGATTACTATAGGCATCCAACAAGGAAAACTCAGTGCGCAGAAACGAGCGGGCGTGACAGTCTCGCGCAGATGACGTATGCTCCCGTTCCCAGCATGCTCTCACGCCTACTGCAGGGGGGGTAAGAGGAGTATAGCATGCGCGTCGCGAGGAGTTCGAGCTGAGTTTTGCTTGTAGGATACCTATAATTTATATAGGCCTAACTAATAATTATTTTCGTTTGTAATTTAATTCAAAGATTTAAATAAAAAAAATGCAGTTGCAAGTCCGAGAAGAAGAGCCAGGAGGAAAAATTATATACAGACTATACAGCATACACAGACATATTTTTTTCAAACTATATATCATATTAATATTTTATAGTTAGTATTGATTAGGCGTATAATATGCTGTGCCTTATGACAATCTAAATTAAGGGCAGCTACCCTTATCGATTTCTATATCATACAGTGTCATTTTAGTAATTATTATGCATTTCAGTAAGCACTTTATTGAAATATTCATAAAACATTTATGCAAACAGTCGTAAAAAGGATGCCACAACAGTTAAGACAGTACAAAGTACTTAACCTAAAAGAAAATACCAGAAAATCTTTACTAAATTAACCCCCGCTGCTTATAATACTTCTCATTCTCTGTTCCATAAGGAACTGAGACATTCGAAAAATAAAAGTTGTCCAAAACTTTTTTATTCTGAATCTTACAGTTCTGCTGCAAATAGTCTCGGCTACGTCAAGAACACCAAGGGAATTTATTGGTTCTTCCACTCTTCACTGTGATCAATACGAGGTCAATTCTACAAGCAAGGTATCCTGTAGAATGTAAAATTGGATTGTGACTAGAGAGATGATCGCAGAGGAAAATATCATCATGAATTGAGTCTTATATTTATAACTGAAACTGACTTCCGGACTATAAACTGATGCACACGAAGTTGGAATGTGCCTCACTACGCTGCTGGTATGCGTGAACTCGTCGCATGAACATAGCCTTTATGAATGGGTATTTAAAACATAGTTTATTACCTTAAGAAAGCAACAGTTTTACTGCTGTGATAATAAGAATACCATTTTAAACGTGATGAAAAGAAATTGCGTTACACTAGGACAGGCCAACCCGTTACAACAGACATTTTCTGCGAGTCTCCTGAGCTAATTTATTACGTAACAATGCAACAAAGATTAAAGTTTTCATATTCATTCTAATAAGAAGAGTATGTAAAATATGCTATTTTATACTGAATTACATTAACCTCTTTTTAACACCTGCAAGTTATAAAACTTAGAGCTGTCAAATAAAAAGCTAAAAGGAATGAGAACAAACAAAATTATTCACTCAGGGATTATTAATCTGCTATAATATGACAGCGAGAGACAGAGAAAATACATGCTTATACAAGGTGTTTAAAAAGCATTCAATATTCTGAGAGGTGTAGTATTCTTCAATGCAAGAAAATAAAGTCCAATAAATTTGAGTCTTAAAATTAATATCTTCCGAGATATGAATATTTGTTCATCAACATCATAGAAAATCCTCAATGTGATTGTCATTAAAAAAAAAAAGCTTGATGGGGGGGGGGGAATAGACGGTGTTGTGATCTTTTTCTCTAAAGCTTTCGACGTAGTGCCTCACGAAAAACTTTTAGAGAAACTAATCACGCTTGCAATATATAATCGAGTAGTAAGATGGATAAATAAATTCTTAGAGAACAGGACCCAAAAGGTCAGACTAGGAAAAGAAATATCGGAACTAGGAAATGTAACATCAGGCGTGCCTCAAGGGGCGGTCCTTGCACCTCTACATACACATATATACATACACACATATACATACACACATATACATACACACACATACATACACACATATACATACACACACATACATACACACATATACATACACACACACACATACACACACACATATATATATATATATATATATATATATATATATATAAACGACATAAATAGAAATACTACGTCTCAGATAAGGTTATTCGCGGACGACTGTATAATATATAGACAAATTAATGATGAATCCGATATCGCCGCCTTACAAAACGATCTTAACGTTATTGAAACCTGGACGACAGAAAATAAAATGAAAATCAATGTCAGTAAAAGTAAGTCAATATCCTTCTGTAGAATGCACAAAGAAATTTGTCTCGGATAGCAGCTGAATGGTACATCGGTGCCACAAGTGAACACTTGTAAATACCTAGGTATATATTTAAGTAACAAACTGGGTTGGGAGGAACAAGTCACTAATACCACAAAGAAAGCCTGGAAAGCACTACATTTCTCTATGCGTATTCTGAAGAAATCTAACCGAAAGTTAAAAGAATTAGCGTACAAAACCCTTGTTCGCCCAATTATGGAATATGGAGCAGTAGGTTGGGATCTGTACAGACAAAACCAAATCGATTCAATAGAAAAGGTCCAACGCAAGGCAGCAAAATATATCAAAATGGGGAAGGGACATGGTGAGGAGATAGTAAAAGACTTAGAGTGGGAACTTCTCAAGTCAAGGCGACGAAAAACCAGACTCACCGCATTGTTTAAGGCACAAATGGGACACAAAGCATGGACCGATATCAATGCTAGATTAGCAATACCATCATACTTAGGGAGGACTGATCATATTAGGAAGTTTAAAGGTAGAAAACAAAGAACGGACGTGGCAAAATTTTCCTTTGTTAACCGCACATAGTAGACTAGAACTGCTTACCTGCGGCAGTCTTTCAGGGAGGTCATCTTAAAATCAATACATTTAAGGAAAGGTTGAGAAGATTAGACTGAAAATTTAATTGTAGGTGCAGTGTAATTATCTAAGTTGTGACATGTAATTAAGTTTATATATAATTAATTAAGTTGATATGTAATTAATTAAGATGATATGTAATTTAGTTGATATCTAAATAAATTAAGGTGATATGTAATTAATTAAGATGATATGTAATTAAATTGATATGTAATTAATTAAGGTGATATGTACTTAAATTGGTAGGCCTAATAGTTGGGTGAAATAGAAGAACTTATAAGTTAGATTTACTTTTGCATATCGTAGGCGTTATTATAGAATAGTTTTTATTTATAGTCTTACGTTTATTGCATCTACTACTTATAGATTTACGTTTATTTTATTTTATATTCATTTACGTTTATTTTATTTTATTTCATGTAATTGTAATTATTGTATATTATATATCACTACCACCGGGTGTATACCCAATTGTAGTGTTAATACATACATACATACATACATACATACATACATACTATTCTGAGAGGTTGTAATATTCTTCAAATCAAGAAAACGACGTTTAATAAATATGAGTCTTAAAAATTAGTATCTTCCGAGATATGAATACTTGTTCACAATATCATAGAAGATGCTCAATGTGATTTTCATTATCTTCTAATGTGAGCGCTTTGCTTGTTCATGAACAAGTACTGTCTGTAAGAACAGGACTTACGTTTATTAGACTTTGTTTTTTTCTTTTGATAAATATTACCATCTCTCAAAAATTTTAACATCTTCTAGGCCTATGTTACATACATACATACATACATACGTGTTATGCCCATGGGCAGGTCTTTCACTGCAAACACAGCTTTCTCCTATCTCTCCTACTTTCTGTCTTCCTCTTAGTCTCCGCATATGATCCATATATCTTAATGTCGTCTGATATCTTCTTCTGCCCCGAATTCTTCTCCCTTTCTCCATTCCTTCCAGTGCATCCTTCAGTAGACAGTTGTTCTCAGCCAGTGACCCAACCAATTGTTTCCTCTTTCTCATCAGTTTTAACATCATTCCTTTTTCACCCACTCTTTCCAACAATGCTTCATTTCTTGTTCTGTCTGTCCATTTCACACGCTCCATTCTTCTCCATATCCACATTTCAAATGCTTGTAAGCGCTTCTCTTCACGTCGTCGTAATGTCCATGTTTCTGCGCTATACAATGCTACACTAAATACAAAACACTTCACTAGTCTCTTCCTTAGTTCTTTTTTCAGAGGTCAGCAGAAGATGCTCCTTTTTCTATTAAAAGCTTCCTTGGCCATTGCTATCCGCCTTTTGACTTCCTGGCAGCAGCTCACGTTATTGCTTATAGTACACCGCAAGTATTTGAAGCTGTTCACTGGCTCTATTGCTTCATTTAGCATTCGCAAGTTTACCTTCTTTATTTTTCTTCCTAGGACCATGGTCTTCATCTTGTTTGCATGTATCTTCATCATTTCTCACTGCTGTCATTTAGCTCCAGTAGCATATCCCTTAATATTGTCTCGTTTGCTAACAACGCCATATCAGCAAATCTTATACACTTTATTCTTCTTCCTCCTACTATCACCCCTCCCATGTTCTGAAAACAGGTCTCCACCAAATCCTCCAAGTAGATGTTGAACGTGACAGGTGATAAGGGACATCCATGTCCCTGTATAATACAAATAATTATTGTAATTGAGTTTAACTTAATTTCACAATGTTTTCACAACCATTAATACAATATCCTCTCGGGTATTGCGTAGCTTTCAGAAAGCAATCTCCTGTAATTTCCCTGTAATCCGTAGTGGCCACTTAATTTACGTTTAACGATTAACAGTTTTTTAAGGAAATAAATAGGCGCTATTACATTAAATTTCATCATATGAATTCATACACGATTCATCCTTTAACAAAAATTATTTATAAATGTACAGCATTAGAGATTCGCTAAAGGAACGAGGTAAAATTTTATTTATTTTGACATAAGCTAACGAAATTTCCCTCCAGTAACGTTTCCAACTATAATGATAAGAGGATTCGGGTTCAATTAGTGGAAAGGAAATGAAAACTTGTACCGGAACTCTACTACACGGACTGGAAGCACCCCCGCTCTGTGTTTGTCCTATAATTGCATCACGTTACCCAACAGCTACTCTAACACTTGACGTCTAACTTTCTTCCATAATGGTAATGGGTAGAGCCCGGATGTTTAGGCATTTATTTTGGTTAAAATGGGCAGGCATATAGGCACTAAAAATAGTAAAAGTAGGCAGTGAAATAGGCATTATTCATGGAAACAGACAAAAAATAGGCAAATACTTAATAAACTATCCCATACAGTACTCACTTTCCTTGGTTACATGTCACAACAAGATGCTTTTTAAGTTGTCAACTGTCACAATGAGCCGCCTGTCAGAACGCTTTTCATGGTGGAAAAACATCTTTATACTTCTACTGAAGTGATTGGAGTAAACTTTAAACAATTTATTTCAAAAGGACTATCTCTACTTTTCAGAAATCGGGAAAAACCGACCGTGTATTGTCTCAAAAAGAGGGGTGTGCGAAGCGATTAGTGACGTCAAAGTACGCGTGACTTGTGTGTGTGCAAGAGACAACAGTAACGGGACCTGGAGACTTGCTTTTAATACTTCCTTCATCCCCTTTCTTTCGTTGGTAAACCCCGAAGTGACCTGAGCACTGAGGGATATACTGTTCATACACCTTTGTCAAGTGACATAAAAGATGGAATCGGTAGGGGAGAAAAGTTTACGACTTCTTTGAAACATATATATTGCTGGAGAATAAGATTCTGAGCAAATATTTGTGTGAGGTGAATATATATTTTTAATTTTTACAACCGTTCTTTTTTTGTTTTTTGATATAATTTATGTGCGGTTTATTTTAAATGCATTAAAAATATATAAAATGTACAATAACGACGTAAAAAGGCTAAAAAAACGGCATTTAACCTTAAAATAAGCAACGGGAGCTAAAATAGAGAAAAAAGGCAAAATAAAAATTGTGCCTGTCGTCCCCAAATGTGAGGAAACATGTTTATCTCTAATAGGTCTTTCATACATACACTCAGTTTAAAAAAGACATTTTGCCTAACATCCGGGCTCTAGTAATAGGAATACGGATGATATGAACTAAAAGTCTCAGTCCTTGAAAGATGATATTAGCGGTGATTGAATTGAATGAATTTTCAAGTATAGGGCTGATTTAACAAAACTTCAAATAAGCCTAGTGGTTATCATATATGAAACTGTAATGCTTCGTTTAGTTAGAAGGTTAATATGCATTCTTTATTACACATATTTAACGCTTATATATCGCTAATTACATTGTTAAACTTTTTAAATTAATAACATTTTATAACTTCACTGTGTTATATAATGAAACTATTGTGGTATATTATCTTGGTAACTAGCTTCGGCGGAACTTTACGCCATTACCAAACTTCTACCCAGGTTTTGCGTTTTCTTCCTGCTTCCTCTTTCTTGATGGAGGAGTGTTCAACATACTCCACACAATACTGTCAATAGCAAAGAAACTAGTGGTGAGGTATGATTTGAAAACGTGTTATTTTGTCTGATGGAGGAGTGTACCACTTGATATTCATTCCAAACCAACTCAATGTGTGCATCTGAACATAACCAACAGTAATGATCAAAGCCACACAGCGAATAATTGTGTCTATATTGTATAATTGTATCTACTATATGTTGTTTCAAGTATTAAGCATGTTCCTTTGAGTGAATTGAATAATCTGATGATGACATTTAATGCTGAAAACGTTTATCAACAGTAATCTCACTAGACGTTTTGATTTATCTAGAGAAAATCAAAACTCGAGTGGGATTTAATTGATTATTACACGATTAGAAGAAAGTATACAAAGATTAGAAGTAACGAAGTACTCCAATACAATAATATATTAATTAACTTACGAAAATATAACTGTTTTCAAATGTATTATTTACCATCTTAACATTACAAATATTACGCAAGATGCATGCTAGATGGCAGTAGTGAGCAATGCCTTCTCGTCGAGAAGTTCTCGATCTATTATACACGATGGCAATGTTACTAGTCAAGAAGGCTTTGTTGATTCAGTTTCATTTTTATTAAAATGCAACATTCCACTTCAATTATCCGAATCCCAGTAATCAACGTCACTTGACAGATGATTTTTCAATAAATCTTAATATTAAACTATCTCTGATACGTGACTATCCATAATATCATATAGCAGAAGCTATAACATAACCTAACTAATATACACAAGTGTTAGAAAAGTTTTAATTAACGACGATGACATAAAAAATAAACATGAATAATTTTAAAAGGAATAATTATTGAATGTACAATTTTCAAATTTGAATGTGGTTGGTGGTTCAAATGATGTTATACTGGACGTGTGCGTAATAGAAGTGGAACTCGTTCATTTAGGCCTACATGGTGTATTCAACTTATTCAGAATTTCCGAATTAATAATTTTAAAAGGAATAATTATTGAATGTATAATTTTCAAATTTGAATATGGTTGGTGGTTCAATTGATGTTATATTGGACGTATGGGTAATAGAAGTGGAACTCGTTGATTTAGGCCTACATGGTGTATTCGACTTATTCAGGGTTTCCGAATGGTGCTCTTCATTTATTTGTAAATCTGATTTCAGAAGATGCATAGGTATGATCAGTGATTTTTATTAATTCTTGTTCTTGAATGCCAATGCGAGTCATATTTGAAACTGCTGTGCATCGACTGGAGTGGTTTGTAAGTTTATATATATATATATATATATATATATATATATATATATATTTTTTTTTTTTTTTTTTTTTTTTTTTTTTTTTGACGTCCAGACCAGCGCAGTTTCAAATGTTAGCAAACAAAGAAACAAATGCTAGGGACGCGATAAAATTAAACAAATGCTAGGGACGCGATAAAATTGTGCGATAAGCAGCCATGATTGGTTGAAATACGTCCTTTCGTACCGTTTTATTGGTCGAAAGTAGTATGACGTAGTAAGAGTGTAATAGTCATAATAAAAATGTTTGATAGTTATTAACATTATTTACCATTTGATAAGCAAAAAGACGGCCCTATATATCCACACTTATATTTATCATTTATAAAGTCAATCTAAATTACACTTCGTGGATATTATGAAACAGATGATGAAGAAGTACTTACTCATGAGGGATTTACGATGATATTAAGAAGATATTGGAGTTTATGCTTTGCATTTAAATGTCTCCGGTATCATTGAAGAGCTGTATTTTGATGATGGTAAAGGATCAATTACAGGATGTCAAGAACGACTGTGAGGTATGGAGATGTTTTTGTGCAGGCATTCCTGTGGAGCTCAGACGCAGGTGTTGGTGTGGCCAGTGGATCATGACGAGCCGTAAGATCCGGGTTCAGGACCGCTCAGACACCTCAATAATGAAACACACAGTTTAACCTGGGCGCGGTAGGGGAATAATTCGAATCACCCGACTTCATACTTCAGTTTCGTCTTCGGGACGTATATGGGTAGTGAGCAGAATGTTACCGCGAAATGGACAACAACAACAACAACAATAATAATAATAATAATAATAATAATAATAATAATAATAATAATATAAAAATAAACTGCATGGTTTACCTTTATCCACATTAGGTTAAATATTTCATGGGGGAAGGTTCGCAAAAATATATCTAACAAGTCTAAGAGTCCCGTGTCTGCCATCTGAACTATAATAACCTCAGCAACATGGTGCAGACTGAAATCGAAGTATGGTATTTTATGAATATGGAATTCTTAAGAAGAAGCAGCAGCAGTATTGTGTAACTCCTTTTACAATTTCAATTCATTAATAGTTCACAAATATAGTAGACCAACATACACTGAATAATTAAAACTAATCTATACACAATTATTAATTTCACATAATAAACATACAATTTTATAACGCAATTTCTATCATTTCAATATTTAATTTATGTTGTCTTATCCTGCACTTACGTCTAGTTTTAGTGCAAAATTTAACCACTCTAGTTTATTGTAAACCTTAATATTTATTAACTTGCTTAAATTGCATTTCTCTAACTCTACAATGTACAGTCTGTATAAATATATATAAATCATTCAGTATGCTATTTTCTTCCAGTCTTCTTTCACAACAGAAATATTTATACAGTTCGTACAATTCTGCAGCTACAGTACGATTATTTAGTCCTGACAATCGCCGGAGATGTGCGCCTGGGCCAGGCGAGTCCATTTAGTTACGCCAAGTGGTGTCTGGGTTAGTCACTCGCTTGCCTTCAGACGATCAGATGTCACGCATGCGGTAGAGCGTTGTGTTTCCCAGTTAAGCTCTACTGCATTCCTTTACCGACCGCTCGCCCTTATCGCTACTCCGGAGCTCTCCCCACTACTCATATTGCTTCCACTCTTTCGCATCGCTGAGCTGTCAGGACTAAATCGGTCTGTACAGTATAACACAGAACAAGGCATCATCATTCAGATTATATAAAATATATTTGCATAATCATTTCTTATTAATTCTTAATGACTATCAATCTTTCTTATCCAAGATTTACTCATTCATTAACGGTTTTTCATTCATTTATTACATTTCTTTCATTTTTAACTAAAAAAGATAAAGACCTATTTGTTTTTGTAAATTATTGTTATTATTATTATTATTATTATTATTATTATTATTATTATTATTATTCATTAGCTTTTTAATTGAATTAACGACTTATATTCCAATACAAGTTTAACTTGTTCGTAGCAACAGAATTACAGTAAATTAGATATAAGATTGGAGAACTATTAACAATGACATCCTAGATTAAATATGCACTTCTTCACATAATTATCATAACATAATTATGTAAAACTGGTTAACTAATGAAATTCCAATTCTTGTTAAAACTTGTTCTCTTACAACAGTTTACATGTATTTGTATAGTGGAAGGAGGGATAAGTTGAGGATCTTATAGAGGATCCGTCCTGCTCCTCAGCAATAATTTGCACAAACCTGTAACACTCCTTTCTGCTGTGTGCCTGAGCTTTGGTTCTGTTTCAAACTTCACGTCATTAAAAGACTTTATTCGGGATAATGCGACATGAAACTGTTCAGGACTGAACACAGATTTTGGTAAATTAATGCCTACTTGATCTAACGTCTGGCCATGAGCTTTATTAATCGTGATAAAAAAAAAAAGCCACAGATACTGGAAACTGATTTCCTTCGAACGAAAATGGCAAAAAAAATCTGATGGAGTCAGATCAATGCGACGAAATAGTATACACTTTCACAAACATTTACTCCAGTAACAATGTCCAGATCTAAACAATTATCACACATATCAGAATTATTATAAGTCAAGTGCAACTCAACATACAAAACAAACTTGCTTACAAATGACTTTTAAAGAACCCGGAGGTTCATTCCCGCCCTCACATAAGCCCGCCTTCGGTATTTATTCCTGTGTAAGATTAATCCAGTCTCCATCATCATATCCCACCTCCGTCAAATCCATTTTTATATTATCTTCCTCTCTACGTCTCGGTCTCCCCAAAGGTCTTTTCCCCTCCGACCTTCCAACTAACACTCTATATGCATTTCTGGATTTACCCATACGTGTTACATGCCCTGTCCAACTCAAACATCTGGAAATAATATTATTACTAATTATGCCAGGTGAAGAATACAATGCGTGCAGTTCTGTGTTGTGTAACTTTCTCCATTCTCCTGTCACTTCATCCCTCTTAGCCCCAAATATTTTCCTAAGCACCTTATTTTCGAACACCTTTAACCTCTGTTCCTCTCTCGAAGTGGGAGTCCAGTTTCACAACCATACAGAACAACCGGTAATATAACTATTTTATAAATTCTAACATACAGCTTTTTTGAAAGCAGAGTGGATGACAAGAGCTTCTCAACCGAATAATAACAGGCATTTCCCATATTTATTCTGCGTTTAATTTCCTCCCGAGTGTCATTTATATTTGGTACTGTTGCTCCAAGATATTTGAACTTTTCCACATTTTCAAAGGATAAAATTTCCAATTTGTATAGGCCTAATTTCCATTTCGTATAATATTCTGGTCACGAGACATAATCATATACTTTGTTTTTTTCGGGAATTACTTCCAAATCTATCTCTTTACTTGCTTCAAGTAAAATTTCCGTGTTTTCCCTAATAGTTTGTGGATTTTCTCCGAACATATTTGCGTCATCCGCATACACAAGCACCTGATATAACCCGCTCAATTCCAAACTCTCCTTGTTTTCCTAGACTTTGCTAATGGCATATCCTAGAGCAGGGACACAGAACTGGCGAGAGAGGGGTGGAAAGCATGGGGAAAGCGTTGGTTCCCCGTCCACAGTCCACCGGCGTTGAATGACGTCACTGTGCCCCGTACGCAATTACGTAACACAGGCACTGGATACAAATCCCCTCTCCTACCAAGTCAATGACGCGGGGGTAGAAGGAAGAGATGAGTGACGTTTCCGATGAGTGACGCAAAGCCACAATTGTCTCCCAGTTCTACAAGTCTGTTCTAGAATAAAGTTAAAAAGTAAAGATAATAGTGCATACTCAACATATCTTTACGAATATTACTATTTTTCATAATAGAACCTTCTTCCAATCCAAAAATACGAGGCGGCAATCCACTCATATCCAAGTTATCTAAAAATTCAGTTGGAAATTGTGAAAGTTCGCGCTCATCTTCAGTAATTAAAATATTCACACTGATGCTCCTGGAATAAAGCCTCAAAACTTCGCTATTGATTTATTTGAAATGCTGATTTTTTATGTACAACAAGAGCTATTTAAAAAGAAGCGTTAAATAAATGTCAATGTGACTACTTCAGTTCCATATATTTCAGTGACTATTACACTTTTACTACGTAATACTACTTTTGACCAATAAGACGGTACGTAAGGACGTGTTTCAACCAATCATGACTGTTTATCGCTACAATTTTATCACTTCCCTAGCATTTGTTTTTATCACTTCCTTAGCATATGTTTCTTTGTTTGCCAACATTTCAAACTGCAAATTCTTTTCGGTACTATAAAACATGCTTTGCGATTGTCATTTGTTTCCCGCATAGATAGTCAACTGAAAATGACGGCTCCGTACAGACGTTTTGGTGAAGCTAATATTAGTAAAATAGAATTTTTAGGAAGTCAATATTTTATTGTAAGTATTAGAGTATTTTATTTATTCTAATCTTCATATACTTTTTTTATAATCGTGTAATATAATAGTCAATTAAATCCCATTCGAGTTTTGATTTTCTCTAGATAATCAAAACCTCTAGTGAGATTACTGTTGATAATATTCATTTTAGAAATTATGGAGGATGGTAAATCGACTAAGTCGCGATCATCAGGAGGATACTCATCGTTACCAATTTCAAGTCAGAAGTCACCAAAATCACATTCCTCTGGCTTCGCTCGCATATTTTTACTATGAGGGCATTTAAATGTTTTGAATATTGGCCACAAAGGAGAGAACCGTACGAAATTTCGCAGAGCGGTTCTTCTCGACACGTGCGGCATGTCAGGCAATGCCTGCTTGAAATTGTTATCCAAAATTATAATTTTGTCGCCAAATGGCACATCATTATTCATTAGGATATGTCCTTGATCAGACGATTTATAGACGCATATTAAACATATAGATGTTTGAACCCCGATAAATTAGCTTTGCTATTAAATTTTAATGATAATGCACGATTTGTTACGTGGAAAATGGAGCCGCAAAACTTAACTGGCCTAGGATTGCAATTTAAAGGTTCCCATGGTTCCAATGATAAATGTGTGTTCATTTGATTAAAATAGCAAATCCCTATCGCATGACGACAATTATATCTTCGACAATGAGTTAATTCATTTTCAAAATTGGAATATAATAGTCATGATATGAAAGTGACCCAATTTTATAACTGACGTAAAAATATTTTCGAATAAGAAACTATATAGCAATTTTCAGCGTAATCTGGGAAACATTTTCTAGGTACATTCCAGTACTTTTAAGAGACGTTCGAAATACAGTAAGAGGAAATCAAACTGCGAAACTTCAGTTCTGAACATGAATATATACTTTTCTCCGGATCCCAGTGCAAACAAGTACTGTGCACACGTCAGAGCCACGACTGTACAATTTCCGGCTGTTTCTCCGTTGCCAACTTGCCTTCACGACTACGGAAGTAATCACGTTGTGATATCTCGTGTCAATTATGCATTTGCCGTACAAGAATCTTCAAATTCTAGGCAAGCTATCTAGTCAATTGCCGTCTCCTTGTTGTTATTCAGATATCTCTAACAATCCACTTCCTACATTGACGAGCAAGAATGATATATGTACAGATTTTCTGCTGGAACTCAACATTTTCACTTCTATACTAACGCGAAATAACTGCATTAATCCTGCTAAAAAAAAGCACTTATTATTAAATACTGATTTTCAACTCTATACGTGGAAAACAGATTGTAAAGCTGGAAATTCCATAAGAAATGTCATTAATTTCAGGATGTTATTCATTGAGATATTTCAAGCAAAAACGTTTAATGCAATAATTTTGCTTGGTTTTCATACTTTTAATGAAAAATGTTTTAGTACCCTCAATCTACCATATTTTTCTGCAACATAAGTTCTCAATCATTCTGTATAATGAATTCTGTGCAGACGCTGCCCAACGAATCTGTTCGTAAAGTTCGAAGACACTCATCATTTGCTAAATTCGTAATTACATTTCACAGAAATAATTAATCGTACGCTTTACGTAAATGTTCGTAATTAATTTGCAGTGTTCTCAAGATACAGTTCTTAGCATATTGTATTCGTCTCTACTAGTACTTCGCTTTCTACGAAAATCACTATAGAACTGACAGCAATAGGAAGAGGTATTAGTCCTTTATAATTAAACTGTCTGCTACTTCCGGAGAAAGACATTCACTCAAGTGAAAATAATTCATTGACAGCCCTCTACAATACAAAGCAGATGTTTACAGCTGATGATTGTATGCAAATAACCTATTACAACGAATGAACCTCTCGCGGCATTTACATTCCTTGTCGCGAGGAACTAATTCGAGATTTTGCATCTAAGAGATCGGCGAGAAATATATGAGTATTATTTCCATACCATTTAAGCCCTATCGTGGTTGCTCCACAATGCTACAGTTGTATTTTTTTAATTGATTCATGTAGAAATAGTTACGCGCTAGAAGTTACCTGACGAAATTTTCAATTGAGATAAAATTATGTAGGTATTAATCACTTTTCTATGAAGTGTAAGCTATAATGTGCTCTACTTTTAACAGATAGGTTTATGTTTACAAAGCAATTCGGACACACACTTTATATCCTATGTTTTCCGCTGTAATGTCTACATTTGACTTACCGTACACTAACATGTACTGTTTGGTCAGGACGAGTCTATCTATATTAGAATGCATTCTATTACTACATAAACGTAAAGCAGAATAGGCGATTTAGAGCTTATAAGTGATTATTTATAATGAATGCTAATCCATAGTGACCATATGAATGCCTATATTACATATTTAACTTGATTTTAAATGTTTAATGTAATGGCATGCAGCATTAGTTTTGTACATCCCTAAACGGAAGAGAAGCCAAGTTCATGTTACGTAAACACGTCCGAAATATTGTGGAATGGTGAACTATATCATTTTTACTCCCCTCCATTAAATGCCATTGCCTTATCTAAATAAAACCGTCAAGTAATCAGCCAAAAGGAGAATTCGAACCCACATCTGAACTTAGCCTTGAATCTGAAAGCGAACGTGCTATCATCTGAGCTTCGCTGGTGGTCAACAATGTTACCGCGTCTGTTCTCAAAGAAGCGCTTACGAGACAGTTTGGTAAATATTCAACGAAATTTTTATTGCACAATGTTGCTGAATATACAGAGTGAAAAATAAGTATGGAATATTGTTAACAACTTCTTAAATTTTAATTTTACAAAAAAAAAAGTTTTATACAAAAACTATTGGAGATAAACTGCCACTGTTCGAAAACAGTTATTCAGACATACAGGGTGAGAGTAAACTAGTTTTTTTATAAATGACACTCTATATTAAAATTTACATATTACGAATCTCCATTAAATTTTATGTCTGAATGCGTAGAAATTTTACCCATACACCCGTTTCATGTTTTTTAACAATATTCATTAAACTTGTTTCGTGGACTTAAAACTTAAGACAAGTAAGTATGTAAAATCATGTTCAGTAAGTCATAAAACTAAACAAAACACTATGACTAATCAAACATTATCACAGATACTTAAAATGAGAATCATTCACAGCCAAAAAATATCCCAGTATATCACGAAATTAGTCCACTGTCTTCCTCACAAAATACATTAAATATTAAATAAAATATCCAAACAAAATAAATAAATAATGTGTATAAACTCTATAGGGTCTTCTCGTCCCATAAATAAATTTAAGCTTTTTAACTTAACAATTAAATTCAACAAAAATAAGGAACAGTTTATAGTCATATGACTGCTCTATTCCATCTCATATCTACAATGAACTGTTTTCGTGATTGACTGGGATACTGTTTGGCTGTGAATGGTTCTCAATTTGAGCACCTGTGATAAAGTTTGGTTAGTCATAGTGTTTTGTTTAGTTTTATGGCCGACTCAACATGATTGTACATAGGCTACTTATGTCTCAAATTTGAAGTCCACGAAACAAGTTTAATAAGTAGTTAAGAGACAAAGAGGTAAAGTTTATGCGAATTCATATGTATTTTTTCAGTAGGTTATTTTACGACGCTTTATCAACATCTTAGAATGAGATGAAGGTAATAATGCCGGTGAAATGAGTCCGGGGTCCATCACCGAAAATGACCCAGCATTTGCTCATATTGGGTTAAGGGAAAACCCCGGAAAAAACCTCAACCAGGTAACTTGCCCCGACCGGGAATAGAACCCGGGCCACCTGGTTTCGCGGCCAGACGCGCTAGCCGTTACTCCACAGGTATGGGCTTCATATGTAAAATTTAATGGAGATTCGGAATATGTAAATTTTAATATAGCCTATATAGAGTGTCATTTAAAAAATTAGTTTACTGTCACACCCTATATGTCTGAATAACTGTTTTCGAACACTGGAATAACATTTTATGGTTTATTTCCAACAGTTTTTGTATAAAACTTGTTTGTGTAAAATTAAAATTTAAGAAGTTATTAGCAATATTCCATATTTATTATTCACTCTGTATAAAAATTTACATGATAAAATCAATGAAATGTTCGGAAGACAAATATTTACAGAATATCCCATGAAACGTATAAGACACATACCCATAATTTATAACTGAACTAGGAGTAACATCATTTCAGTGAAGCATGCATGGAGTAGGCTTATGTTGTAAATTGTATACTCACCAAAGCATTCACGAGAAAATGCTGATGAGACAAAATTTTTTTAATTCTTTGAGGAAACTTTGCTGGCAACAACTATGGAGTTCACCGCTGTGGAATAACGGTTAGCAAGCCTGACCTTCAAACGAGTGGGCCCAGGTTCAAATCCTGGTTGAGACAACAAGTTACTTGGGTGAGGTTTATTCTAGGGTTTTACCTCAACCCATTTAGAGCAAATGCTGGATTCCGCCGCTGGACCCTGGACTCATTTCGCTGGCATTTTCACCTTCAACTCACTCAGAAGCTAGATAACCACATCAGTTGATAAAGCATCGTAAAATAAGCAATAATAAAACAACTATGGAGGCAAAAAATTTATATATTACATTAGATAATCAGAAGATGATGACACTAGACTTTCTACTCGTACTGCAATCTCCTTAAAATATGGAAAGTAACGAACACCTGTTGGCTTATTATTTTCATTTCAAAGAGCGATTTCATTTTGACGTACGTTTACACTTCACAGAGTTTAATAAAACAAGTACAGAGTACTGGACAGCAGTGGAGAAATGAAAGCAGCTTCAAATTATCACATTACAGTATTATTATGCACGGCTTGTTGAGCATTTCCGATTGATTAAAATTACACACACAATATTATGACAATGACATAAATTAACAGTCGGTAATCAACGAAACCAACCTGACAGATATAACTAGTTATGTCTTTATTAGTGTTTCAACAGCAAACTAAGAGCGGTTTACACGAGGATTTGTGAACATTAATCTATGAGGGAACTATGCATAGACATTTCGCTAGCCCGCGCTACGAGCGTGCTAAACTAGTCCCGGCTATCGACTGATTGTTTGTACAGGATTCATATATCATATCATATCGCTAACACTGGTTTATAAATACGAAAAACGTTAGTTCGCTGATCATCCACCGGAAGCCCGCGCTATGAATGTCTATGAATATGGCCCATAGTATATACTCTCACGAAGCTTTGGAAGCTTGTAGTATTTTTAATACCTGACGCTCTATTACTACCTTTTCTCTTGCTGATTTATCACAACTTCTCATCAAAAATGAAGTCTGCGTGTTATAGCCTTCGATAATACTCAACAAGAGCTTACATAAAAGATAGGGACGAAAAAGTTATTTATGAGGAATTTTAATAAAAACATGCAAAATGGCACTGTAAATCATTAATTACAACTCACATACGAAAAATGAGAGAAATACACTGCTCAAAAGATAAAAGTGGCCACTATTTACAAGATAAAATAACAAAATTGGGGATAAGGGATGATACCTTCGGGATTGTTTTGCTTTTCATTGTTGAAGTCATCTGAAAGCTTCACATAGCATAAATCAGATTGTGTGGCTAAATTAATCGTAATTTAATTCTTGTTTTTAACACAATGGCTGATCGCGAAGACGAAGAAAAACAACGAGAAAAGCTATTATTATCAAACGAAGCTATACGTGCAGTTACACTTCTGCAAGAAGGCCATTCACGAGGTATGTTGCAAGGATGCTAGGGGTTGTACAGAGCACGATATGGAAAATTTGGAAAAGCTTTGAAGAGAATGGAATAGTATCTAGACGTCGTTAAACTGGCCTCCAGAGGAAAGCCAAGTAACAGCACGAGACCTACAGGTAGATCTACAGCAGGCTACAGGGATGAGAATTATTAGAGATCAGACCATCAGAAACAGGTTCAATGAGGATGGTTTAAGATCGCGACGACGTGTTTAAGTTCCCTTGCTCAAAAAGAATACACTGTGGAATGAGACTGCAGTTCGCCACAGAAGATGTTCTCTGACAGTTATGACATTGGCGACCTGTTCTATTCTTTGACGAGTCTCGGTTTTTGTTGTATGGGTCAGATGGTCGTCGACGTATCTGGAGACGAAGAGGAAAGCGATTCCATTCTGAAGCAGTACAACCTGTTGTTGCATGTGGGTATGAGTTTGAATATAAAAACGGAGCTTATCATTGTTAGAAATGGAACCTTAACTGCGAGACATTACATTAATGCGATCGTAGAGCGTCATGTTATTTCTGAACTGTGACAACACGGGAAAATGCATTGTTTATGATTAACAATGCCAGAGTAAATGTTGCCAACGATGTGCACGAATTCATGCAGTAGCACAATCTCCAAGTAATGGAGTGACCATCCAGGAGTCCAGACTTAAATTAAAATAACTGTAACAACGCAGTCAACGGCGAAATATACCTTTGCAGGCACTCCGAGCCCTTGAGGAAGCCCTAGTGAAAAAATGGAGACTTCTACGACAAGAAGAACTGCAGTAATCGATATTAACTTGCTGTCACTAACGTTTAAAAAAAAAAAGATTTCACTAATCTGTGACATGTGGGAGCATTTTACTTTAAAACATTTTCTTAAAAAATGCATTAAAATGAGTTTTCTTAGAAGAATATTAATGTAATTGTAAGTTCAATTAAAATATAAGAATATTTATTTTTACTCAAATTTTCAATGTGATTTGTACCAATGGAGGAAATATATGCAGGTTTAATGAAGTGACTACTTCTATCTTTTGAACAGTGTATCAATCATAACTAGGCTTAGTATACCAGCTACCTACCTAAAGATTGACATTAGAGACACAGTGGGTATATAGTACGCCGAACACAGGTAATGCAGTGGATATGGATATAACCAAACAGGTTGTTGCTGCGTGTTCGTGGAGTACAGTCAACTGCCGACATTCTGAAGCTATATTAGTAACACATGCTTGAGCGGCGACGTTCATTTTCGTCGTGATTTTTGCAGTGAATAATAACGTGCATTCGTAAATTACGGAACTTGAACATATGCGGATGTCACTAGAAATGATTTTATACTGCAAGAAATTCTTTCAATAGCACATGACGTTATTGTGTATGATGTAGTACAAGATATTCCTAATGTCTGATATTTTTTTTCATCACTGAAAACCCACTAATCTTATATGTACTTTTCTAGAAATTTCCTAAAATTTAGATTATTTAATTCATTAATTGGAATGTTGGCACTGAAAAACATGGTAGGCTACACAAATCCATGCTAAACGTCGAGTTAATATCTTCATAATTTTCAGATTTTTATGGTACTGGTTCATTTTGATTACCTTCAACACACTTCCTGTGCCTTTTGGTATTGCAGTGTCTTTCAGTGCACTGTTTTTGTCACTTTTACGTTTATTTTACACAATTTATATATAATGTTGTATATATTGATAGTGAAACTATTAGTTCAAATATCTCCAACTATGCCCTGCAACATTACACGCTTGAGCGTCATACCTAAGGCATTTTACCTCTGCAATGAACCTTCAATCAGCAACAAAGATGCAGTTATTTAAATAATAAGACTAGTAAGAGCAGTGATCGATAAGACTACTCACTATAATTGCGTCCCGGTTTTGACTTGCTTGAGGAAAAAGGCAGAGGATGCGTAACTATTTTGTATACGAACGTACTTATACCTGCGCTGTGACGTCACATATACTTCGAATGAGGCAACTTCATTCCAGTTTATAGGTAGCTGGAATACGAAGCCTAATCATAACACAATATTTCAGTACACTCCTGTAATTGCAGCAGAATAGGCTAAAAATCTGACGGGTCACCGGCGTAGCTCAGTCAGCTGAGGCGCTTTTCTGCCGATCTCACCGATCGAGAAGGAAACATTTCGAGTTGTTTCCGTCTTGAACTGGTTATTTCATTACAAATTATCAGTTCCATATGGATTTATTCCTTTTATGCTTCGTATACGCAAAGTTACGAGTTGTTGCTGTATTGAACCATGGGAACAGTAATTTTCTGCCATTCATGGTATGTTTAACTTGAAAAACCAATTTCTTTTAGTTGTCTGAGTTGTTTCCCTTTTGAGCTGGGCCGTCGAAATAAAAAAATCGTTTCAAGAAGACCATCAATCAAAAATTCTCAGAAAACAAGTTAGCGTAGACTATAGACCTATGATAAATTCCCATTTTCAGACAAAGAAACAATCTCTCCGTTAAAATCAAATGCATAGCAACTAATTCTATTCATTGCTTACTTGAGACTCGTATAATCCAGTTCTGAAAATGTGACCGGTTAGGATACAAAGATCGTTAACCCGTAGAGTTGGTGTGCTTCAAGCTATCTCATTAGTAATAGTTTTTGCAACTTTTCTGCATCTTGCTGCAACCTCCTGTCATCCCTAGAAAAAAACAGCTGCTATTCGCAAGAGCAAGGTGTTGGGTACTTGTAACACTACTATCATTACTGCTTTACGTAATTTCCGGCCGAAAAGTCACTTTTGTTAGAGCAAGATGGGAATATGTGAAGTTATCTTTGCTTTCATATTATTTTACTATAATTAACAGTTCGGCCCATTACAACAAAGCACACAAACAATTTCTATACACATTGGCAGTGAAATATATTATTAAATGCTATAAATTCCATATTTTACAGTAATTAGACCTACTAAGCTAATACAAGCATCATCTTAGTGAATTTCTGCTATTAGAATAGGCGCATCTAGGGATCAAACGCTAGTACACTGGTCTTTCATCCTGGCGGCCCGGATTCAATCCCCGGACAGGTCGTGATGGAATTTGTGTGAACGAAACTCACGTTATAGAGGGCTTATGACAGGGTACTCATTCCACTAACAGTCTCCACCTTCCTCTCATTTCATCTATCATCTGCAATAGTTAGAAATACGTTGGAGTAAACTATTTTAGTAGTAAGGACTGTCTGACAAAGAGCTTGGAGCTCCGAGCTCAGGGACTTATCAGGTACTCGGCTGGAGATGGAACGTGGTTCTATCAGTGCTGAGGAAGGATGGCCCACCTCTCAGCAACAGATTCTCGATTGTTACCCAGATTACCTCTCGGACTTCGACAATCATATATGTTGGGCACACAGTAGTCAAAGTTTAAGTGCACTGAACTGTCCCGGGTACAGTCCTCGAAAAGCCAAGCCAAGACATCAGAAGAAATGTTATTATAGTATAACAGAAGAACACAGTATTGATTCTGCCTTGTCTATACAATACGGTACGGTCGATACGATACGATAGATATATATATATATGATACGATATATGATACGATATATGATATGATATGATATGATATGATATGATATGATATGATATGATATATGATATGATATATGATATGATATGATATATATTATGATATGATATGATATGATATATGATATGATATGATATATGATATGATATGATATATGATATATGATATGATATATATTATGATATGATATGATATATGATATATGATATGATATTCGTAAAAAGAAACGGGATCTCATCACTATAAACCGATATAAAAATGGAATTGAACTGATGCACTTTTTCTGCGTTATAGAATTGTTTTGATTAAACAGTGGATTATAAGGCTTGCAGGTTAAATTGTCCACTTCAAAATGACCAGAGGAAAAATGGCCACAAACAAAAATGTCCAGAGCAAAATGTCTAAGGGAAAAAAATCCAGTAAAAATGTCCACAACAAAATGTCCAGTATGAAAAAGTCCGCATTCAAAAATGCCTGTAAAATGTCCATAATTGGAAAAAAAAATCCATAATATTTATTTTACAGAAGCAGTAACCAGGAGAAATGCTACAATGTAAAATGTTTTATTGAGATTGCTAAACGACGTACCAAATTTTAAATCAAGAGTGACAGAATGGCTGAAATTAAACGTTCTCAAAAAAGGAAAAACATTCTAGTACACAATGGCTTTTCTTATCACATTCATTGAAGGAGTAAAAATGGTAATAAATTATATTGGAGGTGTGTGGAAAGAAGCAGCTGTGATGCGAGATGTGTCACCAATGCTGATATGGATAACATACATGTAGATAAACCATTATGACTTTTAATTTTATGGACATTTATATAAGTGGACATTGTATTTGTGGACATTTAATTTTTATGGGCATTTATGTAAGTGGACATTTTGTTAGTGGACATTTCCGTTTGACGACGTATTAAAATGGACATTTTAACCTGGAACCATTCTAAGACTATGTTATAAAAAAGTGAAACAATGTTCCAGAGTACGAGCACTAATGTGATGTGTAAGAAGTGTTTTAGACAGCGAATTTAATAATAGGTTATGTTTTTACTGGAACAGTCCACAAGGGTTAGATTTCTATAATGTTAAATATCATGTTCTATTTAACGACGCTCGCAATTGCCGAGGTTATATCAGCGTCGCCGGTGTGCCAGAATTTTGTCCCGCAGGAGTTCTTTTACATGCCAGTAAATCTATTAACTTGATCCTGTCGCATTTAAGCACACTTAAAGTTTAAGCTAAAAATAGTGTAGTAAGGGACTGCTGGCCCGAATACAAAACACAATGTGAAGGGTCAGCAGAACCGAAACTGTTAAGGAATATATATCATATGCCAACATATTCCACAAAATAACAGAAAGTTTTATGAAAAAATGAGAAGAGATAGACGCTTAAAATAGCAAAATAACATGATTAAATCAAAAGTCATTAATTAATTTTGGTAATTATAGTAATATTTTGTATTGATACCTTTAGAGTACTATGCAGAAAGAGAAACTTCATAAAATAGTCAAAAGGTTGTAGCTTACAATGTAACTATTACAACCTTGTTTCACGGGAAAAAAAGATCGTTTTGTTCATTTTAGAAAAATGAAGCACATTTTCATTTTTTTTTCAGCTCAAAATATTTTTATAGGCCTACATGTACTATGGAACGCATTTTCAAATAAAATTCTAGCAGAAATTCAATTTTTCCTTCCCCATAAAATTTATAATTTGCATGTTAAAAAATCTTCTACTCAAAGTACGAGGATTGATCCTTGTGCTGTCTTTAAATGAAATAATACTTTGTGTTATCAATAATGTTATTAAGCATCCATCTTGTCGAACTCGTATCAGTAACGAATGTTAAATGTAGCTTAGTAAATATGTAATTTCATAAAAAGAACAGAGATTTTGTGATGCGTATCAAATTTTTTCAAAAGCAATCTATATCAGTCCCAGTATTTCATAAAAATAAACCAAATCTACATCTTCAGTTTGCTTAACATTTTACAAGTGTACATTAAGAGATGCTTAATCGCAGACAATGATTGACGTTGGGGCCACTTATGGTAAGGTGTATGCAGATTGTATTAGTCCATATACTGAAATCTTCTTATGTATTTGAAAATATTTTTATCACTGCTGGCTCTGTAGTACATAAGCTTAATTAGATTAACGAGTGCGAAAATTAATAATTTAAACTTTCAGTTAATAGATGTTTCTGTACAATTAGTTTCTGTTTGAAAATTTGTCTTAAAAGCTCTGACATTTTTCTCTCTTTGTATTACTCACATTTTAATTTCCGTTAGGACAAACCATGTGTTAGCCACATTCCCTACAGTAAATTGCCTGTAGAATTACAAACCCCGACAAACAATGTAATATCCTTTGTCAACTCATGCTTGAAACTCACCGGGGAATACGTAAACTCGTGTAATTTTTTATCGCTTTCAATATTAGCTTGCTTATAAAGTTTACAACAAAAATGGAAGAAGTGAACAGCATCGTATGATGTAAGTTTCTTATAATAACCTTTAACGTAAGATGAATACAGATGGACACACAATTTAATAACGCAAATTGTTTTCTGGTTTAATTTCGAACTGACAACTCTACGACCTCGGATTAGAGTTCCTGTACTCGAATTAACATTTTTATTCTTACCGCAGGGATATGGTGTGTTCTTAACCTCAGCCAGACATAGAAGCCTACAGTACTAACCATTGCCAGTTGTTCATGCTATCCTGCAGTGCTTCGGTTGGATCTCGTGTGCCATTTCCCAACGAAATAAGACCATATGAATTAGACCAGAGTAAGCTCAAGAAAATGCAGGATGTGCAAGTAGTCTAAATTCTTCAAACGTTTTAGCATCAAATAAGAAAACGTAGCGACGCTCTGATCTCCTACTAATGGTCAGTTTCTACAAACGTATGCAATAAATCAGGTATTATTATTTATTTTTTGGTTATTTTACGACGCTTTTCAACTTCTGTGGTTATATTATAGCGTCTGAATGAGATGAAGATGATAATGACAGCGAAATAAGTCCAGGGTCCAACGCCGAAAGTTACCCAGCATTTGCTCTTACTGGGTTGAGGGAAAATTCCGGAAAAAACCCTAACCAGGTAATTTATCCCAACCAGGAGTTGAACCCGGGCCCACTCGTTTTATGGCCAGGCGTGCTAACCATTACTCCACAGTGGTGACAATAAGTCAGGAATAAAATTAATCTAATGATAACTTTTTGTGCTTCTACAACTCGACAAGTTAAATTTATCCTTGTAAGAGTTATCCTTGGATAAGTAGTATATTCTAAAATCAGCCATTAGAGCAAGTATAATCAGGAAGCCAGTTCTTGAAGTTGAACAGTTTATTGAATTCAAAAGGCTGTGATTACTGTGAATTTTACTGTTAACATTTATTCTCCTTAATAAGTAATAATTAATTTATTAATAAGTTAATTTTCAAACTATAAATCTCGTACAGAAATTATTTTATGAAACTGAATTCAGTACCTACCTTTGTCATATAGACCCGATTAGGACCTACTACCCGTTTTTAGAGTAATTTCATTGTACCCTAATGCTAGTACCATCAATACAACTTATAACATTTGGGAAGCCAGAAACGATATCAAATTCATTAACGATGGCCATGGCTTCATCTCCTCTGGGTATTGCAACATGTTCATTGGTTGTACCAGCAATTAAATAAGAAATTCTTTTTATGATTCTCCATACTATTGTTCTGTGAATTTGTGAATCATCCCCAATTAATATTTCAAAGCTTCCTATAGCATAAACTCAAAGTTGTCAGCAGTTGATTTATGGGTAAATTGACATATGCCTTATAAATGTTGGGGCAATATTAGGTTCAAGGTTCAATTCTTCTTAAAATGTTGAGGACTGCGGTTTTCAACAAAAGATGTCTTCCAAGAGTTTCCATTTCTGAACACGATTCGAAACGGTTTTCTGAAAAGTATATGAAATGTATGTTAGGACTATATAACTAGTCACAAACTTATGGTGAAATCATACAATGAAATAATTGTATTATATTTCTTGTCTTTCCCTAAATATTCTTGGCCTCACAATTTTTTAACTGTTCGTATAACTCCTTTATCAGAAGAAGTAGAAGAACTAGTCACTTATCACATCCATATCTTTTTTTTTGTTCTTTCATTAAAAAGTCAGAAGATCCAAGAAAATATACAAAAAATTAACATAGGACCTTGGCTAACAGCTCTTTTATGTCCGCCATGTTGAACATTTGTCCTTCGATAAATAGATATTCAACCATCTATGACTGAATAATTTATTCAATGATTTACTACACGATAAAGTTATCTTAAGTTTGTAGGACCACTTTTACAATAATTTTCGTATTTAACAAAAGGATAAAAAGTTATCCAACGTTCTAGAAAAAAATGGCCAAAAGCGTGAATGTTCATTGATGCTGTACAATATCAGTAAGTACAGACAATCTAAGAACACAATTTTGTGAAAGTAATGTAAATAATTACGATGATGATGATGGTAGTGATGATATATTGTTACAGTGAATAGTTCCACGTGGTCACCTGCGTACACATGTTAAAGTGATTAGCAACACCTGATCACCTGTGTATACATATTGATACAGCGAATAGTACCAACATGTCACCTGGATACACATATTGATACAGCGAATAGTACCAACATGTCACATGCATACACATATTGATACAACGAATAGTACCAACATGTCACCTGCATTAACATATTGATACAGCGAATAGTACCAACATGTCACCTGCATTAACATATTGATACAGCGAATAGTACCAACATGTCACCTGCATTAACATATTGGTACAGTGAATAGTACCAACATGTCACCTGGACACACATATTGATACAGTGAATAGTACCAATATGTGACATGCATACACATATTGATACAGCGAATAGTACCAACATGTCACCTGCATTAACATATTGATACAGTGAATAGTATCAACATGTCACCTGCATACACACATTGGTACAAAGATTAATAGCACCTGGTCACCTGCTTACACATATTGATACAGTGAGAAGTACCAACATGTCACCTACATACACATATTGATACAATGATTAATAGCACCTGATCACCTGCGTACACATATTGATACGGTGAAAAGTACTAACATGTCACTACATACACGTTGATGCAGTGATTAGTAGCACCTGGTCACCTGCGTACACATATTGATACAGTGAAAGTACCAACATCTCATCTGCATACACATATAATTACTCCGATAAGCGAACGTTCCTCTTGTGAATAATTTCAAGGAAAAATAGTTCCGGGGCCGGGTATCGATCCCGGTCCCTTCGCTTAGCGCATGAATGCTCTACGACTGAGCTACCCCAGGAACTATACACGACACAGTCACAATTTTTCCTTTATATTCACACAACTCAAATAGGCTGACAAGACGCCAGAACCCAACTTTGAGTGCACACAAATTCTGTGTTCAACTTCGTGTATTATTTCTTTTTCCGTTAAACTACTGGAAATAACCGCAAGTCGTGATAAAGTAGATTACACATCGAAAAAGATGAGCACCTCATTTGCAAAAAAATATCTTAATTGGCTCCTTATGTTGCAGGCTGCTACTTTAATTTCGGTCTCTTCACCAATTACATTTATTACAGCGCAGTGCTCTGCATTATGAAAACAGAGCCCACGCTGAGTCTACATCCATTTCGATGTCAACGTACACGCAACATATGTTATGTACTGGATAATGGCCACGCCTCCACGACTTATTTGCAGGGAAGTCGACAGAGCGACGAGCTGGGGTGCAGAACAACTGTTAAAACATAAGTAGTTCTCCTGCGGACGCAAAGGATTGGGCGGAGATGTATTTATGTCTTCTTCAGGAAGGTCGTAACGCTTCTTGATGGTTCACGCGTGCATGTGAGCAGCTGACGTTCCATCGTCTGACTACAGACTGACTAAAAACCTTCGTCACTTTTATTTTCATTTCTTACTTGGCGAGTGGACATTGGATTTCCAATTTTTTATATAACCTACACCCTTCGCCAAAATAATTAGAACAGTTAGAGTGAATTTTGGAATAAATTATCATTAAACTTGGTGGGGTGGTTGTTTGGCTCTCTTTTGGTAGATTTGTTTAAATTTTACTGGTATTCACCTACAGATAGATAGTGGGGTTTAAAAAGGGCGCATCAGCTACTATCGCTATTTGCGCCCTTATTTAAAATTCTTCATAAAACAAAAACACAAACTATACAATACGCAGAATGCTAAAAAGAACTTTAAAACGTTGTCATAGTAGAAACGAGGTATACATATGCAGTATCAACAAGGTGATTAATAAAATTCATAGAAGTGAGCAGTTCTCAAACACTAGGTAGAATTCAAAACGAACCAATAAAATAATAAGACAAAAGTTACCAGAGACAAATGGTATATATATATATATATATATATCCATTCTATTATGCCCAAGGACAGGTCTTTCACTGCAAACCAGCATTCTCCAATCATTCCTATTTTCTGCCTTCCTCTTAGTCTCCGCATATGATCCCTATATCTTAATGTTGTCTATCATCTGATATCTTTTTCCGCCTGGAACTCTTCTCCCGTTCATCAATCTTTCCAGTGCATCCTTCAGAAAGAAATTTCTCTCAACCAGTGACCCAGCCAATTTATATACTTAAATTAATTCTAGAGACATTAAATTTTATTGATTTATTTAGAATTGAGCATTCTACAATCTGATGGCATGGCTTTTGCTGTTAAGCCTACAGATTGCACTATAGAATCACAAACTTATTATTCATATTAACTGAACTCCAAGAAAAATAAACTTTTTACGAAAACCGTAAGAACACAAAATAGCAAAGCTTTATAGGTACCATAAGTTTATTTGAAATACTTTATAATATGTGCTGTAAAATTTCATAATGATCTATATTAGATTAAACGTTAGGCCTACAGGATTTTGAATGTCTATATTCGACCAAAATACATTTTTAGATAAATGCTTATAAAGTACTACATTGTAGTGCTTACCTTAAATAGCCCAAGAAAAAACGCCAGATTCATACGCTGTATCCTTTAACTGCTTTGCTCAGACGATAACGAATTAAATTAAATTAGATGAAAAACATCGGATAAGAATATAGTAATAACGAAGGAGTCACTAGTATAGCTCAGACGATAGCGAACTAAATTAAATTAGATGAAAAACATCGGATAAGAATATAGCAATAACGAAGGAGTCACTAGTATAGCTCAGACGATAGCGAACTAAATTAAATTAGATGAAAAACATCGGATAAGAATATAGTAACAACGAAGGAGTCACTAGTATAGCTCAGACGATAGCGAACTAAATTAAATTAGATGAAAAACATCGGATAAGAATATAGCAATAACGAAGGAGTCACTAGTATAGCTCAGGCGATAGCGAACTAAATTAAATTAGATGAAAAACATCGGATAAGAATATAGTAACAACGAAGGAGTCACTAGTATAGCTCAGACGATAGCGAACTAAATTAAATTAGATGAAAAACATCGGATAAGAATATAGTAACAACGAAGGAGTCACTAGTATAGCTCAGACGATAGCGAACTAAATTAAATTAGATGAAAAACATCGGATAAGAATATAGCAATAACGAAGGAGTCACTAGTATAGCTCAGACGATAGCGAACTAAATTAAATTAGATGAAAAACATCGGATAAGAATATAGTAACAACGAAGGAGTCACTAGTATAGCTCAGACGATAGCGAACTAAATTAAATTAGATGAAAAACATCGGATAAGAATATAGCAATAACGAAGGAGTCACTAGTATAGCTCAGACGATAGCGAACTAAATTAAATTAGATGAAAAACATCGGATAAGAATATAGTAATAACGAAGGAGTCACTAGTATAGCTCAGACGATAGCGAACTAAATTAAATTAGATGAAAAACATCGGATAGGAATATAGTAACAACGAAGGAGTCACTAGTATAGCTCAGACGATAGCGAACTAAATTAAATTAGATGAAAAACATCGGATAAGAATATAGCAATAACGAAGGAGTCACTAGTATAGCTCAGACGATAGCGAACTAAATTAAATTAGATGAAAAACATCGGATAAGAATATAGTAACAACGAAGGAGTCACTAGTATAGCTCAGACGATAGCGAACTAAATTAAATTAGATGAAAAACATCGGATAAGAATATAGTAATAACGAAGGAGTCACTAGTATAGCTCAGGCGATAGCGAACTAAATTAAATTAGATGAAAAACATCGGATAAGAATATAGTACGAGGCGCATCCAGAAAGTAAGTTTCCCGATTTTTTCCCCTTGAAAGTAAACGTAATTAGCTGTGTCAATTGCGCATGCGTAACAGATCTATGACGTATCAATCATATGCCAGCCGGACAGGTCCCGCCTGGTGCCAGTAGCGTGGCAGCAGTGGTCCGAAATGGAAGCTCTTATTCCTTCTCCCGCCGTCTGCGAGGTTCGGTCGGTGATAAAGTTCTTTAATGCACAAAGCATTGCGCCAATTGAAATTCATCAGCAGCTCTGTCAGGTCTATGGGCCGAACATCATGAGTAAGCAGATGGTGCGTCGCTGGTGTAGGCAGTTTTCCGAAGGTCGTCAAAGTGTCCATGATGAAGAACGCAGTGGGCGACCGTCCCTCATCAATGATGATCGTGTTGAGCTGGTGCGGCACTGCATCATAGGGAACCGTCGCTTCACGATTACGGAGCTGAGCAGCCATTTTCCGCAGATATCGCGATAGTTATTGCATGATATTGTCACTAAGCACCTGCTGTTCAAAAAAGTGTGCCAGGTCGGTGCCAGGTGGGTGCCGAAAAACCTGAGACCCGAACACAAAATGCAACGTTTAGGAGCAGCACTGACATTTCTGCAACGGTACTACGATGACGGCGACGAGTTCCTCGACAGGATCGTCACGGGCGATGAGACTTGGATTTCGCACTTCACCCCGGAAACCAAGCAGCAGTCAATGCATTGGCGGCATAGTGGATCTCCGGTCAGGACGAAATTCAAATAGACGCTGTCGGTACGGAAAGTGATGTGCACGGTGTTCTGGGACAGGAAGGGCATTCTGCTCATTGACTTCCTTCCAAGAGGTGAAACAGTGAACGCTGATCGTTACTGTGAAACACTGCGAAAATTGCGACGTGCCATTCAAAACAAGAGGAGTGGAATGCTTACTGCAGGTGTTGTGCTCCTCCATGACAATGCTCGTCCACATACGGCTTGGCGCACAGCAGCTGTTTTGACGGAATTTGGCTGGGAGTTGTTTGATCATCCTGAACTTGCTCCCAGCGATTTTCACGTTTTCTTGCACCTCAAGAAATTCCTGTCCTCCGGTGAGCGTTTTGGCAACGACGAAGAGCTGAAGACGTCTATCACACGCTGGTTCCATTCACAGGCGGCAGAATTCTACGACAGAGGGATACAAAAGTTGATCCCACGATACGACAAGTGTCTCAATTCTGATGGTGGCTATGTTGAAAAATAGCTGAAACATTGCTGTACCTGTTACCAATAAATGTTTTCCCGAAAGTGTGTGTTCTTTTTTTTTAATAGAGAAACTTACTTTCTGGATGCGCCTCGTAATAACGAAGGAGTCACTAGTATAGCTCAGACGATAGCGAACTAAATTAAATTAGATGAAAAACATCGGATAAAAATATAGTAATAACGAAGCAGTCACTAGTATAGCTCAGACGATAGCGAACTGGTTTGGGAAGGGGACGACCAAGATCTACAACTCCAGAAGTACAGGAGGAGATTCTGGAGGCTGTGAACATGACTCCTTCTATCAGCACACGAAGGGTAGCGTTGCAAGTCAATGTTCCTCATACGACTGTCTGGAGACTGTTGAAAGAGTATCAATTGTATCCTTATCATTCGCAACGTGTACAGGTCCTGTCACCAGCAGATTACCCTGCACGAGTTAGGTTCTGTCAGTGGTTCTTGCAGCAGTGTGGTGGAAATCCGAACTTTCCTACCTTAGTATTATTTACAGATGAAGCATAGTTCATACGAGTTGGCATAACAAATTTCCACAATCAGCATGTATAGGCGTATGAAAACCCACGTGCAACTGTTCCATCTCATCACCAGGCGCGGTTCTCCCTCAACATATGGGCCGGTATCATTGGTGATCGATTAGTTGGACCCCATGTACTTGTAAACAGATTTACGGGGCAGGCGTACACAAACTTCCTGGAAAACACTATACCTCATGTTTTAGAAGACACTCCACTGATCAATCGTCAACACATTCACTTCTTGCATGATGGCGCTCCTGCACACTTCAGTCGTACGGCTCGCCGGTACTTGGATCGAAGGTTTCCTGATCGATGGATAGGTAGAGGTGGCCCAATTGCTTGGCCTCCACGCTCACCTGATCTGAACCCTCTCGATTTCTACTTGTGGGGCCATTTAAAATCATTGGTTTATTTGTCTCCGGTGCCTGATTTGGAATCCCTTCGGAATCGAATTGTGGCATGTTCTGAGGACATACGCAATACTCCTGGAGTTTGGGATCCTGTTCGCAGGCCAATGAGACATCGATGTGAGGTCTGTATTCAAGCAGGAGGTGGATATTTTGAACATCTTCTGTAATGATAACGACCTGCGGAAAGAAAAACGTTCCGGTAAATTTCAATGTAGTGAAGGCCATAACTCGGAAATGAAGCATTTCCGGACACATGTTGTAATGAACTATTTTGATTGTCTACATGTGGGAAATACATACCTGAAATTATGCCCCGTATTTTTAAACACCCTGTATAAGTACATAAATATATGATTTATTATATTTAGTTCATTTAATGTTATCTCCTAGTAATATCCTGTAGTTATAGGGTACTCTGCTTGCACTTTTATCCTATGTGATAAATTACACATTCTCAATATAACAATAATCCTGATGTAACAATATAACCTGCTAGGCACGCAAATATCGTTATACGGAGGTTTGTCTTTATAGGGCGCACAATGGGCCAAAGCGTGCCTAAGTGTATAGTGTAAAGACCCGTCCCGGGTCCAGCACTCGCAAAGGCAAGCCAAGACTGAAATAACTAAGCTAAGTGAACAAACTGGCGGTAAGACTAAAATTAATGAACTCATTGAATTGAACTGAATAACAAGACTGGGTGGCTGAACTAGCTTCTTAGCTTACTTGGCTGCTGCACTATCAGACTGACCTCGGCATCACTTCATTTCACTCCTTTGATTTGATTACCTGGTTGGGTTTTTCCGAGGTTTTCCCCAACCAAAAGGCAAATGCCGGGTAATATTTTGGCGAATCCTCGGACCTCACCTCATCATTGTAGAAAATTACTAAATTGTAAAACTGTAAAAATTGTAAAATATTGTAAAAATTTATAAAAATTGTAATTCTAATAATATTGTAAAATTTTGACTTGTTCCACATCTTAAAGCTTCATTGCTCATGTAAGATCTATGTAATGAATGAATGAATGACGGCATTAACTGTACTGAGAGACCGATATATCAGCTGATTATAATAGGGCCGTCGGAAGTTTCTAAGAAAATATATGGTATGATATAATATTCCTTTGATTTTGAAAGAGTAAGAAATCGCACTGTGATCAACACTGCTTTCGTCATCCTCTTTTCAAAGTTTGTTGGTTTTCTATGCCCACGCAGCTAATGAGGTTCCCGAATGGCATGCTTTTACCAGCGTAACTTCAACCCGCTACAAGAACCCTAAGCTCACTAGTTTCCCTGTATAATATTACGATGACGAAGAGCCGCTCTCTTCTTCACACCCCATTATTTTTGCCGCAACACGCAATTTGTGTGTAAGACGGAACTAAAGACTATAAATGGATGTCTATGATTATAAATCACACAAAGCCGACATGCAGGAGAATCTGTGCAGTTGAGATACTCCAGAAGACTGGTAATAAAGTGAAAAAAGAGTAAGTCGATGTTATATGTGCGTAGGAAGCATCAAGAGCTTGGAAAAGCTTCTGAAAATAATAATCAAATAAAGTAACTATGGGTACTCTCTGTTCAGAAATATTTTCATTTCAGAAAGATTATATATACTATGTTAACTCTGTAAGCTCTTTTGTACGACTCTTACATTGGTAACGCATTATATAAACTGTACATCAGTTTTAAGTGATGATGATAATAATAATAATAATAATAATAATAATAATAACAATAATAATAAACAGGAAAAGGCAGGAACAGTTCCCTTTAAGGAAAAATCCCTGTGGTCTGACCAGGAATCGAACCTGGGACCTCATGAACTGACTACTAAATAAAGAGGCTAATTCTGTGGCCGGGAGGAAAAAGGGCTTAAATAAAAATGGTATACTTTTCAGGAGAGCAGTAGAAAGATTGAAATTGGTGTCAATTATAGAGTTCTTATAATTAAGAGGTTTTCCTAGATATTATTTGTTTATATTTCTTCTAAACTAGGTAATGTTGCTCATTTAACAATTTTCTTGATTATTTCTAAAAATAGTCGCGTTTAAGCCCTTTTAAGATTACATCCCAAACTGAGAAGAAGGGACTATTTAAACATAAGACCTTTTTCATGTCAAAATAAATGGGAAACGTAAATTATTAGGAACGCAAAATAGGTCTTAAACAATGTAGGACTGTTTACCTGGTGCTTAAAGTTTTAAAAGGAAAAGGCATCAGTAGGCCTATGGGATAAAATAGATAAAATACAAGTTAGACCTTTTTAATAGGGAAGCATGGAAAGTAAACATGTGATGTTTGCAAGGAATAAAGTATTAAATATTCTTAAGTCCTTTATTCTGTGTGTCCTCGATTCAAAAAGTACTTAGGACATTTGGTAACGCTCTATAAATCCAGTCAGGAGTCTTATTTGACTTTAACCGTTTTACCAGATTGTAGAGAATTGTTTCCGCTTTCAGCTCATTTTCACAAAAATTGACTTAAGACTTTTTTCCTCCCGGCCACAGAATTAGAATTTTGCTTCGGACATTGTATTATTGTAATGAAAGTCATGGTGAAATGTTAATTATACCGAGGAATATGAAAAGAATCAAAATTTAGTGTTTATTGTTACATACAATACAAAATAAGTACACAACCGTTTGAGCAACCCGTGTTCGAGTCGGTTCGTATAAATAGCTACAGTATTTTGTACCAAATGGAACATAGCAAAGTATCAATAAAATTAAAAAGGCAATACAATTATTACAAAACAGCAATAATTACAAAGACAAAAGTAGAGAATCAAGTCAAGAACAGAATATGAGTTGGAATGAGTAAGTAATATATTGAAAGTAAGAAAAAGAAAGAATAAAAAAGGAAAACGGAACATGAATACTAAATAATTTCCTTAATTTAGCATTTATTATAAAAATAGAGTTGTATAACTGTAACTCTGACAATGATTTATTCCAGTGGTTGTGTAAATTTAGGTTCAGCTACAGGACATATCAAATGTGTTCTGATAGAATAAACATGTTCTTCTTTATATTTGAGACGATTTTTATCATAATATGTTAATAATGTATATTTAGATACTTTTGTTCAATTTGGAAAACATTAAAATCGGAATAAATTCAATTTTTTAGATGATCAGTTGACTTATTTAAGCAAATTTTAATTGTCCGTTTTTGAAGCAAGAGAAGCGGAGAAAGAGTAAATTTTATTTATCCACCCCATTCAATTATACCAAACCGGATGACAGATTGAACAAAACTTAAAATATTCGCAGAATACAGAGTATTAAAATGTATCCAATATTTTAGAAGGTCATAGTATGCATCAAAATAAGAAAATAATGTCTAATAAACATGGGTCCTACAACAAATACTTTCTGAGAACTGAACACTTGTTCATAGGTGGTGTTCAATGTGACGTCCATTCATGGCAATGCATTTCTCTGCCCTACAATACATCAGACTACCGTAGTTGACACCCTTAGCATGGAATAATGATACGTAGCAAGGAATACTGAAAACAAAAGTCTGGTTGTCTGGTTGCGGATATGAGCGGGGTTCAGCAGAGATGGTGTTGTGAATTTTCGTAATCAGCATGTGTGGGCTGACGAAAATTCCCATGCAGTTGAAGAAACAAGGCATCAGCACCGATTCTCAATCAACGTACGGGCATGTGTTCTTGGTGATAGATTAATAGGGCCATACGTGCTACCACAGAGACTTTCAGGACTTTCTTATTAACGTATTGCCTGCCTTGCTGGAGAATGTGCCATGTCAGCAGGACTACAGATGTAGTTCATGCACGATGGCGCACCAGCACATTTACCCCGTAATGTGCGTGAACACCTGATGTTGACATTTCAGGACCGCTGCATTGGTCGGGGAAGCCCCACACCTTGGCCTGCTCGTTCCCCAAACCTAAATTCCCTAGACTTTTGGTTATGGGGACACATGAAGGAACCAGGTCAATTTCAAAGAGTGCGTGATTCCTTACGCCAGGGCCGGGCATGAGAGCGGCTCCATTTAGCCGGCCAGAGCTGCTCTCGCTCCGCAAGGCAAGCCAGAGCAGAACGCTCACGCAGTGACGTACTCACATTACAGCTACCTTTCCTGCATTAATATAACAAGAGCCACGGTTGTTCTAGTCATTCAGTCTGTCAGTACATAATAGTTTATAAGGATATTACATCAATCCCTTTTACAGTACAGACTTTATAACACTCTTACTAATTTAATGAAATAAACTTCGCTGTATGCACATACGCAAATTATTAGGCTTATTTATATAACCCATACGCACAGTGCTTTAACAATTACATAATGGTAGGCTATTAATAATATAAACATAAAGGATTACAATTAGACGTAATGGTAGGGTATTAATAATATAAACATTATGTAATAAAGGATTACAACAATATAATATAATATAATATAATATAATATAATATAATATAATATAATATAATATAATATAATATAATGTATGACATCATAAACTGTAATATACTACTGGGTGTTTAGTTCAAAATGTGTCTTGGCTCGCTGTATGCCGTCATGTGGCTAGCTGATGAGCCTAGATAATTCAATCTTCCTACACTTCCGCAGCTCAGGTGTATAATCTAAGAGGCAGAGAAGTTGGCTAGCAAGTACGGCGTTCATTCTGAAGAGTACGTGCCGATACGTACGGTAACGCCGGTAGTGGCAGGAATGTGAACTGTTTGGAAATACGTACTGTCGGGATATGGGGAGAGGGTTAAGACGATTACTTACGTATTTGTTGACATTAACTTCGACGGTCAACATGGACACGGAGCATTTGATTTGTGTTGTGGAATGTTACCGTACGCAACCGATGATAACAAATACCCTGCGTACGACTTGCCGGCGCAAAACACAGTTCGAAAGAGGTTATGGTAGCACACAGACCGTACAGACCGCCATCTGTTGCTACGACGTTCAAGTTATACCGTACACGTTCTCAAGTTCAGATTGAAGAACGCCTTATATAATAGGCAACTTCTCTAACATATAAGCTGAAACTCGCTTCAAATCGGTGACCCAACAACAGTGACGTCATGACACACTTTGAAATGAACACCCAGTATACTATGGTATAACATAATACTTGTATAATTTAAAATTATATATTACTAAATGTATAATAACTTATAATGTAATATAAATATCAAATAGATACTCTAATATAATGTACCTGAGAAACATTTTGTTTAAGTTGTATTAATTTATGGCGTTCATTACCAACATATTTGTCATATTCAGTAGCGTGTTGTAAAGAATAATGCCGTTGGATATTGAACTACTTAATCAATTGGAGTGTTTTATGACAAATTAAACACTTTGCTAATCCACTGCTCTCTACCAAAAAGAACTCCTCCTCTCATGATTAGTAAAAGCATTGGGAGTAGCAGAACGCTTTAGTGTATGAGCGGAAGCTCTGTCTTCAAAGTTTGCCAACATACTGCAGAGTCAACCACTGCATCGACACTGAATGACGTACAGTATGCATACGTCACAGCGCTCGGAAGAACCGCTCTTTAAAGCACACAACGCTCATTTCTCAGAATCACGTAATGTGCCCAGCCCTGCCTTACGCCAAAGGGCAGAGGAATGCATTGCCATGAATGGACGTCAGACTGAGCACCTCCTATGAAGAAGTGTTCAGATCTCAGAAAGTATGTGTTGTAGGACTCATGTTTATTTAGACATTATTTTCTTGTTTTGATGCATACTAGCACCTCCTAAAATATTGGATAACACTCTGTATATTATGTTTGAACTCTCTCTTCCTGCAAACGAGGAATTTTGAAAGTCTCACATATTCTTCTGCTTTTAAGGAGAAAAGCTTTGCGAAACCTCGCTCAGAGCGACAACAATGTCTACTCAAGCACGTTATCAATGTGCGAGATTTACATCGGATGCTTCGAGTCGGATTAACAACACACACAGAGCGGTTGACGGGCAAGTGTAACAGGAATCCAGTTCGCAGGGCAAGTACCCGCTGGTATTAGTTATTGATGTGGAAATTAAAAGATATGCATGCAGCCACGGCGAGAGCTGTGTCTCTGACTCCCTGATGTGCAGCCGGTTCGCGGCTGTGTTAATGAAAGTTTAAATCACGAACGGAATTCAAGTATCAGTTCTAAACAAAATCTGCTTTTGAATGTTTAAAATTCCGCTGTGAGGGATTAAACGTCGGCGTATATTTCAATATTTAACCAACTGTCTGGAAATAGGACGCTTCACGTTTTCGCTCTCAAGTTTGGATTGAATTATCACCAAACGCTAGTTCTGCATTTTGCATGAGAAACGAGTAAAGGACAGTAAAGAAAGCCTGAATTAACAACGAATGGAAGGGAGAAAGGAAACAAAACTAAACAATTAGCGGATTTAATCTGAAATATGAAGCGTTCAGCTAGCCCTAGATTACTAATAGACAAGAGAGAGAGAAGAGAATATAGGCAACTAGTTGAAAAGTGTAACAAAGAGGAATAGATGATCACGTTAAGAGAATGAAACTATGGTGATTGATTTCGTTATGCCACAAGGCAGGAATACAATCCCCTGCGCCGGAGCGAATTTTTCTCCTCTAATACCAATTGTTACTATAACAGATACATTCTGTAGGACCAAAAATTAATCTTTACGTAGATTCTTCGCCCAACAGTGCATATTACTGTGGATTCCCGACCACCAAGTCATACAATTGAGTGCGCTTCTTGTATAATGGCAGTTGACTTAATATAGATATCAACATACATGTCGAACATGAAGTCAGACCACAAAGGGAAAAACACTGGAGGAATGGAATTTGATCCGGTGCTGTAGATTGAACTTCGGCGTAGCTCAATGATTAGAGCACTTGGTACATAGAACTAAGGACCCGGGTTCGAACCCCGGCGGCGGAGCGAATTTTTCTCCTCTAATACAAATTAATACCAAAGGAATACGGGAAGGTAACTAATGAAATGCAGATATTTACGGAAAAATTCATAAGGTCACCTGCCAGTTAGGTTAGATTTTCATTATATTAATTTTATTTGGATGTAGGTTCCATCTATGGTGTGTAGGTAATTAAAAAATAATTCTATTTGGTGCACAGAAACTCATAGAACATTACCTTGTAGTCATAAAAATACTTGTCTGGTGATTCCATCACCTTATTTGTGAGAACTAGAAGTTTCAAGTGTGGGAAGCGAAAAATCTGATTCAGCAAGAGATATCAATGTAATGCGTGACAAGATATAGAAGTTACCTAACTAATGAAATGACGTCGACAGTGATGAAACAGGTTTTGTGACGTCTCGCAATCGGAACAGTAAAACATTTCAAACAAGAATGTCATCCTTTTTTATTTAATTAGAGTAATTAAAAATGACATTGCGTAATAAAATTATTATATTCTATTCTATTAAAATAACACTGTTGTTAATGTATTAAAAGAAAGTCATTACTGTAATTACTTTCAATAACAGTGCGTTATTAAACTATTAAAAGTAAAGGCCCATTCACAATGAAAATTAAACATAACCGTAACTTAAACACAGAAGTTTGCGGCCAGGTAACCAAATGGGATCATTCACAATGATTCACATAAACACTGACGTTAACATTGCCGTTAGACGTTAACATGAAAGTTTGCAAACTCCAAACTTTCATGCTTATGCTTACGTGATTTGCAAATAGAACACAATCGTGGAGCGCTGAAGTATACGACAGAATATGAGGAAATGGCGTCGTTGTTATGTTTCCATGGTTACCAAGTATCTTAGCGGTTATGTTTATGTTCCCATCGTGAATGTTCTCGATTTCACCGTAACGTTTACATTTTTAAGTTAACGCTTACGTTATGTTTAATTTTCATTGTGAATGAGCCTTAACATTTTATTACAGTAGAATGTTTTTCTGACTGTTATTTAATAAATTATTAGACCTACATCATTTTAAAGCAATATATATATATATATATATATATATATATATATATATATATAGGGGAGAGTCGGGTAGTATCGAACATCGGGTAATATCGGACAGTGAGTTTCTTTCATCTATCTCACGATGATAGTACCTGATTGACATGGTTACGTTTCTGTGATGTCGCATAGAGAAACGTAACCGTGTCATTCAGGTACTACCATATGGTGGTAGATGAAAGAAATTCACTGTCCGATATTACCCGATGTCCGATATTGCCCGACTCTCCCCTATAATTATCCAGTAAAATAGGAAATACTGGAGAAAGCTGGGTTTGCAGTGAAAGACCTCCTCTTGAACAGAACACTAAAAGAATGAAATGAATGAATTATCCAGTTTGGATATTTTTCCACATTGTTATTTAATTTTTAATATAGACACCCAAAACTCAGATACTATTTATTACATTTTCTGCCATTTTTCACATATTTTTAATACTTTCTCGAGTTCTGCAAAAAATTATTTATTGAATAATATTTCCAATGATATTTCCATTTATGCTATTTTTCTCGAATTACCATTCGAAAGTCATCAGACATAAATTCATGCACCAAACGAGAAATATTATATGCGTTCTTTGCATTGCAGCTTAGGCTTTCTATAGTCGCGCGTAGAAAAAATTTTATCATTTTACGGTTTAAGTGTACGCTCTGCGCAACTTTGAAGCGCATTTATATATATATATATATATTGTTCTTGACGAAACTTAGCATCTGAACACAATAATATTAAAATTCATGCCTTTCAACGAGATTGTAAGCAGGCTATATTATTCACCAGAGAAGTAACAAATAGTACTGTGAAAGTAACATAGTGTTCAGTTATGAACAATTACTCGTATTTTATCAGCGAGACCGCTATGACTACAGGAAATGTGTTAAATATCGGCTCTGTATGATTCAGCCTCATAAAAATACTGCATTAATCACATTGATCCAATGCCAATTGTTTGTTATACATTTCATTGAGAAAATATCCACAAAATGATTTGTAATAATAACAAACAATTAATTGTAAGGATTCATTAATTCAGAGATTTCTGCCCAAGGGCAGGACTTTCACTGCAAACCCAGCATTCTCTAATATTTCTTATTTTCGCGTTTCTCTTAATCTCCGAATTCGATCCAAATAAATGTATCTTAATATTGTCTATCATCTGATATCTTTTTCTGCCCCGAACATCTTTCCCGTTCACCATTCCTTCTAGTGCATCTCTCAGTAGGCAGTTTCTTCTTAGCCAATGGTAAAGGCAATTTCTTTTTCTCTTCCTGATCAGTTTCATCAGTATTCTTTATTCACCCACTCTTTCTAGTACAGCTACTTATTCGATGATTTTACTTTCTATTGCTATTTTGGACTTAATTTTTTGTTTTCCTTGGAATGCCAAGTAAATCATTTTGACTACCTGAATGTGACAGTGATGCCGGGTCTTTCATAAAGCTTTGGGTTTTTCTGAACCGATGCACGCGAGTTGCTAGGCCCGCCTCGCACAAATCCAAACTATTTGAGAAACAGTGAGTGGTTTCTATAACTGCGAGGTACGCAGACCTCGCACCTCGCAGTTATAGTAACCACTCACTATCGTTCGGATTTGTGCTAGGCGGGTCTCGCACCTAGCAACTGTCATGCGTCGGTTCAGAAAAAACCAAGGCTTTAGTCAGTGAAACATTTTAGAAATTCACCACAAATAAAGTAAGCAACGGATACTACATTTTATTACACAGAAATTTAGGTCAACTCTCCAAGTTTTCTTTCATACATCTCACAAATGCTCAATGTGTACAACTTTGATGATACGGCAGACATATAGCCGATAATCCATTTCATCACACACGCGTGACAGCATATTACGGTCTATATATTATTTTAATGTACCGAAGTACATATGATATTTCCATGCAGATATTCTGCGCCGGCGCCGGAGAGAATTTTTCCCCGTTCCATTACTCTTACATCGTATGATGACGCAGAATATCTGCATGGAAATATCATATGTACTTCGGTAGATTAAAATAATATATTAAATGATATGCGTAAATCACTTCGTGATTTAAGACGGCGCTTATTCCGTCGGATCCCGGCCAACTAGTCACTCATAACGAGTGCACCTCAGCACGTGTGGACTTCGGTCCTACGTTCATAGACTTCTATGACGTAGTGTAGAGGGCGGCCACTAGAGGGAACCCAAGAGTTGGAGCTTAATCTGAGATGATTCTGTCCGACGCCGGGGTGGTATCCGGTGTGGCTTAGTGGATAAAGCATCAGCACGTAGAGCTGAAAACTCGGATTCAAATCCCGGCGCCGGAGACAATTTTTCTCCGTTCCATTACTCTTACATCATATTACGGTCTGTCAGTATGATAGCCGCGGTGATACAGTCGCGAAGTTCTTGAAAGTTAGCGGGAAGTGGTGGTACAAAAGCAATGTCCTTCACAAATCTCCACAAGAAAAAATTGGAAGATGTTAAATCCGGTCACCTGGCCATCTCACTAAGGCGCCTTCCTTTTCACAGCGTCCTATTCAACGTTCTGATAAATTTCAGTTGAGATTATAGATGAGCATGGGCAGACCGTGGTCCTCGCGCCGACTACCTATACAGCAGTAAGACCGCCAAGCCTACCCACGGTCGCCGTTAACTCTTGCTTCAGTGTTCGTGCTAGATGCAACGAACTCTAGTCCACTGAGCGCGAGACCGCTGGTTCGCGGAGCCCACGCAGGCTTGCCTGGAGACCGCAGCGATTCCTTCATAGTTCGTGTGAACTCAGAGACCGTCTCAAAGACGATATAAGCCTTCTTCTTTCTGTCCTCTTACATCGATTGATCAATTACTATTCGCTTATATAATATTAACCATTCTTTCTGCAAATAATGCATTACAACACAATATGCCTTCACTGTATGCATAATACGGAGTGTATACAAATGATTCATCGTATATCTTCAAATGTATAATGTCCATCCATTTGTACTAATAGCCAATCGAAAGAGCACATTTTCAAGTCCTGTATATATCATTACAAATGTTCTATGTGCCCTCCTCGTGTTACCAGACACACATCTATGCGGTAGTCCAGTTCGACCCATACACGTTGGAGCATGTCATTGTCGATGTTCCTCAGCGCAGCAGTGATGCGATCCCGGAATTCAACCAATGTTGTCGGCATAGATGGCATGTAAACATTCTCTTTCACATACCCCCCCCCAAAAATCACAAACTGTGAGGTCAGGAGACCGTGGGGGCCGCCTGAGGAGTGCCAAATCATCCTGAGCACATCGCCCAATCAACCGGTTTGGAAGTTCCTCATTCAGATATCGACGCACTTCTCTATGCCATCTTCGTCATCTTCCAACGCTGCCTGGAAACGATAACAAAATTCGTTTCTGATGACGAGGTCGTTTGGCCGTAAATATTGCAGCAGTTGTATGCGATACGCTTTCTGGCGTAATCGCTTTCGCAGAATCTTCCACACAGTTGCGTGAGGAATATCCAGTTCGCGACTTGCTCGACGTGTTGATTTTTGTGGGCTACGAGCGAATGCCTCTCGGATTCTCTCCACCTTTTCGGCTGAAACACCTGGTCGTCCTGAGCTTTTTCCTTTACACAAGCACCCTTTGTCTTTCAACTGTCGATACCACCGCAGAATGCTTTGGTGGGTTGGTGGGTCTCCTCTGTACTGTCTCCGGAACGCACACTGCACAGTGACGATGGATTGAGTACTCTGATATTCCAAAACACAAAATGCTTTCTGTTGATGTCACCATTTTACCAACCGAGACTAGTGAGTCAATGAAGAGTCAGAATGAAGTCTGTAATAAGAGATATCAAATTCAAGAATATCCTCTTTCTATTGGCTATGAGTACAAATGGGTGGACATTATAAATTTTAAGCTATACGATGTCAAAACCTGATCAATCATTTGTATACACTGTATAACATATTTCTGTAAATAATATTTTCCTTTACTCTTATTATTTTGAAAATAACAGTATTACTACTCTAACCTTTAAATTCGCAAAGTATCCTATAGGATATAACAGGATAATAGGCTATATGCTACAATTTTAATAGAATAGAAAAAAATGGTAAGAAAATTAAAATTTCACAGTACTAGCACAGTCACGAAGCTTGAGTTGTGAGGTTGCTATAAACAATAGCCTGTGCCGGTACTATTTCGCATTGTCAGTAATGAGGCGATATTAGCGATCCTGGTGGTTAGCAACTATCTATGGATGCATATTTACCACTTAATGAGCTACTAGGCTATAATATTGTTCAACATATAAAATATGGACATTGCGATAGTTGTTTTCTTTACAGTCCGACACGGTTTAATAAACTAGTGTGAGAAATGAAGTTTTGCCAATTTAAGGGTATTCTTCACATCAATCCTTCGATACAGAGTTAACGAATAAATGAAATGGACATTTTCTGACACTACCACCAATCGTTCTCATTATTAATAATTGGATAATAACATTCATGGTTCCCAGATGTGTCGTCCACATGAATTCCGTCGATTACCTTTTCGTCTACACTAATCGTTCCTCTATTGTAAGTATATCTTTCTCCACTCCCTCCTCATCGTTATAGTCATCTTTTATTCTTATTGTCCTCCACATCAGTATCACTCCAGCTCTGTCTTCTATTGCTATACAAACGCTCAGTAAAGACATATTTAATATGCAATAATGATGTTGCTTTTAACTTACAACTGCATATTTTACATTGCTTGAAAAGTAAATACAGAATATTAACAACATTGATTATAACTTGAAACTGAAGTTTTTATGTAGACATTTCTTTTATTTGTGAGTACAGTATTTCGTTCTAATAATAATTTAGCATATTTAATGTAAATACGAGTAACTTTCGTTCAATTTAAGTTACTGTGAAGGAAACTGTTACGAGTTACTATCAGTACTACTGAATTTACAGCTCTATATCAATAAGCTACCCCTTTTAGATATGCAGTGTGCTTTACTTAGCCTGCGAAGTAAGGGCAACGGACGGTAGAAGCCTGCATGATATGATGACGCAACTTAACTGGGCCTGGGTTGACCCAGTGCACATCTACTTGAGATAACCTCGTACGTTATTGTGGAAATGAGCCGAACTGTCGTCTTGTTGGAAAAATGTAATTAACGCAGACTTTTTCCTAACAAAACTAATTCAATTATATTACTCCTAGCGGCAAACCACGGCAACTATACGATACATGCTTTTTCTTATCAAAACTTGAAAAGTTTTTCGTTCTAACGGTATAAGAATTACAATTATCCACTGATAAGTTTATTTGTGGTGAATTTCTAAAATGTTTTACGGACTTATGAAAGCAGCAAAATTTCAAGCAATATGTGGAACGATGAAACGATCACTAAATAACAAAACCAACAAAAGAACATAATTAAAATTCTATAACCTAAACATTAGCAGCACCAATAGTAATTTACGGTTCTGAATTCTAAATACAGAAAGAAGCAGATAAATAAGGTAACAGCAGCATAAATTAAATGTTTACTTTCCGTTAAAAGCTGTACAAGGGAAGAGAGAATTGAAGACATAGAAATTAGATAAGACATTCAAATATTTGCAATAGCAGACAAAATAGAAATGTACCGTATAGGCTAAGATCACATACACAGATTTAATGAAAATATCGTAATCAAGTAATACAATACATACCAAAAGGAAAGCGAGATGTAGGCAGACCTAAGAAGCGATGGGTTGAAGTCGGAACAGGTTTAATCCATAAATAGAGATGATTTAAATAAAATAGATATTTTATAAAATAATAAGGCATTCTTATCTTACTGTATTTCTTTAAAGGACAGCGTGAGGATGATTTTAGAGTCAACGGCGTAGCTCATGCGATAGGCGTCTTTCTCTGTTGATCCGGAGTTGCTCTCAACAGATTAAAACATATTAAGAGTATACAGATAAGAACATATTAAGACACTGGAAAAGATTAAAAAACGGGCTCTTAAGTGTTGTAATAATTCACCATTAAAATGGGACACACTCACGGACAGGAGAACGTGAACTCGATTATGCGCAATGTTCAAAACATACAGAGGTGAGCCTGCCTGGAGCGAAATAAAAAATAGGTTGCAGCCACCAAATTACTCTTCAAGGAACGACCACTCATATAAACTGAGAGAAAGAAGACAGAGGACGGACACTGGAAAGTTTTCTTTTCTCAATCGTACTATCAGGGACTGGCATGATTTACCTGCAGACTTAGTATTTAGTATTTATTTATTTAACCTGGTAGAGATAAGGCCGTCAGGCCTTCTCTGCCCCTCTACCAGGGGATTACAACTATAACATGAACAATAAAATTACAATTAATATTAAATTTACAATTACAATTACAATAAAAATTAAAGTACGACAAGAATACCTGATTAATGAAAGCTAGACATTTTACCATAGAAGTTAAGAACAAAAAATATTTTTGTATTTACTGAATTACAAATTAAACCTACAATAACAAAATTCTATAGTGATGAAATTACCGGATATTGAAATATTTTGTGATAGATTAAGAGAACTATTTACAGGAAACCATGTCTGAACGAGTCTCAATTACTGACCAAGTGCCTAGTAAGTTTGCGTTTGACTTACTGAAGGCTTTACCAAAAATGTATTTAAAAGTAGGCTTAAGGACTTTACTAATAGATGGTAGTACCTATATTATACACACTATTTAAAGGGTGTAATTGATATTTGTTATTGAAGTGTTGTATCATTGAAGAAGTGTGTTGTGTCAGTGAAGTCTGTTGTGTAAGTGAAGTGTGTTTCTGTCAGTGAAGCTTTATAGTTTATAGTGGCAGTGCAAAGTATCTGAACAGTGAAATGTTTTTGAAGTGTTAGTGAAATCAGGATAGAATCAGTGAAATGTGTCGTAGTTCCAGAGCAGTGAGTGAGTTGACAGCGATATGAGTGTAATGCTGAAAGGTACTTGTGCAGGTATGAACATATCATACTCGTGGGTTTTAGTTCGAACTTAGGGTTAAGATGCAAATTAGATTTACTTTAAATGTTATTTTATGTGCTTAATTTAATTTAGGATGCTCCCTGTTATTATTATCAGTATTATTAATTTATTATTAATTGCATTTTTTATTAATTGTGTTTATTATTGTCACTATTGAGTGTAATTAGTTACCACTGCCACCGGGTATATATCCATTTGCAGTGTGAATAAATTCATACACATACAACATGATCGATTTCCGTTTGGGTTGACTACCTGATTGGGACTTTTCCCGAGTTATTGCCCAATCGTAAGGTTGTTTAATCTTCAGTCCTAAGCCAGGTTTGAACCTCATAAGTGATAACAACATGGCACCACTTATAAGGCAACTAGGCCAGGAGATAATGGGTTAGGATGGCCAGTTCATTTTGCCCTCCATTGTATACATCACCGACTACTTACATAATATTAGACTAATCTGACTTCAGAGGTATACGAATAATTGTAAGGTGATCGGCAGTAATCAATGGCGATTTCTCGGCCTAATCTTGTCAAATATCTCGCTATCACCAATTCTATCGATGTCAAATAACCTAGTAGTTGATACTGTGTCGTTAAAAAAACAATTAAAAAGTAGGTTATTTTATAAATTAATTAGTATCGGTAGTCTTAAACTCTAATGTTTCTACCTGAAGAAGTATATTTCTATGTACTATAATAGTTATTTTCCTCTAATTGAGATTCTGGCTAATACGTACCTACGTCTATTATCAAGCAATACATCTCACTTGACGATTAGTGTCAGAGGAAGAACAATATTGTTTGTATGCATCTGAAGTCTGATTAGTGTAATACAGTAGATTATCCGAATACCGATGAACGGAAACATCGGTTAACCGAAAGCGTTCCATTCGGTAAATTTGAATTTGCGCACGCGTCATGTAGAAGTTTCGCTAGCGCAGTTTGCGAGATTTAGCGGCAAAAAAAAAACCAGTCTGAACTCTGAAGCAAAAAAAGAAAAGTTTGGACTTCTTTTCCTAAACTGTAGGCCTACTTTAACCCCTTGAGAACTGAATTTATATTTTAAAAAATGAAAAAAAAAAAAACTAGTCACATAATCATTCTGGGGATCCAAAATTCCCAAATCAAGTCTTCACAGAAAATCAAAATTTGGGGACAATTTTGACCCCTGGAGCCCCAAAATTTTAAACTTTATTTTTAATTCAGGTATAGAAATGTTTCAAAAATAATATTCTCCATTTCTATCACATTGAATTTTTCAAAATATTTAAAAGTATCGAAGACATTCCAAAAAAGGAAAAAAGAAACAATGTACACTATAATGTACACCAGGCCTGAAGGGGTTAATGGCCGTTTTGAACTTGTCAAACTAGGCTAGTCAGTTTTCTTTGTAAGACGTGTGATTTTTTTACGTATTTATTTTTTACTGGGTTATTTTACGACGCTGTATCAACATCTAGGTTATTTAGCGTCTGAATGATATGAAGGTGATAATGCCGGTGAAATGACTCCGGAATCCAGCACCGAAAGTTACCCAGCATTTACTCATAAGACGTGTGATACAAAATATATAATGTATGTACAGTTTCGTGTTTAATATCAGTGTTCCTTTGTTTCATACTGCTCCTATGACACCGGTACAATTTGTTTTCGTAAATGATCGGTTATCCGAAAAAACAATTATCCGAACACCCCCCGTCCCCAATTGTTTCGGATAATCGGTGCTCTATTGTATGTAGATAATCGGCAATGTATGCAATGGAGGGAGAAAGGAACTGGCCAACCTACCTCATTATCTCCTGGTCTAGTTGCCTCATAAGTGGTACCTTTTTGGTATCACTTGTGAGATTCAGACCTGTCTTCGGACAGTTCATTAAAAAATAACAATGATAGTTATTGGAAAAATAAGGTTTCCCCTTATCTTTATTTCCATAATAGCTAAGTTCCCGTTAATTATACAATTTAATTACTATGCCAAGCAGGATAAAATACCTAATAAGATTATCTTTAGAAAAAAGAAAATCGTCACTTCCATGCTGGAAATTAAATCGGATCCTTTGGATTTGTAAGTACAAATCAGTTGTAAAATCTCATGAAATAACATGCTGTTTAACCTCATCGCTAATACATGGATATACATATATATAATGTTCTGCCCAAGGACAGGTCTTTCGCTGCAAACTCAGCACTCTCCTATCTCTCCTATTTAGTGTCTTCCTCTTAATTTTTACATATGATCCACATATCTTAATGTCGCCTATAATCTGATTTCTTCTGTCCTTATCCTGTTCACTATTCCTTCCAGTGCATCCTTCAGCAGATAGTTTCTTCTCAGCCAGTGACCTAACCAATTCCTTTTTTTCTTCCTCATCAGTTTCAGCATTGTTCTTTCTTCTCCCACTCTTTCCAACACAGCTTCATTTCTTATTCTGCCTGTCCATTTCACAAGCTCCAATCTTTTCCACATTCACATTTAAAATGCTTCTAGTCGCTTCTCTTCAAACTATTCCATCTGGAGATTTTTTTACGTTTCCTTAATGAGTTTGAGCCAATTATGAGGCACTGAAGGTTATGTAAAATAAAAGACAAAATACGAGGTAATTTCAAAAGTTTTTTTCTATAACTGTGCTTCGGTCAATTCACATGGTTCTAATAATAACTGTTTAGACACAATTCCGAATTACATGGATATCTAGAGCACAAAACTGTGACACCAATATCTTACAACAAAATATCAAACCAACGCGTTATAATGTCATATATATTCATATCTGTACCTGTTACATTCAACGACAAAAGAAATCTGTCAAGCCTTCACAAATCCGCTACCAAAGCACAAATCCAATAACCACTGTCAATCCTGCCATCGACACATTCGCCCACATGAATTCACACATCGATCCGAGACATTCCTCAGATTCGTTCTGAATTATATGAGAACCTGTACCGCATTCGCTTTTGGAAGCGCGATGTTTCATGAAGTTATCATTCACTTACTATCACAAATCAACCGAAGTTCCTTTATCCCTCAGTACTCGCTCGACATACATTTGTAATCCACTACTGTTTATTACGTCATCACATCTCCGCTTTCAATGCTGATAGCGTTAAATTTTCATTACTTTCCTGTTACAGTTTAGCTCTGATGTCTGAAGTGTTTGGATGTATTTGTGACTCTTTTCTGTGTAATAATATATACGTTTATAGAGTCGATTACACTTGTAAGCCGCGCGAGTGGTAACGCTAGTGTTTTTAATAGATGAGAACACAAGAGAATATTTTCGATTTCCTTATTTGTAATTTCATTTATTCCTATAAGACTTTCATAAGAAATTTTTACATGTATTTTCTATTGTTGCAGTGGTTATTTTATCATGTACGGGAGACTCGGCTAATTCGGCAATATTGAGAAGTAAATTTATCATATTTTTATCAAAATGTTTATTGAAAAATATTATCAAGGTATGTAGACATGGACGAAACCTTTCATTACCAAATGAGATAAAGGGACTTATTAAAATCCAAATATATTTAGTTGTACATATAATATAGTTGAAAAAGAAAACGGGTAATTCCGCATCAGTGCGGATAAATCCGCAATAGGACCTGGCTAATTCCGCAGCAGTAAATAACATAAAAGGAGCAATTTATATGTAACAATGCTCACTTTCTTCACAGCTGTGTAGCAAAACACGAAAAACAGCCAACTTTCGATGTTTCACTGTATTGCCGACAGAGGTGTCGACCAATATCCTTGATTGTTTTCTATAGCACTGCAGAGGAAATGCCTCCTGTTGACAGCCTCTCAAAACTTAAGTTCACGCTATTGTAAAGCCGCAGTAAAATCATATTTATGCATTATTGCGGAATTAGCCGAGTTTCCCCTAATATAGGCCTAAATGATAACTTGGACTGACTTGGGCTGATAGTTAGACACTATCCCATTCTGGCGGCCTTAACTCCTGACAACCTGAGGGTAGGACTTACCATGTATAAGGCCCTCATTCGCTCTGTCATTACCTATGCCGCACCCGCATGGGGGTTTGCGGCAGTGTCCCATCTCCGTAAACTCCAAGTTATCCAAAACCAGGTGATTCGACTCATTACCCATCTCCCCCGAGTCGCCTCGAGAAGAAAGTTCCATGATGAACTAGAGTTGCCAACCATAGACGAGTTCATTGCTCGACTGGCTAGGAACCTGTATGCGGAAGCTCGTGCTAACCCCAACCCGCTCATATCTGGCCTCGGCCAGTATGATCCTAGGTTACGGCGTAGACACCAGACAGGTCCATTAGCTATACTCTTGAGACAGGAGGACAGGGAGGCTGGCGTTACTCCCAGGTTTTGGTAGCCACGACTCAACTCCATGAGACTCCTTCGATAGTGTAACCGCTTTAAAATGACCTTGTCTTAACTGGGCTAAACAAAATCCCTCCCTAACAATATCTACTTTTGTTGATCGATGGAACTATCATAGAGCCAATTGGCTAGTATAGATCCATCGATTCATAGAGTCACTCAACCTAAGAGCCAACTGGCTAGTCTCTGATATTGAGACAACTCATCCTGCCTAAGGTTTTTCCGTGGTTTTCCTAAGGCGCTAAGACAAATGTCGGGATGAGCCCTAAAAGAAACGGGCCACGGACCTGCACTCATTTCCCCATGAATCTCCCTAATTAACTCTAAATTAATTAACAATTACATCTCTCCCCTCTCTTCGCAATTGAGCCATCATATAGCCAAATGGCTGGTCTCGAAATTGAGACAAATCAACAAGGCTCATGACAACAATCACCTCCTACATAATAGCCAAATTGGCTAGTCTCTTATATGAGACAACTCATCCTGCCTAAGGTATTCCGTGGTTTTCCTCAGGCGTAAGACAAATGTCGGGATGAGCCCTATAAGAAATGGGCCAAGGACCTATATGCCCTTCCCCATATATATTCCCCTTTATTGTAAACGACGTATGCCCTAGTTCAGAACATATAAATTGACTATTAAATATACGAGGTCACTCAATTAGTCGCAAATTGAAAGGACAGGGACCTCTCAAATTGCAGATTTAGATTTCACGGCGCTTCTTCCGATGGCCTTCACATTCTTTGTCATCGAACAACAGATGACAGCGTCTTGCCATCCTAACGGCAAACACCAGCCAGCTCTTCCTCTTCCCGTTCCGTGATCACTTGATCAAATCTCAGTCCCCCTCGCATATGTGGTACCTAAGAGGTTACGTCCAATTTCGGCTTCCCCTTCAAAATTTTCTAGAGTTCCTTCAGTGGAGCAGCGTAACCCGGAGTGAGACTAGTGGCCAACAGGCTTGGAGCTCACATATTTAGTTTTGTACAGCCCAACCCCTTGCAAGGACGGGTTTTGCGTACCTTTTAAAATTTTTCCTCCAAATTCTCTTTCGATTTTTCGATTTTCGATTTCATAACATACAACAATGACTTCTCATATGAAACAGACATATACTTGAACCCAATAGTGACTAAAATTTTAGGAGTAGGAAATTATAACTGTACAGTGCAGTTTATAATAACTAGAAATTAAGCGTATATAATAACAATAACAACAATACAGTTTTAATTGTATTGTTGCATCATAATACCCTACATTATTTTTTTTACCGACATCTCTGATTTAAATAATTTATTTCAAAAAGAGTTACACCCTTATATCACAAACAGCAATATAAAATAAGTGAAGTAATGTTGCTACATATATGTTGTAAAATTACATATTCATATGCGCAAAAACATTGTTTATTAAAAAAAATGAGATGGATTACAGAAGTAATCCGCGCGAGTACTGATGTCACAAGTTATGGCGCGAGCACTGAAGGGTTATTAAATGTAAGCTTTATCGTAATAATTTATTTTTGTTTTCTTCTGTTATCATTAAAATTCCATGGAGCGGTAATTATTATTTTTAATGTCAAAATAATAATGGAGCGTTCACGATGAAAATGCTTACTATCCTGTCAATGTTTATTTTATACAAGCAAACGATGGCTATAAGTTATAACAAAGTTTTAAATACTCGTGATTTTCTGCTGTGTGGAAACAGAATTACAAAGCATTTACTGCGGTTCGAAGTAGTGCAGTATAGCGTGAGAAACTGTGGTGAATGAACTAGTAGTACATGATGGTACAAGATCTTCAACAATGACGGAACTACTCGTACAACTGAAAATGTACCACACTGCTTCTCGATTGTTTGTATGCGACACGGAAAATACGCGCAAAGTCTTGAAGGAAAATCTATTAAACAATAATTACTCGTAGATTTGAAATAAACTTTGTACTTCTAGTGATATTTTAGTGTTTCGTAACAAGAAATATAGGGGCTACAAGTTTTCGAATTATAGTTCGACCACGAATTGTTACAGCAAGTTCAGCACCTTCAGGTAATTGCCAATCCTATAAACGAAGGATTTATGAAGATATACAGTTTGTGATAAAAAGATGTTCCTATTTTCATATAAATAAAATCCAAAAACAATCTTTGGACCCAGACCAGACTGCAAGAATGATTGCTATACAATTCAATATGAGAGAAAGTATATTAATGTATGAATAATTTCAAGGGAAAAATTGTTCCAGGGCCGGGTATCGAACCAGAAACCTTCGGCTGAGCGCGCCGATGCTCTACCGTCTGAGCTACCCAGTAACTATACCAGACCCCAGTTCAATTTTCCTCTTATATCCACATACAAGTGGGTTGACAGAACGCCAGAGTCCAGCATTGAGTGTACACGTACTATGTGACTTAAAGTTGTGGTTTTCTGTTATCGAAAATTGAATCAGGGTCTAGTATTGTTCCTGGGTAGCTCAGTTGGTAGAGCGTTGGCGCGCTCAGCCAAAGGTCCCGGGTTCGATACCCGGCCCTGGAACAATTTTTCCCTTGAAATTATTGAAGTCTGATTTACATGGAGCTGTACCTGAAAACCCAGATTTGTATAGATTAATGCATGTTTGGTGGAAATACGAGCACCTAATATGATTTAAGCTGGTCCCCAAAATGCACTGTGTTGAATAAACAATGCGTGCTAATGCATAACGCAATACGGTAATGTATGCCACAGCTGTGAAAACCACACTGCACAGAACAAACAAAAATTGATAGAGGAATTAACCAAATCCAAATGAAGTGAAAAGCTTGAAAAAAAATGTTGATAAAGTCTTTAGATACTGGAGAAGGAAATATCTGAGATATTTCGAAAGCTATAAAATTATTATTTCGAGTAGTTATTTACAAGAGAGTGGTTCATTATAAACTATATACTGTATCCTAAACTAGCACAGGTAGCTGTATTAGGAAAGATAATTAATTATTATTCTTACTGAAATTCTATTGAATTTACTTTTATTAAATTACCACCCTTCCTAATTACGAACTCTAATATTATGAATATCTGTTTAGTAGGGGTGTGATTTTTGGTATTAACGATATGCCCGAAATGTGTTAAAAACTTCATTTTATGACTGGAAAATACAAATCCCTTAATGATTCAAGATTAAGTGAAATAGGCCTATTTACGCGAAATTTATACAAATCCATTAAATTAATTCATAATCACGATATTTTCAACAAAAAATGGAGAATTCGCACGAAAAATGACTCTTTCTTCCAAATATAACGTTAAAATATACGTTAAACAATATACATGAACATTTCTACATATTTGATCGTTCGGCATTCACATCTAGAACAATGAATGCATAGTTTCAGGGACTACTTCCAGGGAGAAGCTCAAGCAGATAACGGTTATTTCCCTTTCCCTCAACAACAGTCTTCATGACATCAAGAAGGCAGTGCCGTCACTTTCTCGCGGTCGAATGAAATTGAATTATGAATTTATTTAATGATGCAAACAATTTTCTGTTAGTTTCAAAGGGAATGTTTCTATAATAATTATAAAAAAATGTTATTTGATTATTATTGTTTAAATTCTTTTAAAGATGCGAAATATGCGCGAAATTTCACTTTTTTATGAAATATTCAGGGTAAAATAATCACTATAAAACAACAACTCTACTGTTAACCAGTCTAGTACAGACTCTTGTAACGCCTCACTTTGACTATTGTAATGTTTTATATAGCGATCTAAGTGCTGAACTTTTTAAAAAAAAACTTCGTGTACATAACGTCTGCGTCCGATTTATTTTCAATATCCGCCGACATGATCATATATCAGAATATTTTCTACGACTCTCCTGGATCCGCTTGCAAGATCGACGTTTAGTACATTCTCTATGCCCGCTATATCGAATTATAGATGATTCCACAACCTACTACCTTGCCTCTCGGTTTACTCTCCTAGCTTCACATCATAATCGAAATACACGTTCACAGCACAATCTGTTGCTATCAATACCACGTCATCAGACATCTCTATACTCAAGTTCTTTCTCAATAGCCATGGCCCGCTCATGCAATTCGCTGCCGCTGAAAATCAGGGGTAGTCTTAGTCCTCAGTTGTTTAAAATTAGGTTGTTTAGAAATATTTTAAATGCATAGAATTAGTTTTTTGGGTATAATTTTTATTTATTATTATCATTATTATTATTATTATCATCATTATTTTATTATTATTATTATTATCATCATTATTTTATTATTATTATTGTTATTATTATTATTTTACACAGTCATTATTTTATTTTTCCATTAACACTAATATCTAGATAATTGTCATTGTCTCAATATAACACGTGCTGTGCTGATCATACTAATTGTACTATTCCTTTAGTTGTGAGATTATATTCATATGTATTAATTCTTTTTTTTTTTTTAAGTTTTAATACTTGTAGTCTATACTATAATGTATTTTCCTCTTTGTGATTATGTATTATATATATTTATTTATTTATTATTATTATTTTAAAGTTAATACTGATTGTGTATATGTATTCAATCTCTCTTTTTTACTTTATTATGTTTCTTATTATTTTTAAGTTAACATTTGTATACCGGTGTGTATTTTTCTGTATGTGATTTGATCCTGGTTGAGTGGAAGAGAAGGCCTGATGGCCTTAACTCTGCCAGGGAAAATAAAACTATTATTATTATTATTATTATTATTATTATTATTATTATTATTATTACTACTACTACTACCATTGCTGCACAATGACAGAACGAACTACATCAATCACAGCTAACAGAACACTGTCAACTAAGTTTCTAGAAGTATTGGCCAGCGATATTGCATCAATTGTTTATGGATGTGGCCGCGTTCATATGAGAATGGCCCTGACAGCATGCATGCCGTCTTAGCGGCAGACGCGTGGCTTCCTACTCAGTATGCAGCCGGTCATTTTCCGTGCCAGCCTGGCTCAGACGCACTGCAGTAGGGAGGATAATTACTATTAGTCAAGATGATTATAATAATGAATTTCGTGATTCATAAGTAAAAGTCCAACCATAACCTAATACCCCCACAAACTTATTTTCGTTTTGAGTGGTGCATAACACGTTGGGGGTCAACTCCAGAGACTCCACGGTTTCCTGTACAATAAACCGTTCGCAATGAAGTTGATCACCCAAAAAGACTAGTATTGTGCAATAAAATTGTATTTTTTTTTTCGTAATTGTAGCCGTCATGAGTACTGCCTAAAATGATTGCTATACTAATGGCAGAATAAAATTAATGTAGCCTAGTAATATCTGTTCCAGTGGCCTCTTTATCTACTTTGAAGTTCACTTAGATTCGTGTCTAGCTTGTGAAGTCGACGTCCTGCACATGCCTCTACAGCTAAATTATTACAACATGTAATCCCCACAGATCTCCCCTTGTGGATTCTATTGACTGTGCTTCATTTCAATCTGGAGATAACTTTCTTTTACTTTGACGATCATAGAATCCTGTATTCCCTAGGCTAAGAATGCAAAAGCAAGCATATTTCCAAGTTTCTCAAATTCCCGTATCGCTATTGTTTGACACTACCTGTACGTTTCTTTCAGAGACAACTCAGATTCACACTTTCACATCTACTGTTTTAATTTACCAAAGCGATCATTGAACGCATCATTGCTCAGACAATTATGCCGAGCTGCTTTGTTTCTCTCTGCATATAATTATAACCACAGCAAACAAGCAAATTTTAAATAAAAACTAGCGTTTCCCCCCGCAGTCTGTGTATTTCATTTTGATTCTCCTGGAGCATTGCCAGATCCATCTGCTAGACAAGTCTGGTAGTTAAACGTTACGACATTATACGATACGAGCATCAGTCGGGGGAAGAAATCTGTGCAAGAGTGGACTATAGTATGGCAACTCCGTATTCTTTTATTAAAATATTTCAGGTTATGTTGCTGACTCTAACTTAAAGCGCTAAAAGCAATATAGATATAATAGAAAAGCTTCACATTTTCCAAAGATGAGTGCAAATACAAAATAATGGAATACTCTACAGAAATTTTAGGAAGAACATAGTATTAAAATTTGCTATGCCAATAGTTGTTCCTGTATTACAACATGACTCCGAATGAGGTATAAGCTACATAAAAATATTGACTTTAATTAGGGTCTCATAAAATGACATTTTAAACCCAAGTTTCATACTGCAGAATTTATAAGCAAGTGAAACACGGCGATTTAAAATAAAATAGACACAACCATATGAGATTGAGTTGAATTTCCCATGAAGAATTAAGAATGTGGGACTTTAGGAAAGAAGAATGAAGTGAAGATGTAAGAAATGAACGCCATTAATGATATTATTTATATACACAGATAGACTGATCAAGTTCTGCTGATTCGACAGGGAATGAACTGGGGACGATTTTCTGGAAAAGTTATATAAGTTAGTAGGCCAAAACACAGACTATTCGCATGGCTATGACATATCTGAAAGGAACATTACCTGAGAACGGAAGAAATGTAGAATCATGTAAACCGGACGCTGTTAACAGTGACAACGATGACAATAATAATAATGATGATGATGACGATGAGTACGATGGCAATGGCGGAGGTGGTGTTCTTGCTTACGATAAAGGTATTGGTAGATATGTTGATCGTCGTACTTATAGCACCGGTAAACAAAATAAAATAACTTTTATATGATGATTTTCGGGCATATTTTGCCTTTGGGATGTCTTTCTTCATAGTCCAGGAGTAATCGGCCAGCATACTGGGACTCTAGTTGCTTTGGTACCTCCTTTCCATTGTAGAAATCTGCTGATGAAAATGCTCTCCACGTTCATCTCTATAAGTCCTAAACATTCCGGAAGAAGTCTAGGTGGGAGTCCAAGAAATTAACTTTTGAAGACATTTTGCTTTGTGTGACTTCACAAGATCACTATTTCACAATAGTTTTATGCTTTGTGATTTCCGAGGAAACCACAACAGATACTTTCAATGATTTCCAGGTTGTTTTTCCAGTGGGTTTAACAGTTTTCTCAAAACTTTCTTCATCCAATATCAGTGATTTTATTTGTGGTTCTATAAAAATTCCTTCCTTCAGTTTTGCATTACTAACGTTGGAAATTTAGATTTTGAACATAAATGCAGCAGAATTTTTATCAACTGCTTTTACAATATGTTTCATATGCAGGAGAGTCAAATATACTTTTTTAGGATTTATCAATGGGATATTTGACACATATTTACGCTCAAGAATAAAAGATTCACCTTTAGGTCAGTGTTTCCTAATGTACTGAGACTTATCTCTACTGTCCCATTCATACAACAAACAGCAGAATTTAATGTGTCCAAGTTGCAAATCCAACAATAAAGGTATCACCTTCAAATCTCCACATATATTCCAGTTATATTGTATATACTGGATATTTTCTAGCAGCAATTTCAAATTTTCATGTCTCTTTCATATCTGTAGCATGCGCCATAGTTGGTGGGAATACTTTACCATTATGCAGAAGTACAGCCTCGACTAACTTCCGGTGAGTCTATGAACAATCGCCATTCATCTTGCTGGTGTTGATGTCTGAACATTAATAAGCCTACACAGTGTTTCCAACCCATTCTGAATAAAATTTCCATATTTGATGAAAAATTCTCAGTTATTATATATAATTTATTAAAATTATAACAAAGAAAGCCTGATAATATAGAAGTATATTATATAAAAAGGAATTGTCACGAAAAACCATGCCTGATGGAAAAATTATAACTAAGCATTTGAATATGTGATAAAAAAAAACTGTACTAGAATCAGTATTCAGTTTTCTTGTGAAAAAAAAAATCATGTTGATCAGTGTAATAATTCTATGCTTGAGTACTCTATGAAGTTCGTTCATAGAATAGATGGTTGTTGGTGCTATCGCAGGAGCCTATTGGGAAAGAAAAGGCAAACACGCTCCCTTTCTGTTAAGGGGTAACGGGTGAAATTTTTGTCATTTTCAGTCAAAAATCGCATTTTCGTTTTCTTGTAAAAATGAATCGGCAATCTCTTACTTTTATGTTGAGCAAGTTTCAATTCTCTGCAGCGATCGAAAGCATAAAAATTACGCAATATATAAATGGCTGCACCCTTCAACTTCAATTCCATGCAAATTTTACATGCTGTTTTCTGACACTGGAAGGAATTGTGAACGGGAGAAGAATTCGAGGCAGAAGAAGATATCAGATGATAGACGACATTAAATAGGGCCTATATGGATCATATGCGAAGACTAAGAGGAAGGCAGAAAATAGGAAAGACTGGAGAATTCTGGGTTTGCAGTGAAAGGCCTGCCCTTGGGCAGAAGACTATAGATGAATGAATTGTTTATAAGAAAAATGAATGTGATACAACGTTAATATAGACGATGTATCATATTGTAAATAAATAAATATATACCTTGAACTCTTCAGCAAAATCCTTAATCTTTGCGCCGTTTGTGAGGCGTTGAATGATATTTTACTTTGCCACAAATATTCAGACGTGAACGTGTTTGTGACATGATGCCTTACCGGTGTGCGAGGGCTTGGATTCTCGTCACAACAGACCACAAGATTCTACTAAATCGGTAGAGCAGTATAATTTTGGTAGCGAAGCAGACGAATATTTCTCAGTATTTATCAATTAATTAATTAATTCACTTCACTGGAGGATCCAATCCATCACTTCCCCCTTTCACTCTCTTTCCTCTTGCTCGGTATTTCACTCCCACACTGTATTCTAATTTACTGAATTATTTACCAATTCTTTTTTCAGCTTTGTGAGGATTACACTATATTTTTACGAATTCAGTTTCAAATAAATGCCTTCAATCTCCAGTTTACGTCCTATAGTGACGTAACAAAGCAAGCTTACATTCGAAGATAAAATATTTCAAGTGAAATACGAGTATAACTGGATGTAGGCCTAATGGACAAAGTTAGGGGAGAGTATTTCACGTTTCGCGAAGGTTTCTATAATTAGTATTATAGACTTCACAGGTTCAAGTTATCTCTAAACAGATCGAAGTCCGTCACAAAAAGAGGGAAATCGTATAAGATATACCATGTCAGCTTTCGACTGTCTTGCGAGTCTTTCTCGACTTCTCTTCTTCTTTCTAGATATGAAATTTCTTCTGGGAGGTTCAACGCCCAGGAGCAATATATCACTATAAATATAATTATCCTACTGTTACGACTGACATTTTGTTATATATTTGGACCAGGGTTTCACAAAGTTTCACACAGCTACCGGAAATGAAAGTGTGAATTTGATTCTTAATTCTATTTCAGAATAAAAACAAAGTGAAATAATGTGTTAATCGTTCTCTAATTTCGCCCAAGTAGTATCTATTGAGAAAGTTTATATTTATCTCATTGAATGTGTGTCTCCAGTAATAGGATGCATTACGTGCTCATACTATAAGCAATACAAATCCAACAAGGCTCACTTTCCAGAAAAATAAAGTACTGTACAATTATCGCTCTTAAGAAAATGTTGTGCGGGTTCTTGAGCGCACGCAGCGCAGGCGCTTTCATATCCTTGCTTTAAAAATGGTGAAACTGTACCATGTTAACCACATGGACTCCACTTATGAACGTCAAGTACTGACTACGGAACTTAAGTATGTCGAATATCAACAAATCACATAGGCTTATGAGAACAAAATCTCCTATTCTCTTTTTGTTCCTATGTTTTATTCATTCTAAAAGTATAAGATAATAACCGTCTCATTATTTATTACTCTTTTGGACATTACGAATATTATTTGAGCAGGTAAGATTGTTCAACATCCTTTAAAATGCATCTTTTACATAAATTCGGATAATTTAACATAAAAACATACTTCAACACTATATAAAGGCATAGTCCACCGTTGTGGTTGAAGGTTAGCGAGTCTAACTCCGAACCCAGCGGTTCCGGGTTCGATTTTCGGTCAGAACGAGTTACCTGGGGAAGTTTTTTCGGAGTTTTTCCCTCACTCCTAAAGATGAATATCAGGCGATTGGAACCCCACTCATCTTCGCCACTTCCTTTCCTCCCCCATAATCCTTTCCTCATCATCCCGTTTCTGGTTTTTCAGATCACTCTACAGTCGGCCTCCCGAAGCTGCTGACTCTCTCGACCGGCCTCCGTGGAATGTAGTTCAGCGATGTTGGATGGCTTCTGCAATGGCACCCGAGGCGGACGTACTCGGGGGAGGAGTTTCGCCTTGGACCAACAGGGAGGCCTTGGGGGAATTTGTCGAAACCGGAATGGTACATGGATTCTGTCGGCTGTAGGGACCGGTCGTTAAGGGAGTCATGTGGTTAGGGCGGTGCGCGTAGGGGGGGATCTGTGGCATGCAACTCATTCCATAGCGAGGGTTAGCGTAATAGATCTCAATAGGTCGCAGTGCTGGGCCATCCGTGCCTCCCCCCCTCAGTTAAATTCCATTCCATTCCATATAAGGACATTCAATAGTTACTTTCTTCATATCGTCTCCATATCTCCTTGACGACTTCAAAGTAGTGTAAAGACTACAGAAATTTAATTTCAGTTCAATTAGGCCCTAGCTGAACACAAACATTGCTCTTTCGACCTAGGTAATCAAGTAATCTTAAGTACAAATTTAATTTCTCCTGAAAACAAGCGTCATACATAGTGTAATACTCATAACAGTACTCAACTGGATTACAAACTAACAGTAGTACTAATATAAAACGTGCATCAAATTAAAACCCAAGAAATTAAGATAGCGGTTATTGTGGTCAAATGACCCCTTTCAGTTATGCTGTTTGCAGTGCACAATAGCAGGTGCTCTTCTGCCGTTATTTCTCGGAAACCCTTTCAGTTATGTTATTCTCGGTACAAAGAAGCAAGAAGTCTATCTCGATTTTAGGCTACTTCCGGCACTTGAGAGTTGATCGTACTGAACCAAAAGGTAATTAAAGATAATGAAACGGCCTTACCAGTGAGGAAGTAATTATAGGTCTCTTACTGCACGCCTTTCTATTGTCTATCTTAAAGTGGAAAATCATGCGGGAATTATTTAGCCGTCCACTACAGGATAGTTAAGCAAAATCGGAGGTGAGAGACTAACATCGACTGCCTGTGAAAAAAATCGCATTTAGCATATTACGTAACGATAATTTATATTCCATGCTGTTTAAGAACTGATGAAAAAACAACATTTTTAAGAAGACGGTCATGGTCAGTCTTGTAACTTCATCCCGGTATTAAAAAAAAATACCGGTCAATTTAGTCATGAAAACTTCAACCACAGACCTTTAAAATACTGGTATATTTCGTACACTAAGTCCAACTGCATTTATTACTTAGGTATAACAACGTTTCTTAACTTAACACACTAATCGCAGTCGTTAAAAATGCAATAGTATAGTAATACAATTAGTACCATATCTATCTTTCGGAGATCGAATCCTGGTACCTATAGTAAGTCATATTAGTGAACTATTTCTATTACAATCAATGGATGGGTTGGTATTAATGCCGTGCAATGTTCGAACATGAGAGGGGATATCAAGATACGAGTACTACAAACTTCGCCCTACTCCTTAGGCATCCTACAATATGTAGAAATGAAGCATGTGAACTAAAATAAACTCCGTCTCCGTTGAAAACTAGTAAGAGGTTGATGTTTGTCGAGTCTCTGCGTTTGTTCAATCTTTCCCCTTTCATACATTCGGTGCCTTTCTCCTTAGTTCCTCCTCTCTCTGCGCCTTTATGCTTTAGCTGCATAAGGATGTCAGGCACATAGGTATCTTGCGAAGTTAGGCATAGTAATGAGCACAAGTAATTTCTCTTGTTACTGATATGACTAAACATTGACAAAAATATACGTTAAGTTATAATAAATGAAACAAAATAGATTAAAAAAAACCGTATATGTTCATAGTACTAACTAGTACTGTGCAATGTTCAAACATGAGAGAGAAAACCAAGACATTACAAACTTGGTTTTATTCCATATGAAAAACTTCTCGCAAGGTATGTGCTCAAATTCTTAAGCGGTTTAAAACATGAAAGGATGGGATTGCAAGACAGCGTAAATTTCTATAACAAGCTGGAAAAAACTCGATAGACCTTCTTCTCTTGCAGAGCGAACATCGGAGAATATCGAACTTCACCATACTCGACAAACTTGAACCGAACATAGCGCCTGTAATGCACGACGTTAATACCACAGTCTAGTATATACAGTCACGAAGCTTGAGTTGTTGAGGGTGCTAGGTACAATAGACTGTGCCGGTACTATTTCGCATTGTCTGTAATGGGGCGATAGTAGCGATCCTAGTGGTTAGCAACTATCTATGGATGCATATTTCCTACATATTGAGCTTCGTAACTGTATATACTAGACTGTGTTAATGCTTTCATCATCCGTACAGTGACACGTCTATTGTTACCGAGCAACTGTGATTTATTTGAATATTATGTGAAGAATAATTATAGCTACTTTGTTGGTAATTGGTATAGTAACAAACTGTCATTTTTGCCCTGAACTCTTCTCCCGTTTACCATTTCTTCCAGTGAATCCTTAAGTAGGCAGTTTCTTCTCAACCAGTGACCCAGCCAATTTATTTTCTTCTTTCTAATCAGTTTCAGTATCATTCTTTCTTCATCCACTCTTTCCAACACAGCTTCGTTTCTTATTCTGTCTCTCCACTTCACACGTTCCATCCTACTTCATATCCACATTTCAAATGCTTCTAGTCATATTTTGTAACAAAATTTACCTGTCCTTGTATCAAAATAAAACTTGATAAAATTTGTTCTAAAATCTTTATGCAGCTAAAAGCATGAAGGGATGGAAGGGGATGGTAAGAGAGACCACCGAACTTGAAGGGGCTAGTTCGAGCGATCTCAACAGATACGCTTCTTCAAAGCAGACTTCAGTTCTTGTGACGCTCGAGAAACTTGAACATATCGCTTGAAATGCACGCGAGACTAGTAGGTATATAAATAGGTAGCTAAGTTTGTGGCGAGATTCGTGGGAGTGGGTAGGTTGACAAATGTTGAGTTGTTTTATTTCAAGAAGCCTGTGCCTAGCAAAATATGTTTAGATTCAAAAATATTAGAAAGAGTAAATTATTTTACATATTTCGGATACACATTATCTTTTTTCGATGAAGTAGACATTTCACAGATTCTGATTCGATTCGACTATTTTTCTGGATCTTATTATACTTATTATAACCTCGAAATGTATAAATTAATAAACTGAAGCATTTGTTTCAAATGTTTTGGTATGTGCTTAAACTTTTCAATATGCGTATTAAGTTTCGTTTTTTCGTTCTTTAAAATAATGCATAACGAAATAATATAAAATTTGTAGTGCGATTAACATAACTATGCACTTCAAAATTTACTTTCATTTAGTAGAATTCTTCTTCTTCTTCTTCTTCTGCCCTTCAAATATTAGGCCATATGGTCTCTTACGATCTCACAGTTGAATTTTCAATCCAGCGCTTTTTTGGACGACCGAGAGATCTCTTCCCGTTTGGACGATAGTGGAGCATGACGTTTGGGATTCTATCTCTACGCAGATGATTTATCCAGTTGTTCCGATAATGTTTTACGTGATTAATTACAAGTTCTAGTTGTGATTCTTCCATTACATCTTCATTGCGTTTGTGATCCCATTTCGTATATCCCGCTGTATATCTCATAAATTTCATTTCATTGGCCGTTATTCTGCTTTCGTCTTTCTTCCTCAATGTCCATGCCTCACTGCCGTAACGAAGTACAGGTCTCGTCAAGGTCTTGTACAGCCGAATTCTAGTATGCCTTTGTACTAGGGAAGGTTTGATATTGTTGTTAATTATTCCCATTGTTTTGGTGTAGGCCTATTTAGAAATTTTCTGTGAAATGTCTACTTCATCGAAAAAAGATCATGTGTATCCGAAATATGTAAAATAATTTACTCTTTCTAATATTTTTGAATCTAAACATATTTTGCTAGGCACAGGGTATTTTCCGCAGAAGGCCATAATTTTAGTTTTTTCTTTATTGATTTTCATATCATATTTAATTCCAAGCCATGTATTGTGGGTCCCTATCACCACGGCATGGCTCGTTCTCAGGTTGCGGATAGAGGAGACGGCCTCCAGATATGGAGGGTAGCTGCGAATATATTGAATAAGCAGTCGTGGACAGCCGATAAGAGGTGGTCCTCCAGCTTGGGGGTTGGGCGAAGGGTTAACAACCCATCACCATCAAGTAAATCACGAAACCTAATAATAAGCCTCGGAATGGAACTGATTCTCCGGCACGACCACAGCAAAGGAATAAGGTTATAAGATTTGGTACCTGGAACGTAACTAGTCTTTATAGAACAGGAGGGATAACATTATTAGCAAAATAACTAGCTAGATATAGAATAGACTTCGTGGGAGTACAAGAGGTTAGGTTAGATGGGAATGGCATAACTCAAATAGACGATTACTTGTTGTATTATAGGGAAGGAAACATTAATCACCAATTAGGAACAGGATTCTTTGTACATGAAAGAATAAAATCAGCAGTAAAAAAGATCGAATTTATCAGTGACAGGTTATCGTATTTAGTAATGAGTTTACAGGAGAATGGAGAAACATTTGGGGCTAAATTACACAACGCAGAGCTGCACGCATTGTATTCTTCACCTGACATAATTAGGAACATTAAATCCATATTTTGAGATGGGCAGCGCATGTAGCACGTATGGCCAAATCCAGAAATGCATATAGAGTGTTAGTTGGGAGTCCTTAAAAGTCAGTAAGTAAATAAGTAAGTATTTAATTCCAATTTTGTTAAAATTAAAAATTGAACGTTAGAGAATGGAAACAATTACCTCATGGATACATACAACTCAGTAGACATTTACAACTAGATTCATTACTTTTTGCAGACGATTTAGTTCTGGTGGCATCCTCAGAAGATGAATTTAGTAGAATTTATGTTAAAAATAAGTATTTTCAAACTCAAAACTGATTCTGAATAAGTTAATTTTTTCTATATGAAAATACAGTATTTATTAATGTAACCACATAATATCAGGATTCATTAAATTGTAACAATTTAAGATAGTGATGGTTGTGATTCCTAAGGGAAACTTCTACAGATTCTTTCAAATCATGCTGTAATTAAAACAATAAATTATTTGTAAAAAGTAACATATGAAGCAGTATAATCAAAAGAGTAGTCTTCTGAACTTCATTTCAAAGTCAGTAATATGGAAAAGTTATCTGAAAGGTCACCGCTTCATTCAGAGGCGTATCGCCAGTATTTCATAGCCCACGGCTGTCGGCAACCAGTTGCTCCGGACTTTGAATCGATATGATTCAGATAACTCCCTTTCAGTATGCTTATTGAGCGATCCCAGGCTCATCGAGTACAAGTGGCTGCTAGAGCCAAAGATGAAAGGAGATTAGAGAGCTGATCCATCTATGTAGCAACCCTCTGTACTTGAAATCCATTTTCGGTGCTCTATCAACCATGCAAACGCGATAAACTAACATTGATGTTCTCTAGCTCTGATATGCAAATCCTGTTTCTCATATACGATTAAACCTAAAATTATCCTCCAAATGTCCTATCAGTATAATATCCAGTGATATTATCTTCCAATGTATATCAGTGCTAACGTCCACTAATATTATTATCCTGCAATATCTACCAGTATAGCATTCACTGATATTGTTTTCCAGTGTAAGCTTATATCAGTGCTAACGTCCGTTGATATTATTATCCTTCAATATCTATTAGTGTAACATCCACTGATATTGTTATCCTGCAACATCTATCAATGTAACATTCACTGATAATATTATCCTCACGGTCTACCAGTAAATCAATGTAACATCCACTGATATTATCTTACAATGTCTATCAATATAACACCTATTGATAATATCTTCCTATGTCTATTAGATAACCTCCACTTTCACTATTATCTTCCAATATCTATCAGCGTGACATCAACAGATATTATTTTCCAAAGTCTATCAGGAGAGCACCCACTTTTACTATTATTTTCCATGTCTATCAGTGTAACATCCACAGATATAAGTATCTTCCTACGCCTATAACTCCAACTAACTATACAATCTTTCAGTTCTATCAGTATAGCGTCGAGATGTACGCCTTATTTCAAGTGATGATGTCATGACAGTATTTTCCTGAAGAGGATGAAATCTAAAGATTTTATGAAATATATATCCTGGCCTAGTTTTAACAGAGATGACGAACCTGAAGAATTTAGTGAGAGACCAACGCCTTATTTCAAGTGATGATGTCATGACAGTATTTTCCTGAAGAGGATGAAATCTAAAGATTTTATGAAATATATATCCTGGCCTAGTTTTAACAGAGATGACGAACCTGAAGAATTTAGTGAGAGACGAACGCCTTATTTCAAGTGATGATGTCATGACAGTATTTTCCTGAAGAGGATGAAATCTAAAGATTTTATGAAATATATATCCTGGCCTAGTTTTAACAGAGATGACGAACCTGAAGAATTTAGGAGAGACTTCAATAAGACATCTGTTTTCACTTTAGAATATTCTAGAATTTTGCTTTCCATTTTGTAAAATGAAGGATAATATAATATATGCACTAAATTTGTACTTAAATTGCTCCCCCTCTCCACCCACCCAATATATTTAATACAAAGAAAATACAAACTATTGCAGTTTTTATTGCAAATATTACGGGTATTTGAGATACAACGCATGTTCCCAAAATTTAGAGCACCCTGACACTCTCAAATGTCTTTAAACATCACTTTACAATATTCAGAAATATTACATTTGATATGAAAAATTCACCCTAAAAGAAGAACGTACATCCAATATTTATAAACTGCAGACAATTTTTCACATTTCCCTCAAAACTTATAGTTAGGACATGAGTAGTTTCTCAAATAACCGATTCAATTATCCCTACATTTCGTTCCGAATCTTGTTAGCACAGGCTAATCGAGTCAGGAGTAGCCATAGTGAAGAGTGCCTAGTCGCAGTAGGGTTAGGATCCCTTTCATAAACCTATTTGTTACGCGTGTGTGAATCAGAGCTAAGTTTATATATTTTATTTCTCTTTTCACTCTTAAATGCCGACGTTCGTAAACAGAAGAAAAATAGTGGAAATGATTACTTACTTACCTACTTACTTACTTACTTACTTACAAATGGCTTTTAAGGAACCCGAAGTTTCATTGCCGCGTGTTTCTATTATTTTTTTTCCTTTTGTTTCTGTATCGTTTCGTCCAAAAAGTTAGAAACATACTCTTCAAAACAGCGGCAAGGTGACTTGTAAATTGCCACTCTGAGAAGTCTCTCATCAGCGTTCAGTACTACTTAAGGATCTGGTTAGTAGATAATTTGATGACCATGATGTACGATGTGAAAGACACGTTCTTAAGAAATATTTAAAGTCTCTGATATACTTTTGAATCCAATTCGTCAATCCTACAAAATTATGTCGTGAACGGCATCGATATTTCTGGAATGATCACAGAAACAGATCTTCCAACAAGATGTTCATCTTTAATTCCTCAAACCAAATTCTCTGGTAGCATACGAAGGACAATGATCCCTCAATGTATCCATCGTATCGTCATGAACTCCCTTCCCGGACACTAATTTCAAGATTAGGCACTTTTCTCAGAACGGTACTCAATTTTACAAAAATTGAAATTTTTAGCAGATATTTTCTTAAAAAATTCACAATATATAATCGGCTTAAGTTTCATCATCGAGTGTAGGGTAGCTATTTATCAAACAACTTATGCTTCTCCATAGCAACCGTTTTCGCGTTTCTTTATAAGGAGAATCCAAGGCTAAATATATATCAATATTCTTGGTACACATCTATCTAAAAAGAAGGTAGGGCACATTTTACGGCGGTTCTTGAAGTTCATTAAAAACAAAACTTATTTCATACCAGATCTAAAATTAAAATAGCGACTTTCAAAGTTTGTAATTTGTAGTTTCTCATGATAGTTCACTCAATTTGTAATATAACATTCATCGAGTGTAGTGTATTACCGTTAACATTTTCACTCAGTGTACTCTTTTCCTCTCTAACGGATCATTCTTCGACGAAGCTCTAAACCCTGCTACAGACTAAAAGAGATATAAATACGATCCCATTCACTTTCATCTTCGTCTTTAAGGGATTTTTCTATAAGGAATAGCGAACAAATCCCTAGCTTTCCCTCGAGACATCTTGTAATTCCAGATCTTAAAAGGTTACACGATATTTTCTTACCAATTTAGATATTACAACAGATTTCCATAAAGAACTGAGATGAAGAAAAACGCAGTGCACAGAGATTGACGAGGATACTGAGACACCTGCGTTTGAAGTAGTGGTGTGCTTCTACGCGTAAAGTTCGATAGTCTACGTGCACACGTAAATAACACGTATATAATGTAGACTATGTAATCTATGTAGACAAAATAGAGTAGGCCTAATGTATTTTTTAGGTTCATGAACTTGAGTCTGAGCAATGCATATAAGAAATAAACACATGAAAATGTTTGTTGCAAATTACAATATATTAAAAGCAAGTAAAACCAGCTATCAAACACTTATTAATATTTGACGATGAGTTTCGTGATGAAGTAAAGGATAATGTTAGCATATTCGGCTCAATTTGTCCATTAACTACTATTTCTAAAAAATCAGACTTCAATTACAGATTCAGAACAATAAGTGGGTGGACCTCAAAATCCTTTGCCAATTTCAGAAGTTGGCAAATAATGTGAATTCTAGGAAATAAACACTCTGAATACTTCTTGTTTTCATCCCAAGCTCTGCAGTGATCCCAACCTTTACTCTCAAGCAAAAATTGCAGTAAGTATAAGACTTCCTTGTAGATAAGTTGAACCGAGAAAGAATGAGCAGTCTTCATGAGTTTTCGGAACAAAGTTCGGATTAAAAAAAGGACCTCAGGAGCGTTCATGCTCGCGAGCACATTCTTACTCGCATGACGAGAGCACCAGGTTAAGAACGCCTGCTCTAAATGAATCTTCTCTGCGCGTCGCCATACGGCAATTGGGGAATGCTATGGGAAGATGATAGAATGGAACTCGGATGGAATGATGTTTATGCCTAAAATGGAACCGGAGAACCCCGAAAAAAATCTCTCGAGCATGGACAAGGTCATCACCAGGCTCAGGATCCGGGACACTTTAGCAATCAATGTACGCACAACTTGACTATAGAGTTCCTTGAACATAGTAGAGAGAAATACTGTCAATGTACGTCTAAACAATGACGTCAATGTGCTGCGTTATATTCTGCTATTAATAGTACAATCTAGTGACGGCGGAAAATAAAGTAGGATACATAGCTCACAAATTGTCATGTCCCTCGGCGACGTTGAAGGCGTTAGCGTTACAATGAACAACCGTGCACATATTTGCAACTAGTTCGGAAAAACTGTTCACTATGAACTGAAAATGCACTGTGATGGCCTGAGTTCGTTTCGTAGGGAAAGACGGGAAAATACTGTATAGAATAGAATAGAATAAAATAAAATGTTTTATTTTCGCTGGCAGAGTTAAGGCCATAAGGCCTTCTCTTCCACTCAACCAGCCTTAATTAATACAATAGTTACATATATATTTAAGTTATGAATATTTACAATTCACTTAAAGATTCTCCAGCAATATTCCTATTTAAATTGAGAAACGTATAAGAAGAAGTAATAACTTAATTTATGAGCTATTATAATTCAATTCAGTCTATATGCAATATGTAAAGAATTATAATTAAGTTGAGATAGCTAGTTGTAGGTCTACCTTTGATCACGAACCAGATTGTATACTAACGCACAAGTAAACAAAACCCAACGCGCCACCTCACTCCATCTGTACTCCGTTGTACTGTAACTTCACTTCATTCTTAAGTTGTTTGGAATCCTAAGTCTGGTCATCACAATTTTTACTGTGGATTTTGTACCGTAATGAAAACTCCAAACGTAACTGCGATTCTAACTCGGACCACCTGCGTCACTGGTTGATAGTTATAACCACAGTCTAGTATATACAGTCGCGAAGCTCAATACGTAGTAAATATGCAAACATTAGATAATTGCTCACCACTAGGATCGCCAATATCGCCTCATTACAGGCAATGCAAAATAGAACCGTCACAGTCTATTGTTTCTAGCACCCTCAAAACTCAAGCTTTGTGACTGTATATAGTAGACTGTGGTTAAAAGCAATCAGTCACTGCAGCGTTACTTTGTGTAAGTTTGTAAAAGGTTTTAAACATAATTATGTTTATTATTCTTCTCGATAGGTATAGGGAAAGAAAGTATCTCGTTAGATCAAGAAAAGATTGCGTTACATTACATTTAAAATAATTCATTTAAACGTAAATTCATGACTATACAGAATTCAACCAAAGAAATTTATCTGGATATAAAGGGGTTGTAGGAAGAAATTTGACATGGAGAAACCAGTGTCTCTGACCAAAAATATTTAGAGTTGTTTACACTTGATACTCATAACCCTGTATTAAAATTAAATAGGTATGGATGGGTATTGGATCGTTTCGGACCTTATTAGGGACTGAATGAAGCCCAACTGTTAAGAATTAATCGACAGCCTTCTCAAAATTTAGCTTTTATAGAATCTGTAAATTTGCCGGCAAATAACAAGAAAATACGTCACTGCACTGCTTTCGTTTCGCCTTCATTCACTTTCGTCATTGCACCTACTTTAGAAGACGATTATCGGCATGAAGATGTGGTGTAACGGATGATATGTCAGATCTCGGACCAAATGGTGGTACGTTCAGTTCGTGGTAGTTTTCTTTTAATCCCAATAACTCAATCAGTGGCGAACTGGCTCAAAACATATTCCACAACATTACTTGCAAGTTTGAATTCCCAGACCACTAGTTTCCTATCTCAAAATACTTACCTATGACCCCTTCATAATACCTTAAATTTCTTCGATAAATTGATGTATTTAGCTTGAAAGGGGTTTTTACCCTTGTCATTAAATTATTTATAATTTTTATTAGGTGTTAGGATTTATTTATTTCTGTTGTTGGTTTAGGTGTATTAATTTAAGTAAAGTTAATAGAAGATTTTAACTTCTTATTTATGCTTTCAAAACATATGCTTTTCGGTTAAATTCAGAAACACCCGGTATGTTTTTAATATACACGCGAGGTCCACCGCTGAGTGACGGTTAGCACATCTGACCGTGAAACAAGCGGACCCGGGTTCAAATCTTGGTTGGAACAAGTTATCTGGTTGAGGTTTTTTCGGGGTTTTTCCTCAACCTATTAAGAGCAAATATCTAGTAGCTTTCGGTGCTGGACCTTAGACTCATCACGCTGGCATTATCACCTTCACATCACTCAGACGCTAGATAACCATCGCAGTTGATAAAGCATCATAAAATAAACAAAATTAGATGCGAGCATGTACCATTCAACATGAGCGTTGAGTACAACTTGCACACCCCTGTCTTCCTAAATGCGGAAAGACAATATACCGATCCTTTGGGGACAAATCTCTCCAATCGCCGGCCGCAACATTACTGTTGATGGTCACACCCACCGGACGGACTCCCATGCTTTTAGTGCTTCACCATGAAAGTATACACCGACACTGACAATAGCATTACAACCTACTTCCCTGGGAAGAAAAGCACTTTGTTCTCTGGTGTGAGGTTGTGTTCGTGCGTGACCCATGTTTCACACACCAGCCCGATATTCACTCATGCAGTTCCAATTTTTGAAGGAAACGAAACTGGTCAATGTAGGCCTAATTCAAACTGTTACTAAGAAAATACATATGTCCATGTGATTGTTCACGTAAAAAGGTAAGTGTGCGATAAAATTCTGTTTATACTTCTGTTTATATAGGCCTAGTTTAAAATAGCCTAAGTTCCGGACCGTAGCTTCGTGATCTAAGACATTATGCATTTATACTAGCGTCACAGAACGAGCGCAGGTTCGAGTCCTTATAGAAGAAGAAATGTTCTCATTAAATTTCGTCCAGTGTATGGAACTGGTGCCCATTCAGCATCGTGCTGAATTTTTGGAAGCCACAGCGAGTAGTGAAAATCGGTTTCGTAAACCATTATAGCGACAATAGGGAGTATCGTGCTAACCACTTTAGCTCCATACAGATCGTATGAACGTTCACCTCTGTTGAGGCATGCGGGTGTTAGGCCAGCAGTCGGCTGGTTGTCCTTCGCACTCCATGGGCTGTCGTGCCACGGATGTATTATTTGATTATAGTTTAAATAAATAATTAAATTGTATCTTTATCTACGTATGTGTATACGTATAAGCCTGTATGTATGTATGCATGCATGCATGAGTGTGTGTATGTATATATAGGCCACACCTGTGGAGTAACGGTTAGCGCGTCTGGCCGCGAAACCAGGTGGCCCGGGTTCGATTCCCGGTCGGGGCAAGTTACCTGGTTGAGGTTTTTTCCAATATGAGCAAATGCTGGGTAACTTTCGGTGTTGGACCCCGGACTCATTTCACCGGCATTATCACCTTCATCTCATTCAGACGCTAAATAACCTAAGCTGTTGATAAAGCGTCGTAAAATAACCCACTAAAATAAAATATATGCACACACACATATATATATATATTTTATATATATTGCATTTTTTCTTCTTTATTTTTTTCTCTATCCTTGTTTAACTTCCTTTCTGGGTCTTACACGCCGATGTCCGTACGGGAGGGATAAATATTCTTTTGCAACACACAGGAGATATGAACAATGGAAGGACTTCCCTGACTAGGGATCGGCTCGACGCAGGGACCACCTTCTAAAGATAACACACATAACATAACATAGACAATGGACAGAACATTCGGGGTAGACGCAAAGTAAATTCCAATCCCGCATTCGCCTTTACAAGTGGAGAAAACCCTAGAAAAAATTCACACTCAGATTGGCCGGCCTCGGGATTTGAACCGAGTGTTCCGAAGGCGAGTCCGAAACGATACCGCCTCGATCACCCCGCTCAGTTCTCCCCCAACTTTAATCAGAGCACAATTGATTTTCAGTCTCTCCAGATACAATCTACTAAGATCTTCGTTGAAATCTGCCATAGTCCAATACTTCTTCGCATTAAAAATCATTCACATCATTCCTACCTCATACAGAAAGAACCATCGTAGTTATAAAAGTAACAACCGTAGATGAACAATTGGAACGGTGAGTTAAAAAAACTCCAAGTCCAGAGAAGTAAAATTTCCAGAAGATGAACAAAACTGTATACTGTAAATCTATATTATTTAAAACAAACTCAGTTTTTCAAGCATCATATTTTAGAATAATATATCAATTGCTCAATACGTTTTTGTATCAGTTTGTGCATTAAGGCCTTATGAAGGTTGTGGACTTGGTATACATTTGAAATCATTCACTTTTTCATATAAATGAAACGCATTGAACAGAGGTTAATTACTATATTATGGGTAGAAAATTACACAGAAACATGAAGCCTGTGAACTAACTTATTCATAGTTATAATTTCAATCCTCATTAACATTATCACTAGTACCAACATGTGACTGAATGTAATTCACAGTATCATTATGCAAGAATTTCATCAAAGATTTCACATCATTCAATTTCTTTTCATTTACAAGAATCTGACTTTTGTAAGCTTTCTTGGAGAAAATGATAGGTTTCTATATCCTGAAATATTGTGGCATGATACCACTCATTGTTGTATTTACACAACCTTCATCAACATGGTCCCTACTGAACCTGAATCGCTTGTATTTTGTTATACTAAACTATTCCTTATTTTTGGTGACACTGCCCTTAACAAATATTTTAAATTAATTCTGAAAATCAATTATTTCATTACCACTTACAGTATAAACAGGGAATTTCTTTTCAACTATCTGAATTCATCCTCGATAAATTTCCATGGACTCAACATTTCTTTTCATTTTGTCAATGACCGCAAAATGCTGGTCACAAGGTAGAAATTAATGTCCCCCAACTGAGAACATTTGTCCCACTTTCTTGAACCTATCAAGTCCTGGAGTTGGGATCATATTGAAATCACTGAATATTTCAAGGCTGTCGGAAATATCTGTTAGGAGCATGGACTTAGACATTTCTTACCATAACTGGATGAAATGTGTCTAAACCAATGCATTTAAATAACAAAAAACACATTGGGAGCTTTGAACTCATCGTTTCAAGTAGAAGATGACTAAGAATTTGCTTTGCCAATTTAATCAGTGGAATATCATAAGATTTTATGCACCACAAACATAGTTTGCATAACACACCCACGAATATTATTCTTCTATGAGATAACGTTTTGACATGAAGGTTTTAGGTGATTTTTCCGAAAACAACTCTCCCAATGTCAATTTTTGCGAATGTCCCTTTTTCCGAATGAACTTTTTTTTTTTAATTTCTCATTTCCGAATGAACATTTTTCATAGGACCTGTTTTTCGAAATCAAGAATATTAAATGAAATAATTAGTAAAGTTAAGAACACATTAATTTTATTGTGATTTTAAACTTAAAAATGAATGTATTACAAATCACGGTCTGTAGTTCATGCCTTCTCAGAAGTTAAAATTGTACTCAATTCTTCTTAAGTACTGAAGACGGCGGTTTTCTTTCTTGCATGTTTCGTATTCCAGTGTTATTGTCCTGATTCTGTTTTGTACTGCTATCCACCGCTTTCTTGACTGTGCTTTACCTTCCTTCCCAATCTCAGCTCTTGTTCATGACCTAAGTGTCGGCTTGTTCTTTTTCAATTTCAGGTAAGGCCGTACAAAGAAATGGATGATGCTTACTCATCATCATTTGAAATCTATTATGCCACGCTTCACTTACATTGTTGGTCCAGTGTTCACCTTGCAATGTTGATTGGTATTGATTCCAAATGCGAATGTCACAGCGCGGTGGTACACGTGTTCTGCCTCTACCTCTTCGGCCACTGATATAATCGAGATCAAAGTAATTGTATATTCATAGGTAATATGGCGTCAGGCTCATCTTCTCCGAGTTCTTCGAATAATTCTTTTACAAGATCTGGGGGAACAAATGCTAAGGATAGAACATATGGGTGTATGTTCTTCTTATTTCATTGTTTTCGTGATCGCTGTAAGCTTCCTGTAGACCTTCAACCTGTAATAATTTCTATATACATTTAGACTTGTTAATTTCAAGATATTGATGAACACTAATAATTTTGTTTCATATAATATTCTTATTGGATTTGGTATTCCCAAGAAACTAGTTTGATTAATTAAAATGTGTCTAAATGAAACTTACAGCAGAGTCCGTATAGGCCAGTTTCTATCTGGCGCTTTTCCAATTCACTGCGGGCTAAAGCAAGGAGATGCACTATCACCTTTACTTTTTAACTTTGCTCTAGAATATTACATTAGGAAAATTCAGAATAACAGACAGGGTTTGGAATTGAGACATTGACATGGGAAAGGTCGTAACTGCCAAAAATTCGAATTTTTAGGTTTTTCATTGAGAAGGTAGTAAATGGCCATGCCAATGGCACAGAGCAGGTAGTATGTCCGTATGTAATGAAACGAAGTTGGAAACGTAGTCACTAGATGTTGTAAGTTGTATGTGCACAGCTGTTGGCGCGGAAAAGGTAATAACTCCTTTTACAACATCAGAGTGTGTCTAGACAAATATGGGCTGATAACTGTGCAGGGCAGAATAAGAATCGGATGATTCTAATGGTCCTGATTTACATTATTGCCAAGAAACATTTTGATTCAGTGGACTTGAAATTCCTGGTTTCAAAACATTCCTACATGCCATGTGATAGGGAATTTGGCATCATAGAGAAAAGAAAAAAAAATATGCAAGACCATGGTTCCAGAAGAGGTAAGGCCTAATAATGTAATATTGATGAAGGATGAGGATTTCTTCGACTTTTCTGCAGAATGTGACAAGTTTTTTAATACAACTCCTATCAAAATCAGCACCCTCAACTGGATTAGACTCTCAAGAGCTGATTTTCCTCTAATTAAACCAAGACAGTCATTCAATGACCTTGAAATGTGGACAGATCACAGGATTTTTAAGAAAGGACAGTCATTAACGTCAATCACTGACTTGCAGTGCTTGCAACGCCTTGAAAGAAGACCAGTCGTCCCTGATGCCAAAAAGAGAGACTTGTTATCTATGTTAGACTTCCTCGATGAAAAGTATCATGCATTTTACCGAACAATTTGTGCATTATGTATAAATAAAGTTAATTCTCAGTTTGGCTAAGGAGTGATTTCAATGTTGTATTTTCATAAAATAGGATTTCACAGATAAATCTCTGCCAGACTTTTCAAATTTCATATGTAACACTAACATGAGTGTATGCCTTTCATTTAAAGCAGTTTCTGTAATAATGTAAGTGAGAAAGTGTTCATAATTTTGTTTTTTGCTTTCCCTGAAAAATTTTGTTTTTGGCAGTCTACCACTACCACTACCACTACCACTACCACTACCACTACCACTACCACTACCACTACCACTACCACTACCACTACCACTACCACTACCACTACCACTACTACTACTACTATGCGGATGACGTAAATATGTTAGGAGAAAACCCTCGAACGATTAGGGAAAACACGGAAATTTTACTTGAAGCAAGTAAAGCAATAGGTTTGGAAGTGAACCCTGAAAAGACAAAGTACCTAGCCTATATGATTATGGCCCCTGTCCAAAGTATTGCACGAAATGGAAATATACAAATTTGAGATTTATTCTTCGAAGAGGTGGAGAAATTCAAATACCTTGGAGCAACAGTAACAAATATAAATGACACTCGGGAGGAAATTAACTCAGAATAAATATGGGAAATGATTGTTATTATTCGGTTGAGAAGCTTTTGTCATCCAGTCTGCTGTCAAAAATCTGAAAGTTAGAATTTATAAAACAGTTATATTACCGGTTGCTCTGTATGGTTGTGAAACTTGGGCTCTCACTTTGAGAGAGGAACAGAGATTAAGGGTGTTTGAGAATGAGGTGCTAAGGAAAATATTTGGGGCTAAGAGGGATGGAGTTACAGGAGAATGGAGAAAGTTGCACAACACAGAACTGCACGCATTTTATTCTTCACCTGACATAATTAAGAACATTAAATCCAGACGTTTGAAATGGGCAGGGCATGTAGCACGTAGCGAATCCAGAAATACATAGAGAGTGTTAGTTGGTAGACCGGAGGGAAAAAGATGTTTGGGGAGGCCGAGACGTAGATGGGAGGATAATATTAAAATGGATTTGAGGGAGGTGGGATATGATGATAGAGACTGGATTAATCTTGCACAGAATAGGGACCGATGGCGGGCTTGATGTGAGGGCGGCAATGAACCTGCGGGTTCCTTAAAAGCCATTTGTAAGTAAGTAAGTAATAATTTTGTATGGTTTACTACGGAAACCATGATAATATTTGGAGAAATGTCCATTCGGAATAAAGGTCATTCGGAAAAGTAGATTTTGGAAAAATGGTCATTCGGAAAATTGGTCAGTCGGAAAGTTAATTTCGGAAAAATGGGTGCAAACGGACATGAATACGTGTTTAAAAATCAGACCGATATATGGGGGTACAAGGACGGAAACTTAGATGTAACGTTTGCAGGGTGAACAATTCTCATACCATAACTTCGTGATTAATAACACGATTGAAATAAATGTGATCTCGTTCATCGAGTATAAGTTATACTATCATGCGAGCATGAACTTGGTGGTGGCCCGCGGCGAATGGCGGACGTTCTGAGAGGCACGCGAAAATGTCCGGGTCGTAGGCTAATATCTCGCGAATCCGAAGTGCTAGCGCCCTGATTTTGGTGCCAAACGAATTATCTCGCCTAAATCTGTCAATAGATATTGACGTAAGGTCCACGAAAAATCTACTGCCATTTGTTGGACCTCAATCAGTAACAAGCATAGAATCGTACCAAATGACACAACCTAATAATAATAATAATGATAATAATAATAATAATAATAATAATAATAATAACTTATTTATACTAGCAGAGTTAAGGCCATAGGGCCTTTTCTTACACTCTACCAGGTCACAAAGTATACAAGCAGTGAAAACTTAACAACAGAATATTAACATATTACAAAAGAAAAGAAAATAATAACAACATAAGAAAATCGACACTAAATAACATGAAAATAATACAAAAAGAAAGTGAAATACAGTTCTAAAGACTGGAATATAATAAAAGCAACTCAGTTAGTACAGATAGTTAATAGGGAAAACGTAAGGAAGAATATAACAAAATGGAATGTAATAAAATAATAATAAAAAATATGAAAAAAATACGAAAATTAAATAAAATCCACAATAAAAAGAGTATGATAATAAATTCATCTGGTAATCAAGAGAACAAACAAGGGGAAAGGACGGGAAAGAAACATATATATTTTTTACAAAACTATAGCAGAGAAAAAGGGGTTTATATGTCACATTAAAGAACAAAAGCGCACATATTGTCGTAATAGTGTAACATTTTACTACCATTTCAATCGCATCACTCTGCCTCATTTTCAGAAACGCAGACATTACTGTAGCTCTACGAACAAGGATGGATACAACTAAGGCACTGTAATTGTTTATTCATTTGAATTACCTACGAAAAACTGTAAACTTTACACTCAAATATAAAAGCGCACTACAGAAAGTTCGACTTGCTTTTCACGGAAATGTTTCTTCCGCAACAGACACAACGCTGGTATAACCCCGCCGCAGGATTTAACGAAAACATTGCTAATATAAAGAGACTAGGATGTTATAATACAAGTTTGTTGGACCATAATTTCCATTTGTATTTTCGCTTCCCAGTTTTGGAACGGGGATGATTATAAAAGGTGGGTGGGAGCGAATAAAAGTCAGCATTGGCTGTACTAAAGGTTGGGGATCACATTTAAAATGAACGCTCTAAAATATTACTTCGACGAGCCACCTGGCGCCCGGATGTGCACGTTAATTCCCAAACCACGATTCTCTTATTCATCGACGCTGCAATGTCATAGACTATTCGCTCTGTATTCCTGAAGGCTCATGAAAAATAAAAGCCGTAATGGAATACGTTACTGTGAAGCTAGGACTATTACTGCTGTCAGATGTGAAAGGATAAAACAAATAAGAGAGTCCATACATTTAAAACGACAGCACAGCCACCCAGGGATAGAAAGTAACAGCTGAGTCTTCCGCCATGATCCAACTGACAGCACATCTGCATAAAAGTTGAAAGAATTTGTATCAGGCTTCCTGTAAAGAAATGGAGGTTCAAATCCCTTTCACAGAAATTACATAGGTATACTCTAGTCGCCTGGAATCTGAAAGCATAGCGGCCATTAGCTTCGTCTGTAAAACAGAGAGTGCGCATACGCGAGCATATGGGGAAATGTTCATACAGGGGTCCCACAAGGATCTATATTAGGGCCTCTTCTTTTTCTAATTTTTATAAATGACCTTGGCCCCATAATAAAAGGAATAGGTTATCCTATACTATTTGCAGATGACACAAGTATCATAATTACAGACAAGAACTTTGCCACATTCAAATATGAAACAGAAACAATTCTCCTTAAATTTATGACTGGTTTACAACCAATAAACTAGCATTAAACATTAATAAAACTAACATAATTCAATTTAAAGCCACTTCAAATTTAATCTCTGAAACATTGGACACAACTATCAACAATATACCTCTACTAGAAACATCAACAACCAAATTTCTTGGTTTGCATATTAATAATACAATAAATTGGAAAAATCATATCAAAGAAATAACCCCCAAACTTAGCTCAGCATGCTTCGCAATTAGGTCGTTACAACAATTTCTAAACAGCAATCTTAAAGACAATATATTTTGCCTATTTTCATTCCATTATGTCCTACGGAATAATATTTTGGGGAAATTCTGCAGATAGTAAAAATATATTCTTACTACAAAAAAGAGCCATTCGAATAATAGTTGGAGCAAAGGCTAGAGAATCATGTAGATTATTTTTAAAAAAATTAGAGAATCTAACCTTAACAAATCAATACATATACTCTACAATAAATTTCCTCTTATGTAATGAAGAAAATTTTCCAACTAACTCAGCCATACATAGTATAAATACCCGCAGAAGGAATGATTTTCATACGCCATCATCAAATTTATCATGCTTTCAAAGGGGAGTGCGTTACATGGCGATAAAAATGTTCAATAGTCTTCCTGAAGACATTAAGAATCATAGCCAAAACCCTGCATTATTTAAGGTAAAACTAAATTATTACTTAATATCTCACACTTTCTATTCTGTAGATGAATTCTTGACATTTCATAGTACTGTGTAAATATAATACTATTAAATGGTAAACATATTACATTGCATAAAATATTATTGTTATTAAGGTATTAATTCTGTACATATTTCATATTTGCATTTTATATGTAGGCCTATTGGATTTTATTGTTAAACGTAAGAATTGAACATGTTCTTTATTCTATGCTATAAAGCAAATGTAAGAATATTATGGAACGAATAAATCTATCTGTCTGTCTGTCTATCTACCTATCTATCTACCTACCTATCTATCTACCTACCTATCTATCTAGCTACTTGTACTACTTCTACGTACCGCGTGACGTCACTCATGCTTGCAGATCCCAGGCGTGAAGTGTACATATGTTTTCGTCCTGTTTTGTGTTATTTATGACAACGCTAACCACATAAAAGCGAGTGCTGCTATTTGGCCTCTCGAGCAGGTCTGTAGAGTCGAAAATATGGGTGAAGCTGAAGTTGGAATACGTGTCAGTGACAACGGACAGACTCACCCCTTTTATACGGAATGAACCATAAGTAATGTCATTAATTTCAGGCATTATTCATTGAGATATTTCAAACAAAAAAAGTTTAACATAATTTTGCTCCTTTTTGCTTCATTTTCGAGATACAGTAATTGTTTTGTATAAAACATTTCATTGCGTGTTTTGGGAAAGCCATTGATTTAATTCCCAATATTTAAATTTAAATTATGGTTTATTTCAAGACGCTCGCAACTGCCGAGGTTATATCAGCGTCGCCGGTGTGCCGTAATTTTGTCCCGCAGGAGTTCTTTTATATGCCAGTAAATCTAATGACATGAGCCTGTAGCATTTAAGCACATTTAAATGTCATCGACCTGGATCTGGGATCGAGCCCGCAATCTCGAGCATAGGAGGCCAACGCTTTATCGACTACGCAACCCAGAACCGACTAATTCCCAATATGCTCAGTCAATTTAGGAGCGCAGTGTATTGTAATAATAAATTATTGAAATAAATTTAGTTTCATCCTTTAAGTGCAGAAGAAATTTGATCCGAACAAATGTAATATTTTAAAATTTCTTTGCAGAACGAAAAGTTACAGAAATTTGATTCGAACAAATGTAACTTTTCGTTCTGCAAAGAAATTTTAAAATATTGCATTTGTTCGGATAAAATTTCTGTATGTGGGCATATAGGCCTGAATGATGTACTGTACAATGCAATAATTATTAAATTGCAGGACTCAGTGCCAATATAGAGGCGCAATAATAGACTAGCAGCTGTGAGCTATCGAGCATGTGAAATTTTTCCTGGAATTTGTACTGCCAGATCTAATGGACAGTTCCCAGAATAATCGCCTTACAAATTTCATACAAGTATTTCTGAGTAGTACTGAGATCACGGACCTTCGTTCTATCTACTTTTGGTAAATCTCCCTTATTTGAAGATAATGTCACAACAGGCAACAATTGACAAAATTCTGAGGTTTTCCCTATACTTCCAGAGTATTATATTGATCTTTTAGTATCTTTACAAAGAGTTCAAGTAATGAAGAATCTCATTTATATGTAGTTGATATACAGGGTGAAAGTGAAATAGCCTTGCAGATTTTGAAAGCGAATAGCTCAAGTTGTATGTAACAAAAAACCATAATATCATATTGGTGGAAAGTTAATAAAGTAATTTCCTTTTTTTTTTTTTTTTCTTTTTTCTTTTTTTTTTTTCTTCAGAAAAAAAGTTTTTTTCTCAAATATTTTACAATCTCTTATTCGGTAACTATTGCGAGTAGGATCGTGATTTTTGTCCACATCCATAGGAAAACCAATATAGAATAATTTATTCCTCTGGCGTGTTTCAATATTGTGGACGGTTTTCGAGTAAATATAATTTTAAAGACCTTTAAATTAAAGTCATTGCACGCTGCGAGTTGGTTGCAACACAGCGTCACAGAATCGCTCTTATAGCGTGCCACACTGAGTTACCGAGTTCGTTGACCTCTTACATCTGTAACACGAGAAGCGTGTGTTCGTGGTGATGTTGCCGGACTGCAAAAATTTAAAACTTAATTTTCCAATTAACCGTGCATTTGAGATTTGTGAATCATTCCCTATTGGTTATTTTATATTCTCAACAGTTAAATGAAAAAGATTGAGTTATTTAGCATCGATGGAATTGGTGATAGTGAAATTTTATTTGGCAAGATAAGTCCGAGGATTCGCCATAGATTATCTGACACTTACTTTACAATTGGAGAAAACCTCGGAAAAAATACAACCAGGTAATCGGCCCAAGCGGAAATCGAACCCACGTCCGAGCGCAACCCCGGATCAGCAGGCAAACGCGCTACCACTTGAGTTACACCGCGCCAGCGACTAGAAATGTGTTAAACTACTGAAACCAATCTTCTTTGATAGAGTAGACCAAGCATCGAGAACATTGTGTTTCGTGAAACAGAGCTTGAACTCTGATGTAAGTTCCACGTGACAACACCCCTATCCCCGCTGAAACCCATCCTCTAGCGTCGTCTGTACTGTCGGCATTGGCTCATTCCGTTATCCAATACTATCTGAATAGTGATTCGGTGTTATTAAAAGATATTTCGCTCATCATTCTCGGAATAGCATTTGGTCGGCGTGGAAAGATATCGTAACTTTGAATAACATATATCACTGAAATAAATAACATTATAAATGTTTAAATGAAACAAAAAGACAAAACAGAACAGTATCTTACTTGTTAGTTATCAAAATGTTCTGGTTCTATTATACGATATTACCTATGGTTATATAGATAGAAAAAAACAATTCTGAAATAAATTTGCATTTCTAAGAAACATAAAACATAACGTTAATATCTTTTTACTCGAGATTGCATACTTGATCTCAAATATCTGAAAAGAAAATTCCTAGCATTTTAATAAGGGCCTAGTAATTAAATAAAGGCTGGGGAACGGATTATTATACACTGGAAGGGAGAGATGATGTTTCAAATAGGCTACTTGATTGTTTATACATATATAACAGTTGCCAAAGTAGATAAAAGTTCAGTTAGGTATAAACAACTGTGGCGATTCAAAGCTGCTTGACGTTCGGGACTTCGGGAGTGATCATTCTCGACGTCTCGAAACACTCACAAGCAGTCTTTACGCCAACGACGCGACGTATACAATAATGTCATGCGGGTTTCCGCTTTGCGGGAGCTGTTAGCCTTGCTATCTCGATCGTTGTTCATCTCTACTCCCCACGCCCTGTATTTACTTTGTGTGTAAAGGGTAGTGTATATATATATTGCGTCATAAATGTGTGACTTTTGCGATGCCTGCAGTAGACCTCTACGTACTGAAGTTTCTGAATACGGATGATGCATTATGTGATTAGTAGCGGACATTGAGAATCCACGAAAAACTAAATAAAACACAGTAACAAATAAAATAAAACTTGCATTATAATAAACTACAGCAATTATGTACTTGTACCTTCGTATTCCATAGAATACTTGACGAGAACTATTTCTATTCTTAGGTTAGAAGGTACCGATCCACATAATCCAGTGTTCCCCGCATGCCCAACACAGTGCATTAGCTGGGGGAAGTTGAAAAAGGCAGCACTCACTGCGGTCCTAACTTTGTTAAAATAACCAGGCCCTGATAGGCCCCTACCCGGTCCGACGCAGCAAATAAACCGCCTCTCTTCAGTAGAGAGAGGTCTATCCAATTTCTAAAGGACTAATGGAAACAGTGGAAATTAGGGCGATTTGTCATAATGTAACTAAATTTAAAAGCTGTTCAGTCTTTTTTATAGAGAACCAATTTTACATGACGCAGCTCAGGGGTTCTTGTGTGCGCTGCGACAAGAGCATGGAATTCATACATGTCGTAGGCTTATTCAGTAGAAGTTACGTATATAAATTTCAATTTGGAATAATTAATTTTATTACACCTTCCTTGTGCCTACATTGACCAATGTTCGTGCAATGATAAGAATAAATGAAAAAAGAGAAACTGTTGTATAAGAAATATTGCATCAATGCCATTTATACTCAATTGAAATTTCTTAAAATTATTCACTTTAAACTGAGGTGACATCCATTCAGTACAACAAAATTGGAAATTATTCAAAGGAATATTGCATCAATTTTATTCATGCTCAAAATTGATTGAGAACATGGAAGTGAAGATGATTCACAGAAAAACTGTATCAATTTCATTCACACTCAAATGGCATTGTTTCAGTAAGCTTACAAGAACATGAATGTGACTCAAAAGAAAATTGTGTCAATTTTATTTATACTCTGATGACATCGTTTCAATACCGAAAATGCAGATGATTCAGAAAGAAACGATCAATTTTATAAATAGATGACATCGTTTAGTACAAGAACGTGAATATGATACACAAGAAAATTGTACCAATTATATCTTTTCAGTACATGAAAATGAAGATGAATAAGAGGAAAATCGTGTACACGAAACTGAAGATGATTCAGAGCAAAGAAAAACTGTATCAATTTTATTTATACTCAAATGACATCATTTTAGTAAAAGGACATGAATATGATTTATATACAAATGACATCATTTTAGTAAAAGGACATGAATATGATTTATATACAAATGACATCATTTTAGTAAAAGGTCTATGGCGAGTCCTTGGCATCAACACCTTTGATTTGATTACCCCCTTTGATTTGATTACCTGGTTGGGTTTTTCCGAGGTTTCCCCCACCGAAAAGACAAATGCCGGGTAATATTTTGGCGAATCCTCGGACCTCATTTCATCTCACTACATCTCGCCAAAATGTAAAAATAATTGTACAACATTGTAAAAATTGTAGAAAATTACTAAATTGTAAAACTATAAAAATTTGTAAAACTTGTAATTGTAATATTGTAAAATGTTGACATGTTCCACATCTTAAAGCTTCATTGCTCATGTAAGATCTATGGAATAAAATAAATGAATGAAATGAATGAATGAAAGGACATGAATATGATTTATATATAAATGACATCATTTTAGTAAAAGGACATGAATATGATTTATATACAAATGACATCATTTTAGTAAAAGGACATGAATATGATTTATATACAAATGACATCATTTTAGTAAAAGGACATGAATATGATTTATATACAAATGACATCAATTCAATACATGAAAGTGAAGATGATTCTGAGAAAACTGAACCGACTTTATTTATACTCAAATGACATCGCTTTAGTAAAAGGACATGAATATGATTTATATACAAATGACATCAATTCAATACATGAAAGTGAAGATGATTCTGAGAAAACTGAACCGACTTTATTTATACTCAAATGACATCGCTTTAGTAAAAGGACATGAATATGATTTATATACAAATGACATCAATTCAATACATGAAAGTGAAGATGATTCTGAGAAAAATTGTATCAATTTTATTTATACTCAAATGATATCGTTTTAGTAAAAGGACATGAATATGATTTATATACAAATGACATCAATTCAGTACATGAAAGTGAAAATGATTCAGAGAAAAACTGAATCAATGTTATTTATATTCAAACGACATCGTTTTTGTAAAAGGACATGAATATGATTTATATACAAATGACATCAATTCAATACATAAAAGTGAAGATGATACACAAGAAAATTGTATAAATTATATTTATACTCAGATGATATTGTTTCAGTACACGAAAATTAATAAGATTCAGATAAAAACCGGGTCAATTTTATTGGCACTCCAATGACACCGTTTTAATACAAGAAAATGAAGATGAATCAGGGGAAAGTAAAACTGTATCAAGTTTATTTATACTCAGATTACAATGTTTCAGTACATAAAAGTCAAGAAGATTCGCAGGAAAATTGTACTGGATTTAAAATATAGATACTTAAAGTATTCATATTAATGAAATGCGCTGTCAAAGTTCCTTTGAAAGAATAGTCAGAGCGGCATTTTTTTCACCTCTACAGAATTTTAGCACATTGTAAATTTTATTACCATCCTACTTTCAGAATTATAAGCTTTAGAATATGGTTTATTCTTTGGAGAAATTGCCATATTTTGTCACAATTCCACTCTCAGCTCCACAATATATTCTGCGTGACAATTCTACACTCACATTATAAATTATAGGCCTATTACCGATTTTGTAATATTATAATTAAACTAAATTTGATCCAATTCACGGTAAACTTCTGTTATAATAAAATGAATTAGCAATACAACATAAGATGCCGGAATAAATAAAATTGTAAACACACAACACAACTGTAGTCAAGGCCCACTGACAACACCAATCGGCTAGTAGATTCTTCTACGGGGACTGCACAATGCATGACGTAACGCATAGCTGGCAAAGAAGGATTCATGAATCCAAGCGATTTCTGACCTTCAAGCGGTGTAGATATAGGCCTACTGTCCGCAGAGTATATGTCCCTCCCTTTGTACAATTACTTAGTTTACGTGTGTACAAGTAAGTGGTAGCAGTGGTGGAGCAATGGCTGTGTTTCAACCTTTCACTTCCAATAAACGGAAATTTCTTGTGGAATGGGAGGAAGAGTTCTCCTGTTGTAAAAGAGATTATGAGAGTGTAAAATTCCTAATTTGTAATAAGGTGTTAAGTGGCTTTCTTCGAGCCAACATTAAACGGGATTATGATATATATCATGCATCATATGAACGTTGCTGAATCGAAAACAAGATCCTCTCTTTCACATGATAATCTTTCCGTACAGCTGGGAATAGCTGTTACTCCATATTTTGTACGTGGGCTATAGCCAAAGGTTCAGATCAAAACGATTAATTTTTCTACTTTTTGTGTTATTTATGTTTACGCAAGGGGAAATTCAAATACCAATTCAACAAGCCACAATAAACTTCCGATTGTATGTAATAAATGACAGTTGGCTAGTGTGCAATGCTATATTTCCTACATTGATTTACTTGTATGTATGTATGTATGTATGTATGTATGTATGTATGTATGTATGTATGTACAGTATGTATGTACAGTATGTATGTACAGTATGTATGTATGTATGTACAGTATGTATGTACAGTATGTATGTATGTATGTATGTATGTATGTATGTATATGTGTATGTATGTATGTATGTATGTATGTGTGTATGTATATATGTATGTATGTATGTATGTATGTATGTGTGTATGTATGTATTAAACACTACAATTTGGTATACACCCGGTGGCAGTGATATATAATATACAATAATATTACAATAAATTGTCGACCTGGTTGGCGAGTTGGTATAGCGCTGGCCTTCTATGCCCAAGGTTGCGGGTTCGATCCCGGGCCAGGTCGATGGCATTTAAGTGTGCTTAAATGCGACAGGCTCATGTCAGTAGATTTACTGGCATGTAAAAGAACTCCTGCGGGACAAAATTCCGGCACATCCGGCGACGTTAATATAACCTCTGCAGTTGCGAGCGTCGTTAAATAAAACAACATTTTACAATAAATATTAATAAAAATTACAGTAATTGCAGGAAAAGAAGTAAAATAAACGTAAATCTAATTCTAATTATAATTAAATAGATGCAATAAACCTAGGACTATAAATAAAAACTATGCTATAATAACGCATACAATAAGCAAAAGTAAACCTAACTTATAAATACTTCTATTTAAACCCAACTATTGTCAACATAATTACATATCACCTTAATTAATTACATATCATCTTAATTAATTACATATCAACTTAATTAATTACATGACAACTTAGATAATTACACTGCACTTACAATTACATTTTCAGTCTAATCAACCTTTCCTTAAATGTATTGATTCTGAGAGGATCACACTGAAAAATTGCCGCAGGTAAGCTGAATTGTATTGTATCTGTTTATCTGTACTTTATAAGTTTGTTACTTATATTTTGCTCACCAGTGTAGTAGAGGGTGAAATTAATGTTCTACTCTCTCGGACGTTCATTATAATACTAATCCGTCACTGCAAACGAGAAACAGTAAGGACGTCAACTCCTTCACTTTTGCGGTTAATGAACTGAATGTTATCAGGGTTGCGTTCACTGTGGATTCGGCGCAAATTGTTTTCTGCCCACCCCTGATGTAACGGATAGTTCATGAAGCAACCGGTAACGTGAGGTGAAGCAGGTAGTAAATGAAAGAGAGAAAGTAAGTTAATTTAGCCAAAGACATTGTTGTGACTCTGTATTACCTACGAACAGACGTGCAACAGAAAACAGTTTTTAAGCAAGAACAATTATTCCTTCAAATAACAGGCGTGCGTATGATTTGCTCTTGATGTTCACATTGTCAAATCGATGCGTGTCTCCATAGATGGGCAATTATGCGTCTGCAGTCGATCATCAAATTCGCTGTCAAGTCACAGTGATAGGAGCTATGAATTTGCGCATCTAATTAATTTTACGCATGACAGTAAATTACTGAAATGATGAAATTATTACAGAGAAGCTGAACAACTGAACAACATCGCTTTTGTGAGCCGCAAATTCCAATTGGACTTGCCGAGTCTTGCGTGAAAAGTCGATGCTGTAGTATTTCGACTAAGTTCAATATTTCACAGAACTTTAACGATAGAAAACAACAAGAACCTATTACAAAGAACTTCCTGTGTAGCAGCAGCAGCAATAGTAATTTTGTACTCACCTGAAACGTACGATGAAATCTAGTCAAGAAGTCTCGAATATTCGAGAGGCGCAAATACCATGCCATCGAATCTCCGCATCTATCAGGCCTATTACTGTCTTACCTGCAAAAATAAAATCATATTATGTAATGTAGCAATTTTACACGGCATTTTTTACAGAACTAGAGCCTTTCTGATAAGAATATTTGACACTATTATATTGCATTCCGTAAACATTCAAATGAATTTCAATCATGTCAGATTAGTCTGGGCATTCCGCGATTAAATTCAAAGAGGAAAAAGCTATTGTGGCTCCTTGACGAGAAGAGCTTTAAATTGGATTTTTCAGTTGTAAAATATTAGAAAACAAGTTTCCAAAGTTAGTTATGCTTGAAGACAAAAAGTAAACCACTTCTTCGGAACTTAATTTATTCTTATGTGTTTCTTCAATACATTATGCTTAAACTACATCCTCTCTTTTCATCGATACAAATTTGTGTAAAACCATTTTTAGGAACGAAAATAATTTAACTTTTTCCATTGTTTGTATATAATAATAATAATAATAATAATAATAATAATAATAATAATAATAATAATAATAATAATAATTTATTTTAGCTGGCAGAGTTAAGGCCGTAAGGCCTTCTCTTCCAATCAACTAGCAAAAAGTATGCATACATATGAACTTACAAACTACAAAGAATAGTTATTTATACTGTACATACTGAAAAATATAAAAGAGACACAGAAAAGGAAAGAAATATGTGTGCAAAAAATTTGTTCGTCATTTTAAAGACATAATATGCAAGTCTTAACCAATGATACAAAAAAGTGCAAAAACTGCTCTACAATAATAAATACAAATTAAAAATATATTTGAAGTATAAGAAGCAATTCTCTTGGATACAGCATCTACTGTCAGGGAATTCTTAAATTACAGACGCGATGTGCGGCGGTGAATTCTGGATAATGCCGCCATTTATTGAAAATCTATGAAAATTAAAGTAAAGAATGATAAAATGGTAACAATCATCTTCATAATTATCATCACCTTTTACAGTGTGATGCGCTTACATCATATGTTTTGCAATGTAAGTATTTATGGTAACTATTACACTTCTACTACGTCATACTACTTTTGACCAATAAAACGGTACGGAAGGATGTATTTCAACCAATCATGGCTGCTTATCGCACAATTTTCTCGCGTCCCTAGCATTTGTTTAATTTTATCGCGTCCCTAGCATTTGTTTCTTTGTTTGCCAACATTTCAAACTGCGCTGATCTGGACGTCAAAACACACACACACACACACAAAATTACAAACCACTCCAGTCGATGCACAGCAGTTTCAAATATGACTCGCATTGGCATTCGAGAACAAGAATTAATAAAGATCACTGGTCATCCTATGCATCTTCCCTGAAATCCTATTTACAAATAAATGAAAAGCACAATTCGGAAATCCTGAATAAGTTGAGGAATATACCATGTAGGCCTACATCAACGAGTTCCACTTCTTTTACGCACACGTCCAATATAACATCAACTGAACCACCAACCACTAAAACATTCAAATTTGAAAATTTTACATTCAATAATTATTCCTTTTAAAATTATTCATGTTTATTTTTTATGTCATCGTCTTTAATTAAAACTTTTCTAACACTTGTATGTATTATTTAGGTTATGTTATAGCTTCTGCTATATGATATTATGGATAGTCACGTATCAAAGATTGTTTAATATTAAGATTTATTGAAAATCATGTCAAGTGACGTTGATTACTGGGATCCGGATAATTGAAGTGGAGTGCAACTGTTTTAATAAAAATGAAATTGAATCAAAAAAGCCTTCTTGACTAGTAGCACTGCCATCGTGATCTAGCTAGTAATCGTCTACAGAGTTCATTGAAGATTCCATAGTTGGCACAACTGATAGCAAGATAACAGCTAATCATGACACCTTACTGCCATCTAGCATGCATCTAGCGTAATATTTGTAATGTTGAGATGGTACAATAATACATTTGAAGACAGTTGTATTTTCGTAAGTCAATTAATATTTTATTGTATTGGAGCACTTAGTTACTTCTAATCTTTATATACTTTCTTCTAATCGTGTAATAGTCAATTAAATCCCACTTGAGTTTTGATTTTCTCTAGATAAATCAAAACCTCTAGTGAGATTACTGTTGACTACAACAAAATAAAAGAATAACGTTATTGACAGATAGATTGCCTGAAGTACTTCGGTTCAACCAAGACTGACAAAAGGAATTTATTTATAAATTATTATTTCCATAACGGTTCTGGATACCGCATCATGCAAGAGAGAAACGCTTACTTTTACGCAGTGTTGAAAAATAAAACTATTTTGTGCATATTAAAAAGGCCCACATACAACAGTTAAGCGATTTGGAAAATTGATAGTAACAGTACAATATTATAAATTGCTGTATTGTTATGAATTGATAAAGTTTACATTTTATTACACATAGCAGAGAAGCTATAGGCTACCACTGTAATTATAACAGCACGCCATTAGATATTATCAGTGATCCACTTGGGAAGAAGGACTTTCTACTATCATTATCCTTTCACGAAGAATAACGTTCCACGGTGTAGACTTCATTGATCACGTATATTCTTAGGCAAGTATAGGTTTTACAAAAATAAACGACACCACGCCCTCTTCTTTTCGTTGCTGTTCCCTTTTCTTTTTATTGCTTTCCTGTTCAAACTCGGCAGAGGAAGCTAGATTTCTTTTTAGAAGCGACAATTCTTACCAAAATGGAGTAAATGCGCGGGTTCCGTATGGTAGATCTATTGTTCGCAAAGGAACCTGTTTCTGGATGAAAGAAGAACTTCGAATATAAAAATACGTTTATTTACTCCACTGATAATATAGAGAGAACTACATTAACAAGAAAATCGAAATGGCCAAAAATATAAAATCTATTTTAATTTTCTGATTATAAGACACAGCGTGCGCCTTAGGAAGCTGGTCTACGCTACACCGGAGACGAGACGAGACGAGACGAGACGAGACGAGACGAGACGAGACGAGACGAGACGAGACGAGACGAGACGAGACGAGACGAGACGAGACGAGACGAGACGACAAACAGAAATTTTAGTTTTTTTCCAGCATCATTCTGCGACAGAACAAAAGCCAACATTTGCATGCAAACAATTTATGAAGTGTTCGGAATAAGATGTATTATTATTAATAACGCAGAGCCGCCTGGATTTCAGAATTTCTCTCTCTGTGATTTCCACCTCTAACAAGGTAGGAAATATTGGAAAAACACATTCATACATAGGCTAGATACTGAAATTGAAATGCAAGAGAATGGTAATTAAGTTCTCAACATGCCACGCCGTTTTCATAGTGTAAGTTACTAATACTGTTTTAGTCTTAAGAATTCGCCATACTTAATTATTAATACTTATATGTTAGTTAAATGTATGAGCTTTAAACAAATTGGAAAGGTATTTACGAGTAAATTTGTTGGGACCGGAACCTCGACTTATAGAAAAAAAAAATACCGGGCCACTGTTTCTCAAAGATTGAAAACCACTGATCTATGTAAAGTTCACGAATAACAAAATATAAACAATATTTGACCATAATTTTATTAGTACCCTAACTACTAATAATCTTAAATATCTTTACATGCGAATCATATTATATTATGATAAGAAAAAATATATTACAATTTCAGTCAACAACTTATCAGATTGGTACTTACAAAAAGAAGTTTTGTTACAATGATAATTCTTGGTTTTGTCCACAAATATTTTCGATTTTACAAGAAATCATCATCAGGTGGAAGCAATAACTTATACAAATGGAACACAAGTGAAATATAATATATAAAATGCATACATAATGAATAAAACAGTATAGAAACAATCATATGTCAAAATATTAAAACCTATAAAAGTCAATGGTATACATGTAGTCATATATCTTTTAGATTGTTAATGATTACAGAAATATAAACGTAAAATATGTGTATGCTGAAAATTAAAATTTAATGATGCCATATTTGATGGTAGTTGAAAACTGAAGTTCTGAGGAATATTTTGTCACTCGAGTCGATGAGGTGATTAAGATATGATGTTGAAGATGGAGCGGAGTTATAAGTTGTTTTAATATTTTGACATATGATTGTTCCTATACTGTTTTATTCATTATGAATGCATTTTATATTTTATATTTCACTTGTGTTCAATTTGTCTAATTTATTGCTTCCACCTGATGATTTCTTGTAAAATTGAAAATATTCGAGGACACAACCAAGAATTATGTGATCAATGTAACAAAACGTCTTTTTGTACCAATCTGATAAGTTGTTGACTGAAATTTTAATATAATTTTTTTATCATATATCATTCAACTTACCTGAACTTTAACTTCAACATGACTTTTAAACATATTATATTAGCAAAATGCAAATCCTACATATACAAGTCCAGGACTACACTGATTCTTGCTCCAAATATAACCAAGGTCTCTGTTGGTAACTAAGCGTATCTCATTCAGGTAAGTCCACACAACTCTGCTCCTAGCACTAAAAGATGCGCACTGTCATACTATTATATACGATGCATTTTTCACCAAAAGTGGACTTACCTGGTCTTTGCACCAAACCCCTCATTTACACTTTTTACTAACAGTTTGTTTTTGTTCAGAAACTGCAGTATATAGTAGTAGAGAGCATGCCAACAGAAAGACTGCAGCTTAGTGGTACACCAAAGTTTTGCTCAGATCTGCATTATTTCGTTTTCTAAGGGATACGAATAGTTTATACAGTAATCCACAGAAGGTTGATAGGCAATAAATTGCTAATAAACGGGCTCGCAAATAGGCATCCAAAAACTAACAAAATGGACACTAGACCAGGCAATATCAAACTAGATTTAAAACCACAATCAAATCTAAATTACAGTATGTAATATTTTAATTAAAACAGAACATTGTAGCAAGGTTTTAAAAAATAGGTTACTTCTTCAATACTGTTGTATTTCATTTTTACAAATATATACGGAGTATAACTGAAAGGCATGTCAAAACTTGGAGAGAGGGGAAACATTCCTCACATCTAAACAATGAAAATATATTTTATTGATATAGACCCTAAAACGTTTCATTTTTTGTAGAGCTTTTTCTACAAATCCGTTCACATTGTATGACGCACAAGCTATTTTGTTTTTGTGTGGGATGCCATCACATTTATCGTGTGCATATTACGCCCACAGTACACCTCATATCAGAACAATGGACACCAAACCTGTGGGAAACGCGCAAAAGCAGATATACATTACTACATCTAAGATATAATACCAAACGAAATCATCAAGTGTATTTTAATAAATGCTCAAAATATCCTCCATTAGCACGAATACGTGCACCAATCCGCAGTCGCACAGACTCCCGGATGCGCTGATATATCGCAGAATTTCGAATATTCCTGCAGCATTCCACAAGACGGGCACGAATACTCCTTCCAAATTGCATTGGGATTCCATACAAGCGATTTTAAATTAATGCTCCCACATATAACAATCTAGCGAATTTGGATTAGGGGTGCGTGGAGGCCAAGGAATTGTTCCATCACTACCGATCCACCAGTCACGAAACATTCGATAGAGAAACCGAGGAATATAGGCACAAATGACCAGGAGGTCCAAAGAACATGAAGTGTATAGTATGTTTCTTCGTCGTACCGGTTGGACCATTTTCTAAGAGAACAAGCAAGTTGTTCTTCAGGAACGCTTTGCACCTTCGTCAGTCGAGGTTGTAGAAAGAGAGCTCTAACAAGAAAATAAAGCTTCTCCGGATCTATGTTCACATAACATATTTTCATCCTCTAGATGTGAGGAATGTTTTCATGAAGTTTTTAAGTATCTTTTAGTCACACTCCTGTATAACAATAAAATACCTCATCCGGTCTACTACTACGGCTGGCCTTCTATGCCAAAGGTTGTGCATTCGATCCTGGGCCAGGTCGATGGCATTTAAGTGTGCTTAAATGCGACAGGCTCATGTCAGATTTACTGGCATGTAAAAGAATCCTGCGGGACAAAATTCCGGCACATCCGGCGACGCTGATATAACCTCTGCAGTTGCGAACGTCGTTAAATAAAATATAACAATAACATCCGGTCTACCATTCTCAATTACAATTTGTCAATAACAAATTAATGTTTCTGCTTATCCCAGACTCGTTGCCTTTATTTCTCCACTGACTAGCTTAAGAGGCCATAGGCAACGTGGAGAGACGTAATGCTACTGCCGCTACCACCACCACCACCACCACCACCGCCGCCAAAAATTATTATCCCTCCCCTACTACTCACACTCTTGCACAACAATCAAGGAACCGTATCGTACTATTAGGGACTAGAATGCTTTACCTGCAGCCTTTAGGCTTTACCAATAACCAAAAAGTATTTAAAAATAGGCTTAAGGACTTTACTAGTAGACGATAGAATATTATACACACTATTTAAAGGGTGTAATTGATATTTTGTTACTTGAAGTGTTGTATCAGTGAAGGAGTGTGTTGTGTCAGTGAAGTTTTATAGTTTATAATGGCAGTGCAAAGTATTTGAACAGTGAAATGTTTTCGAAGTGTTAGTGAAATCAGGATAGAACAGTGAAATGTGTCTAGTTCCAGTGCAGTGAGTGAGTTGACAGCGAAATAAGTGTAGTGCTGAAATGTACTTGTGCAGGTATGAACATATCACAATCGTGAGTTTTAGTTCGAACTTAGGATTAAGATACAAATTAGATTTACTTTAAATGATCATGTCTCATTTAATTTAGGATGCTCATTATTATTATTATTATTATTATTATTATTATTATTATTATTATTATTAATTGTGTTTTATTAGTTATCATTATTGAGTGTAATTAGTTACCACTTCTTCACGTAACATAATTAGGAACATTAAATCCAGACGTATGAGATGTGCAGGGCATGTAGCACGTATGACCGAATCCAGAAATGCATATAGAGTGTTAGTTGGGAGGCCGGAGGGAAAAAGACCTTTAGGGAGACCGAGACGTAGATGGGAAGGTAATATTAAAATGGATTTGAGGGAGGTGGGATATGATGGCAGAGAATGGATTAATCTTGCTCAAGATAGGGACCAATGGCGGGCTTATGTGAGGGCGGCAATGAACCTCCGGGTTCCTTAAAAGCCAGTAAGTAAGTATTAGTTACCACTGCCACCTGGGTATATACCCATTTGCAGTGTGAATAAATACACATACACTCCGACCATCAAAAAACAGCAGTAGTAATGATATTATTATATTATTATTATTATTATTATTATTATTACTACTACTATTATTATTATTATTAATTATAAGACATTTCACAACAATTTTATTATAATTTTTCCCTTACCAAGTACTTTAAACTTATTTCATACTTTCAATATTTCTCGAGATTGTTTTGTGTAGAGAGCTGTTGCCTTATTGCTGAAATTTTCCCTCTATTTTCTCCCTCCCTGCTATTTTTCTTTCTTTTTTTCCGAGTTAAGAAGAGGGATGGAGTTCAAACTTCATCATGGACTCCGTGACTTTCCGTCAAAAAGACTTCTTACTCAGAGAGTGTAAAACTTTTTCTTCGTCTTATAAAAAGTGTTCCCCTCCTATTCTTTGTGTATTATTTTTCTTGTCCTTTATTTTCTCACGTTTCTTTTATCGTTTTTCCCTGTGTCGAGATAACGGAATTTAATTTCGTTATTTTGACAAGTTTCACGACTCCGGAAAGGTGAGAGGAGGCTTTCTGTTGATGTAATAATGAACAGCACTGCCCGGAGATTAAACATGGCTTACGAAGTTCTTTTTTACAGTACACAGAGTTCAAAAGAAACATCTACAGCTTCTCGTGTTCCAGACTACTACGAAATTATAACAGAATTCCTCGCAGCTATGCTTTTATGGATTTTTCACACTCTTACACAACAATCAAGGAACCGAATCTGACAGGGATTGGAGTTAGTAAATCGTAACACGTATGGGCCGTATAGAAATCCTTCCTTCTGATACGCTGAAATGTTAAAACAACATTGTGACTTAACACTCGATGTAAATTAGTACGTTGTAAATCAAAGCGATAATGAATCGAGCATCTTAGAGGAACTTTTTGTGTGTGATTTGTTTAACGAGTCTAACGATATCCGGTACAACATAAATTATGTTTATTTACATTCTCTTTTATCTTTCTTCCCTTCCTTTAATCTCGTTCCTTCCCCCTCCTTCTCGTTCTATGGAGCATGAAGAGAAGGTGTTGTGACGCTGTAGTATCCATTTTCAAATGTTTCCGGAATCACATCTCCGACGACATCAGAAGAAAGGCTTTAGATGTGACGTATATCTTGCTTATGTGAACAGCATTTTCTTATCAATTATTGTTAGGAATTCTGTTCATATTCACTACCTAAGATTCATTTATCAAGAATAATACACATAAAACTTGTTCACTGATTAATTTTACAACTTCTTTACTATGTTAACTTTTTAAGAAATGACCTGTCTGACTAGTTTCGAAGTGATATTCTTCATTGGAATCTTCTCAAACGTGATGTCAGGGTCTCACAGTACAGACAACGTCACAGGGATCTGCTCCCCCTTTTTTGAGAAGAAAAACAATCTTGTTGTTTGTTGCGACATTAATGGCTTGATGAAATGTTTGAATTTGAACCATGATCCAACTGAATGGAGGCTATTCATAGACTCCTCCAAGCTTAGTTTGAAAGCTGTATTACTTCACAATGGCAACCGTCTTCCTTCTATTCCTGTTGGTCATGCAGTTCACATGAAGGAGACTTATGCCAATATGACAGCCCTCTTCGACTCAATCAAATATCATGAACACAAGTGCAAAATCTGTGGTGATCTAAAAGTAATTGCTGTACTCTTAGGAATGCAACTGGGGCACACAAAATATTGCTGCTTTTTATGTATGTGGGGCAGCAGAGGTAGGAAATCACATTATATTCAAGCAGACTGGCCTGCAAGAAATCTTAACCCCAGCGAGAAAAATGTCGTTGCCGAGTCTCTCGTGGACCCAAAAGATGTTCTTCTTCCACTCCTGCATATTAAGCTGGGTTTAATGAACAATTTTGTCAAAGGTATGAACCAAGAAGGACAGGCCTTTAAGTACGTAAGAGAGAAATTTCAGAAATTAAGTGATGCCAAAGTTAAGGAAGGTATTTTTGCCGGGCCACAAATTCGAGAACTTGTAAAAGATCCTGCATTTGACCAAGTTTTGGAGGGGAAAGGAAAGGAAGCCTGGAAAGCCTTCAATGGAGTTATTCATGGATTTTTAGGCAACAAAAGAGATGATAACTACACTCAGTTGGTGACAGTGCTCCTGCAAAAATACCATCAACTCGGATGCAACATGTCCCTTAAAATCCATTTTTTCCACTTCCATCTAGACTTTTTCCCTCCTAGTTGTGGAGCTGTCAGTGATGAACACGGAGAAAGTTTCCCTCAGGATATTTCTGTTATGGAACAAGAATATCAGGGCTGCCGTTGGAATGAAACAATGCTTGCGGATTACTGCTGGTCTTTGCGTAGGGATGCTCCGGAACTCACAAGAGGCAAGCTAAAAGACGACGATCTCATGAAGCCACATATGATTCTCTTCAGATCCAACCATCTGCCAGGTATTCTTCCATAAATTTAGAACTCTTAGAATGTAACTGCCATTAAAAAAAATTCAAATGCACTTTCAATGTTGTTGGCATATGTAATTAAAATGTATCGTTTTCTCTTCACCCGTTAAACTGCAATATTTCCATCTATTATGTATCACAGAAACTAGAGCTAAGAAAAATTTTTCATTGTCATATACGTTTTTCTCAAACCAGAATTAGTGAGAATTGACTCATGAAGTGCAGGAAACATTCAAAAAAAATTTTTGTTGTTGCCAGTGTTAATAACCTCGATAGCATTACGACCCACTTCGATGGCATTACCATCAACTTCGATGACATTACCATCAACTTCAATGGCATTACCATCAAAGTTCCATTTTCATTTCATTCATTGTATTCCATAGATCTTATATCAGCTTTGAAATATGCAACAAGTCAGAAGTTTCACAAAAGTAAACAATACATAGCAAGAACATGAATTCAATTTACAAGCATAAACAATTCATTAATTAAGTAGAAGATATGTGTAGCCTATACATAAATTTTGTTATTACTGTTCTGAACCTTTTCTCTTGGTTCTTCAAATCTTCTATGCGGGAAACAAATGACGATTGCAAAGCATGTTTTATAGAACAGTAAAGAATTTGGAGTTTGAAATGTTGGAAAATAAAGAAACAAATGCTAGGGAAGTGATAAAACATGCTAGGGAAGTGATAAAATTGTAGAATAAATAGCCATGATAGTTTGAAACACGTCCTTTCATATCGTTTTATTCATCAAAAGTAGTATGACGTAGTAAAAGTGTAATAGGTAGCCTGTATGAATACAAGTTCGCTATATAATATTTAAAATCTCCTATTGGAGCCCTATTAACACATAAGATAATAAAAGTGACCTTATTTACACACAAAATAATAAAAGTTGACCTTATTTACACACAAGATAATAAAATTTTATACCTGGCTAACAATTTAATTTCCACAGATTTCATCTTGTTCGCTATAGAAATCAGCCGTATCAATTTTATTTTACGAAATAACAGATCATCTAATAAACATATAAGCACATGGCATCACCGCCTCCCTCCATCATACACATACAGCCTACATTACAAACATATCAGTTGTCGCCTATCATTGCTTTACAAAACAAACAGTCGTGTTTGAACAAGTAGATCCAATATTTATTCAATTACAAACGCAGTTAGTGCATACAAAGTAGTGGCATAATGCGAATTAAAATAAATGGTTAGCAGAAATGCAGGCTTACGTGAATGACATTAAACAGAACATATCGTTCGGAAACACCGGTTTATGCCAATAAAAGAAATTTTGATTTACCGGTACACAGAACATTGTGTACATTAATATTTGGAAGTGCCTGCTCCATACAGTCCATAGAAACAGTTTGAACAGCTGCGGATTACCTCATCCAACTAAATAAATCAATTCTCACACAAATGAAAATTCATATCGTAGTCTGTATGAACGTAACTTTTGAACTGCACCTGTAGTGACTCAATGGTCTTCGGCTGTCCGGATTGAGTCCCGATTTGACTTGAAATTCTTTAATTAAAAATCTGCTGTATTTTGTGGTAGACAAGGCACAGTTCGGGTTTTCTCGGGATTCTCCCGTTACCCCACGTTAGGCACTAACATCATTCCGTCCCATCTCCAGTCTATTATCATTTCACAGAATTACCCAATCACCGGCTGGTGACGTAAGGTAGGGGAAGCACTTGGTACGAAACCTCAGCGAAGATTATTGCTGCCAGCTGTAGTTAGTTGGGTTATTCTGAGATAAGCTTATCTCTGCTTCATATTGCCATAAGCTTCATTTGCCTTTAGCCGCCTTCCTAGCAGTTATTCCGCATTTTAGGAGTTGCAGTTTCTGTAATGCATAAGGAACTCTTCGACGTTCTGAGAAGCAGAGGCCAACTACAGCCACAGAATGTTCAGTCCCATCAATATTTATATCATTTCTTGGAAAATAAACATGGGGCATTATTATCCATTAATGAAGCTGGTAAGAATAAAATATTGTCACAGCTACTTAATTTTACAATAAGTTTAACAAAAAGGTGAACGAAAAATTGCAGTACTATTAATACTTTTTTTTTAAATAACTATGAATGGCTGAATGAAAGCATAATATTCGACATTAGTAGGCATATTGAACCAACTCCTGGTATTAGCAAAGAGATATCTCGGGGTAGACTAAGGAAATTTTTTCTGAATCTTCCGAAAGGTCTACGAGAAGGAAAGTTAGGAACACACTGCAATCCCAATACAAGGAGGAACTTTTCCTTCTTACACAGATGAGCTTGAAAGATCAGAGAAAGAGAGATGCTGCTGATCTTGTCAAGGAAATTACAGATACTACACAAAGATGTACCACAAAAATAAAAAGAGCGTACATTTCAGCTACCAAAAAGCCTATTCCACTAATTCCTGAGAAATATTCCGTTCTTATTACGCAAAACAAATTAATTAAGCATTAGTATTTATAAATTCGAAGAGCAGCAATTAGTTGCAATGCATAGATATAACCTCTGTACTGTATAATTGTATAAGCAAAGAACTACGTTTTAATTTGTGATCATGTCAATAGAAACAAATATCCTAGAACTGCGCTCCACACTTTGTGAACACGAAATGTTTACATCCCTTACTTTCTAGACAACTTGCACGTCCTCTACAACTAGTATAAAAGCAATGGATTATCGATCTGTTCTCTCACTTCAATACTATGTACATACATTAAGCATGGATGCATACAGTTTACGGGAGTATTGCGACATGTGCCATGTCTTGGGGGGGCATGTTATAATTTTAAAGCTGCCGTTCGGGAGTATGCTGAGCAATATCCAGAAAGACGGCACCCTACTCTCGAGGTGTTTCGAAGATTGGATGACCGGCTGAGAACAACAGGCCACGTGATCCCAGTTCATTCTGCCGATGTTGGTCAAGAGCCCTGTCGACGCACACTGCAACTCGGGCTAGTGCCTCTTACCCGCGGATAAGACACTGCACTGGCGTGCAGCCGTCGCTGCTGGCGGGTATGCTTTCTATCTTTTCCTTCTGCACGTCGGAGCATATTTCAATACACTACTTGCCCCTTACCCAGTTCAGCGAGTGCTCACGACCGCTGGTCTAGACGCTTGGACTTCTGTCGGTGGTAAACAACAACAGAGAACCGTAGTCCCTACATCATGTTATATGGACCGACGAAACATCTTCATTCGTGATGAGGTGATTAACTCTCACACCAGTCACATGTGACGTCGTGAAAATCCACATGCCACACGCCAGATACGATGGCACATAAATGTCATTCATTCAGTGTTCTGCCCAAGGGCATATCTTTCACTGCAAACCCAGCTTTCTCCAATCTTTCCTATTTTCTGTCTTCCTCTTCGTCTCTTCATATGATCCATATATCTTCATATTTCCTATCATCTGATACCTTCTTCTGCCCCGAACTCTTCTCCCTTTCACCATTTCTTCCAGTAGACAGTTTATTCTCAGCCAGTGACCCAACCAATTCCTTTTCCTCTTCCTGACCAATCTCAGCATCATTATTTCTTCACCCACTCTTTCCAACACAGCTTCATTTCTTATTCTGTCTGTCCACTTCACATGTTCTATTCTTCCACATATCCATATTTCAAATGTTTCTATTCGTTTCTCTTCACTTCGTCGTAATGTCCATGTTTCTGTCCCATATAATACCATACGCCATACAAAGCATTCACTAGTCTCTTCCTTTTCTCCAGAGGTCCATAGAAGATTCTCCTTTTTCTATTAAAAGCTTCCTTGACCATTGCTATCTTTCTTTTCACTTCCAGGCAGCAGCTCATGTTACTGCTTATAGTACACCCCATGTATTTAAAGCTGTCCACTTGCTCCACTGCCTCATTTAGTATTCGCAAGTTTAATTTCTTTATTTTTCTCCCTATGGCCATGATTTTCGTCTTATTTGCATTTATTTTCATCCCATACTGCTCACAGCTGTCATTTAGCTCCAGTAGCATATCCCTTAGTATCATCTCCTCTTCTGCTAATAACGCCATATCATCAGCAAATCTTATGCATTTTATTCTTCTTCCTATTACTATCACTCCTCCCTTATTCTGAAAACCGTTCTTTACTAAATCCTCGAAGTAGATGTTGAACAGGGTAGGTGATGAAGGGCATCCTTGCCGTACTCATCTCCCAATTTCACTTCCTTCTGATATTCCTTCTCCTATTCTGACTTTGACTCATTTCATATAAGGATTACTGAACAGCCTTCTCTCTTACCAATCCACGCCTATTTTCTTTAGGATTCCCATCAGTGTATTCCAATCCATTCTATCAAAAGCCTTTTCTGGGACCACAAATACTACATAACTGCAACATAGCATAAATATGTGGTACCTATTTCCAGAATCTCTTACTGATACACTGTACGCAGCGTTCCTTCGTAACATAGTCATCAAGTTCTTCGATATTTCCCTCGCTACTCGAAGAAACCTGATGTTTCAGAATGACGGAGCAATTGCCCACTACAATCTAGCAGCTAGAAGGCAACTGGACAGAATGTTTCCCCCACAGATGGATCGGCAGATGTCCAGATTTAAATCCGTTGGATTTCTTCCTGTGGGAATACCTGAAAGAGCTTGTGTACCGAGAACCTGTTTATGATCCTTAGACAATCAATGCAAGACTTCATGGGGCACTAGCGATGATGAGTGAGGAGCAGCTACTTTACGTCGATAAAGGTTTCGTACGCCATACAGCAGCCTGCATCTAGACGGTTGCAAGCACTTTGGAATACCTGTTATAAAGCCTTTACATGACAACTCATGCCTTCTGCATAAACGTTTCTTTCTAGGTAATGATATTTATTCCATTTCACTCCCAACGACTTTTCGCAATATTTGTAAATGTGTTGGTCTTACTTACTTGGTCCCTATCTCCAATTTACTTCCTACGACATTCCCTTTCACATCCTGCCATTTTTGATCGGATAATTCCGATCACTCTGTATGTGCAGTACATATTTGCATGTTAATATGCAGGTATCATGTATGTTGGAGAATTGTTTTGAGTAGCAAGACGACGAATGGTCTTATGCCAAGTGTGTGGGCACTAAAATAAATACAGTAAATACATAATGTAGGCTGTGTGTTTACTATATGTATGTATGTATGTATGTATGAATGATTGTATGTATGTATGTATGTATGTATGTATGTATGTATGTATGTAATGTACGACTGAATGTAATCAAATGAAATTTAATTTAATATAATTGTATGCATGTATGCGTGAAATATGTGCGTATACTTCCGCATAGAGAGTGAAAGTGAAATAATCCTGCAGAATCAAATTGAGTGTAGCAAAGAAGTATAATACCGTATCGGTGGAAAGTTTACAGCTTTCGAAAAAAAAATGTTCTTTTTTTTTCCGAAAAGTTTAATGTCATCGTTCTGGATAATTAGCCTAATATGCGTAGAATCTTGCTTTCTGTCAATGCTAATAGAGAATGTAATAAATATATATTTTTTCCTTTGTCATATTTCGATAGAATAAATGGTTTTCGTGTAAATTAAGTAAGAAGTACTGAAAATTAATTGCCTGACTAACATGACAACACTGATCAGGTGTTATTGACTTTCTTTCAATAGGGGTACGGGGTATTTGTTTACTTTATTGGTAATCAGGTTGTATTGTGCCAGTATCTTCCGATATTAAGTGAAGCTTGTATTGCTATTCAACTTATAGCAAAGTCGAGATTTTCTAACTCGAAATATCTAGACATTATTTTAATTTACGGAGAGACGAAATGAGGAAATGCAAATCGCGTGCAGCTCAACGCTTGTATGCAGAAAGGTTTCCGGGTAGAATAGTACCTAGTGCAACAGACAGTGTAAACGAGCGGTTGTCGTCGTCGTATTTTCGAGGCCGCCGACGGGATAAAAAAAAACAATCCCGAGATCCTCGCTAGGGTGCGCGAGAATTGGCTAAAAGGATGCGAAGCTTGTGTACAAGCAAAAGGAGGGCATATGGAACATCTCCTTTGAAAACCCCGTCTCCTACACCCTAAAGATGAGGTTAAAACGCTTAAATTAGTCTCCTAAGCGACTTGCAATATATATGGATAGGCCTACTGCTCGTTGCTTGATTTTGCATTTGTTTACATCTGATGTCGAATAAGTTCAATGTCTCCGTGTGGAATCTTAAGCATTGCGTCGTTGTCAGTGAGTTTAAACTTTCGATGTAATTATTTAATTGACCAGGCACTTAACCGCAATTATGTCTAATAAATTTTTCCTATATTTTCAAGTAAAGTATCCTTCCTTTCAATGTGCAGGGTTATATCACTCCCACCCTATACAGTGAGTAGGAATATAGGCTACTCGTATGTGTCCATGAATTTGTATACTGTATACATGAATTTACTATTTATCCATATGCTATCATCGAAATACTTCGAAAACCTCGTAACTGCGTTCGAGAAAATTGTACAGAAGAGAAAAGTAACTTATTCATTTCATATCCCAGCTAACAATTTAGGCCTACTGTTAAATATTTGTTATTGAAATTATAGAAACATTCGTAGACTTACGAGCTGTTATCAGCCGACGCATTTTGAAATTATATACATATTTCAACATTCGGAAAAATTTGCATTTATGAGGTTTTGGAATTGAGCCAATGATGTGTGACATGTAGCCTAATTATGGTAAGCACATTTTTATGATTGTATGTTATATACACATGCATGTACACAGTGTATCTTCGTCGTTCCTGCAATAACTCCTATATGCAAAATATACAATTTTTCAGTAGAAGGAAAAAACACATTTATTCACCCTACGGCAGCCGTACATAGGGGTTTGTGAATTCTTATATTTTCGAAAGAAGGAAATACAGGGACATCATTTTATTTTTACTTCAATTTTTATTGTACCTCAGTTTTTAATGTACTATACTCCCATCCCCTCTACTAGTAAACTTCCAACCGTTCTCCACACAGAACCAAGCGTATATAGTCAAAGTATCCTTACGGTCATAATAAACACAGACAGTACTGAAATAGTGAGTATAGTACGTCCCAAAAATATGTTCGCGTTTTCTGTGACCAAAGAACTTTCAATATTGAATCATATTCTCACATAGGTACTGTCGTCCGTTTGCCTACGCCGCATCCCGGTTCCCCCATCCGCTTCTGCTTCCCATCTGTAAAGGCTAGTGGCTGGGCTGTCTTAGCTCTTTTCGGAAAACCTTAATTTCTGTTAGGAACTGGACGTCCACGTAATATTATACAACTGTTTAAAATAAATTAAATGGAAGGGCTCATTAATTAATTGTCACGTGATTTTCCCCCTTTCTACGACCCTGCGACAAAACCACTTGGACGGACAGTAGATAGCATGTCTGAGTAATTTTATCTTTTCGGATCGGGCAGAAGTGAAGACTGAATTTAAGTACGTAAGGTAATTTTTTATAGAGCAGGTACAGAATTATTTCAACATGAGTTACTAGTACAAAGGAAAAAACTGGTAATTGCAATTAGGTACAATAGTCTATAGTGCGATAATATGCAAAAAAAGAACTGAAGCCTGTATCGAAATGAACGGCCACCATTTTCAAAATTGTGTTTCAATATCCATATTATGATTATTTTTCAATTTAACTTCATTCTCTATAATGTATGCTAATGTGCTGTAAACAGTATAATATACAATGCATTATGAATACGTCCGAATGGATAGCTCAGTTCGTAAGTAAAAACACTTATTGTTAATACAGTATTGTATTTTGATTAAAGAGAAATCTAATGAAAATTATCAAACTCAAAATCGCGATATTTCCTACTTTACGTAACTGGATGAACTACTTTTCTTCCCTCCTATATCTAGTAAAGTGATTTGTTTGTATTTTACGCCAGTATAATGGAACTTCAGTCGTGGAAAGGGGTTAGCAAATGGTATTTCCGGTTCTCAGTCGTTAATCCAGTCGTTATAGCCAGGTTAATATCAGACATTCTAGTAAAAGTAAAATGATGTCCCTGTATAATTACATATAGATTTTATTATTTGCTGTATCACTATTTAAGTTATTTAACAGAGCAAAAATCTGAAAATCGATAAATATGTCACATAGAAGTTATTGCAGGAACAACGACGGTATGTATGTGTGCGTAAGTATTTTAATAAAAACTTTTCATGGACAGGAAATCTTATAGTCACTTTACGCCTTTTGACACGAAGTCATACAATTAATTGATCTACAAGTAGCCTATATGACATTTTTACCTCAGTAGCTTTCTAGCTGACACACAGATGTTTACTGTGCACATAGCCGCTAGAGATATTCGTTTGTAATGTAAACACGTCTTAAACATGCAGTAAACCTTTCACGTGCAGGCTGAAGACTGTGGCGCACGTGGCCTGTGGCAGGCACGTCCAAACGCCATGCGGCAATAATTATCCACAAGCTAGAAACGCTTCTCTCCCCAGAGATGTACCACGTGCAACAAAGCATGCGCTATAATTTATAAACAATACTATACCCGTGTATCCTGAACCAAATCCCCTGCCGTTTCCCTTTTTATTTCTTCATTTTGCGTATAGTGACGATGTTTCTACATTTATCGTTTCTTTGACTAGCTCCAATACAAAGAAAAACATAAAACTTCTAAAATAGTACCGATATGTAATAATTTATTTACCTTTTGAACACCTCGCAGATGTCTTTAGATGAGAACTTTCCTCTGAAGGAGCCGAAATTAAATATGGGGAAGTCCTGTTGGATCTCTGGTAGACTGCGTACATGTAAGCAACGTTTTCTACGGGTATAATTATTTTGGTATAGTTATTTTACTGTTTATGCCGCACAACACACACAACATTTAGACTCTAAATTAACACAAATTAAGTTTTAAGAAACAATGATAAAACTTTCACTGTTTTTACTGTATTAAACTTGTTCTCTGAGGGAGAAAGATAAGCAATGTATTCATACAGCAGAGATAAACACTTGAAGGATATAATACGAAAAAAAAATAGTGTTTGTTTTTCGTTGTTTTACCTGCGTTACATTATGGTATCGATATTTATCTTTTATTAAGTGCACAGATATTCACAAAATGCACTTTTTTCCAGTAACCTGGTGCTGATGAAGTACTTTCTAGAATGCAACATTGGTCACGAAGATTTATGCCACGTACTGACCCACAGGTTTAAAGTCATCTTTTTTTTTTTTAATTGTATGGCATTTTTTTTAATTTATAGCAATAAAGTTAAAATTGAAGTTTTGAAATCATATTATTAGATTATATCATATTTCGCAACAAAGGAAATAACAGTCTTCAAAAGCGAAGATGTAAAACAACATTTTAGTTCGGACATACGCCCGCACGCTACATAAGAATTCAGGCATATACATAGATGGGCAGATAGATTTATAAATACATAGGCCAATTGGAAATGTAAATTCATGCGTAAATGGATTTATAGATACAGAGCAAATGAATTTAGAGATACATGGGCAAATAGGAACATAGATACATGAACAAATGGATTTATAGATGCATGGACAGAATGATTTATATATAGGTGGATGGGTGGATGGATGGATGGACGAACGGACAAGAATAGGTTAGAAAGATGACGATATGAATAAAACTCCGAGAGATTCCCTTTGCGATTAAACAAATCGGAAGTTTGTATTATCAATATTTTCCTGCAGGTTTTTATTTTGGATTATTTGTATTATTATTTGAGTATAAACTAATACATTACAATAATGTTGTACTAATTATAAATAACATTTAGACGTGTTGCGATCCTGAAAAATCACAACGTTTCGAACAAAGGCTTTATCTTCGTCTTCCAGTATATATATATATTTTGATGTACCGAAGTACATATGATATTTCCATGCAGATATTCTGCGTCATAATATGATGAAAGAGTGATGGACCGGAGAAAAATTCTCTCCGGCGCCGGGATTTGAACCCGGGTTTTCAGCTCTACGTGCTGATGCTTTATCCACTAAGCCACGCCGGATACAACCCCGACGCCGGTTAGAATCGTCTCAGATTAAGCTCCATCTCTTGGGTTCCCTCTAGTGGCCGCCCTCTCCACTACGTCATTCGAGTGCACCTCGACACATGTATGGACTTCGGTCCTGCGTTCATAGACATCTATGACGTAGTGGAGAGGGCGGCCACTAGAGGGAACCCAAGAGATGGAGCTTAATCTGAGACGATTCTAACCGGCGTCGGGGTTGTATCCGGCGTGGCTTAGTGGATAAAGCATCAGCACGTAGAGCTGAAAACCCGGGTTCAAATCCCGGCGCCGGAGAGAATTTTTCTCCGTTCCATCACTCTTTCGTCTTCCAGATAATAAAAACATGGGGTGAGAATTGATTCCTACTTGATGGGGTCGTTACAAAGAGCTAATCGGTATGACTGAATAATTAAAGCTTGGAAAGATATAATAAAACATAATAAAAATGCCTCATTGACAAGTCCAGAATTTATATTGTGAAAATTATTTAATATTCCATCAACAACCATCACTATGTAATTACAAGATTGATAATTCAATATAATAGTGAAGGTTGTTGACGGAACATTAAATAATTTTCACTATATATTCCAACCTCTCGGCCAACTATATCTATTAAAAAGAATCCAGAATTACTCAACACATATTTTAGGTTGCTCACAAAATAAACTGACAAGATATCACTTCCTATAGGTCGACAAGGTAGAAAAGAACCCTAGCTGTTTTGATATACTCACGTGACCTAAAAAGGAAAAGACAACGTCACAGATAAGTAGTCCGTTAGGCAGGGTTACACTAGTATATTTTGGAGTACGATTCTTACTGCTAGTCGATTTAGACTTTATTTATTTGCATACTGTAATAGCTCGTATTGTCCATCACGATGACTGACTTACAAGTCATATAGGCAGAACTTGTGTCTCTAGCCATTTCGTGAAATTGGAGGCGTTCAAGTCGTCATGATAGTCGCCCGCCTTGTGGTTTGATCAGAACATTAGCAGAGCATTTATTACAAAGCCATTTTCTTCTCCTACATGAGCTATAATCAAGTTTAGAATTTATTATTTTAGTATTATTTTCAATATGATATGTTTATTTCAATATTTTAAATTATGAATTATTTTATCCTGTCCTTTACCAATAGACGTTGTGAATCCTGCTTCGTCATGAGATTCTCAACATGATTAATCGTGTGGCGAGCATTCACTTATTTCTCATCTAAATATATGAACCGTTCAGAGCAGAAGTGGTGTAAGTCAAAAATGGGTACTAAGGGTTAAAGTAAACATTCTGTAAAATACAGCGCAAAGTAGCAATTAACATTCAGTTTATTTGAACTATTAGTAGTCAGTGGATAGCACGAATGACATATTAATTGCTACTTTGCGTTGTATTTTACAGAATTTTTACTTTAAACCTCATTACCCAATTCTGACTTACACCACTTCTGCTCTGAACTGCTCATATAAAGTTCTTCTCCTCTTGACGATATTTTCGAGGTAATTAGTACGTCAGGAAACAATCTAGGCTCTTTTTCAATAAGAAGATTTTTCTTGACACACATTTCTTTAGTTTCAAGCTTAACTATATGAGTTTCCTCAGGTACTCCCTGCTGCATTTTAAACTTCCACTGTTCTGTAAATCAGCATTCAGTGCAGCCAAAGTTGACACAGTTTTCTTTACAGTACAGTGATATGTATTTTCCTTGTAACAACCCCCTTAACAAAGTAATATACAAGGCAATGAATTAATGCCACTGAAGCTATCATATTAATAACTGGCAATCAGCCAGAATTCCAACACACGGCTGTAGCTTCATAGTAAAAAACGTTTTTCCTATGTATACCGCGGTTCGTAATACACCGTGTACAGTACATAAAATAATGCAACAATAATACATAGCAATAACTTTGAAACCAATGAATATATTTTTGTTCTGTTTGCTATGTGAGATTAACAGATGTTGGGAGTTTTGTTACACAGTTTCTACATGTACGCCTCTGGTTGCCCGTGCAATGTTTAATCGTAAATCAATTTCGTTCCAAGTTTTTTGAAGCATAACTAGTGTGATAGTAGAAATGTGATCTCTTATTCTTACACGTAAGACCTGAAGATTCGTTACGGGTGTTCTATAGACGTTGTCCTTTACGTAGTCCCATGTAAAGAAATCTAGTGTTAAATCCGGCGACCTTGGAGGCCAAGTGGTTGGACCATGTCTGCCGATCCATCGTCCAGGAAGAGAGTCATCAAAGAAGTGTCTTACTTGGAGAGACCAATGCAGGGGCGCTCCATCTTGTTGAAACAAGATATTTGGTAGTTACGCAAATTGAGGTAATAAACATTCTCGTAACATATCTAGGTACACGCCAGATGTCACAGTTTTCTCCGATTTTATTCGATCACACATAAGTCTGCACCACACACCGACTTTAGGACTATCTCTCTCATGTTCCCTCACTATAAGAGGAAGCTCAGATCGCCGTATCCGAACATTGTGACGATTTGCGCGTTCCTACAAATGGGATGTCTCTTTGTAAGAAAACAGCAATCTGCAAGAAATTATCTTCATATATTCTATGCAACATATCCACGGCAAAATTCATTCTTCTTACCTTATCATCTTTTGTAATAGCCTGCACAATTTGAAGTTCGTAAGGAAAGAGCTTAAGACGCTTCCGAAGGACTTTGTGGATAGTTGATTGTGGAATTTGTAATTCTCGTGATGTACGACGAATAGACTTTGTTTGACTGTGTTGGAAAACGTCACGTATTGCTGCAACTTGAATTTCAGGTACACACTATCTTCCTGAAGGTTTCGCCTTTCCTACGCTACCAGTTTGCATAAGTTTCTCATACCACAGTCGAATAACACGTCTAAAAGGTGCATGACGAGTAATGTAGACTCTCCTACAATTTCTTTGAACCTGTGTTGTTGAATTAGTCTGAATTATCCGTTCTACACAACGAGCTTTCTGTTCTAACTGCGCCATTTTCAGAGAAAAATGTGACATAATAATAATAATAATAATAATAATAATAATAATAATAATAATAATAATAATAATAATAATGATTTATTTTAGCTGGCAGAGTTAAGGCCGTAAGGCCTTCTCTTCCACTCAACCAGCAAAAAGTGTATATACATATGCATGAACTTACAAAGAATCCAACAATTTGATTTAGATGAGAGTTACATGTATACAAAAGTTATTTACAAATTAAACAACAAAATACTATGAACTATTAATTAAACACTGAAATAAACAATGACTATTGCCAATGAATAAAATCTCCAAACTTTTGTTAACATCTTACAATGACCATAATTCAATTATTCTTATCATGTTATTAGATATTTTGATATTATTTTGTTACATTATTTTATGTACACGGTGTATATTAATAATGATGATAAACCAAAGGCATAATCCACCATCAAGAAGGGATTATAAACTGAAAGCTGCAGCACTGAGTAATCTTTTGGACATACTGCAGAACCAAGAGCTTTCTCAGATTTGATATTAAAATAGTAACCCCATCAAAATGATGTTTTGGGAGGATAAAGATTAAATAAATCTACAATAAGAATAAGACTTAAGGCAACATTATTATATTGCTCAAAGGAAGAAGGTTGCAGTCAATAATTTCAGAATTAAAAAATATTAGTATAAAATGACCGCGATTTAAATACCTTCGAAAGGAAAGCGAGATTGTTATCGTAATTCCCCTTGCTGCACTACCTACGCACCAACGAAAAATCTATTGCCAATATACATTCAATTCCCAGCCCGCGCTCTCACATACAAACACTTTCATCACACTAAGGCCATCGAAAGAACGGCTCAGAAAACCCTCGTGAAGGTGGAGGAAAGAAGGTTCCATAACATTCTCTGCCTAGCCCGTTACAGGATTAGGTTTACGTTACCGTGGCAAGCCCCAAGGCACGCACTGGCTCATTTCTACGCAACAGAAGTACATGTTTCAGTTATCTCTTGAGAGTACGTAAAACGAATTCATAGCGTGTTGTATTCTTTATCTCTAGAGGATATTTTAGAATTTTAAGTGTAATAAATATTTACATGTAGACTAGTAAAATCAGCATCTTAGATTCAAGGCAGTCGTACGTTGTGTTTGTTAATACTACAGCGAACAGAGCTGGTAATCCCAATGTAATGGCGACACCAGCTAACCGCTAATGAAAAACTGGTCGCCATTACAAGAATTAAATTTAAAAAACAGCAAAACTAGTTTACCCATGTAATGGGAAAGACAGAAAACATCTGACACAACCTAACAAAAATGAAGATGTCAGGTTAGAAAAGCTTAATAGGTACTATTGCTATTGATAATAATAATGACGATGATGATGATCATCATCATGATCATGATGATTTTTTAGTTTATTTAACGACACTGTATGATGACAACAAAGATGATAAGACTTTTTACATTCGCATTTATTTGTGTTCTTTAAGAAATCTACCTATTTAATTCTATCTACATCATCATCATCATCATCATCATCATCATTATCATGAATTAGGTACGCTCGATCTCATTGAGTATTCATAAGATCTTTCTTTTAATTTCTAAAGTTTACGTTTATATTTTTTTTTACAGTGCTAGGCATTCTGTTCATTCTCAAAACATATCGAAAGCAATAATTATAATCTTATTTTTCAATTTCATCAATGACCGAGTCTACTACAAATTCCTATAAAATTTCCTAAATCATTTTAGTTGCAAAAGTTTGTGCTTCTTCTGAAGAATATGATGTTTTCATTTTATCCTATAATTACGTTTGAAAGTCCGAACTTCGTGTGCCTATCATACAGCACACTGACGAGAGACATTTTTCCCAATCCAGATTATAAACTGCTGGTTACATCTGCCTATAATGGGGCAACGGGAGAAAATTGAAAAATCCCAAGGAAGACGAGAACTAGAACCCCAACCACCTGAATGACATTTAATGATGTAGACAACCCAGGCATCCAAAGGACTCCATTGGACTCTCCAAGATTTTGATTTGGGTTCTCCTCTGTGAAAGCCATCACCCCACCTGGCCATGGTCTTTTTAAACAAGTATTTCTGCACAATTAATGCGTGCAAAAAGTGTATCAAAGACAACCTTTTCCCACGTGAATCTGATTTCTTAGTCTATTAGTCTTATACGAGAATTTCAATTTATTACATCTTTTGTCAGCACTAAAGCTTTAATATGCAGAACAAGTCAAGAGTTGTACTTTTTTGCGAGATGAGGTAAGGCCAGGGATTTTCCATACATTACCTGCATTTGACTTACGATTGGGAAAAACCTCGGAAAAAACCAACGAAGTAATCAGGTTTGGGTTTGTAAATTTAATAATCTGATTGGCTATGTACTGTATATTTTTAGTAGAGTCACCAATGTACCTAGCTCAGTCGGCAGACTTGCTGATATGCTGATCCAGAGCTGCGCTCGGGCTTGGTTTGAATCCCCCGTTTGGTCTGATTGGTTGGTTTTCTTTCGAGGTTTACCCCAGCCGTGGGACTGATGCCGGTTGGTCTATGGCGAGTCCTCGTCCTAACTTCACTTCACTCCCGTTTGGTCCGAGTACCTGGTTGGGTTTTTTCCGAAGTTTTCCCCAACCATAAGGCAAATGCCAGGTAATCTGTTGGCGAATCCTCGGCCTCACCTCATGTCACTACATCTCGCCAAAAAAAAAATGGTAAAAAAATTGAAATTGTAAAAAATTTTAATTGTAATCTTGTAAAATTTTGACATGTTCCACATCTTAAAGTTTCATCACTAATGTAAGATCTATGGAATACAATAAATGAAATGAAATGAGTCCAAACCGAAGCCCGAATGCAACTCCGGATTAGCAGGGAAGCGGGTCTGCTGAATGAGCTACGCTGGTGGCTCTACAAAATATACAATCTAGCAAGCAGATTAATTAAATTCATAAGCAAAAGCAATTCATCAGTTTAGTATTACCACAGTCTAGTATATACATTCACGAAGCTTGAGTTGTGAGGGTACTAGGAACAATATACTGTGCAGGCACTATTTCGCACTGTCTGTAATGAGGCGATAGTAGCGACCCTAGTGGTTAGCAACTATCTGTGGATGCATATTTACTATGTATTGAGCTTCGTGACTGTACCTGTATACTAGACTGTGGTATAACTGTATGGTACGAGTATGTAGAAATTTGGTTAATTCTATTCTGAAACTTTTCTCTTGGCCATTCAAAGCCTTAAAACTTAAGCAGTGCAGCGAGGACCCTAATACCACAGTCTAGTATATACAGTCACGAAGCTCAATACGTAGTAAATATGCATCCATAGATAGTTGCTAGCCACTAGAATCGCTACTATCGCCTCATGACAGACAATGCGGAATAGTACCGGCAGTCTACTGTTCCTAGTACCCTCAAGAACTCAAGCTTCGTGACTGTATATACTAGACTGTGGTAATATATAAATAATGAACCCCATTTTCTTTATGGCAGCTTAGACTAACGGATAGTAAATGGAGATCTGGTTTCCCTGGCAAGTAGTGAGAGAATTTGTGGCGGACAAACCAGACGTTGCAGAGGGGTTTCCTCAGGCTTCCCCGTTTCTCTCTATCATTCCACCAACACTTCCCACAATCCTTTCTTTTCATCTATCATCTACAATAATAAAAATTTGCTGCGGTGAAGTCTTAGTTGTAGTACGAATTCAGGGACTTCGCTATCAAGCTAATAGTGTGCGGATGGGATCAGGCTCTCTCAGGGGCTGAGGCAGGATAGCCCACCTGTCAGAGTCGGCTTATCAAGAAAGACCTGAGGCTTCGGGCCTCTGTGGTTCATCAGTCTATTCGCTTGCGAAATGAGACCTAGCTTCAGGAGCTGAGGAAAGATGGCCCAACTGTTAGCGTCGGATTCACGAATATCACCCATGCCGCCTGTCGCACTTGTACAGGGACATCATTTTATTTTTACTAACATTTTTAATATTAACCTGGCTATACGTTTAGAGAACCGGAAACACAATATGTTATCCCCTTCCACGACTGTAGTTCGATGATACTGGCGTAAAACACAAACAAATCACTCTACTAGGTATAGGAGGGAAGAAAAGTAGTTCATCCATTTACGTAAACTAGGAAATATCGCAATTTTAAGTTCGATAATTTTCATTAGGCTTTTGTTTAATCAAAATACAGTACTGTATTAAGAATAAGTGTTTTTACTCACGAACTGAATTATCCATGCGAACGTATTCATTATGCAGTATATATTGTACTGTCTACAGCACATTAGCGTACAATATAGAGAACGAAGATAAATTGAAAAATAATCATAATATGAATATTTAAACACATTTTTGAAAATAGTGGCCGTTCATTTCGATACAGGCTTCAGTTCTTTTGTGCATATTATCGCACTATAGACTATTGTACCTAATTCCAATTGCCAGTTTCGTCCTTCGTAGTAGTAACTCATGTTGAAATAATTCTGTACCTACTCTATAAAAGAGTACCTTACGTACTGTAAATTCAATCTTCACTTCTGCCCGACCCGCACAGATAAAATTACTGAGACATGCTATCTATTGTCCGTCCAAGTGGTTATGCCGCAGGATCGTAGAAAGGGAGGAAATCACGTGACAGTTAATTACTTAACGATGCCCTTTTATTTAAGTTGTTTTAAACAGTTGTATAATATTACGTAAACGTCAATTCCTAACAGAAATTAATGTTTTCAGAAAAGAGCTAAGACAGCCCAGCTTTTACAGAGAGGCGAACAGAGGCAGGTGGGGGAAACCGGGATGCGACGTAGGCAAACGGACAGTACCTGTGCGAAAATGTGATTCACTATTGAAAGCTCTTTCGTCACTGGAAAACGCGAACATATTTCTGGAACGTACTATACTCACTAACTCAGTGCTGTTTACTATATGCGGTCTTGGATCTGTGTGGAGGAGAGTTGGAACTTCATTAGTAGAAGGGGTGGGAGTGAAGTACATTCAAAAACTCAGGTACAATAAAAATTGAAGTAAAAATAAAATGATGTCCCTGTACAATCATCGCATATAATATAGGGCAGTGGTCGTCAGCACTCGCTGGAATGGGCAAAGGGTAAGCGGAGCAACATGATTTGCCCCGTCGTGCAGCAGGAAGAGGTAGAGACCATACCCGCTAGCAGCCACGAATGCACCCTGTAAGATACCTGCGGGAAAGAGATGCTAACCCGAGAGTGCACTGAGTTGACCTCTGATATAAAGTATACAATGGGTCAAAGCGTGCCATCAGTGTACGGATCCGTCAGGTCTCACTAGCCAAGCTAAGGAGATCTGATTTCTGTATTATATTAAATTTACTTGTATTAATGTTTTATTAGTACTAAATGTATCTTGGTTCTTTTACATAAAATATCATCAAGGAAAAAACGTATTCACAAGGTTAGGTCAATACAGTAGTCTCGTTAATCCGAACTACGCTAATTCGAAAATCTGGGTAAACCGAACAAAATTATTTTAAGAAAAAAAAATGTAAATATATTTTTTATCGTACAAATATACTATATATTTTTCTTCATGTAGCAGAAGAGCAGTGTTTCACACATACTAATTTTCATTATTGTACAAGATACAGTAATGGAGGAAAAAAATGTTGAATATGTCCAAAATTTTACTGCTTTAAGCTGTACCTACCATGGGTATAGAGACTTACCGACGTCATCTCATTTCTATTTCTCTAAAAGAATAAAATGATCCTCCAATCAAAAGTTATTTTGGTAGAACATAAAGGCCTTGGTGACGAATGCTCATCCCTCCTCCAACATTAGAAATATGCCAGTAACTTATGAAATACGAGTTGTTGTACAATGGCTACTGGTATCATTTGCTGGCTTGCCTGTACGTTTGTAATTAGAAGCGGAAAGATGGCTGCGGTCGAGATGGTCAGTCAAGTGGAAACCTAACTGCAATCACAAATCAGAGCCCTATAAATAGCAGGCGATTTGCCAATCCAGATATTACGGCTGTGGGAGGAAATTGGCTTTTCCTTCACCATTAACAGTGGTTCAGTGCATTAAAACGAAAGCCACTAGTCTGGAACAGTAACTAATGTCTCAATTGTTACGTCACAATACCCGCCATCTTAGTGGAATCCATTTATTCGTATTACACGCTTTATGGCTTCAGAATAATAGCTTTAATTGGTACAGATGGAAATAAAAAACTAACATAAAATCTACTGCAAAAAGACAAAGTGTCAAAGCTTTAGTAAGTATTAGTGAACAACTAACGAAAAAGTTGATAATCGCAACTTAAAAGCTGAAACAATTCCTAAAACATTATATAAAAAATTGAAGAAAACTACGAGATTCTGTGATCGTGCAAACGGTTAAAATGGGAGCACTTTATATATTTAAAATTAAATGATACAGCACATTTTCAGATTCCTTTCATAGGATATTTGGTATCATTCTAAATATATTATTATGCTTACTTACAAATGGCTTTTAGAGAATCCGGAGGTTCATTGCGGCCCTCACATAAAACCCACCATTGGCCCCTACCCTGAGCAAGATTAATCCAGTCCCTACCATCATACTCTACTCCCTCAAATGCATTTTAATATTATCCTTCCATCTACGTCTCGTCCTCTCCAAAGGTCTTTTTCCCTCCGGCCTCCCAACTAACAATTCCGAGGCTTATGTTGAGGTTTTGTAATAAGCTGATGGGTTGTTAGTCCTTCGCCAAATCCCCAATCTGGAGGACCACCCCTTATCGGCTGTCCGCTACTGCTTATTCAATATATTCGTAGCTACCCTCCATGTCTGGAGGCTGTCTTCTCTATCCGCATCCTGAAAACGCTCCATGCCGTGGTGGTAGGTAGAGCTTAGAAGTTAAAAGCCGAGTCAACCTTCCAATAACAGAAGAACGAATCATCCTTTTCCATCTTATAAAGATGAATAAAAGAAAACGCTCTAACATGATCCGTCAAATTCACGACAACACAGGCCAACTCTATACTACACAACATGACATTAGTAACACCTTCCTTTTGTATTTTAGCAATATTTTTCAAGAAAAAAACCCACAACTGAAGGGTTCAGAGCCATAATGGGCCAAGCGCCATTTATTAAAAATGGAGAAAGCAATGATTAAGTTAAGTGAATACCATAGTTTAATGAAGAAAGACATATCATTTAGTTTGAATGTGTATACTTTATATTACTTGCTATATGTTTCCATTGAATTATGGTAATAACTTAATTTTAACCCTTGTTTTCTACGTTTTCAGTAAATGGCGCTTGGCCCACTATGGTCCTGAACCCTTCAATTACCCTTTTCTACGATATTCTACGAAATTAAGCACTGTTGGAAAGTGTGAGTAAGAAAGAATGATGAAACTGATCAGGAAGAGGAAAAGGAATTGGTTTGGTCACTGACTGAGAAGAAACTGCCTAATGAAGGATGCACTGGAACGAATGGTGAACGGGAAAAGAGTTCAGGGCAGAAGAAGATACCAGATGATACACGACATTAAGATATATGGACCATATACGGAGACAAAGAGGAAAGCAGAAAATAGGAATGATTGGAGAATGGTGGGTTTGCAGTGAAAGACCTGCCCTTGGATAGAACACTATGAATGAAATGAATAAGGGTAACTACTGTATCAGAAGAAGAAACTTTTTGCTTGAACAACCGGCCACTAAAGAAGAAGTTTATACAGCGCCTTGTCAAGATAAGCGCTCCAAAATACCGGAAATTGATGGAATTCCTCTAGAATTTTATTTACCCTGCTGGGATATAATTACAGATGATTTAGCAGTAGTAATAAATGAAAGTCTACATCGAAAGAAACTTGTGCATCGTAACAGAAAGGCGTTATTGTTCTTATTACGCAAAAAATAGATGCAGTCACTGTTCATAATTACAGTTCTATTACATTTCTCACTTACGACTATAAAATTATAGTTAGAATATCAGCAAACCGCAAAAATCTCTTCTGAATGAGCTCCTGCATTCATCACAATTCTGTGCCTCTTCTCAGCAGGCTATATTCGATGCGGTGTGTTCTCCAAGATTTTTAATTAGTTATTTTACAACACTTTATCAACTGCTATGGTTATCCAGCGTCTGAATGAGACGAAGGTAATAATGCCAGCGAAATGAGTCCAGGGTCCAGAGCCGAAGTTACTCAGCATTTGCTCTTAATGAATTCAGGGATAACCCCGGAAAAAATCCCAACTAGGTAACTTATCTCAAGCACGATTTGAACTCGGGCCCGTTCGTTTCACCAGGACGAATTTCTATTCGTCCTGGTTTCACGGTCAGGAATTTAAAACATGTTACAGACAAATGTGTTGCGTCATTCCTCAGAAGAGGAAGAAGGATTCAACTTTTTAATGCTTTTTACTCAGTAGCATGCTACAACAATGGTCACTTGCATGGGGTCTTCGAAATCAAACATCCTCATGTAATTCCAAGGCCGTTGCAATATCTTCTTATCTGCTGGAATGGTGTTACATAGACCCAATATGTTCAGAACCAAACAAGAGATCTGTACAATTAGTGTATCAGAATCTTAAAGGAAGGTCTCCTTCACCACAGATGCGTATACAATGAATCGCCCCTGCAAATGTGAATTCTGATTGCCTATGGCGTAACATCAGCTCCCGTGCTTTGTCTTTTGATGTTCGCTCCATCTGGTTTAGAGCAGTACATGATGTAGTGGCTACACGCGATCGCCTTTTCTCCATCAGGTTGAGTCCAACGGAAGTTTGCCCCTCGTGCCAGCAGCAGGACAATATTTTGCACCGCATCTCAACCTGTTCTTTAGTCACCGATATTTTTTAAGCTGCCATAGTTATGTAAGGAAATTAGAATTAATTGGCTGTTTACCCAAATTGTTTTTTCATCCCGATTTTCAAGTTTCTTCCTATACTCGATTAAATGTAATTTTATGGATTTTAGGTCATACAATATATTTTGTACTGCAATATCAAGGTGCTCTAGACAAGGCTATCTTGATTTTCTCAAACGGACTAGGTGGAAGACGCGACAGCATAGTCAACAGAAGAGTAAGTTCGGCAGTTTCATTGATATTGTAGACAAGTGATTTGTAATAAGTGTACATAAGATCACGGGAAAAGTGTTGAACTTACTCTTTATTTTATGCTTTTTATTGTGTTAATTCATATTTTATGTATAGTTTGAGATATAATAAAAAATTACTTTTTAAAAAAGTAAATTTAATCAATGAAGGAAAAGCTCACATAAACCAGATACCTGTATATGTATACTGCAATATTATTTTTGCTAGACCATACTATAATACGCTCAATACATAAATGTACCTTTACTTTAATGACATACATTAAAGTACTTTATTCATCATGTTACTCCAACTATTTTTAGCAAGTTATTTTACGGCACTTTATCTTAGATTAATTATTTAGCGCCTGAATGAAATGAAGGTGATAATGCCGGTGAAATGAGTCCGGGGTTCAGCACCGAAAGTTACCCAGCATTTGCTCATATTGGGTTGAGAAAAAACCACGGAAAAAATCTCACCAGGTAACTTGTCCAGACCGGGAATCGAACCCGGACCACCTGGTTTCGCGGTCAGACGCTCTAACCGTTACTCCGATTTCTATCGATTTCCAACTAAGCATATGCGATATTGATTAATATCGTACGCGCATCAACCCGCAAGCCTTGAAAGGAACAATCCAAAATGGCAGGCACAAACTGCACAATCAACGGCATGTATTTAAAATAAAATAAATTCTGTTCATGTTAATTTTAATATTCTAATAAATTGAGTTCATTTCCTGTGTTTTAATGTGTGTTGCTTTGAGGTTAAAATCGCCAGAACCCTGAAAACATCAATAAATACGGCGTACACGCAAAAGTGCTCCGTGCCTGCCATCTGTTGCACTTCTCGGGAACACACTGAAAAGACAGTCATGGTCAATGCATGCCATCTGTAGCAATAGTCGATAACACGCAGAAAATACACTCATGGTCACCATTTCATTATCAGCAAAGTAACAAGGTAAGATATTTGTAAAAACTCAAAAATTGGACATTTAATTATGATGTAACAAAAACAGTCGCATGCATCTTTCACATAATGGCAATAAAGACACTCGTATGAAAATTATGAAACTTGCCTGCGCTCGTTTCATAAACATAGGCTACTCGCGTCTCAATTACTACCATTATAGGGTCGTTACATAACATGCTATTATAACAACATTTTTCTATTTACCCTTCTAAAGAACGATTAAAATTATAGTAAATGTTAAAAATATAGTTGTATTAGGGGCTTAATTACAGGGTGAAAGTGAAACAACATTGCAGATTGAAAGAGACGATAAGCTACACGTAATTGAATACAAAATCTACATTAAGTTTTGTGATTAAATGCACGGTTAATTAGAAAATTATGTTTGAAGTTTCAGCAGTACGGCAACATAGTCGCTAAAACACACTATTCGTATACAGATGTAAGAGGTCAACGAATTCTGCGAGCTGCCATACTGCCAAGACATTGTCACGCGTTTGCTTCGTGCAATGGTTTGAATTTAGGGGTATTTAAAATTAAATTTACACGAAAACCGTGCACGCTATTGAAATATGCCAGAGGGATAGATTCTTTATTAGATTTCCTATCGATATGGACAAAAATCACGATCGTACTCGCAACAGTTACCAAACAAGAGATTGTTACACATTTGGGAAAAGATATTTTTTTCTGAAAAAAAAAACTATTAACTTTCCACCAATATATTATAGTTTTTTGTGTCATACAACATGTACTATTCGCTCTAAAAATCTGCAAGGCTATTTCACTTCCACCCTTTATATTCTAAATACATTTCTTTCTTGCCAAATAACCGGCAGTAATATGAAACCAGATCACTGATATATAAGCTGTAAAATTTCTTGCTTCTGCGGTGCATTCACCTACGAATAGAGGCTGTTAATTCTTCAAAATAAAAGTGATCTGGCATTATAGTCGTCATACTTGTCTTTTGTTATTTGTTTGTCGTGTGATCTTATGTGATGAATCCTCCATGCTGGAAACGGCAGGGACAAACCGGAAATTATAACTGAACATAGAAATAATTATGTTAATATCAGGAATAGTGAAAAACTTATATTTTCGGAAAATCTCGAGACAGAATTTCTGGAGATTTTCAATACTTTCTCTTTGAACTTAGTAAAATAAAAGCGTAAATTCGTTGTTCCATGTAACGAAATATGACGCCACCTAAGCAGTATGTACTAACTGTAAGTAAGAAAGATGTCAGTTTCACGCTCTGGAAAGGTAATCTAATTCGTTACGTATTGAACGTCTTTGTTTGGCCAGTAATCAAATCTCACTCTATGAAATTCACCGAAAGAGCTGAACTAATGACATCAAAAGTTTCGACAATCACTATTTTGCAACTACCAGTGCAATAACTCTCCACTCACCCTGTGCGGTATATTCTCTGCAATATTTTGTCATATAAATACTAGAGACAGCTAAAACCAATTCTCCACCACAATGAATTTCTCAGACAGGAACCACGCATCCATACACTCTATTGAATTTCCTAGGACGAAGTTTATCAATACGAATTTCAATGGAATTGCCAATGAACAATGTTTATCAACAACATTAACTCCAGAGCGAATAAACTTTTCGTTGTGGGGAACACTCGAATAAAACAAACAAGGAAACTCGGGACTTTTATAACGAAGAGTTTCGTGAGTTGAGAAGAAGACTCATTTGTTCTGAGTTGAGGAAAGTACGACTCAGACGCAAGATGAAGTTCAAAGATGGTAAGACAAGTTAAAAAGGTTTCTAGGTACTTAAAGAATCATTACGCACTGACTATTGACAATATCTTAGTCAAATTTGCAAAGGGATATGTAGTAGCTTCGAAAATTTAAGGGCAGTTTCTTCTTATCGCATGCAAAGTAATGGTAAAAAATAGCCAGTCATAGATATAATACTATTTATCAGAACTCTTTCATTTATAGTGATGTGTGTATACGCATTAAGCTTTGAAATAAAGAATGATTACTTTACATTTTATGAAATTTATTACCTACATGTCTACCGACTTCCCACACTACTCTCAGCAACATAAGAGGGATTTAAAGTACTATGAACGTGGAGTTTCTCGCCATCTTTTCCCTGCACATCAGCTGATGACATGTGGCTAAGTACATTGGCATATCTTCCAGATGTATTCTCAAAACTAAACAAAATAAATCTCTCTACGAGGTAATTCTTTGAATGTTCTAAATGCGAATGAGAAAAAAGTGTTCGAGAAGAAACTTGATTTGTGGGTCAGTTCCGTAAAACAGAATTTTTTCACTATTTTGGTTGAAAATGATTTCGTTATTGTAAAATAATTAAGCAATGACATATGTTCGCATTTCGAAACTCTGAGATCACAATTTGAAGCTTATTTTCCCAAGTAAATATGACGAATTTTCATGAGTTTGCGATCCCTTTCATTGCGCTATTGAAAATAAACTTTCATTGAGTGAAAGATAACAGTTAATTGAACTCTCAAATGACACCGAACTTAAAATGAAATTTTAAGCGGAAGGTATGGTTAATTTCTGGACCTCATCACAAGTGAAAAGAGAATATAGTACTGTACAATGGTGCTTTACAGATTATAATTCAGTTTGCTTTTACGTATCTGTGTGAGAAAGGGTTTTCATCACTAACTCTAATAAAAGCAAAGTACCGAAATCGACTCTATGTATGTGACGATCTCCGACTTAAGATTACCAGCATGCATCCAAATATAGAACTGTGCAAGAATCGGCAGGCTTATCCATCTCATTAATGTGAGTACCAACATTTTTATATATATATTTTAGTTAATAAGTTAAAGATTATCCAAACTCTAATAACCATGATTTATTAAAAAACGAAAATGATTTTTTTCTATTAACATTAATTTAATTAGTTAATACTAATATAAAATTAAATGAATTAAATTAATTTTAATTAATTAATTCTGTTTAAAATATAAATATACAGATATTAAAATATGCTACAAAAATGATAAATTTGCTTTCAAAGGGAACAAGAGTAAGATAGTCCGCGGAACTGTTCTGACTTAAAAAAGTTTTAGAAACGCTGCTCTAGAGGAAATCTTTCCCCTTAAAATAATTTTTGAATTTAAACAATTTTTTGTTTTATAAATTCACTACATGCCTGTGATTAGATGTGCTCTATTCACTTATTACAGCACATATTGAATTGAAACTTAGCCACTTACTGCTAATAGAAACTAAAACACACCCTACCAAAATTATTAATATAATATGTATCTGCAATATTATGGACATAGGGTTTATACCAATCTTTACCATCAAAAGGTTCAGACTCCTTTTACCCCAGGAAAACACCCAATACTCAATTTGATAGAAGGCTGAGCGAACTTCGGGGCCGTTCTGGAAGTTTGGCAACGAGAAAATTCCGTCAACACCCGGAATCGAACCACGGACCTTCCAGTCCGTAGCCAGCTGCTCTATCAACTGAGCTACCCGACCGCACAATAATAATAATAAATAACCCAGTAATCTCAATGAAATCATAGCTGCCTTCCTTATCCAAACACGTCTGCTTTGCATACATCTCAGCACTACATTTTCTGTTTGCGTCTCCTGACCACCCATGGCTATTTGATAACAGTTTTCGTTTTATTTTATAATGTTAAAATAACATAGATTTGTTCTGAAGTGGATGTACTACAACTTTTTTTTTGCCACAAGTCGGCTGAATCCCTTCACCTCGACTCTGCCCCTATCCCTATCCGTCAGTCAATGTGTGTCACTCAAATGAAGCATACTATAGGGACGAACTGAAGTTGTAATGAGATGTGCCCTATTTTATATATTGTCAATTTTTTACGGTTCTCTGAACAGGTTGTTTTTGCAGGAAAATGTAGCTACTCACAAAACATAACGTGAAAAGGAAACAAATAGTACTCATTTGTTTTTAAGGCAAAGAGTTGCATTTTTTTCCTCGCGTTGAATAGCTTTGGCTGTTGCAATTAAATTTCCTTCCTGTCTGGAGGACTTGAAATTTCCCTCCTTTTTTCTACTTAATTGGGCGCTGCGACTGAAATAATGAAGGCCACGACAACAAGGCATTTTAGAGAGTTCGTTAGCGTTTGTGCACAGTTTTATTGTTTCTTGTTTCGCGAGTGTACTTTTATTATTATTTTTAAATCCTGCTCACTTAGAAGCAGCTTTGTCACCAACAAATTGTTTACGACACATTGACACACCTTACAAAAATACTGAGCAAATCTAATTTTCTCCGAAAACCAATTGTAAAATCATAGCGATCGTATAATTACTTTAATTAATTACTAAGTACATTTTAACACAAAGCAGAGTTCCTCTTAGACTCTCTACGACTCTGCATCATAATGTCCCTCGAATGTCAGACCAGGGCATTTCGGCGAACAAATTAATGTTGTCTTTCAAACATTCCAGAGATTTTCTTAAATTTGTTGCTTCTCTTGGACTTCAGTTAAAATTTGTAACGAAAATTTCATAATAAAATACTCAATTCTTTGACATGTATCCATTTATACTTGTATTAATGTATTTATTTTTATATGTTTACAAGTAGGCCTATATTTATTTTTATATATTTACACGAATTTTTATTTATTTATTTTTGTATTCATTCATTCCTAGTTTTCTGCCAAAGGCAGGTCTTTCACTGCAAACTCAGATTCTCCAATCTTATCTATTTTCAGCCTTCCGCTTAGTCTCCCCACATGATCGATATATATTTTTTATATATTTTATTTATTTGATCTATTTTGGTTTACTGTTATTTATTTATTCATTCATTCATTCATTCATTCATTACGTTTGAAATAGGTGTGAATTTTAGTTTCATCAAAAATTCTTTATACTTTATGATATAAAATCTAATCTCTGCTGTGTGTATTCTTGTTAACTTTTGTTTGTTGGAAGTAATCAAATTTTCTTGCGTTATGGCCATATTGCATCTGCCGAAATGTTTGTACAGGCCTTCGATTATTATATGTACTGACCGTTGGCCGGTATTTTGCTACTCGGCGACTGGGCATGTCGCAGCCGGCCACACTCGTACATTAACCCCGTCACTTAAAACGTGTCTAAAATCGTACCTTATAGACATGTTGGAAATGTCGTCCTCCCTCGGCTAAATAGCCATTGTATCGGGAAAACACATTATGACTGACACGATTAAGTTGGGCCACTGTAATTTTTCCGATATCATTATTTTGTTCTACCAGTATATACGATATTTAACCTTACAATAATTGAAATGCTCAATTTAAGAACAGTGAGAAGTAGACAAAGAGTGTGGATTTTCATCAGTGACTGCAGGTTTAATCCACTCAGAGCTCATGTTCTTTTCAGACGAGGCGTAGTTTCACCTGACTGGTCGTGTAAACAATAAAAACACTCGCTATTGGTATTCTAAAAATCCACATCATGTACAAGAGATCCCTCCTTCATGATAGAAAAGTTGAAGTTTGGTGTGCTGTTAGCGCAAAACGAATAATCGGTCCGATTTTTTTACGAGTAGAACACACTTTGTCTACTCTTCATTGTTCTTAATTAAGCATTTTAATTATTGTGAGGCTGAAAATATCGTATATACCGGTGGAACAAATGAAACCAGAAACATTAAAGTGGCCGAACTTAATTGTGTCAATCAGAATGTTTTCATGATACAATGCCTGTTTAGCCGAGAGAGGATGACATTTCCAGTATATTCTATAAGGTACGATTTTATACACGTTTTAAGTACGAGAGCGATCGACTGCGACATGCCCAGCCACCGAGAAGAAAACACAGCGCCAGCGGTCAGTACTACGAGTGTAACAGAAGAACTTTTTGAACTTATCTAAGTTTGAAAATATAACTTTATCTTAAATTTAATTATATTGCATTCACAATTTTTTCTCCTATGTGCAATTGGCATTTTAGATAATTAATTGAACAAATTTACTTGTAATATTTTATTATGAATTACACGAATTACTAGTGGTTTGTTTAGCAAATGCTGCAAAGTAGATGTAGAGAAAGAATAATATTGTGACAGCGACGTGAGATTCGAACTCACGACCAGCGTCCCGCAAGAGAGCAGATCGCGCGGGCTCCACGGAGCACTGAGGGACGGAGCGCGGCGGAGAGAAGAGAGGGGAAAGGGCCTACGCGGCGAGGGAGTTTGCGCGCGCATCTGGTGCTGGCAGAGAGGAGAAGGATCTGGATTGTTCTCTGGAGTGCTATCTCTGGACACGCGTGGAACTTTCCAGGCTACGTCGCTGTGGTTATAAAAGAAGAAACGCGAGCGAACTTGGACAGTGTGTGATTCATGATTAGTTCAGTCAGTAAGCCAGAGCAAGCAAGCCAGTCTTGTGCGAGAGTGCGTCCGCAACTGTGTCAGCATCCGAAGGCCTGAGTTCGAGTGCAGTGGACCGCAGTTGGAGGGACCTGAGTTCGAGTGCAGTGGACCGCAGTTTGAGGGACCTGAGTTCGAGTACAGTGGACTGTCTCTGAAGGTCTGGTTCGAGATACTGTGAACTCGAGTGACTGAGCTAGAAGAACTGTGAACTGAGAACTGACAGTTCTGATTTGTAAATAGTGCTTTGTAAATATTAGTTAAGATTAACAGTTCATTGTTGTTCGTAATAGTCCAAGTAAATTGTCATTGTCGTTTGTGGAATGCAATAACGAACGCTGTGTTGCTGTGCGGAGAGCAGATCCCATTGTTGACGGGAGTGAAGTTAAATTGTAGAGAGTGAATAGTTATTGTTGGAAGAATAAATTACATTGTTGTTGAGTTGAATTAAATTTACAATATCTTAAATTAGTTCATTTCTGTAATTTACTGAATAACGGCTATAAGAACGACTTCAGAATACCGCGTAAGTACATATGTCATTCTTGTATTATTGAATTATTTATTTTTGGCCCAGGGGACATCTTTTTTAATGTACTTATTTATTTATTTACCCTTGTGCCATCTATAAAAAACATGTCTTTTAATTTTTAATTTGCACAGTCTTTGTAAAGTACTTACGCAATATTCTGAAGTATAGCGTAGCTATAAATAATACAGTAGGCTATATACTGAAAATTTACGTAAGGTAACAATTTGTTATTAAAAAATGAAACATTTTTATAGTTATTAATCAAGTGGTGTGAGTCTTTTTCATATATTTAATGGCGGTGTGGTGTAAAATTTTGAAATTAAAGCATCTTTACCTATCTACGAGTACTCTAACTTCTAAAAAGTGTTATATTGTTCACAAGGAAATTGTACACACAAATTTTTCTTACATTAAGCTATTTCCATTGTTTGGCATCAAAGAGTAGTATACCAAATGACACAACTTTGTGCTCTAGGAACAGAAATTAAAAATAACTGATTCAATTAGCCCCCCAATCCGATTCAGCCACCTTAAAGCGTACCGTAGACGTAAAAGAGCAATGTGTAGATTGATTTAGTAAGTTGTAAGCACTTAGTTTCTTAGATACTGTAGCTCGGCTGCTATATTAATATAGACCACAGTTTGAAATCAGTTGATGTCAAGCCGAGTTCGTTGGAGATACGAGTAAAAGTTGTGGAAGCCATTAAAAAGTTTGAGCTTCCGATTTCATCTTGTAGTCCAATGTGCATTTCCTCAACTAGTTATTGCATTTGCAAGTGCTTTAAAGGGGCGATGTAATCCTCTGCCTTGGAACTCTGTCGTTGCCGAAACACCGCGGAGCTGTTGGTGATGCGATGTATCTACTCGCTACCACGTCAGGAAAGGAAAGCCTTTTTCTCAAAAATTTAAATTAAAAAGTGAGATGAGAACACAATAATGAAGGCCTAAGTATGAAATAAATTAAACAGAGCGAAAGCAATAGTGCATCTGCTTTTCCGTAAGTTTTAAATTGCTCAACCGTAAACGCGGAGTGAAGTAACACTCTAAGCCTCCGTAAAAGGGGTATAAATAATCAGCAGGCATGAAAGCATTAGATTGCTTTCTCTGTCAGCAATAAGCCTTGAAAAAGGTTTTCCGCTCTGACGTGGTAGCAAGTGATACATCGCATCACCAACAGCTCCGCAGTGTTTCGGCAACGACAGATTTCCAAGCCAGAGGATTACATCGCCCCTTTAAAGGACATGTAAATGCAATAACTAGTTTAGGAAATGCACATTGGTCTACAAGATGAAATCGGAAGCTCAAACTTTGTAATGGCTTCCACAACTTTTACTCGTATCTCCAACGAAGTCGGCTTGACATCAAATGAATTCAAACTGTGGTCTACATTAATATAGCCGCAGAGCTATCTAAGAATCTAAGTGCTTACAACTTACTAAATCAATATACACGTTGCTCTTTTACGTACGCTGTAAGGTGGGTGAATCGGATTGGAGGGCTAATTAGATCAGTTATTTTTAATTTCTGTTCCTAGAGCGCAAAGCTATGTCATTTGGTATAACTTACTACTCTTTGATGTCAAACAAAGGAAATATCTTAATGTAAGCAAAGCTTGTGTGTACAATTTCCTGGTGAACAATATACCACTTTCTAGAAGTTAGAGTAAGTAGGTAAGATCCATTGAATTTAAATTTTTCTTTTTGTTTACATTTTATTAATACACTGCTTCATCGATATAGTACAAAGTCAATGTTTACCTACTTAGATATGATAAGCGGAGCAAGTCACTTGCATTCGGCGAGCATCATTATTAAGTAGAGCAGTGGTATTCAATCTACAATATACGTACACCCTGGGATACGTGGGGTTGTCTCAAGGAGTACTGATTATGTATGTAAATATGATGACGTATTTATTTTATTATACTTGTTTGTAATTTTTGCATTATATTATATTATCTTTTACATTATGAATTCTTGTTTTTCCTTGCTTGAATAACATTTTACGTAATTCATTACTATTATTATTGCACCAATAACTACTGAATAATAATAATAATAATAATAATAATAATAATAATAATAATAATAATAATAATAACTTATTATTATTATAACAATCACAATAATAACAATTTATTTTTAAATACATATGTACATCTATTATCAGGCAATACATCTCACTTGACGATATGTCAGAGGAAGATTGTTTGTATGCATCTGAAGTCTTATTTACTTACTTACTTACTGGCTTTTAAGGAACTCGGAGGTTCATTGCCGCCCTCACATAAGCCCGCCATTGGTCCCTATCCTGAGCAAGATTAATCCAGTCTCTATCATCATATCCCACCTCCCTCAAATCCATTTTAATATTATCTTCCCATCTACGTCTCGGCCTCCTCAAAGGTCTTTTTCCCTCCGGCCTCCCAACTAACACTCTATATGCATTTCTGGATTCGGTCATACGTGCTACATGCCCTGCCCATCTCAAACGTCTGGATTTAATGTTCCTAATTATGTCAGGTGAAGAATACAATGCGTCTGACTAGTGTAATATATTGCTAATCGGCGATGTATGCAATGGAGGGGGAAAGGAACTGGCCACCCTAATTCATTACCTCCTGGCCTAGTTGCCTCATAAGTGGTGCCTTCTTGGTGTTGCTTGTGAGGTTCAGACCTGTCTTCGGACAGTTGACTAAACAACAACAACATAGTTTCTTGTTAATTCTTATTTATACTGTAATTGCAATACAGTTTGGGAGTACAAATATATGTTCGGGATACGCTAGCAAAAAAAAAGATTAAAATGAGGTAGAACAAGAAAGTCAATTGCTATTACGGACAGTAAAAAATTGATCATATGGGAATGGGTATTTAAGAGTTGTTAATTCATTATAAAAGGCGAATCTGATACAAGTTAATACAGATTAATTTTATTTCCTAGAAAAAATATATGAATGAATGAATGAATGAATGAATGAATGAATGAATGAATGAATGAATGAATGAATGGGTGAATGAATTAAAGACTGTAGCAATGAATAGAGAGAATGGATGAAGGAATGAAGGAATGAATTAATGAATAAATAAATGAATAAAGCTTTAAATAAGGAAAGGATTAAATGAAGAAAGAAAATAATAAAAATAAATGAATATTATCTTACTCTCTTCAGCAATATCCTTAACATTTGTGCCGTTTTCAAGGCGTTAAATATTATTTACTTTGTCAGAAATAATCAGGCTTCAATGTGTTTGTCACTTGAGGCCTTACTGATATGCGGCGACTTTGATCCTCGTCACAACAGACCACGTTGTACGGTTTTCTGCTTTCTTTGGACTCAAACGCATTCTACTAAATCGACAGAGCAGAGTAATTATTTTTCAAGAAAAGTACAGTAAGAATGAGTAATAACTTTTGAAGTATTATTGCTGTAACCTTATTTTTCACAGTTTTCTATATTGTCAGTGCTGCCAACATCTAAATATAAATTTCTTTGCATTGCAGTCGAAACAAATTAGTCAAAACCTGGTGATTTTAATGGGTTGTTTCTGTATCTGTCGTCGATTTGCAAATGAGGACATGTCCAAAATAACAAAGTGTTGGAAAATTGCAAAAACTATAAGTTAATAAATTAAAATGTTCATATAATTTGCTCTAATTAGATCACTATGGGTACATACATTCAGGATCCATGAACATTTCAATTTTTTAAGCCTGTTATGTTTTTTTTTTTTTTTTTTTTTTTTTTTTTTTTTTTTTTTTTTTTTTTTTTTGCGATTTCCCAACACTTTGTCATTTTGGACATGTCCCCTTTTGCAAATCGACGACAGGTATAGAAACAGGATTTTAATGTTTTTTTTTTTCTCCTGACTGGATAAATATCCGCTGAAAAAAGAATCAACACGGGTGGGTGATAAGACCCGGACTTCAAAAGCTGTTAGAGCTGACATGTCCATGCAAAGAGCGTCAAAACGGATTGGTGTTCCATACAAATGTTCACAATAAAGAAAAACTTCAGAAATAAGCGAAAGCCAAATTCAGAACATACTGTAGGTGGAAGAGTTGTATTCTCCACAACACAGAACATTGCATTGAAAAAAGAATAATTCGAATGTCTAAGTGCTGTTCTGATCTTACAAGACCTGTCGCTTATGTGTTTGCTCAGAAAAATTAACTTAATATCTCTGAGAAGCAGGCCCTTAACTGAAAACTCCACAAGTTGCATTCAGTGAAGAATTGAACAAGGAGAATTAAGGAGGTCCTCAATGACTCCGGACTACTATACAAGCCTGGTTCAATCTTCAACTAACTTGTAAGTCTGTGCGCTCTTAGTTTGGGTCCTAATGTAAACATTAACCGTTAGTCTCATTATTTAGTCTTGTGTGTACAGGTCCTAATTTTGGCGGTTGGACATAATTCTTTTCGTTTACATTGAAAAACATTCTAAAAGTGAATGGAGTAGGCGAGTCTGGATTTCCCTTAAACACGATGTGTGCTAGTTCCTCTGTCACAGTTTGCATAATATGTCAGTACATTCCACCATTTGTCATAATGAAGGGAAAACGATGTCAGAGTTTCAAGACGGATTCCCTAACGGAAATAAAGTCGTTATGACAGAATCGGGGTGGATGAATGAAGACATTACAGAATAGCTGCATCATTGTGAGAAGTACAGAGTATACCCAGCCCATACACTCTATTACTCTACTTGGTTATTTAACGACGTCGATTTCTCTCTTGAAAATGAACAAATTTTTTACGTGAATAGTTCAGATAAGAACAGCTGAGGTACATTTCATTAAGATTATTTTAATTTCTCATTCCAAACAATAATAGCAGAAAATTGCAGATTTGATTTCGAAGTTAGGGAAGGAATTTCAGAATATGGTAAGAGATAAAATTTCTTCACGCAATCAAGAATGAATGTAGGTCTTCGATTCAAAGAGGCAACCGTGAATGTGCAACATCATTCAACTTTTCCCAAGTCCCAAATCCCAAACCTCATCAACATCTAGTGCTGAAAGCGCGTGTGGATAGTCAGACGAGTTCACAGTGTAGGCCTGCCTCTTTATGTCTGACTCAAAATATACGGTATGTTGACTTTGCAGTATCTCTTGCAGCATTGATCATTGTCTTTGTATTTATGAAAACTAACTCCAAATAACTATATTATTATTTCTCAGGATACATATATGGATATCATGCTTTTAATATGCCGCTGTCATCGTCGTCGTCGTCATCATCATCATCATCATCATAGATCCATTCACAAGGAAGTGAGAACTTTGATCTTAGGGTAAATGAAAGTATTAACGCCTTGCAGGTTATAACGCCATCTAATACGAGTATTTTATAATTAGTTACGTGAAAATCTATATTGGCAGCTCTATTCAGAGAAGTGTGGTGTTTAGAGGAACCTTTCTTAAACATCTGGAACTAACACTGAAACGAATTTCTGTTTCGTTTATATGCGTTCTTAAGTTTGTTTTAAATTTTATATTATATTATAGTAATTATTCATTTAAAATAGAATTTGCGAATGCAGGTAATAACGCCATCTCTCTGCGAGAATAAACTTTGATTTAGTATGTAATAATAGCAGTTACTTTAATCGTCTCTAAATTAATGATAATCGACCGGACTTCGGTACCACGAAATCTGCGACATGAGTAGCACCCCAGATCATATATACCCCAGATAGATCGGCCTTATAGGCTTTGACGTTAACAACTTTTGTCAGTGTAACACTTTTATTAAGCCGCCAATGCTTATCTACTACAATAGTCATTTACATGAATAAGATTTTTACATGAACGTTTTCGATACCATTTTTTGTATCATCTTCAGATGTATTATAATTAAAATTAACAATTAACATTTGTATATTATTGAAAACCTAGCCATTGGTGTGTGTGTGTTCTGTGAACTTCTTTTCGTGATTAAGTGTGTGATACATTTATGGATGTCGCTTGTACTTGTGTGTCTACTAGTAATTAGTGCTAATAGTACTGGTAATACTAAGCTTACTTAATACCAATCAATTTCTAAAATGCAATATAAAACTTACAGTATAACACCAATATAAAAACTTTTATAAAAGAACACTTATTTGGTCGTTTTTGTTATTCTGTCTTTGAGTTCTGTTGTGTCTTGCCTTTTAATGGGGCGATTATAACTGTTCTCTCTTTGTTTTTATATAAAACTTCATAATACTAAAATGCTGAATCGTTGTGTAAGAAGCAATTTGTAGAGCACTTGTTTTAATCACTTGTTTTTTTACGAAGTGAACTGGGGTAGCTTACGAATTATTAATTTCACTTTTGCACTGTGTGTTGTTGTTGTTGTTGTTGTATAAAACCTTATCTACTTTTTACTTGTCACGTAACCACATGTTAACATTACCATTTTGGAGTTCACCGTTGTCCACTATTTCGTATGCAATTAGCCATGGGTGACCCCCTTTCCGGATACCTAGCAAACATATTCTTACAAAATTTAGAAAATGAACATATACATGATCTAAGTAACAAATTCCATTTTAGCATTTACGCAAGATATGTCGACGACACATTAATAGTATATTAACCCCCCCCCCAAAATTTGAACACACAAATACTATACGAGTTTAATAAATGGCATCAAAATATCAAATTCACATTAGAATGGAGCAATAAAAACAGCCTAAACTTCCTAGATTTAAATATAACAGTTAAACCTCCATTAATAACCTTTAATATATACAGAAAACAAACGTCAACCACACATTCAATAAGCAAAAACTCTATACACCCAGCCACACATAAAATCAGTAAATTCCGATAGCTTATCGACAGATTACTTACAACTCCACTAAATAAAGACCATTACAATAAAGAAGTTAATTACATACAAAAACTAGCACTCGAGAACGGATATGAAAAAAAACTAATTAACAGACTAATTCAAAAAGGAAAACAAAATTACACAAAAACAATTTTACCACACTTCAACCAGAAAATGCAAAAAATAATAAACAATGGCAAAGCATGACGTATTACGGCAAAATCTCAAATAAACTCTGTAATTTTTTCAAGAAACAAAATATTAATATAGCTGCTAGAACTAACAATAAATTAAACAATATAATTCCCAATAAAACCAAGAGTAACGAACCATTCCTAAATAGCGGCATATACCAGTTAAAATGTAAAAACTGCACAAAAACATATATAGGTCAGACACGACACAACTTCAAAGTCAGATACAGAGAACATACAACGGACTTCATTTACAATAGAAACAAATCTAAATTTGCACATCTTATTGAAGAAAATCACGAATTATCCAACATAAATGACACATTAAATATAATAAAAATTACAAACAATCCCTCAATAGACACGGCTGAACAATTTTATATAGCAAAAGAATATATCTCAGGACAACCCCTCCTTAATGAACAAATAACTAATACTAACAATCCCTTATTTAATTTATTCAAATTGCTCCAGCGAAAACAAAAGCATACAGTCACCACACAGGCACCTCCAACCCCCCCTCCAACTTCCGGTATCAACGATGTACTTTGAACTCTGTGAGCGAGCACCGTTATTCCAGCTCAGCCACGCAACCGACAAGTGCACAACATGCAAAACAGCTGAATTGTGAGGGTGGTATCGTTGTTGAGTTCCCACGTTGGACGCCATTTGAGGGTGAGTGGTTATTGTGACTACACGTTGGGCGCCATTTGAGGGCGGGTGCGTCTCGGTGTTGCGTGAGATTCACTCAGGGTAGCCGAGGTACTGTTGTGGTATAGGATGATGTCGGGAATAATACCAAGCCGGCTACTTATATAAAAGGCAGTGTAGATTCCAAAACTATAAGTTTATTGTCGTATTCACTTGGTAAACCCTAGAGTATGTATTTCCGGCTGACTTATAATTCAATCGTTGGTCGCAATTCTGTATCGACTCAGTTGCAGCTCTGAATAAGCTCTATCCGATACTATAAATTCAATACTCTGTCCCGTACACTATGATCGAAGCTCCTAAACGTTGGCGAGTAGTCTCGCCGATGACAAAGTTCAATCTATCGAGTCTTCGCCTGAAGAAAGACTATTAAGTTGGGCCGCCGACACGATGAGATGTTGTGATTGTGTCGACACGAAGCGAAATAGTAGTCCTGTCGACACCAAACGAAGTAGTTATTGTGCCCTGTATGTAGGGCCGCCGACACGATGTGAAGTTGTTTTGATTGTGTCGACACGAAGCGAAATAGTAGTCCTGTCGACACCAAACGAAGTAGTTATTGTGCCCTGTATGTAGGGCCGCCGACACGATGTGAAGTTGTTTTGATTGTGTCGACACGAGGCGAAATAGTAGTCCTTATCTCCGCTCCCCGTCACCCTTATTTATAAAAACCTATCCTACGCTAAAACTAACTATTCTATTGGTTAAAAACTACGTCACTAACTGGCCTAAAATCTATTCCCTATTGGTCCAAAGTGACCTCATAAGCTGGACCAAGATCTCTTCTTATTGGGCGCGAAATATGTCATCTCTAAATTTAGACTTTGGATTTCCCATAACCTCAAATTAGTTTGTATATCTCACAAGAATACCCGTTCTTTGGAAAACCCAAGCTTGGCAGTATCTTTCCCACGGGTCTAGTCCGACTTCGGCTTTTATGCTTCATCGAGTCTCTATACGAAACCCCGCTCAAGGTGGCCCTAAATCTGTCCGATGCTGACAAGTGACGAAACACCTGTGTGGGGAAGCTAATTCTAACGAAGTCGCCAGAACATCCCCGCGAATACATGTAATAGAAATATGGAGATATCACTTCGCTAATAAATCGGTCTCTCCCTCTCCTAATTACTGCTTCAATTGTAAGTTTATTTCCTATTATAAAATATAGTTAAAACTCAAAACATCTAAATTCTAACATTAATTATATTAACACTGTTACAGAGAAGCACTGGCTTTGCTTGAATACGGAGCTCGACATCAAACCAAATTGTAACTCAACTTGTTAGACGATCGAATTTGCAAGGAAATAGGGGACAACAGTGAACTCCAAAATGGTAATGTTAACATGTGGTTACGTGACAAATAAAAAGTAGATAAGGTTTTATACAACAACAACAACAACACACAGTGCAAAAGTGAAATTAATAATTCGTAAGCTACCCCAGTTCACTTCGTAAAAAACCAAGTGATTAAAACAAGTGCTCTACAAATTGCTTCTTACACAACGATTCAGCATTTTAGTATTATGAAGTTTTATATAAAAACAAAGAGAACAGTTATAATCGCCCCATTAAAAGGCAAGACACAACAGAACTCAAAGACAGAATAACAAAAACGACCAAACAAGTGTTCTTTTATAAAAGTTTTTATATTGGTGTTATACTATAAGTTTTATATTGCATTTTAGAAATTGATTGATATTAAGTAACCTTAGTATTACTATTAGCACTAATTACTAGCAGACACACAAGTACAAGCGACATCCATAAAGGTATCACACACTTAGTAACGAAAAGAAGTTCACAGAACACACACACACACCAATGGCTAGGTTTTCAATAATATACAAATGTTAATTGGCATTTTTAATTATGATACATCTGAAGATGATACAAAAAATGGTATCGAAAACGTTCATGTAAAAATCTTATTCATGTAAATGACTATTATAGTAGACAAGCATTGGCGGCTTAATAAAAGTGTTACACATTAAATTATAGCAGCTTATCGGTAACAAAACAAAAATGAAATTAACTTTTGTCAGGTTTACTACGCTGCCATCTAATTGTTACATAAGGAGTCACGTCATAATTCCCATTTGAATTGCATTAGCGACTGTACTGTCATCTCATGTTCGTTTACGGCGGACGGGTGGCGATCCTGGCGGTTGTTTTCTTCAATGTGCAAACGATTTTAACATAGCGATGACCTATCTATGATCTAGGGTAGCACAAAGAAACTGAACTCTGTTCATTATGTGAAGACGGTTGTGCACCACTCAATGACAGCGACCTTGATTGTTTTTTTTTAACTTGTGTGGTAATGAGTATTGAGATTGTTTCGTTGTCCTTAATCATTTATAGTTGTTTAATTCTATAACATTATCTTACATTTGTCACTTTTGCTTGTTTCTTTGTTCTAAAAAAATAAGTGGCGTTATTACCTTCACTGAAGGTAGACTAATATGCGTCATACTTTTATTTACTTGTATTGTTGTAAAACCTTGTCACAACTACAACTTTTGAAACGTACAGTACATTCCTCAGTAAAGGCTACAAATGATCAATACCCTAAAAGATCAATATTATTGTCTTTATTTCTGGTCAGTTGTGATTGTGTTAATACCTTCATTTACCCTATACTATATTCACAAAAACTGCAGTAGCAAGTTTTATAACAGGAATTATATATTATAAGAAACTATCAACACAGCTTATGAAAACTAAAATAGAAAATTTAAGTGTAATTTTATAAGAATTAATTCACGAAAATGCAATTTTAAATGGAATAACTTAGGCTAATATGCTTTATAATATCACAGCCACAACATTCGATTTAAACATTTAGAATCTAATGAAACAGTAATTGTGATTAAGTAATAATACTAACAACAGTTTAAACTTAAAACTTAGAAGAAATGAAAACTTATTACAATATACATCACATGGTTGACGTTCTGTTGGATGACCTAACAATATGCGTTGGTAGATTGTCCTTTACCGTAAAGAAAGGAAATAACTTAATAAATATTATTATTATTATTTTAAAAATCCACATAATCGCAACTTGGTTACTTCCCGTTGATATAGACCTATATAGTGTAACTCGATTCAATTTTGCGTAAGGTCCTCTTTTTCGTGCCTATGTATGTAAGTGGTCAGAAGAGAGAACATTTCAGCAGCCCTGGTGTACATATAAATTGCAAAATCTTGGGGAAAACTGTGGCTAAAGGAATGAGATCGATGAATACAAATGACGTGTGTCATTATCTTAAATACAAAAGGTTCACTTAAATCTCTATACCTAATTCATAAGATTATCAAAAGAAAAGTGAATTGGAATCCATCTGAGTCATGCATTATATTAAGTACAGAATGTTTACTTAAAACTCAATGCCTAGTTCATACGATTATCTACAGTAATATCACTAGAGGTTTTGATTTGTCTAGAGAAAACCAAAACTCGAGTGGGATTTGATTGACTATTATACGATTAGAAGAAAGTATATAAAGATTAGGAGAAATAAAGTACTCTAATACAATAAAATATTAATTGACTTACTGAAATTCTATTTCACTAATGTTAGCTTCACCAAAACGTTTGAACGGAGCCGCCATTTTCAGTTGACTGTCTATGCTGTAAACAAATGACGATTCTCAAAGCATGTTTTATAGTACCGTAAAGAATTTGCAGCTTGAAATATTGGCAAACAAAGAAACAAATGGTAGGAAGGTGATAAAACAGGAGAAAGTATATAAAGATTAGAAGAAATAAAGTACTGTAACACAATAAAATAGATACTGACTTACTCAAATTCTATTTCACTAATGTTAGCTTCACCAAAATGTTTGAACGTAGCCGCCATTTTCAGTCGACTATATATGCGGGAAATAAATGACGATCGCAAAGCATGTTTTACAGTACCGTAAAGAATTTGCAGTTTAAAATGTTGGAAACAAAGAAACACATGCTAGGGTAGTGATAAAAACAAACAAATGCTAGGGAAGCGATAAAATTAAACAAATGCTAGGGAAGCGATAAAATTGTGCGATAAGCAGCCATGATTGGTTGAAAGACGTTCTCTCATACCGTTTTATTGTCAAAAGTAATGTGACGTAGTAAAATTGTAACAGTCAATATAAATGTGGATTGGAATTTACCCCGACCATACATTATGTCAAATATAGAATTTTAACTTCAAACTCAATACCTAATTCATATGATTATCAATAGAAATGTGATCTGGAATTTATGCAATCAAAAACTATGTTAAACAGAGAATTTTAACTTAAAACTCTACACCTAATGTATATGATGATCAATAAAATTTGAAGTGGAATTTATAGAAGTCATACATTTTTTCTTCCTCTCGATGTGAGGACATGTCCATTATCGTGGATATCCATATAGTAACTTGCGTTCTACTGTGTGCCCCTTCAGCAATGAGTCTAAAAAGTCTAGATGTAGACAGTCCAAAATTGACTCCAAGATGTAGAACATATAATAAAATAATTAACAAAATAACATTGTTTTTAATGTTACTGACATATAAACAGAAGAAATGATACTGCACTCATTTATTGTGCTAATCCCCGTTATTTTTACTTGCATGTTCGCGTAAATAAACGATGACAGACTACCCCAGACTCTGGACTACCCGTTCACTCAGCGCCACTATGTGGCTAACTAAATAACTAGGAGTGCAACAAAAGAGTGAGGAAATAAAGTCATCTGAAAATTGCGAGTCTGGGTATGGGTCTCTTTTTCTTCTTGCGTTAACACAGAAGAGATTTGGAATGTGACAATGGCAAATAGGAAGTGATTTTTTGACCCCCTTCACGAGTCATTTAGCAGGCAGCATATTTTTTTTATTTCTTTCGTCGGTAAAAAGACGATTTTTTTTTCAAAGTACCATAAAATTCAGTCTGCGCTTTCCGAATTCGTGCACAGGATTGGTTAACGTAATATCTACCAAATTACCTCTGTTCTCTGTTGACTACAAAATGACGCGATCGTGATGATAGTTTCTTTGCAATCTCATTTTCCGAGATTCAGAATTGTCGACCAACTTTAGAGTTAATAAATACTAATATTTCTGAAATTTGTGCTAACATAAGTGACATTTCTTTTACGGGATGTTCACTTTATTCATTTTTCGAGACTAATTATCTGAGGGCAAGATTATTAAATATTTTAACATACATTCTTTCATTAAGGTGCATTCTTGTACATAATTCATGTGAATTGTAACCTTGACCACAATTTTGTATTATAATTTTATTATTGTTCATTGCTTATAAAATATGTATTTTGATGCCAACTATAACCCTAATATACCTCAGGGTGAAATAGGATTTATTAAATTGGATAATAATAATAATAATAATAATAATAATAATAATAATAATAATAATAATAATAATAATAATAATAATAACATACGGAAGACCGCTAAAAGTAACCGTCCTTTTAATTCTATCTACGAATGGCGACATAAATTGGATTAAATATAGGCCTATGAGCAAAAATATGGAATTAAAATCTATACAACTATTTTATACCAATTGTGACATAATAAAGACGAGTTTCTTACAGATACCTGAAGCTTAAAAAAATGAGTAGCCCTATTATGCTCTTGATGTCGCTCTCTCATGGAAGTTAATTATGAAAAAATGAAATAAAGGCCATAATATACAAGCATCACGAGTGCTGAGTTATTTTGCGGCAAAAAATGCGACCTGCAGCCTTTTAGTTCATTTATTCTTTCTCTCGCCACTTGTTCTAGTAGTCACGATAGCTTAGTGAGTAGACATAACATTGCTAATGGATAGATTCCGACTCCCAGAACCTTTATTTAATCCTTTCTTTTCTTGCCACTTTGCGTTCATAATTAGCCATACTTTTTTTAGGATCGAGTTTCCCATACGTTTAAAATAATGAAGAGAGTTATTATATTTTATTTTAACGTAGTTTCTTGCTCTAAGCAACATGTAGGCCTATATTATTCCATAAGACCAGAGAGACTTATAAATGCGTGTTTGGAAAATGTGAAATCCATGATACTGTAAAATGGGTGGAAAGAGCAAACGAAAGTAAGTAAAACAAGATGGAATGAAATGTCTATAGGAGTATTACAGAAGAAAGCGGTTTACGGTATAGTCCCTTTCTTCCAGGAATCCTAGAGTAAGACCTAAGTAAATCACATGCCGCATAACATGGCAATGGTTTGAAAATGAATAAATAACTTGACAAATGTACTGTAAATTGTGTCATTTGAAGGAGATGAGCTACCAAGACATCTGGGCCAAATCCTTATTGACATTTTATTCTGGACGTAAGGAAATGTATTTCTTAATTTTGACAAAACACCCACTACACGGTATAAAACAAGAAATACGTGATTTTCCAATTTGCAGACGATTATTTAATTCCAGGAAGGAGCTGTGGCTACTCTTGTGATACCTTTTTCTTGAAACTCTGGTACATAAACAAAAAATCATTCTAAAAGTATAGGGTTGAAGAAATCGGGAAATCAAAAACTCTGGCCCAGTTACCCAGTCAAAATTAACTAAAAGCACACAGAGAAAGAAAACACGAGGTATAGCTACTCCAAAATTCTGGAGAACTAGGCCACAGAGATATTCAAAAGTAAAAAGGGAAAGGTTAACAAGTGATCTTATTTTGAATAGCCTTGATGATAATTTTAAAAATAAATCTTTACTGATGTTATCAAGCCTCGACAATATTAAAATAATTATAATTTAAACAACGCAGGAAATTATATTGTTTCTACCTTGAGTTGTAGACCCCATTATCACAACCATATACTTCACATGTTATAATAATTTCTTGAAATCTGATAGATTGACAGTATATATGATTCTATTTATGATTTTGGAGATCATTTAAGACGGAATTCATCAACTAAGATTTTCTTCGACCTGCTAGCGTGACAGTGTAAAGAATTACACCGAGTTGCTAGATAATTTAAGACGGAATTCATCACATAAGACTTTCTTGGACATTGAAAAATCGACAGTCAAAAGAACTCTGTTTAAGACTTGAAAGATCATTTAAAACAATTCATCAACTAAGATCTTTTTGAACACCAACAGATTGATAGTGTAAAATGTGTAAAATATTCTATTCACGCGTTCATCAACGAGAATTTTTTGAAATGTAGAAGATTGATAGTGTAAAGAATTCTATAATGGGTTGGAGGATCATTTTAAGACGGAATTCATAAACTAAGACTATATCCAACTCTGGAAGATTGACAACGTAAATAGTTCTATTAGTTTGGAGTTCATTTAAGACGGACTTCATAAACTAACACTATCTTCAACACTGAAAGGTTGACAAAGTAAATAGTTCTATTAGTTGGGAGTTCATTTAAGACGAAATTCATAAACTGAGACTATCTTCAACACTGAACGATTGACAAAGTAAATAGTTCTATTAGTTGGGAGTTCATTTAAGATGGAATTCATAAACTATGACTATCTTCAACACTGAACGATTGACAAAGTAAATAGTTCTATTAGTTGGGAGTTCATTTAAGACGGAATTCATAAACTAAGACTATCTTCAACACTGAACGATTGACGAAGTAAATAGTTCTGTTAGTTGGGAGTTCATTTAAGACGAAATTCATAAACTGAGACTATCTTCAACACTGAACGATTGACAAAGTAAATAGTTCTATTAGTTGGGAGTTCATTTAAGACGAGATTCATAAACTGAGACTATCTTCAACACTGTAAAATTGACAAAGTAAATAGTTCTATTAGTTGGGAGTTCATTTAAGACGAAATTCATAAACTGAGACTATCTTCAACACTGGAAGATTGACAAAGTAAATCGTTCTATTAGTTGGGAGTTCATTTAAGACGAAATTCATAAACTGAGACTATCTTCAACACTGAACGATTGACAAAGTAAATAGTTCTATTAGTTGGGAGTTCATTTAAGACGAAATTCATAAGCTGAGACTATCTTCAACACTGGAAGATTGACAAAGTAAATAGTTCTATTAGTTGGGAGTTCATTTGAGACAAAATTCATAAACTGAGACTATCTTCGACACTGGAAGATTGACAAAGTAAATAGTTCTATTAGTTGGGAGTTCATTTAAGGGGAGTTGGTCATTATCGCATGCAAAATAATGGTAAAAATAGCCTATCTTCTAGCAGTCATAAATATAATAGTGTACTATTCATCAGTTGTCTTTCATTTTTGTTAGCTATGTGTGTATACATATTAAGCTTTAAAATGAAAAAGAATGGTGACTCTAGAGTAAATCTGTATCCTTAAATTAATTTTTTTTAATTAAGCACAATTTTTTTATAAATTCACTACATACCTGTGATTAGGTACACTCTATTCACTTATTATAGCACATATTGCATTGAAAATTTGACCACTTACTGCTAATAGATACTAAAACATACCCTACTAAAATTATTCATGTGTCTGTAATATTATGGGCATAGGGCTTGTAGTAATCATCACCGTTAATAAATTTAAAAAAATTTAAGATTAGTATAAACCCTATGCCCATAATACTACAGATATTTTAATAATTTTAGTAGGGTATGTTTTAGTATCTATTAGCAGTAAGTGGCCAAAATTTTAATTCAATGTGTGCTATGATAAGTGAATAGAGTGTACCTAATCACAGGTATGTAGTGAATTTATATAAAAAATTTGTTTAAATTCAAAAATTAATTTAAGGGTAAGATTTACACTAGATTAACCATTCTTTTTTTCATTTTAAAGTTTAATGTGTCTACATATATCACTACAAAAATGAAATAGCTGTAATAAATAGTATTACATTTATAACTGCTTGAAGATAGGCTATTTTTACCATTACTTTGCATGCGATAACGCCCAATTCCCCTTAAGACGAAATTCATAAACTGAGTCTATCTTGAACTGTGATAGATTGACAGTATAAACAATTTTATTATGGGTTTGGAGATCATTTTAAGATGGAATTCGTCAAGTAAAACTATCTTAAACTCTGAAAATTGGTAAAGTTGGGAGTTCATTTAACACTGGATTCACCAACTAACGTTTTTTTTTATCTCTGATAAATTAACAGTGTAAAGAATTTCATTATCAATTGAGAGATTAAGACAGAATATATTAACTATAACATACCTTGAACACTAGTAGATTGAGATTACAAATATTTCTATTATACAGGGCGAAAGTAAAATATTCCTGCAGATTAAAAAGGACGATAGGGCAGACATAAATGGACAGAAAACCTATCTTATTACGTTTTGTGATTAACTGCACGATTAGTTATAAAATCAAGTTGGAAGTTCCAGCAGTCAGACAACCTAGCCGCCAACAATCGTAATATACATAGATGTAAGAGGTCAATGAGCTCAGTGTATGTGAATTTCCTCTAGCTACAACGTTGCGATGTGGTTGCATCGTTCAGTGGCTTGAAAGTAATGGTTTTAAATTTAAATTTAGACGAAAGCCGTCCACGTTACTGAAATATCCCAGAGGAATAAATGATTCTTTATTAGATTTTCTATCGATATAGACAAAAATCACGATCCAACTCGCAATAGTTATCGAATAAAATGGTGTTAAACATTTGGGGAAAAACATTTTTCTCTTAGAAAACTATAAACTTTCCACCAATATGGTATTACAGTTTTTTTATACATACAACATGAGCTATTCAATCTAAAAATCTGTAGGGTTATTTCACTTCACTCTGTATATTTTAAGTAGGTTATTTTACGGCGCTTTATCAACATCTTAGGTTATTTAGCGTCGGAATGAGACGAAGGTGGTAATGCCGGTGAAATTAATCCGGGATACAGCACCGATAGTTACCTAGCATTTGCTCATATTGGGTTGAGGGGAAACCCGGAAAAAAACCTCAACCAGGTAACTTGCCCCAACCGGGAATCGAACCCGGGCCACCTGGTTTCGCGGCCAGACGCGCTAACCGTTACTCCACAGGTGTGGACTCCACCCCGTATACGTTGGTAGATATTTTAAGACGGAATTCAACAAATTAGGCTTTCTTGAACTCTGATAGGCTAACATAATGGCAGTGCAAAGAAATCTCTTTACGAGTTGGGAGACCATTTAACACGGAATTAATCAACTTCTTGAAATCTGATAGAGTGACAGTGTAAAGAATTATATTATGAAGTGAGAGATAATTTAAGACTGATTTCATTACATACTCTAACAAACTAAAATAATAATAGGTTTTCACAATCTATTATTTAACGACGCTGTATTAACTACTAGATCATTTAGCATCGATGAAATTGTGATAATGGAATGTAGGCCTATTTGTTGAGATGAGAGGAGGATTCTGCATAAAATTACGCGACATTCACCTTAAAATTGGAGAAACCTCGGAAAAATCTCCATCTGGAAATCAGGCCAAGTACGATTCGAACGATGTCCAAGCGCAATTTCGATCAGCATGCAAATGTGTCCTACCGCTTATCTACCCCGGTGACTTAGTAAAGTTTCACTGCATGACATAGTAATGGAGATGTACAGCATTCCGAATTTATTTTTAGTTCTGATAAGAATTTTTATCAATTTCTCGGCCGTATCGAAATCCGCGAATCTCGTATTTAATAGCGCTTATTATTACTACCAGAACGACTTAAAAGTTGAATGTTTGCATGGAGTGCTTCAGACAAAGTTTTCACAGACCTGCTGAAGAAAAGGAGGAGGAATTTAGTCTACACTTCAATAAATGAATTGTCATTGCTAAATTGGAGTCAATTTATAGGTCAATCAATCCAAGTTGTGTTTTTGTCGACGTCTCTCTTCACAAACGTGCTTCTCAATTAGACTACATTATTCCGAACTAAAGAAACGTTACACAAGAAACTTACTTGAAAGTGTACTTAAATAATTTGGCATTCCCTGCACGATTGATTCCGACTTTTAAATAAGTCAAGGGGAAGTTGTGCGTACGTGACTCAACTGTTTGCCAAACAACTCTGAAATTAACACAGGCTTAGTAATTTCCATTATCGCGATGTAGAGAAAAAGCAAGTGTTATGTGCCAAGTATATACAGTAACGGCGTACATTATCACAAAAAATCCAAGTATTGTATACATCAATGTGAAAGACAAAATAAAATTAGTGTGTGTATGTGCGCACGCCCACCTTAAAAGTCAGAATAATTCCCCCAAACTCCTAGCCTCCGTCCTTACCTCATCTATTTGTGCTGACCAAGAGCTACTTGGAAAGTAGGAAACAAATGCAGGTTGTACACAAGAGTATCGGAGCTTTAAATCGTTTGTATGGCTATGTAAGCAACAATAGGGGTTGTATCCCCATGTAATAAGAGAGGGGGAATTTGTTTAATTCTACGCACAAAAACTTGTCACCTCACCCTGCCGCGTGGCAGCGGCACTGTTAAAGATGGAGATGACTCACAAGCTGCAGGATACATTTACAGCTCGATTCAACGTTATTGGTCCCTGTCCTTGGTTGTTTGGCTAGTGAGCAAGCTGTGTGTTACGGTCATAAGAAAGAAATGTAATCACAAGTATGCATAGGAGGGGAAGGGGGAAGAATGAAAACAATATCTATGCTCGTAGCTGAGGAACACTCATGTCAAGAAAATTTAAATCATAATGACTTTGTTTAGTCAACAGACGTAGTGGTTAGTAACGGGACGTGTGGAAGAATATTGTGTTTTTAAGACATGATAAGAAGGAAGTGTTAGGTGTTATGACTGTATGGCCTGAACTGTGTGACCCAGCTCGCCAGTAGTGATGAGTAACTCGCTCTTAGGGCCCTTACCCACGAGCGACTTTTAGCCGCGGGGATGCAGTCGGTAATGTATTTAAATGGAAAACGCCGGTTGCTTTACACACGAGCGCTGACCTCGACGGCAGACCGACTGCAGCCGCTGTCTTGCAGTCGGTCCCCGCGACCGGCGGCAGCGTTTTCTGCTTACACACGGACGACTTTTAGCCGCCAAGGTCGGCGACACGCAGTGGTTCAAAACATAAATTTAGCTGGATATAATTAATATCTTTTCTCCTATTTAACAGATTATCATGTAACTTTGTACAGTAGTTACAAGTAGTATATTTGTTTTGTATACAAACTTTAATAACGTTTTTATAAGGGAAACTACCCCTTATGGAGTGCACCTAAAGAAAATTAACAACTTTTCTGCTATGTAACAGATTTTCATAAAACTTTGTGCAATAGTTTCAGATAGTATATTTGTTTTGTATACAAACTCTAATTACGTTGGTTCAAGGGGAACTACTACTCACAGAGAGTGTATTTAGAGAAAAATTAATAACTTTTCTCCTATTTAACAGATTTTCATGAAACTTTACAGTAGTTCCAGATAATATATTTGTTTTGTATAGAAATTCTTGTTACGTTTGAGGGAAACTACCCATCATAAGGGGTGCATTTAGAGGAAATGCATAACTTTTCTCCTATCTAACAGATTTTCATTAAACTTTGCACAGTAGTGATAGGTAGTATATTTGTTTTGTATACCAGTTCGCATTACATTTGTGTAAAAGAAACTGTCCCGTTGTATGGATGAATGTAGATAAAATTAGCTTTTCTCATACGAAACAGATTTTCATCAAACTTGTACAGTAGTTAAGGGTAACATATTTGTTAGCGAGATGTTATTTGGCGAGATGAGACCGGGAATTCGGCATAGATTACCTGACATTCGCTTATGGTTGAAGAAAACCTAAGAAAAAACCCAACAGGTAATCAGTTCAAACGGGAATCGAACCCACGCCCGAGTGCAACTCCGAATCGACAGGCGAACACCTCAACCGACTGACTCCGGTGGCCTGCAGTATGTTCCTAGCTTTCCTTCTGTCATACCTTTCAGAAGATTCGGAAAAAAGTTTCCTAGGTCTGCACCGTCTGCCACTTTTTCCAACAGACGATCAAATGATAACCCTGACATTATGAAGTAGTGAAGAAAATGATCTTCATGGGCTCGAAGCTCGTGAAAAAGGCAGTGAAATTGGCCATATGCGCTCATTGAGTGAGAATCCGATGTATCCAATATTTTTTCTGTCTTCAACACGTCTTTTTCTAGGACGGAGCAGAAATAATAAAAACAGTTCTACCTCGACGTGCATTATTATAATGCGAGTGAATAATTCCACAACTTTTGCAGTTCGACTGCCGCCGGAACCGACGACACACAACGCCCGTATCGACTGCAGAGTCGCTCATGTCGACTGCTTCTGCCGTCGAAGAACCGCTCATGTCGGCGGCAGACCAACTGCTTTTTGCAGTCGACCTTGGCGGCTAAAATTCGCTCGTGTGTAAGGGCCCTAAGTCTATCTACTTACATTTTGCAGGGATCAAAATCCCTGAATCAAACTATACAGAACATCATTTGGCAGCAAGACCGTGCACCCCCTCATTTTCTTAACGAAATGCGGGAATAATTGAATGAAGTTTTTATCAATTTCTGAATCGGTAATAACGATCAGAACATGACTTCACTCAGGTGGCCTCCAAAGTCTCCTGACTTCAACCCATGTGATTTTTCTCTCGGGATATATCAAAGATCGGGTTATGTGCCACCACTACCTGCCACCCTACCTAACTTGAGACGTACGATTGTTCCCGCTGTTGCGACCATTACACCAGACATGCTGACCAGAGTTTTGGATGTGTGCGTGTAACAAGGAGTGCTCAAATTGATGACTTACAATGCGTGATCTAAAAACTTGAAGACCTACTCTTTCACCCCATATATGGTGTATCATTTTATAACGATCTCCGATATTCATTTATGTACACACGGTATCATCTCGAGTCTCTGCATCAGGAGCCATCCTCAGCTTATCTTATGCGAGAAGCACCCTCTCATCCTATCTCTTGGCTATTAAATGCAATCAAGGATTCTGTCCTTTATTCCCACACACGTTCAAACTCTGGTATTGGTTGACAGGGCTGGACTCTTTCCTGTTTAGTCCGGCATCAAGCGTGACGGATTTTGCTATATACCAACTGAATCACTTATATTGAGAATAAGGATGGCAAAGTTTGAAATGTGGATATGGAGAAGAATAGAGTGTGTGAAATGGACAGACAAACGAAGATGTACTAGAAAGAGTGGATGAAGAAAGAATAATTCTGAAACTGATCAGGAAGAGAAAAATGAATTGGTTGGGTCAATTGCTAAGAAAGAACTGCCTATTGAAGGATGCACTGGAAGGAATGGTGAACGGAAAAAAGTTTGGGGCAGAAGATAACATGGGATAATCATATCAGATATAGGCACAAAGTTATCAAGTGTTTTATATTTGTTAAAGAAACTAACGTCTTTCTTTCACTCGATAATCCGATGTCTTAATTTTCTGGAGAAATAGTACCGAAATTGGAAGTGTCTTGATTTTGCAAATGAAAGCCATTAGAATTTTATGTAAATCAAACTATCTTGAACATTGTCGACCACTTGTCATACAAATACAGATCAACAGTCATAAATTTGTATATAGAGTATATATGATTTAGTACTTTACACTCGGCATAATAGCGACAATTACTCATTAGTGGCCAATATACATGATCTTTAAATTAGAAAGAGTGAACAAATTATTATCCCATAGCTACAGTAGCTACAGTACAGTAGATTTTATAATTGTTATTAAGTAATCCTTTTTACTCTGTTGGTGAGTTGTTTAATACAAATTTGCATAAAATTGTCTTTTAATAAATACATTTAATTACACTTAACACATTAAGTGCGAAGTGTTTTCATTAATTTTTATTTATAATTTCAAAATATTTCGTGTTTTCGTTGTTTTAATTAAATTTTACTGTTTCGATTAGATTTGTGTTTTTCAAATGTATTATAAGTTTTTCAACGTATCTGTGACGAAGCCTATTACTGTATGTCTAATGGCCTAATAAATTGAATTGAATTTATATCAAATAATAGACAACATTAAGATACATGGATCGTATGCGTAGTCTAAGGGGGAGGCGGAAGAGAGGGAATATTGGAGAATGCTGGGTTTGCAGTCAAGATCAACCCTTGGGCAGAACAGTATGAATGAATGAATGAATGAATGAATGAATGAATGAATGAATAAATGAATGAATGAATGAATGAATGAATGAATGAATGAATGAATGGCAAACGTGCTCCACCCCAACCACTCTCTAAGCCAGGAGCACATGTAGCCTATTCCGTTTCTCGCCTTGGTTAGAATCTCCACATTGTCCTCAAGGTCGATCGGACCACATTTTACTAGAATCGTATCATAGTCAATTGATCAGTCACCTAAATTGACACAAATTCATCCTGCATGTTGTTTTCTGTGGTTTTACTAAGCTGCTAAGAAAAATGTCGGAATGAGCTATAAATGAAGTGGTTCAAGGATGTACATACTTCTCTACATAAATTTCTGCATTTTTTCAAACTAAAGCCTTAAAAAAATTGGAGCTGGTTTTCGCGTGTCGCCTTCAGTACTTAAGGCAAGCTTACTCCAGCGTCACTCACCCAGTGCAAGGGCTCGAATCCCTCGTCTAGAGAGGACAGCGACGGCACCGCTCTTACCATTCGCTCTGCCCATGCCTTTACCATCTTCGGTGATTCTGCACTGCTGCTGTGCAATCGTATTTGTGATATTCCTCCTCCCTATGTGGTAGCCATATAGGTATGTGTACGTCCATTTTCGGCTTTTCCCTTTCAGAATTATCTTATTTCCCTTCAAACGGAACGGCGGAAATCGGAGTGAGGCAAGTGACTAATAAACTTGAAGCTTCCATGAACACTTCGTCTCAGCCCAAAATCTATTAAACTATTTTACACCAATTAGGACATAATGAAGGAGAGTTTCTTGCAGATACCTGAAGGTTAAAAATTGTACGTGCAGTAGCTAGAAGTAGAAATACTAAAAAGAGTAGTTCTATTATGCTCTTGATGAAGGCTCTCTTTCTCTTGGAAGTCAATTATGAAAAATGAAATAAAGAAGACCCACAATATACAAGCATCACGACTTCTGAGTTATTTTGCGGCAAAAAATGCGACCTGCAGCCTTTTAGTTCATTTATTCTTTTTTTCGCCACTTGGTCGAGTAGTCACGATAGCTTAGTGCGTAGACATGACATTGCTAATGGATAGGTTCCGACTTCGAGAACCTTTATTTAATCCTTTCTTTTCTTGCCACGTTACTCTGCGTTCATAGTTAGCAATTATTTTTTATGATCGAGTTTCTAATGCGTTTAAAATAATTATCTTAACGTAGCTTCTTGCTCTGAGCAACAGGTAGGCCTATATTATTCCATAAAATAAGAATAGAGAATTATAAATGCGTGTTTGGAAAATGTGAAATCCATGATACTGTAAAATTGGCGGAAAGAGCAAACGAAAGTAAGTAAAACATGCAATGAAAATCACTATGAGAAATGTCTATAGGAGTACTGCAGAAGAGAGCGGTTTGCAGTAGAGTCCCTTTCTTCCAGGAATCCGAGTGTAAGACCTAAGTAAATCACATGCCGTATAACATGGCATTGGTTTGAAAATGGAAAAAAAATAACTTGGCAAATATACTGTAAATTATGTAATTTGAGGCAGATGAGCCACCGAGACATTAGCCAAATCCTCATTAACAAATTATTGTGCACGGAAGGAAATGAAGGCTATTTCTTAATTTTGGCGAAACACCCACTACACGGTATGAAACAACAAATAGGCCTACGTCATTGCCCATTTTGCAGACGGTTATTCAAGCTTAAGGGGTTAGGCACAGCTTACAGCATTAAAATGTTTGGAAATATTCAACATTTTTTTCCCCTCCATTATTGTATCTTGTACAATAATGAAAACTAGTATGTGTAAAACACCGTCCTTCTGCTATATGAAAAAAAATATTTTTGTGCGAGATCGTGCGTATTTGCTTGCTTTCCGCACAAAACCAATACTCGGTAAGTGTGAAATGCCACATTCAGTATTCCCAACGTAAGACACATAACAATTTCCCTCTTCTTACCGATTAAGCGCCACATTCATTTTACTGCTTTAGGCTTTTAACATATTATTTTTAGAGACGTTTAACATAGTAACAATTATAAATTGGAAACTTACCACTGCAATTTCACCTAAATTGCACTGTTAATTATTGTTTTTAAATATTTGCAAAAATTAAGTAAACTCTACTACTCCACAAAAGTTATTGCATTCCTGATGCAAGTAGCATTAAGGAAGCCGTGAAAAAATCAACAAGATTCCAGATGCCGATGTTATTACTGCAATATGTTATATAAATAATAGGCCTATTGTTAAAATATTAAAATGAAAAATAAATCATTACATAACCTTACCGTTTGTTTTAAGTTCGCATTTATAGACTGGGGGGAAAAAAAGACAGACGTATATCACGGCCTGCTGGAGTATAGCAAACACACAAAACATTTTATAGCAACAATGTTGAAGATAGATATTTTGGTATTCCAAAGTTGCCGTCATTAAACAGAAACCAAGATGGAGATTTCATTCCAACTAATTAGAAATTCCTCTTTCAGGTATGTAATAAACGATCTTCGCACAAAATAATGTACGATACACGAGCGGTATGTTTGTTTTCATGTGCTGGGAAATTAAAAAAGCTCAACTACGTTTCGCTTTTTCAATCTTTTCCTCGAACATGAAAACGTCAACATACCGCTCTTGTAACGCATATCACTAGACTTCGTGGAATTGCCCCAAATATTTTCCTAAGAACCTTATTCTCAAACACCCTTAATCTCTGTTCCTCTCTCAAAGTAAGAGTCCAAGTTTCACAACCATACAGAACAACCGGTAATATAACTGATTTATAAATTCTAACTTTCAGATTTTTTGACAGAAGACTAGATGACAAAAGCTTCTCAACCGAATAATAACAGGCATTTCCCATATTTATTCTGCGTTTAATTTCCTCCCGAGTGTCATTTATATTTGTTACTGTTGCTCCAAGATATTTGAATTTTTCCACCTCTTCGAAAGATAAATCTCCAATTTTTGTAGTTCCATTTCGTACAATATTCTGGTCACGAGACGTAATCATGTACTTAGTCTTTTCGGGATTTCCTTCCAACCCTATCGCTTTACTTGCTTCAACTAGAATTTCCGCGCTTTCCCTAATCGTTTGTGGATTTTCTCCTAGCATATTCACGTCATCCGCATAGAGAAGAAGCTGATCTAACTCATTCAACTCCAAACCCTGTCTATTATCCTGAATTTTCCTAATGGCATATTCTAGAGCGAAGTTAAAAAGTAAAGGTGATAGTGCATCTCCCTGCTTTAGCCCGCAGTGAATTGGAAAAGCATCAGATAGAAACTGGCCTATACGGATTCTGCTGTACGTTTCACTAAGACACATTTTAATTAATCGAACTAGTTTCTTGGGAATACCAAATTCAATAAGAATATTATATAAAACTTCTCTTTTAACCGAGTTATACGCCTTTTTTAAATCTATGAATAACTGATGTACTGTACCCTTATACTCCCATTTTTTCTCCAATATCTGTCGAATACAAAAAAATCTGATCAATAGTCGATCTATTCCCAACCTAACACACATAGCAATTTCCCTCTTCTTACCGATTAAGCGTCACATTCATTTTACTGCTTTAGGCTTTTAACATATTATTTTTAGAGACGTTTAACATAGTAATAATTATAAATTGGAAACTTACCACTGCAATTTCACCTAAATTGCACTGTTAATTATTGTTTTTAAATATTTGCAAAAATTAAGTATAGTCTACAACTCCACTAAAGTTACTGCATTCGTGATGCAAGTAACATTAAGGAAGCCGTGAAAAAATCAACAAGATTCCAGATGCCGATGTTATTACTGCAATATGTTATATAAATAATATTGTTAAAATATTAAAATGAAAAATAAATCATTACATAACCTTACCGTTTGTTTTAAGTTTGCATTTATAGACTGGGAGAAAAAAAAGACAGACGTATATCACGGCCTGTTGGAGTATAGTAAACACAGAAAACATTTTAAAGCAACAATGTTGAAGATAGATATTTTTGTTTTGCAAATTTGGCGTCATTGAACAGAAACCAAGATTGAGATTTCATTGCAACTAATTACAAATTCCTCTTTCAAGTATGTAATCAACGATCTTCGTACATAATAATGTACGATACACGAGCGGTATGTTTTCTTTCAATTCTCGGAAATTAAAAAAAGCTCAACTACGTTTCGCTTTTTCAAACTTTTCCTCGAACATGAAAACTTCAACATACCGCTCTTGTAACGCATATTACTATTATATACGTTATTTTTATATTCAAAATGGTGACAGTTCACTGTGAAGTGATGAAGCGTTTCCCTCATAACATATAAACTTATTAACTTTTTCATGTTCTCTCTTTTTTATTTTATTTTTGAAACTTATGTTTACAATATCTTGCTCTTTCAACTACATTCCTTAATAATATTATTTTTATTTTGTGTTAGAAGAAAATACTGATATTTGACAATTTTTTAAAATGAATTTATTTTTATCACACAATCTATCAAAGGTAGAGAAGTAATCTTGCATAATATTGTAGATATGACATGCATAAATACACACAAAAAATTTCATTACAGAATGTTAGATAGTTTTTTAATTATGTGGGAAATGCTTCAACACTGGACAGTGAACTGAATTTTGAAAAACAAAATGGAAATAATTTTTTTTAAATCATAAAAATATGTTTTATGTAGCAGAAAGACAGTGTTTTACACATGTTAATTTTCATTATTGCATATGATACAGTAATGGAGGAAATAAATGCTGAATATTTCCAAAATTTTACTGCTGTAAGCTGTACCTAACCCCTTAATGCAGGGAAGGAGTTGTGGTTACTCTTGTGATACCTTCCTCTTGAAACTCTGGTAAATAAGAAAACAATCGTTCTCAGCCGGAGCGAATTTTTCTCCTCTAATAACCGTAAACGTATGTTGTTTAGAATACCCTATTATCTTAGAATATGATTTTCAGTTCAGTATCCCTTTAACGCTGTAGAAACTTGAAGGGGAATCAAAGCTATACAAAACTTTAGAAAGTGACATTTTAATATGAAGAAATTCTTTTCAAGTACCGGTAATCCTAGTATAAAAATCAAACCAATTCTCACAATATGATTTGCCATTATTTCGTAACGTCTTGTCTCTCAATATTAAGTTATAAGTAAATTATCTCATAACTGAAAAATTAATGCCTCTGATGGTTCAGTTTTTCTAAACTGTGACATATCTGAAGAGACGATGACATCATCCCGTAACATTCGTTCACGAGACACAGCGACTCGTCGAGCTAATTAATCAAAGCAGTGAAGCATTTCTGAGTCAAGAAATGCATAAATATAATACCTCTATCTTTGTTTTAACACTATTCAGTGCACTCGACATGTACATCTTCACTCGAATTCAATTGCCTGTTTTATATTGAAGCAGCCGATTCTATTTCAGACATTTCTATAAAGCGGCTTCTCAAAGTTGCCGTATCTCTTTACACTTGGAAGAGCCTTTGTACATATGATTTCGGGGGAGAACTTTCCGACACATTCGAACGACCGCGCTGGAGATACCAAGACCGACCGGGTCAGGTTCCAAATGGAATGATATCTCCGTGTTCTTGTAGTGAAAGCCTTGAGGATAAATTGTGGGCTCCACATATGGTGCGATGTGTTTACGTTATTATGCTTATATTCACACTACACGAAAGTATTTTAAACTTCCTGCAGATGATGAAATCCTCAGATTGTTTTAACGTTGCCATGTGTGTCAATATCTAACGAAAGGCAAAATGATGTTCACCAACTTGTGTTTCTTCATTGTAGCCTACATATTACTGGACTTACAAAAATAATGATTACCAACAATTACACTTATAACCTTTCATCTTTTCGTCACATAAAATGGAAAAAAAAAGAAAATACTAATCAAAAATATAAAATTAATAGCAACAATAATTGGACAGTGATTAGCAATAGTGATTCAAGCGCCAAAAACCTGTTTCCAAATATTGGTCATTGAAATAAATTTTTTTTTTATATAAATCATTTTATGCAAGAAGTATCATAACACTCATACTATTACAAAATATAGCACAAATTATACCAAAAAAGGCTAACCGATTTTTAATAAGAGGCCAGCAGTTGCATTAATATTTCAAAGCAAAATAAATAAATGAATTTTTTGTGGGATGCAGTTATTTGATATTTATTAATTAATAGTTCAAAAGTACACATACTTAATAATTAAAACTTACATATGCACAAATAGTGATTATACATAATAAATATACAATTTAATAACGAATTTTCTATCATATAACTATTCAATTTATGTTGGTTTAACTTACACTTCTGGTTTTAGTGCAAGTTTCCAACCTATCGCATTTATTTTAAACAATCAAATTTCTTTACTTGCTAAATTTGAAATCTCTACAACAAACAAGTGTATATAAATCGTCCCTGCTGCTATATTCATCCAATTATCTTTTACAAGAGACATACTACTTACTTACTGGTTTTTAAGGAACCCGGAGGTTCACTGCCGCCCTCACATAAGCCCGCCATTGGTCCCTATCCTGAGCAAGCTTAATCCAGTCTCTACCATCATATCCCACCTCCCTCAAATCCATTTTAATATTATCTTTCCATCTACGTCTCGGCCTCCCCTAAGGTCTTTTTCCCTTCGGCCTCCCAACTAACACTCTATATGCATTTCTGGATTCGCCCATACGTGCTACATGCCCTGCCCACCTCAAACGTCTGGATTTAATGTTCCTAATTATGCCAGGTGAAGAATACAATGCTTGGAGTTCTGTGTTGTGTAACTTTCTCCATTCTCCTGTAACTTCATCCCTCTTAGCCACAAATATTTTCCTAAGCACCTTATTCTCAAACACACTTAACCTATGCAAATCAAGATTTCAGGTATAACTCCCTGTAAAGTTTATTTGAATAATTTCGAGGGAAAAATTGTTCCGGGGCCGGGTATCGAACCCGGGACCTTTGGTTTAACGTACCAACGCTCTCCAAACTGGGAGAGCGTTGGTACGTTAAACCAAAGGTCCCGGGTTCGATACCCGGCCCCGGAACAATTTTTCCCTCGAAATTATTCACACTTAACCTATGTTCCTCTCTCAAAGTGAGAGTCCAAGTTTCACAACCATACAGAACAACCGGTAATATAACTGTTTTATAAATTCTAACTTTCAGATTTTTTGATAGCACACTGGAGAAAAAAAACTATAAAACCTTGATATAACTTACGCTGGAAACACAAAAAAGATTTAATACTGATGACCAGAAAGGAGGACAGAGTAACATAGTTTTTGTATGAATGAACTAAATTAAGCATTTAAGATAGCTAATACAGAAAAGTTTCAGGAAAAGAATAAATAAATACGCAGCTAATAAAATATTCATGGTTTTCATATAAACTTGTAATATTAAATATTTATAATCAGAAAGTGAATAAAAATCCTGAAATAAAATGGCTACTCACAAAATATTACATAGAGACTGAAGGTCTATTTTAAGAACACTTTCATTTATAGTGTTCTAACAAAGAGCAGGTTTTTCACTGCAAGCCCAGCATTCTTCAGTCTTTTCTATTTTTTGCCTTCTATCATCTGATATCTTCTTCTGCTCCGAACTCGTCTGCCGTTCACTATTCCTGCCAGTGCATCCTTCAGTAGGTAGTTTCCTCCCAGCCAGTGCCCAGCCAATTTTTTTCTCTTCCTGATTAGTTTCAGCATTATTATTTCTTCATCCACTCTTTCCAACACTGCTTCGTTTCTTATTTTACCTTCCATTTTACACGCTCCATTCTTCTCCATAGCCACATTCCAATGCTTCTAGTTGCTTCTCTTCACTTCCTCGTACTGTCCATGTTCCCGCTCCATACAATGCTACACTCCACACAAAGCACTTCACTAGTCTCGGCCTTAGTTCTTTTTCTAGAGGTTAGCATAAGATGCTCCTTTTGACTTCCTGGCAGTAGCTCACTTAGAAATCGCAAGTTTACCTCCTTTACTTTTCTTCCTATGATCATGGTCTTCGTCTTGTTTGCATTTATCTTCATCCCATACTGCTCACAGCTGTCATAAGAACATTTTATAGTTGTTAATGTAGCTTTACAAAATTGTGAAAAACTCTAGTAAACAGAGAATTAAGATAGACCTAAAAGGATAGTTAATCAGCGTTTTACCCCCACCCAACATCAAGACAAGCGTGAAATGAGACCTTTGCCATTGGTTGAACAGCAATTTTATTATACTTTTCTCCTCTCTGCCGACAATGTTTACGTCGCCTGTCAGACTAGTGTCCTGCAATGTTCGAACATGAGAGAAGCAGCCAAGAAATTACAAACTTTGTCTTATTTCATATGAAAAACTAATCACAAGATCTGTGTAACATCCTTAAGAGGATAAAAAATGAAGGAGTGACAGTGTAGGACAGTCAATCTTTGTTTAACAAGTTGGAACAAACAAGAGAGACCTCTTTCTCCAGAGCGAACATCGGCGAAAGTCGAACTTCACCATACTCCACAAACCTGAACCGAACATAGCGCTTGTAATGCACGACGCTATGTCAGACATGGAACAAAATAAAGGTAATCAGCCCAAGCGGGACTCGAACCCACGCCTTTGAATATTATCATCATTATCATTAATTTCATGTTATAATAAATTATTATTATTATAATAAGCTGTTATAAAAAATGAGTTCGCTATTCATATATTACAGTCTTCAATGCACTGCCTAATTATGTTAAAGATTTGAAGGACAATCAGAAAAGGTTTAGAAAAGAATTAACCAAATTTCTACATATTCATACCTTCCACACAACTGATGAATTGTTTTTGCTTGTGAATTGAATTATTCTACTTAATTTGAACGTACAATTTTATATAGCTCATCTAAAATATGTTTTATATATATATATTAGCTTAACTGATGAATTGTTTAAGCTTATAAATTGAATTAATCTACTTGATATTAATTGTACAATTTGTATAGCTTAACGAAAATATGTTTGTAAAGAGAATTAATTTGTTTACTATGTATTGTATATGTTTGTATAGTTTGGCTGATGAATTATATATGCTTTTAAAATGAATAATTGCCTGTATAGCTCTTCTGATAAATTGTATATGCTGTAAATTGAATAGTAGTCTGTATAGCTCAACTGATGAATTGTTTATGACTGTAAATTGAATTAATTTACTTGATATGAATTGTACAAATTTGTACAGCTTAACGAAAGTATACTTGTAAATTGGATTAATCTGTTTACTTTGTATTGTATATGTTTATACAGTTTGGCTGATGAATTATATATGCTTTAAAATGAATAGTAATCTACATAGCTCTATTGATGAATTGTTTATTCTTGTATTTTTACTAGGTTATTTTACGACGCTTTATCAACATCTTCGGTTATTTAGCGTCTGAATGAGATGAAGGTGATAATGTCGGTGAAATGAATCCGGGGTCCAGCACCAAAAGTTACCCAGCATTTGCCCATAATGGGTTGAGGGAAAACCCCGGAAAAAACCTCAACCAGGTAACTTGCCCCTACCGGGAATCGAACCCGGGCCACCTGGTTTCGCGGCCAGACGCGCTGACCGTTACTGCACAGGTGTGGACTTATTCTTGTAATTTGAAGTAATTTGCATGATATGTATTATCAATTTCTGTATATCTCAACTGATTGAATTGTTTACGCCTTAAATTGAATTAACTTACTTCCTATGTATTATATTTTATAGCTCAATTGATGAATAATCGTTTGGGTTTGTTAATTTAATAATCTGACTGGCTATGTACTGTAGGCTATATTTTTAGTAGAGCCATCGATGTAGCTCAAGTCGGCAGACTCGCTGGCCTGCTGATCCAGAGCTGCGCTCGGGCTTGGGCTTGAGTTGGATCCCCCGTTTGATCTGATTGATTTTTTTCCGAGGTTTTCCCCATCCGTGGGACTGATTCCGGGTGGTCAATGGCGAGTCCTCGGTGTCACTTCACTGCACTCCCGTTTGGTCTGATTACTTGGTTTTTTCAGAGGTTTTCCCTAACCATAAGGCATATGCCAGATAATATTTTGGCAAATCCTCGGTCTCACCTCATCTCACTACATCTCGCCAAAAATCAATACTAATAATAAATCTGTAGCCATAATGTTTCTGGTAATTTTCGATTTTCCAAAAATAATTGGTGTTAACATGTATAGTTAACCATCCTGAAACCGAAAATCGCTTTTTTGAATTTTTTGTTTGTATGTCTGTCTGTCTGTCTGTCTGTTACCTTTTTACGCGATAATGGCTGAACCGATTTATATGAAAATTGGAATATAAATTAAGTTCGTTGTAACTTAGATTTTAGGTTATATGGCATTCAAAATACTTTATTTAAAAGAGGGGTTATAAGGGGGCTTGAATTAAATAAATCAAAATATCTCCATTAGTATTAATTTTCATGAAAAATATCACATAACAGAAGTTTCTTTACAAATAATTTCCGATAAGTTTTATTCTGTACAAAATTTTGATAGGATTGATATTTAATGAGATAAATGAGTTTTAAAATTACAATAACAACGCCATCTAAGGCGCTGTACTGAAATAAAAACAAATGACTTCGTCTATAAGGGGCCTTGGACAACAACAATCGAAAGATATTAAATATAGCCTACAGAGAATGTTTCTGTGTTTGTATAAAGTAATATCGGAAGCTAATTAATTGTTTAATTATTATTTCACCATTGGAAAGTGTAGTTTCTCTAGATGGACATAATTCTACAATGTTATTACAGTAACTTCTGAAACATATAACAAGTAATATAAAGTATACACATTAAAACTAAATGATATGTCAATCTTCATTAAATTATGGTTGCATGTAATAACAATTAAGAAAAATGTTAAAGGAATTGTCATTGCACCAAATGATTGCTCTCTGGACCAAAATGACCTCATTTTAATTATTTAAATACAATTAAAATTAATTAATATATTAAACGATTTATCCTTCTATCAAACATAAATGTTCCCTGGATCAAACGTCCTATTTTAATTATGTAATTACTTTATATTTATTTCTAACAGGTGCAGCAGAGCGCACGGGTACGGCTAGTTGTAAAAAAAATTGTAGAAAACTGTAATTGTAATCTTGTAAAATTATGACTTGTTCCACATCTTAAAGCTTCATTGCTAATGTAAGATGTATGGAATATAATAAATAAAATGAAATTACAAGTAATCCTCTCAAAACATTCGACTACACAAGGGATACAAGTCTAGTTTCCGCTGAAGTGATAAATCTGCGTTCTTCAAAAGCTAGTCACACCTGGATTCCACAGATGTACTGCTAGGAATGTCATAATTTAATCAACAGAGGCAGATCTTACTATACGTACTCAGACATTAAACAATGAGAGGTAATTGAACAGAGGCTGTGGATGATTGCTGTGACACTGTAAATTGAGAGAATAGTCACTAAACGAGCAGAGTGTGTTAGGTTCGTCCCCAACAACATATGGGAAACGAAAGTAATTCGTTCACTGTAATTGTCCCGCGGTCACTGAAATATGTCACTATGTTTCAAACGCCAGATCCTATCGGTAAAAACGAACCAGGCAAAATGTTTAATTGATCTATGAGCAATTCACAGCCACGAATTATAACGGACACAGAGCGTTCGACAGTGTAAACGACAGCGAATTGCCGCCACAACACCTTCCGACTTGAAACGGGCTACTGTATATTAAACTCTAAATTCAATCAGACTGCTCTGACACCATCCAATTACATTGATGAAAGTACGTTATTTCAATTAAAAATTCGGCACAGGTATTGCAAATTACAAGTTGGATTTTTAATCGACAAATTTTACGTAACAATAATTAAATTTTTTCGTTCCTTTCAGTATCAATAAAAATAATGTTTCTGTACTACAAATTGACACTCGGGAGGAAATTAAACGCAGAATAAATATGGGAAATGCCTGTTATTATTCAGTTGAGAAGCTTTTGTTATCTAGTCTACTGTCAAAAAATCTGAAAGTTAGAATTTCTGTATGGTTCTGAAACTTTAACTCTCGCTTTGACAGAGGAACAAGGATTAAGGGTGTTTGAGAATAAGGTTCCTAGGAAAATATTTGGGGCTAAGAGCGATGAAGTTACAGGAGAATGGAGAAAGTTACACAACGCAGAATTGCACGCATTATATTCTTCACCTGACATAATTAGGAACATTAAATGCAGACGCTTGAGATGGGCAGGGCATGTAGCACTTGTGGGCGAATCCAGAAATGCATATAGAGTGTTAGTTGGGAGACCGGAGGGAAAAACCCTTTGGGAAGGCCGAAACGTAGAAATGTTAAATGTTATGTTGTATTTAACGACCCTCGCAACTACCTAGGTTATATCAGCGTCGCCGGTTGTGCCGGAATTTTGTCCCGCAGGAGTTCTTTTACATGCCAGTAAATCTACTGACATGAACCTGTCGCATTTAAGCACACTTAAATGCCATCGACCTGGCCCGGGATCGAACCCGCAACCTTGGACATAGAAGGCCAGGAGAGGTAGATGGGAGGATAATATTAAAATGTATTTGAGGGAGGTGGGATATGATGATAGAGACTGGATTAATCTTGCACAGGATAGGGACCGATGGCGGGCTTATATGAGGGCGGCAGTGAGCCTGTGGGTTCCTTAAAAGCCATTTGTAAGTAAGTACTATAAATTAATTTCTTCCAGGATCAATGATGTCACGAGCACTTGAATTGTAATACAAATCCAAACCTGATGCATCATTTTTGGCAGTAAGAGAGAGAAATCCATGGAAACCAATACAAATGTGGAAGGTAATATTTTTCTGTAATTTTATCGAAACAGTCTACGCTCGAGACAGGAGTTTAAATTCCGGCAAGTTTTGAAATTGTTGGTGACCATAGGTAATGTTTGGAGATTCTTCGTTGTCAACTTCTGTCACATAGCAATTTCTTCGTAATTTAGAAGTATTACAAGTACCAGTGAAGTAGAAAGAGAAATCTATTGCAATATAGGTCTACCTTCATCTGCAGGATATCAATTATTTAAGTTTACAGCCAGAATATATTAAAAAGTGCGCAAATTACTCGAGAAAATACGGTAATACTTAGGCCTACAGATAATCAAATAGAGTTCATCAAATAATTACAGAAAAAGTTTTACGTAAAAAATCCAAAATTATATATTCCGAATCAATTGCCTCATCCTAGCACATCTCTCAGATTCTCTAAATACTACAACCTCAAATTATGAAAAAGTAGAAAAGGTTTATAATTATCTTCTGCAAAGAATAATAATAATAATAATAATAATAATAATAATAATAATAATAACAACAATACACTCAATAACCGGTGAAAACATAACAGGAGAAATGTCACTATTCGAGGAAAACTTCCCACAGTACTTTTTACATTTTCCTTAGGACGATCCAAGAGAGTCGGAAGCACTTATTAATATTATCTGGCAAGGATGGACTTGCATAAACTTGCTAGTTCAATCCCTCAATCTCTCAAAAGGGCAGGCCCTAGGAGAGTTATTCCTCAATTCATTCAATCCGAAACATTAGAGGAAAATGTGAACGAAAGTTCTCTCTTTCTTCATACATCGCACTTTTCTGGTTTCTTTAGGCAACAGTGTTCTGTATGCCTGTCTGACACCACATTTAAAACCTGATACGAGATAATGGCCCCCGAATGAGCAGCCTTTCTCACTGATTGTACAAGAATGCCGACAATTATCTCTCAACTAATACGGTATTTCTAGTCCCTTTTTGCAAAAGTATCAGTCTCTTCATTATACAGAGTGATTCAGTAGATGCTTTACTGAACATTTTAACATACGGAATTAGGGGTCAGCGAAGCCAGATTGATAAGCAGATGTAAGCTTAAACATATGTATCGCTATCGCTCACTGTTTTCGTATTATTCACATTATCATACTAGCCGTACCCGTGCGCTCCGCTGCACCTGTTAGAAATAAATATAAAGTAATTACATAATTAAAATAGGACGTTTGATCCAGGGAACATTCGTGTTTGATAGAAGGAGAAAATTTAATTTAAATTGTATTTAAATAATTAAAATGCGATCATTTTGGTCCAGAAAGCACTCATTTGGTGCAAGCCTTAGCTAACGTACCATTTTATATCTCTCAACAATTTCCCAAAACAACTGTCAAAAAACCTCACTGTAAGCATGGCATCGGCATTCGAGAGACTACAACACCCTTTCAAATATGCGTGACATGTTTCGAATTATATCACAAGCGTCTACAATCCTGGCAACTATTCCCATGTCCGTGTTCACAGAGTTCTTATAAACGAGTGATTTTAGATATCCCCACAGTAAATAATCGAGTGGTTCCATGTCGGGTGACCTCGAAGAGTATGGAATAGAACCTCTCGTTCCAATCCAATGACCAGGAAAAGTATTATCCAGATAGTTACGGACATGTACACTGTAGTGAGGCAGTGCCCAGTTGCGCTGCAGCCACATCTTTTCAAGGACAACAAAGAGTACGTTCTTCAACAGTTAAAAATAAAACTCTCTGCACGAACCGCAAATAGGTATACGAGTGCTTGTGGCCATGGCATGGTCTTATAATAGTCTACAATGCCGATCCAGATATTTACAGCGAAACTGACTTGAGCGTTTTTATCTGGCTTCGCAGACTCTAAATTTAGTATATCAAAATGTTGAGTACAGCATCCTGTATTTTTTGTTTAATTTTTGCATGTTCGTACTGAATCACATCGGTGCGCTCAGTAACCCGAAAAACTGGAAATATTATTTTAAAAAGTTATGAAGTTCATACCTAGGCCTATAATTCCACATTATGTGGGACTTAACTGGCAAAGGCTGTTTTTTTACTTGGTTATTTTACGACGCTTCAACAACTGGTATGGTTATATAGCGTCTGAATGAGATGAAGGTGATAATGGCAGCAAAATGAGTTAAGGGTTCAGCGCCGAAAGTGACCCAGCATTTACTCTTAATGGGTTCAGGGAAAACTCCGGAAAAACCTCAATCAGGTAGCTTGTCCCAACCAGGATTGGAAAACGGGTCCGCTCGTTTCGCGGTCAGGAATGCTAACCGTTACCCCACAGCGGTGGACGGCACAGGCTGTTCGTGTATTGTTTTACATGTCTGATAATTTTCCTAAATTATTTTATTACATCGAATGAATACCGAATGTAATAAAAGTGTACATATTTGTGTTTGTATGTCATCCTTCCAGATTTTTCATAGCACAGACTAACAGACTCAAACCCAGCAGAAACAGATAAGTTACTTTATATTTCTGCCTTAATCCTTAAACGTTAATCACGGAACTATACACTATGAACTGTTGAATTGTTTACTAAGTTTTCATGATTACACAGGATGAAGTTTATTAATGAAAAAATATACTGACAAGCCATAGGCATCATTTGTAGTTTTTATGAAAACGGTTCTAACAATTACCTAGATTTTGCACCTCTATTATTCTAATTACACTGTTACTACCTGTATAATTTTTCCAGAATATTATTCCGAAACTCATTACCGAGCGGAAGTACGCAAAGTATATTGTTTTTAAGATGATGTACTACCTCTTGCATAGATGTAATGGCAAAACATGCTGAATTTAGTTTGGGGATAATTTCTTTAATATGATTTTTCCAAGTTAACATATTATCGATTTGTAAGCCAAGAAATTTGGTGGTTGTTTCAATTAGGGACCTGTTGTAAGGTCTAATATGTACAAGGATTAAAATTTGTTCTGGGTTTTTATGTCCATTGTGTTACTGTATATATATTTTTTGTAGATTGAATTAGAGTAATATTACCCGTCCAAGGCGAGTGAGCACCTAACAGATGAGCGCGCAACTTGTTCTGTTTATGAACGATACCTTCCTGCAGGCAGTAACAGTCACACTACAGAGGCAACGGAAGCACCAAGCTTACCAAGAGCAGCCGATGTGCTGAGGTAATGTCATGATTGTCCTTACCACAAATTGAATGTTTTTCGTCAAACTGCATCACGAAGACGTCAAACAATTGCAATTGTAATACGAGACCTTGGATATCGAAGAACATTTCAAGCATTAGGCCTACTTTGCCCTTCGATCGGTCGGTACACTGAGTCTATACGCCTGGAGAGTAGGTCACATATCACACGGACAAGGCAGAGAAGTTGCCTACAGAGCATGGCGTTGTCACTCGAAGTTCCGTTACTTTCTGACTCTACTAGTACTTAGTTACACATAATTTTAGTTACTTGTTATAAATAATATACATCACTAATTACAGTATATAGCGTTCAGCCGATACATTTATACTCGTAACACAAAAGGGGTATAATTATCATTATCAATATTATACAGTAATTACACTTTGAACATAATTCACTGCAATAATGTTCAATGTTTAGTGTTGCAAGAATTCAATGCATTCATGTATTGTCCATGTATGTATTGTGAAAAGTGAAATTCGAAGAAAATGTTATAACAATAGACAAAAAATAACCCATATGGAACCAGTCGTATGCAGTAAATAATATCAGTCACTAAAATCATTATTTTAATTTGATTATAATCTATAGAGCAAGTCAATTTGCCTATTTATATTAAAAATAGAAATACCTACAGAAAATATTCCCATTCAAAACATTTACCTACCTTTATCAATGTGAGCTTGCTTTTGTACAAGAAGAACCATTTTCTTTCTAATATAGAACATTATATCAGCACTTTCAGCAACTCGTTTATGCTATTCTTTCATATTCTAGAATGTAACAACAGTATGAACATAAATCTTACAAGCTCCCTCATTAATACAGTGTTGACACCTGCTAGTTTAAATATAGACGCATAAAAATGTTAAATGGTCAACATAATATTTCTCCAGCACATCATTATAGTGATGATACTAAGGGCATATGTCGATATAAACCGTTAATACCGACAAAAGTTTAGAAAATAAGACTTAAGGCAAAATGATCATGTCACTGTATTATGAACTGCATTCCACCCAGACAAGTCCGTAATATCAAATGAAAAGTTTTTCTTTTTAATAGCTTTTCAGAAACTAAAAATCGTAGAAAAGAAGTGACTTGAGCCCCATTGACCATGCACCGTATAATTATGAAAATAAAAAATTAATAACAATTTTACTTTAGATAGGCTTATATGAGAATCTTTAGACCTCCTACAGCTCGGTGAAAAATGTAATCAGAGATGTAATTGTTTCACTGTTTATAGTAGTGTCTACAAGACAACTTTTGTACACCCTTGAGTTTTGAATTTCGAATTTTTTTTACGATACGCCCTAGTGTACAGGTCAACTGAGAGGGAACACGAATGTACTCACAGTAGGGTTGCCACCTTTTTTTGAAGAAAATACGGAAGACTAAGGAATCGACAAAATTTCACACAGAAAATTGACAAATTATTCGGTTCAGTTACTGAAAAACAACTTTATTTTCACTTCGGCAGCTAGCCTTAAATTAAGAGTATTTTGAGAAAGATTTTGTTTCGCGTAATAGTTGAAGTCGACTGCAGTTTGCACCTCTGATTTGATTAGATGTTCGTACTCCTGTTTCGACTATTTGTCCAATTATTGTTCATGAGATAAAACATCCTCTTTGTATGAGCTGTTGAAAGCTATCACATTGAAAATCTTTTCACATAGCATCGAATTCCCAAATTTCAGGGATACTTTAATACAGGCCTGCAGAACTCGCAAAGTAGGGGAACTATGACGTCAGCCTCACTCCACTTCTATTGGGGATGATCGACTTCCGCCCCGAGAATGAATGTTGATGTAGCCGAGCGTAACTAGAACGCCGTGACCGCACAGGTAGAAAAGGTGGGTAGGGTAAAAGAGGGGAGGAAAGCAGTGGCTCTCAAGAACTACAGTTCTGCAGGCCTGCCTTAATAGAAAAACCATCAATGTATCTAATGTATCAGCTGAAATAAAACCATTTAAAAGTAATGCATCTTTTTGTGAAGACGCTATCCATTCTATAGTGGAATTGAAACTACAACCGAGTTGTGAAATTTGAAGGCGTCCGTAGATTTATATGGCAATATCCCTTCCCCTTTTTTCGTAATCAATAAGACGCTAAACAGGTAAGCTTAGAACAAAACTCTCTAGTTTTTTCCAGATTTTTAATATTAACATGGTTTGATTTTAAACGAGTGAGCAGAAAAACCCATTTCTGGCAAGCATTACCTTCTACAAAGACTACACACTGCAATGTATCTCTTGAACAACAAAAATCACCACATAAATTATCACCAGTCACGGTAAAATCAAATGTTTAGAATAAATTCTATATATATAATTTGAACTGGTAATGGAAATTACGGGAAAACGGCTGAAAGGATTTTAATAAATGGCCCCTCATTTTGAAGCTTGGAACCCAAAGTTTTTCGGAAATATAGTAGTTTTCGGTGAAATGTCAATTTTCCTACATAATTTTCCTATTTCCAAAATCCATCTGTCGTCAGTTTTGAGAACTAGCTAATTGCATTCAGGAGAAGCGAAGCGGGCGTCAAGTCGGCCGTGTTGCATTTCAGAATAAAACAAAACACACACTACAGTAAACAATATTACACGAAGGCTGAATGCTGACATATTTAGAGCTCAAATTAAATTGGTTATTAAAAACTTCGAGACTTCCTAAAAATAATTTACAGGTTCGATTCTGTGGTGTGTAATTTTCTGGGTACAGCTGTTTATTGGATATTAAAAATTACAAAACTTAGGTGGTTTGATGACATTATTACCATTAGAAATGAAATATTATTGTAGGTAATGCCGTGATGTGACTATTTTTCATTAATTATACATATTAATGCTATATTGATGACATGAAAATGAAACGTTTTGGGGTTTATACGTAGATGTAGAGAATAACTTAAATTAGATTTTTGTTTTCTATATTTTACTGAGTGGCGGCTATATAGTATATGTTACTGAAAGCTATAAAACTTACGTAAGATAATAATATTATTAAAAATCAAATATTTTTATAGTTATTAATCAAGTGGGGTTTGGTCTTTTTCATATATTTAATGGCGGTGTGGTGTACATATTTATATGCGTGGTTCTCTTCAGTATTGGCTCGAGAGAGAGTATCTTTCATTATTATGGAAGCAAATAACTTTCAGAATGTCTCGTGGTCTTCATTGAAAATAAATCTGAAAAATGTTTATTTGAACGTCTAATGAACTTAGTTTGCTGCACAAGCCACTAGTTATTTATATTATACAAAAATAAGGGAGAAAATGCTAAAAGAGAATATTAATACGGGAACCGGAAGTGTGTTAAAAATTAGGGACAAATACGGGAGATCCCGGGAAATATGGGAGAGTTGGCAACTCTAACTCACAGCCACAGCAGATAAACAGTTTAGTTCGCAGAACCGCCGGGTCCTCACTCGCGTCTCAACTTGGACGGGTAAACTGCAGTTTTTAAATAATAAAAACAGAAGTTCAGATGTTTGCACACAACAAAATATATATATATATATATATATATATATATATATATATATATATATGATAATAAACCCCGACACAATTTTTGTTTATACGCATGTGACATTCATTTGTGCAAAACTTCAGCTCAATTAAAACTGTTACGCAAGGGACATTTATATCGACTAGGAATTAGAATGTAATAAATGCTAATAGTTTGATAACCAGTAAATCGACAAAGTCCAAATTGCGCACACCATGTACTAATAAGTTCATAAACATGTGGCGAAAATTTCATGATAGCTTCAAAACTACAGTTTAAAAATTTAGCCAGTAACTATCTTTCCCTTCCAATAAACAACCTACCTCTACTTTCCTCGCAAAAAAGAACCACGCTGGATTAAGCATGATTGACATGAAATCCTTCCGATTCATCTACTTTAGTAGCATAAATCATTATTAACCTTAAAAGGATTGTAATTTTCATCTCAGACTTGTAAGTAATTTCTTTGTAAGTTCGAAAGCAATAATATTAGTATAAGGTAAGCACACTCCTGCATTCAACAGCCTGTGAAGTAGCACTTTAACGCTGCATTGAAGTAGCATGCTTTCCACGGCAATGAGATGCGTTTTGATGTTAGGCGCCGTCACCGAGTCCTATGTCTGTAGTGTTAGCTGCAGAAAAAGTTGACATAAATACTTACGGCAAGGCTTTTAAAGGATTTTGAACATACATTATACTACAGCCTATTACATTACATTCACACACCATACATATCAAAGCGATATGCCAGGTTTCATTTAAAAAACATTTGAAGCAACAAAATTACAAATCAATACTTCATGTGGGATGTGCATTGCATATTGAAATTGTTCAATGTGTATAAAATTAAGCTGCATAACGATGAATAAGACTGGGGTTCCACTTCATTAATAGAATAAACATTGCACTGTGATAATATGGCATAACATAAAATGCACATGTCCCTTTCCTGGCAATTATCACGCGCACAAAATGTGTCCTGAAGAGAAAGTTCAAGTACAGGGAGGATATGCTGCTGAATGTTCGCTATGAGTAACAAGTGAAGAGTCACCGAAAAAAAATTATGGATATCACTTTTTTTGTCGAAAATGAACTAAGGGTGGTAATGCATAGCTGAAGACATGTAGAATACACATGCACAGTTATTCGGATAAACGCTGATAGTCATCGTGTAATACCGATCGGAAAATTATCCATGAAGGAAAACAATGCTCGATGTCAGTTGTAGAGTAGGAAAAAATGATGACTGTCATTTCCGCATGTTTCCAAACCTGTTTTCTTTATTCAGTACTGTTCTCCAACCAGGAGATTAACCGTGAAAGGAATGTGCTTAATATTGCGTCATCTACTGGAGCGATGTAGATAGATAATATTACCGTTATAACGTCAGTTTAAAAAACATGCGCTCTCCTGCATATGTTATCTCCTGTACGGAGGGATTAAAAGACCAGGAAATTAACAGTGATCTAATTTTGTAATTAGGGTAGTATAAATATGTGTGTATCAGTGTTATCGTTTGTGCTTTGAGAGTTAGCCAATAGAGATGCGTGTATCCACGTGTGTGACCTTAAGACATCAACATTCATTCATAGCATCACCCCGCTGCGTCTCATTCCCCTAAGACCTTCTCGTGGTTGGAGTACAGTAGTGTCAATTTAGCGACTTTGCGGTTAGATGTTGCGAATTTCAAATATTTTCAGCGACAATTAAATTAATATTAATACAATGTTGTATTGTTTAAATGTAATTTAGCGGCTTTTTGACACCGTGTTAGCGACAAACCAGAAGTTAAGCATCTTGAAATATTCTGTAACACATGTGGCGGGCAGAATAAAAATTATACTATTTGCAGATTGTTTGTTATACTATGTCGTCAATAACACAAGAAAATTGAACTCCGTTAAATTAACGTTCCTCAGTAGAGGTTATTCTTACATGGAGTGCAACCGTAATATGGTCTTCACTAATTATAAGACATCTGCTGAAATTCAACTTGGCTGAGCCACTTTTCTGCAGCAAGAGTGAGACGGGTGAAAATTTCGTAATTTTTGGTGAAAAATTGAATTTTTCGTTTTTTTGTAGAAAATGAAGTAATGAAGCCTACTTTACATATAGGCAGAGTTTTAGAACCCTACGGCGGTTGTGTCATTAATTACGCCATCTTTAAAAGGCTGCGCTCTTTAAATACCCCCGTGAAGGCGTGGCCAGTACTGAACTTGTTGCTCCCTTTTATTATCACGGATTTTGCATCTGTGAATGAAGATTAATTGTTCTAGTTCGCTTTCTGAGTCATTGTGACTTTTTTAGGAATTACTATAGATGCACCAATAGATGGCAGAGCGATTTAAGTTCAAAAACTTATGTCTAAGAGGTTGTAGATCTTATAACTTCGAAGTGAATGTTTGTATACAAAGAAATTGTGTTGTGTTGCTGGAAAAGTTTGAGTTTTAATAGAACGTTTAAAATAGTTGTGTAATATATTTATTTCGTTAGTTTTCTTACAGTATTTTTTTATCTTTTCACAAGGTAAACCTAAAAAATGTGAGAACATAGAAACTTTCTGAAGAGATCAAAGCTGTTGTAAAAAAAATTCAGACGTGGTTCTTCAATTTTGGAGAAGTAGCATTTTGAAAATATGCAATTTTTTTTTTTTTTCAAAAAATTTAAATAACTTTTAAACTACTGATCCTATTAATGCGAAACTTGAACACATCACTACTGATATCAATGGGAGTATGTATATAAAAAATCAAGTCTCTAGCTAACGAAATATAGAAAATAGGTATTTCATCCATCGCCTCCCTTAAGCATTTCTCAGATCTTGGACCAATTTTTTAACATCTCTGTAAAAGAAGACGTGTCCTCTTGCCGTTCGGCCTGTGAAAGAGTTCCTGTTTCAACATGAGATAGGGCCCCTTGTCCAATTCAGAAGTTCTTACAACGGTGCATGGGAGAGTTCATTAGTGAAGGCGCCTCTCCGTCGCCCATGTCCCCATGAAGTTGAGGATACAGCTGCTGAGCTAAATGCTGAAGAATTCTCTTCCCCTGATTATTTGTACAAAAGTAAAATAGTTATTTTCATCATTTCACGTCTTAAAATAATAAAACCAAATATCTGGCATTGTTCTTTTAATATTAATCTTTTATTGCAGGAAATAAATTTGCTCAGTTATGAAAAACTAATATCCTTTAACTCTTTTGAACATCTCATCCCACTTCCACTTGAGAAACTCAGAGACCTTCAACACTTTATTGCAGTTTTGTGGCCCAGCAGCAAGGAAATTCTAAATGAGACTGTCATTTTGTGAGTCAAAAAAGCGAAGAGCAAGTGAGAGGAAAAAGCAAAGTATTCAGACCAGCAATGAGAACTAAATGCATGACAGCAAATGTATTATTTCTCTGTTACTTATATCTGGCAGTCATTGCTCTTTCCAATAATAGAGTGTACTATCAATTGAACAATTTATACAATGGCCATAATATTAAACCAAAAATTCTGAACTGTATTACAAATATGACACAATATAATACCCCAGCTACTAGTAAACAGAGTTTCGTAAAACACAGCCAAGCTTTGACCACAAAGCGTTTCAAACTTTCAATTGCTTCTCCTAAAATACCGATTCCAAATGACATTCATCATTTTTTTCAATTGACTCTTCAAGTGTTAACAGGAGGGGGTGGGGGGAGATTATACCTCACGAGTACAAACGTGAACATGATAATCATCTCTTCAGCTTCACAATTTCATTCTAAAGCTCTCAGTTCATAGCTGACAGAAGTCCTCCGACATGATCAGTATTGAACTAGACATAGAGTAGGATCTTGCCACGACAACCGCTTCCGCTAAGTAAAATAAACATTAAATCCTCGGAATTTATGAAAACACTTATAACTAAAAACTTGTAATTTCTCTCTCTGTGCCGGTGTTGCGCAATAGATTGAGCTTCATATGGGTGATTCGTTACCTCGTAAAACCTACCTGCGCGTGACGGGAATAAGAAAGTAGATTGGAAAACTTCCCTCTCCTGCTACGCTTTCACTTGCAGCTAGCTAGCTCACTCATCCCCACCGTAAGATTCTTACTATAAGCTACGGTTCACGCATGCACAGGGTTGCACGAGATAACGAATGGTCTATAAACGTAATAAAGACAGCCTACGTAAGGCAAGGAAATACCGAACAAGGTTTCCACCGGAAACTAAATTAGCAATTAGCGACTCTCTCTCTTGTACAGAGAAGGAACGTGAAGGCTTACACTGCAGCCTGAGGCTTATTGTTCTTACCACTCCTATTCTGTGAATGATTGGGTAGCCGAACGACCGCCCTATTGTACAAGTACAACACGCCGCACCGTGAACTTAACCCGGGCTAGAGTATGGAAAATGATGATGATGATACGTGAATTAATGATGGCGAAATGAGTCCGAGGTCCAACGCCGAAAGCTACCCAACAATTCTGCTTCAATTGGTTGAGGGAAAACCCCTAACCAGGTAACTTGTCTCAACCAGGATTTGAACCCAGGCCTGCATTTCACGGTCAGACGCGCTAACCGTTACTCCACAGCAGTGGACACGTTAGCGACCTAAGGGATCAAGAAAAAGAAGCTTTAAATGTCGGACAGATTTTAAATGATTTATTGATGTTACACTATACTTTAACTTAGAATGATTTATAAAATACTAAATACCGGTTCTTAACAATACCTGAATGTCTACAAAAATATTAACTATAAATTAAAAATGAAATCTTTCGAATAATTAAAGTTTAATTATATTATTATATTATATTATAATTATTATTATTATTATTATTATTATTATTATTATTATCATCATCATTTTTACGAGTTAACATCTGATATCGGCCTAGAAAAATTATGGTATAATGAAGTCAAAGTAACCACAATACAATGAGTTTTAAAAGTGCGTATAGACTAGCAAATATGAATTTCAAAGGCAAAACGAAACTTAAAATTCGAGAAACAGCTGTGGGTCCCATTCTAACATACGCAGCTAATCTTGTAACGAATATACTATAAAAGCTGGGTGAACAGAAAATGCTAGAAATAATAATATTACATAAAATTGTAAAGAGAAAGAAGTGAGTGAGTGAGTGAGTGAGTGAGTGAGTGAGTGAGTGAGTGAGTGAGTGAGTGAGTGAGTGAGTGAGTGAGTGAGTGAGTGAGTGAGTGAGTGAGTGAGTGAGTGAGTGAGTGAGTGAGTGAACTTTTTACATTCTCGCAATATTTCTCATTCTCTTCTCCTTCCCATTTTCCTACTTCTTCGCGTTTTTTTCTTCTATTATCTTTTTCTTCTTTTATCTCCTCATATATTTGCCCTTCGCCTTATTCCCTTGATCTTCTATATCTTTTATTCTTACACACTTAGGCAATATCGCTAAGCCACTTATATGAAATCGTTTACTCAAACAGCGATGTTTACATGAAAAATATGTAATAACTTGTTTGAACATGATTTATGTACTGTAGGCTAATACAACGCTTAAAATTTGAAAAGTTTTAACAAGCATGATAGGCGATGTGTGACACGTTATTCCAAATTATATTGCACTACGTCGCATTATGTACCATATTATATTTTATCATATTGCATTATATTGTACTGGTATTTGTATTTTACTTTAAGTAAAATTTAACATCAGAGCAGTTCATCGTGATACAGTTCTCCGCCGAACATAGACATTGACATAACACAGACACCTATTATGATTTTTATGTACTCTCAGCACCAAATTTGAATACCCTCGAGGCAGTATAATTCCCCTGGGCTGCATAATTAACAATCAGGTCTCCACCTGTCAATCAATCCAACCCACATCGCATCAATTTCTGTCTCTCGCATTGCAATACAACCCGCACTTGTTATCAACAAGCCCAGTTTCCTAATTTTTTTATTTTTTATTCGTTGCGTTGGCTAAACGACCGGTACATTGACTTTCCATGTAGGAGTACGTAGTGAAAATAATAAAGCCAAATCTAGCCGGAATGTATTATGAATAAAGACGTTTTCGAAGCATGTTTTGAAGAGGATATCTATTTCCTTGTCATAATCCCAGCATTTATCTATTAACCATCACAGATGTTGGATTAAGATTTAATTTTGGTGTAGAATAAAATTTCATTTGCTTAAGTACATATTTTTAGCGATCTGTACAACATTTGTCCAACATCCATACGTGATTTGAATATTAACGAGGTCACGTCCTATGAATATTAATTGCAGGTTTTTAATATTAATCAGATCAACTCCGAACTTGCGTATTGCCGATCTTAATTGGGGGATATGAAATATTAACGAGTTCAGATCAATACGTACGCACACACGTATAATACTGATGACATTTATGTTTTATATTTGTATCTATATTGGAATATTGATTGCGTTAATTTTGCTGATCTTTTCTGAAAACATTTTCAGATACATCGGAAAGAGTCAATACAGGAAATAACGTCATTAAAATATGTTCCGACATGCTTGTTGGATTGTTTTTTATACAAGTTTTAACATCTAGGTCAGTGCTTCCCAATTTTTTGAGTGTCACGGACCCCTTGAAGCTCATAGTTCATTTTGGCGGACCCCAAAAATGTTTTTGCGGTGTAATCATATACAACTCTTTAAATGTTTGCATAACGTAGTAAATTAAACACTTTAATAAATTCACAGCGATATTAAATTTCAGTTTTAGCTTCTGAATATAATCAACCTCAAAATTTGATTTACCTCTATATCTATTTTTCAAGAAGACCAGAGCAAAAAATGTACTCTAACAAAAGTATGTTCGTGCAAAATGTCATTAAGAGTTGTACTGGAATTCAGGAAACATCGAGATATGTGGGTGATGCATGCCACCGAGACTGAAACAGAGAAATTATTGTGGGAAACACGATTTGAAGCTCGAATGGGGATATGATTCTAATAATGTTATAACAGCTCCTCTTCTTTTTTGACGGGCAAACTGTTACTTGCCACCACGAAGAGATTTTTGATAGAAGTGTTTTCGCTTCCACCCTCGTATAGAGTAACCAGATTCACATCGATAAAAAAGAGGACACAAAGCTTCAGAAAGGAGGACATTGTTCGAAAAAAGAGGACTGAAAATATTATGTCTGTCTGTCTGTCTATCTATCTATTTAATGTCAACTTCTAGGTTATTTGGCGATAATAGCGAGATGAGGTAGATTACCTGACATTTGCCTTACAGTTGGAGAAAATCTCTGGAAAAAACCCAACAGGTAATCAACCTAAGCGGGGACCGAACCCGCGCCGAGTGCAACTCCGAATCGGAGCCTTAGCTGGCTGAGCTGCTTCGGTGGCTATTTAGATTTAGGCTTAGGTCTATATTATAGCCTACTCGATTTTAAATTACGTCAATATCTGTTTCATTACAAAATATTTACAGTACAGATTTAGGTTTATATCATACTTAAAAGTATGTTGATATCTATTTTATTTCAAAATGCATAATTATGATAACACTTAATAATAGTAATTCTACAGTTAGCTACATACGAAAGTCAAGGAACTATAATTACACTGAACAACAAATTTTTACTTTTTGCCTTGGTTCGAAATAAAAATAGGTGAATATTACTAATATGTGTTCCCTAAATCTGAATTTAAAATCCAAATTGCCCCATCACGTACCATTTTCCCGGGAAAATGAATTGAATTTTTTATGGCAAAACTTATTTGTTTTTAATTTTTCACTGCTACTGATGAAATTACAACACATTAGGATTCAAAATTCTTCATAATACTTGAAAAATGTGTACTGGATACAAAAATGATGTTACATAGTTTAAAACACAACAATAAAAATATTTCATGCGTATAATGAGAAAAATTTCGGAATTTGAACTTACATTTAAAATAATTTCCTGGATGACTTCTGTTTATAACTAGACGCGGGATTGTATTTTCCAAGGAACCAACAATAATCTGCAAGCATGCTGGATGATGATCTTCCTTTATATCGCCTTTCCATTTCAGCTATTTCTTGACAAAATCTTTCTCCATTCTCGTCGCTTACCGCTCCAAAGTTAGGAGGAAAGAAATCCAAATGAGAATGTAAAAAGTGTATTTTGAGACACATATTACACTCCATTTTGTCATATGCACTTAACATGGTTTCCACAACAAGTTCTATGTAGTTCTCTGTCCTAGAATTTCCAAGGAAATTTGAGCAAACATCTTTGAAAGCGCGCCATGCCATGTTTTCTGTAACGGAAAGTTTTTCCTCAAACAAAGAGTCAGCCGTAACTTTGTGAATTTGTGGACCGATGAAAATGCTCTCTTTTAATTTGCCTTCACTCAAACTGGTAAACTTTTCCCTTAAATACTGAAAACCACACCCTTGTTTCTTCACTGCATAGACCTCACTTTGAACTGTTATGAAATTTACTTAATAGAAGTGACCAATATCTGTTTATTTATTAGAAATACAAACGAACATGCCAACAACCATAAGAAACCGGAAATAAGTCATAAACCCATAAAATGCATTAGCTTTTGTTTTGGTTTATACCCCCAACCCGCGCCAGATGTTTCCTGGGGGATCGCTTATCAAAAAGTGAAATCATAGTATAATAGAAAAATCTTACGTGATACGAAGAAAAGAGATGCATTTTCGGATTCAGCGCACATCAGATCATAAGGGATGCATTGTTTTAAGTAGGAGGAAAATTTTTGTTGTTCAGTGTTATTAAAGAGGACGGAAAGAGTATATTATATCGATGCTGCTGCCATCTACAGACAAATTACTTGAAAAAGGCGTGAAATCAGATAACATACATGTTACGAAAAGGAGGACATTTCTTGAATTTTTTTTAATCCGCCCGGCCCCCGTACAAAAACCTAAAAAGGAAGGCATGTCCGGACAAAAGAGGACGTCTGGTCACCCTACCCTTGTAAAAAGGATCATGTTCCCTTGATTTTATTGCCAATATATGAAGATGTTTTCTTTTCATATTTCCGAAGATATCGTACGAGAATTCACCTTCATTTGTTGCTAGAATGAGAAATTAATCGAGTTCTCAATTGATAACTCGGCGGGATCACAAGCATAATTTTATTTTATCGTTGCTTCAATCTTATCCTGAACGGCGGACAGGGTTAAACTTGGACCCTAAAGATTAGAATTTAAAAAAAGTAAAAATGTCGGATAGTTGTGAAAGACTTCAAGCCAAGAATTCATTCCTGTTAAAGTCTGTCTCTCGTCTGAGGTAAACAAAAAGATATTCCAGCAAGCTCATAAAAATCAGAGAAAGTGATGAAGTTAAGCCGAGTTAAAATACCATTCGAAAACACAGCTTGGTTCCCTGGACCCCTTTCGAATCACTCACGGACCCCCAGGGGTTCGCGAACTAAAGGTTAGGAACCGCTGATCTAGGTCATAACGCGTGTATAATATTTTTGGGTAAATAAGTAGACCGCGGGATACTGATGTGATTATTTTTCCATTGTCTTACGCTGGACGCCCAGTAGAGGCAACGGGCAGCAAGGCATGTCAAACCGCGACAGAGCGAGTGTTCACTCACTTGTGGCGACGCATGGCAAGACACAGCTTCGAATGACGTACTCCCTCACCCCCTAAGGCAGTGCCAGTTGTAATGTGGTAAGTGCATCATGTCCAGTGAGCCTGAGGACGAAATCTTCCTGTTAGCCCTATGAGCCCAGGAAGAGGAGGAAAGGCGAGAGATTAGAACGTGGGTCCATTAGATCAACGTCAAGAGAAATGTTTTAGGTGAACATCACCACCTTTCTCCAGACTTCTTGACAAACAGAAAGAAATTTATGAAGTGCATTAGAAGGTCAAGAAAAAAATGTACGTACCTTTGGATCTGATTAATTTATGATAATCACTGTATTCTAGATCGTGCAGGGTCTTGTACTCATGCATAAGTGTGATTGCTGATCATCAATTACGACAGCCATACCTGAAACAGAAAGTCTAGTTAGTATTGATTCTAAGAATAAAACTGCAATTTGTGATTATGCTAATAGAGCATTGTTCTGTCCAGACAACACTAGGGGTACACTGATAATCCCACGCGAACGTTTCTCAACCAATGATCGAGCTCACTGACAATAGATGGACCAATGAAAATCGAATTACACTGACTATTACACTTTTACTACGTCATACTACTTTTCACCAATGAGTGCACCTCTGCACATTAGTGTGGTGGACATTGTGCCACTGTCTCTGACACAGTCATGAGGGTTGGCCACTAAAGGGAAAACTAAGAGGTGGAGCTTAAACACTTTCTGAAAAAATTAGCACAATCGGGTGCAATTTATAGATTTTATTAACGTTTATACAAATCGCGTTTTTAGCTCGAGAAACAACGATTCTTCCACTTGGAAGTCATACACTAACAAACTTATGTTTCTCTGCATGCGACCATGAAACTTTTGATAGACATGTGTGCAAACACCCGAATTTAACATTTTTTTAAGAAATTAGAAAAATCCGATGGGATTCGTAATTCTTATTCATGTTCATAAAGCTTAAAATCTTGCAAAAACTAAATTTTTACAAAATTGTTGTTTTAGTCGAAAATCGAAACCAGTGATAGAAACCGGTGTAGACGCACGTATTAAACACTTTCTGAAAGAATTAGTACAATCGGTGGGCATTATAAGTTTTATTAACGTTTATACAAATCGCGTTTTATCCCGAAAAACAACGATTTTCCCACTTGGAAGTCATACACTAACAAACTTATATTTCTCTGCATGCGACCATGAATCTTTTGATAGATATGTGTGCAGACACACGAATTTAACACTTTTTAAAGAAATTAGAAAAATCCGATTGGATTTGTAATTTTTATTCATGTTTATAAAGCTTAAAATCTCGCAAAAAAATAAATTTTTACAAAATTTTTGTTTGAGTCGAAAATCGAAACGAGTGAGACAAAACTGTGTACACACGCGTATTAAACAGAGTATTCAATCCGGCATCGGCATTGGAATCCGGTATGGCTTAGTGGATAACGCGTCAGCACGTAGAGCTGAAAACCCGGGTTCGAATCCCGGTCCCGGAGAGAATTTTTCTCCGCTCCATCGACCCTTCATCCTATTACAGATGGCCAATAAATGAAATATTTGAGGTCCCGAGACACGTTATACGAGAGACAAAGTAAAAAATTACGAATACGAGCAACATCAAAATTAAATATTAAAATTATTGAAATATACATTCAACATAGAAACAAATGCATGTGTTGTACTACCTGAATGACCATAACAAGATCACCAAACATACTGACGTACAAATTTTATGTAAAACAAAACTGGTAAAGTATGCTAAATTGATCAAGACGGTGTTGAAAACAAGACCAATTTCTTTAAGTGTGATAATATGACCCAGTTGGAGAAGAATTTTGTTCTATAGCTACAGCAACAACTTGATTAAAAACTAACACGATGCCCTTTCATACTGTACCTTCCACGATTTATTTATTTCTTTTTACTTTGATTTGTATCTCTTAGACCAGCGGTGAACAAAACTCGAGCTGCAGTGATTACATGCGACAGACAGCCTATGAAGTAAGGAGACGGAGGAAAGGTACTCCGTATTAAAACTACAACCAGTGGTGGTTCCTGTACTAACATCTTGATCAATCCCGCGGATAAAAATCTCAAGCTTTACTGTATCAGTAATGCCACTGCTGTCATCAAGAGCCAGTGAATAATAATATACGATTTTTCTTGCTCCTTTTTTTAACCTTCCTCTTGAATATAATAAGGAATTTTCTAAATTATTCTCTCGATACTTGGTCGAGAAATTCGTAGTTTTTCAAAATTAAAAACTTCTTATGGACAAGTTATGTAAGCTATTTTAATCATCACTCTTGAGAAATTCTGTTCTATTAAAAGGCTTTAGAGCACGAGATATTTCAAACCCCATTAGGTAACCGACTTTCTTACATTCATCTTTCGCTTCCTGGCTAGGATTTAAGACATGTCAATTCCTGCCGTTAAACAGTTCGTTGGCATATAACAGGGGTCGTCAGCACAGAGCACTCTGGGGTTAGCGTCTCTTACCCGCGGAAAACGCAGTGCACCATGGTGCACTCGTAGCTGCTAGTGGGTATGCTCTTTCTCTCTTCCTGCTGCACGACGGTGCACACGGGACGACACCGCTTACCCTTTGCACATTTCAGCGAGTGCTGACGACCACTGGCATATAATATTGAATCAGTTTTTCTACAGTATTATTATTAAATCAATAACTAATAAATAGTGACCTTCATCTAAATATTAAGAAGATTAGCACTGACATAAAAACTAATAATTTTATTCTTCTAGGGAGAAGATCTAAAAATATCAATATTCATGCACGTACAGAAGAATTATAGAAACACATACCTAGTGGTCAGTAATAATAACAATAATAATAATAATAATAATAATAATAATAATACATTATTCAGCGTGGCAATTAATGTTTCTAGGTACTCCTAATTGAACACTTCAGAAAGTAAACATATTACATTTTGTCCGACAGAACAATAAATAAGTTCTCCTTCTCATTCTTTACGAAACCACATCTTACTGCATGTAAAGACAGAGTTTGTAGAGCGACATGATACCGCCACTGCTTGCCTTCAGTACGTGAATGAAAAAAACAGCAATGTAGAGGAAACTCCTCGTACCCGTTTGAAGGTAACCTCTTTGGTTACCGCTGTCTTAGACTAAACACATGACAGTTGTTCTATAACTTCCCTGTAAATTCCGTTAACGGTCGGAGAATATTTGAAGCCTGTGCCTACTAGATAATTACATGTAACATCCTACACAGTCTGTCAACGGTAAGCTGACATAATCAGACCCGAGATTGCAACGCTAATTTACTCTATATTTAGAAGACATTCACGATCGCAGCAGGATCACGTTTTGAGTCTGCTTGTTCAGCTATTGTTAAAATATCCATATCTATACATTCACTTCATTCATAGTGTTCTGCCCAAGCGCAGGTTTTCATGCAAATCCAGCTTTCTCTATTCTTTTCTATTTTCTGCCTTCCTCTTTGTCCCTTCATATGATCCATATATCTTAATGTCGTCTATCATCTGATATCTTCTTCTGTCCCGAACTCTTCTCCCGTTCACCATTCCTTCCAGTCCATCCTTCAGAAGGCAGTTTCTTCTCAACCAGCCAATTCCTTTTCCTCTTTCTGATCAGTTTCAGCATCATTCTTTCTTCATCTACTCTTTCCAACACAGCTAAGTTTTTTATTCTGTCTGTCCACTTCACATGCTCCATCCTTTTCCATATCCACATTTCAAATGCTTCTAGTTGCTTCTCTTCACTTCGTCGCAATGTCCATGTTTCTGCCCCATACAATGCTACACTCCACACAAAGCACTTCACTAGTCTCTTCCTTAGTTATTTCTCCAGAGGTCCAGAGAAGATGCTCCCTTTTCTATGAAAAGCTTCCTTCGCCATTGCTATTTTCCTTCTGACTTCTTGGCAGCAGCTCATGTTACTGGTTGTAGGACATCCCAAATATTTTAAGCTGTTCACTTGATCTACTGCCTCATTTGGAATTCGCAAGTTCACCTTCTTTATTTATCTTCCTAGGACCATGGTCTTCATTTTGTTGGGATTTATCTTCATTCCATACAGCTCACAGCTGTCATTTAGCTCCAGTAGCATATCCTTTAGTATCATCTCCTCTTCTGCTAATACTGCCATATCATCAGCAAATCTTATACCCTTTATTCTTCTTCCTCTTACTATCACTCCTCCCATGTTCTGAAAACAGTTCACTAAATCCTTCAAGTAGATGTTGAACAGGGTAGGTGATCACGGGTATCCTTCATATCAATACAAAATCACATTATTCCCTTTCCCAGGTTTCATCCATAGTTCAGTTAGGTGAAACAATGTTGTACAAAAGGTACAAGATACGAAGCTTGCACACTAGATTATAGCCTACATGTTTAAACGAACTGCAAAATAAATACTGGTGTTAAAGCATAAATAAGTGGAGAAAAAGGTCAACATTTTTCTGCAACTGTGAAGGTTTTCCCAGAAAAAAATGTGTTTTGCGAGTCAGTCATAGCCAGTCATTTTTAACTTTGCACGATACGTACCTATGCTAAACCAGTTGTTTGTTACTCTGTTGTGTATTGGTATGTGTTGGCGCAAGGTTATTGGCAATGGCATTCACGTTCAGTCGAAATGCAGACAAATAATTGGACTACCATAAATGAAAACAAATAATTAGACTACTATCAATCTCAAAAACATGGTATTTTACAAATTAAAAATTAATTATAAGAAATAATTTGAACATTTTGTTCAATGAACCAATATTTGTCTATACAAATTTTGGCAGTTTATATCGTTTACACCCTGTATTTGTGTAGATATACCAGCTGTACAGCATATTTCCTCCGAGTCTTAAGTTAATTCTCCTTCTTTTTCTTCTTCTTCTTCCCTGATCATGATATTCATCTAATTTTAGAAATCATGTTCCAGAGCTAGCCATAAATGTAGGGTAAATGAAGGACAATATACATCTACATATTCTTTTCTCCAGAAATTATTTATTTCTCCGCATGTTGTCCCTTCAAAAATCAGTCTTTATTTCATTCTTACACGATCAGAGTTTACAAAGCTTAAATATATAGAAAGCTCGTCATTCAGCTAATATTGACACGATAACACCTCACTAATGCGCATGGATTGGTACGTACAAAAGTGACGCCTCCTCTTATTTCTTTTTCAGACCTGGCGATCCGTATTTTGCAAATTGCATTTAGTGATCACAAGATGTCTCCCTGATACAGCGTTTTTCTTTCACAAACTTATGGCCAGACGTTTTTAGAGAATGAATGGATTTAATGAATGGAAGGAATGAAATGAAATGAAATGAAATGATTTGAATGAATTGAAATAAATGGAATGAAATGAAATTAATGGAATAGAATGAAATTAAATTAAATAATGACATGAATGAACAGAATGAATGGAGCGAACGAATGAAACGATCGAATGAAATAAACAAATGAACGAATGAATGATGTCCCGTGATGGACAAAGGCTTCTTGTGCTGGGGATAAGATCCCCTTATCAGGTGGCTCATGGATATTCGTTTGGCGATCGAAATAATAATAATAATAATAATAATAATTATTATTATTATTATTATTATTACTATTATTATTATTATTATTATTATTATTATTATTATTATTATTATTATTCAAGAGCCACAACATTTATTTCTGTTTTGAATTATATTCAATTAGGCTATTGGATTCATTAATGCTTCTTTACTGCCATTATTTTAACACAAACTAGCTTTTTAAGTCTGAAAGGGTCCACGAAAAAGTGCTCACTAGGCTTCCTTGCATGCAAACCATGCAACCTTGTTTTTTACGACGCTATGGTTAGTGAGATGAAGGTGATGTCAGCGAAATGAATCCAGGGTCCAACGCCGAAAGTTACCCAGCTTATGTTTGTAGTGAGTTGAGGGAAAATCCCGGAAAAAACATGAAGCAGGTAACTTCCCCCAAAGGATTTTGAACCCGAACCTGCCCGTTTCACGGTCAGATATGCTAATAGTTACTCCACAATTGGACCGTAACCTTGTTAAATGGGGAGTATTACATGTCTCAGTTCTTAATACAGTAATTCATAATAAATTGTTACTTTTGTTCAAAAATACAGAAAGGTTATTCCCTGCCCGCGGGGAATTCACGCTCCCGTCTAGCGAACGGAATCGTTGATTCCGCCATACGGAAGCAGTAATTGGCGAACAGGTTGGAGGGAGAGAGAACAGCTCGCGTTATTCACATACTAATTCGCACCACATGGAAGCAATATCGGACAGTCTTGGGGGCAAACAGCTGTTTTGCACGTATTATTCGTACAGGTATACTGTAAGCTCGCTCTTGACCCTACATCTTGACAAGGTATAGTACAGTCAGTTGAGTTCAGATTGCTCGTTACAGACACACATTATAACAGCGAGAGTTTATGTAGCTAGAATTAAAATTCACATAATCGGACAAAATGAGATGTTTCACAGATATTTTTAATTATGTATTTATTTAGTTTATTTTTTTTTCTGCACATTATGTAGATCAGTGTTACATAACTGGCCACGATTATTATTTGAAATACAATTTTATTTTTCTACAATTTATATAGTAATTCCCACAAAAACCAATTTTCAATTTGTTATCCTTTAAATCTCATATTGATTACTGGGTTTAAGATTATGTTGAATATGCACACCCTAATATCTCACTTAACATAAATGAATAGTCCACTGCAAGAATGATGGATGTCATTTGGAATACATTTTTCAGGAGAAGCAATTGAAAGTTTGAAATGCTTAGCGCTCAAAGCTTAACTGTGATTTTCCGATCATTACTGGACAATGACTATTAGTGTTAATGCCATATAACTCTCCATTCTATATGTCTTAAGCTATGCATTGACAGTCTTTGTTCATTTTCGACAAGAAAATGACATCCATCATTCTTGCAGTGGACTCTTCAAATCTACACGACACATTTTACATATTTTACAGTATTTGTAAAATATTTTACAGAATTTAACTACTATCTCAGAACTGGCGTAATAAAGGTACTCACCGGGAAACAGTTGCATATGTTTTTCTTTCTTTAATATAAAAATTGCAAATCACCCTTTTACTGCATACTCTTACACTGTGGCCCATATCAAACAACTGAAGAGCTGTTCTGGACTCTTGCTGTCATCCAGTGGCTACTTACATCGCTTGTAGTGTGTGTCACAGATCTGACATTAACTATTAGGGACTGATTTACATAATATTTAGAGCATTAAAGAAACAATTCAATGAATATCTATTGTAATAAACTAATAAATGATAGGAGTGTGATAACATTTAATCCTGTCAAATATTGTGTTTCACTCTTTTAATTGTTCAATGACAATAAAATTGCTTCTCCGCTGTTACACTAACGCCTGTAGGGGACACACACAAGACATCAACACATTTCTGACCGTCGCTTGCTCTGGGGTCAGCTGAGCGTAGGGGCCTCCACCGAGACACATATACGACAGAGCATTAACAAGGGACATCAGTCTATGCCCGAGGCTGGACTCTAACCCATGAACCTCCGTACAGCACAGCCTGAGAGGATCGCGCAGCCATCCGGTCCATATTATAAGCTATAATAGAGGTTATACGTAAATAACTATCACAAAATGACACACAAAATTTTCTGATTAATTCATTTCCATTGGCCAATATCAATAAGGTATTGTAAGCATTCGGGAAGAGGCATTCTATATAACACCAACACGTTAAATTATTATTACTCCTAATCATTGGGTTAAAACTGAACGCGTCTCAGTCGTTACAACAATAGCATTTCATCTATCGTAGTACGTTCATATATTGTGAAGAGCACACAAACACTACATCATGTGATTCATTAATGACAATGTATTAACAGCAACGATATTAACTTGCGTAATCGCTGGCACGTATGATATTCTTGACCTTCATACTTACATCAAAATATTATATCAGTATTTAGCTGTAACAGCTCGGAATGATGCTACTGCCAACAAGCTTTTTTGGACCTGCAAGGCAGCTGCAGAAAACAGCGAAGAGTGGACGAAGAGAATCGGGGATAGACAGACAGAGATAAACTCTGAGATTTAAGAGAGACTGAGACAGACACAAAGACAGACTCACACAGGAACAGACTCTCACAGAGACTCAGAGAGACTCGCACAGAGCCAGACAGAGACAGAGATTTAGAGACAAACCAGAAGATCAGACCAGACAGGACAGGATAGTACAGACCAGGGACAGATATACTGTCCGCTACTCAGGAGAAGACGAGCGGAAAGAATGTGACCTTCTTGACTATCGTTGTTGATTATTATAAACATCGCTCAGATAAGCATCCCAGTAGCCAGGTTATTACTCGTGCAGGAAACATGAGTAACAATGCGTATGGAAATTAAAGCTAAGTTGAACAGAAGGAGACCTAATGTTTCCGCTTACTGCAGTACATTATTACACGTGTTGCCGTGCGTTATCTGTTCACATCCCTTCCTCCTCAGTCCGCTCTCGTCTTCTCCTGAGTCACCGACAGTAGATAGAGACAGAACAGACACAGAGAGAGGCAGACCGACAGACACAGTGAAGGACAGATCGACAGACAGAGACACACGACAAACAGAGAGTCACTAGAGAGTTCTTGAAATTTATATTTTCCCCGCCATTCATAAAATATTTTGATATGATACCTCTTGCACAAAAGGAGAGATCTATAACTGAAACTTGATTAATATATTTCAGTATTATTTGTATTTATCCTGGTAATAATGAACAGTTTGACTCGTAGACATTTTGTTTTTCAGCATTAACTTCCCATGATTGTACGAGAAGATTCGAAGAGAACGTCAGGATGTAGACCTCCGGCTCCCCCCTACTACCAATGATGCATAACACAATGTCAATACGGCGGTTGCTGTCGTCTGCGATACAACGAACTTTTCTGTTGATTGTCGAGTTCATTTTTTTTCCAGGTTATTATATGCTTATTTAAGTTGTATTAACTCTCGCTAAGTGGTTTTATATTTTATTTTATCCGTCTTAGTATTTATTTTATTCTTGTAAATATTTTTGTTTTATTACTACTACTACTGCTACTATTATTATTAATGAATTAATTTGTATTACTATCTTTGTATCATCTCCGTCACGGTTATTCTGTTATTATTATTATTATTATTATTATTATTATTATTATTATTATTATTACTACTACTACTATTATTTCTGTCATCATTATCATTGATCTCTGTAAAATTTATGTAGACTACTGGACTGTACCCGAGCACGAGCATATGCTCATTTCGGGAATCTATTCATATGCATCATTTCAAATGTTAAATTGTGAATAAATTTGAAATTTGAAATTTGGAAAAAAAAACAGACAGACACACCGACGGGCGCGGACTGTCGAACGGACTGACGGTCGGACCGACATACAGTCATAAATAAAACTTAACCGTATATTTCTTCTTATTTCTGACGACAGTGACAAATAGAACGGCAGTCTGGCAGACTCGCTAAATTTCAATTTAGTGATTTTTTTATATTCATATTTACAAGAATCAGATTTCTACGTTGAGACCGGCTTTTCAATATGTCTAGTGTTGTGTAATGCTTTCAGCTCAAAATGTAGGCCTCAGCAAGGATTACAGTACTAAAATATAAACTTTTTTACGCCGTTGCCTGCGGAGCAGCAGAATGTTAGGTTTTCCTCGATGTGGAAAATTCAGAACCACCAATCTACAGCGTAAAACAAACACAAAAATTCATACATGTGTAGGATTACAAACCTGCGGCGCGGATAAGAGTACACAACGGCGTCCATTTGAAGAATCTCGGTCAACCTTGCAACCGGCATTGAATTGAAAACGCATACTACACTACAAAAACTTTCGATCTTAGAACAGCCTGTAATCAGAGGGGACACGACGTTACAGACGAGAGAGACTAACTAGGCCATGGGTGGGCAACTCGTGCTCTCAAGTGTCAACACAATCTCAGTGCAGGTAGAATGAACTCTGTACTAGCTGTACTCTCTGTGTGCGGTTCTTCCAAGACACAAGTTCGATCGCGTCTGCAGTAGGTGGCGGCTCGTTTTAAGTGAAAAACAATATAATTCCCAGATCATTTCCCTTTAGTTACGAGTAAAAAAAAAAAAGAATTTTTTTTTATTAAGAAGAGAGGTAAAGCTTGTATTCTTTTACATTTTCTTACGCATGACATTTTATGTTACAAATAAACAGTGCCGGTTTTAGTAAAGAAATACTGTCTGCATCTGCTTTAGAACTTCTAAGGTAAAAATGGGATAGCCTATCAACAAGGTGAGACTGATATCAAATATCATTAGCACGTTATGCGTGCGAGTTACAGAATTGCACGGCATATAATCGACTAGCTAAGAACATTTATGGATAAATTTGAAATGTGGTAGTATCATGTAGAACATAGACAACTTCACTTTCTTTGACTATAAACTATCTTGAAGAGCGATAAGAAAATCTTCTTATCAAATACAAGACCCTACTTCAAGACCTAAGTTTGGAGAAACAGTGGCAATTGACAAGGAATCGAAATTTTTCTGAAATCTTTTTGGCTTACGCCGAGAGGAAATCCTGAAAATTTATAGCTTGAATTAATAAATCTACAGAACAGCACGCCATTCAGATTCCAGTAAAATCAGGAATCGAACCGTTCGTAATGTTGCCCAAGTCAGAATTTCCAAATATACTCTTTGCTTCCATATATACTTTATGTTCTTGAGGCAGAGTTTAATACAAGAAAGAAGAGTAAAAGCTCTCAAAGTAAAGAAAGAGCTCAGAAGTAAGCCTATTTCATCTGCCGTGACATGTAAAAAATACTTCCTTGAATTTGTTATTGTTTGCGAATACAGACTATTATCTTTCTGAGAACAGAGAAATACTCTTTAATGTATAAAGACTTGTAAATTCTCGCGTTCTATGTTTCAAATAAGACATATAATAAGAAATATTAACAAATAGTGTAATAATAAATAAGTGTTGCAGCTATATTAGTTGTATCTTGAAAAGATTGTATTTAGTTTGTATTTCCAGTACTAAACTAATTTACAAAGCTAGGAAATAATATAATTTTGTTATGTGTTCAGGTATAGTCTGTCTAAAATTACTATAATTACTGTACCATGCGTCATTCTCAAATTCAAATCATGGAATAGATATCACGATCACCTGCATGAGCCGCCAGAGCGCACTGTGGCTTTTGCAACGAAACTACAAACAACCTGTAACTGCTCGGCTGGCTCCGTCTGCCTTTCTCTCGTTCAAGGTTTTTTAGCACTTTGGGAGCACGAGTTGCCCATCCATGAACTAGGCCTACATCAAATATGCCTGCCAGTCGATTCTAACGACAATAATAACCGAACTACAAACAAAACTGGCAAATGAGAAGTCAACAATTTATAATACAGTATGTCTAGATATGACAGATACATTAGTCATGCAGAAGTAGCAATCACTATTATGGTTTACTGTTTCTCGCCGCACCAAAGGTACAGAAAGTTTTTAGTAAGTAGTTCTGATTGAGTACTAATGTAACATGTGTTACATTAGCTTTGTTCGTAAAACAAATACCAAACCGTTTGATTTAATAGCCTACATGCACACGCACGGTTGGCAACTATTGGAACTAGTCAGCTTTTCTTTACCCCCCTACGAACGAATATCCAATGGTTAAGACAAAGTCCTGGTAACGGAAATCGTGTTGCTTCGTGGCATATCTACGTACTAAATAGTTGGCGGGTTTTCATTTATCATACGAATTCACTTATTTTTCAAGTTTTTTTTTTTTTTTTTTTTTTTTTTGTCTATGGTGTAAAGTGTACTGGATCTAAATTAAAATGGAAATAGAAGGCAAGATAACAAACTTAATTTTTTTGTCACAGCCTCCTTTATAATTTCATGTTGTATGATTTATCCGATAAGCAGGTTGTAATACAATGTTAAAATTGAAATATACCGTCTATACTTATCTGGTATTATATGATTAATTATAACATAAACGTTTTCGGCACTAATGTGCCATTTTCAAATGTATGAAATTTGCCTAATTACATGTTCAAATAGGTGCACATGAACTGTGTGAATGAAACATATAATGTGTACCCTGGTGATTTCATGTCACATATAAAACAATCTGTTTGTAGATAATTAATGATTAAAGGTTAAAAACACACACTTATTACTAACATTTAAAATTTGTTTTTCTGTTGCAATTATCCATCAATTTGTGGAACACTGGGGTTGTCTTGACGTATTGTGTGGTCAAATGCAGTTATTCATTTATTTTAAATGTTGTAACCTTACACTAAGATCTTCACTATTAAAATATTAAACTTCTTTATGTTGATTTGTTGTTATTGCACCAAGGTTTCTTGTTGCTTGTTCACTTTCACATATCGGAGCACTTTACCATAATCGAATGTGGTGCGTAATATAAGTTAATTGATACCTGGTTATTGTGTTGCTGTGGTTGGATTATTACATATTTATGGTTGTCACCGTCCGATTATCAGTCAAGCCTTTAGACTGCGAACATAAAATTTGTTGTTACGTATATGAATATGCTGATGGTTAAATGCATTGGATTAAACTAGTGACTTACGTACAATGGCTGGACATGTTGCGTGCTCGACGTTGGCCAGGCTATGAATGAGAATCGTTCGATGCTCACAGTGGTTCTTATCCTAATGAACATCTGGCGGAACCGGAAGTAAAGTGGGGAGGGGGGATGTGATGTCATAAACTGAGATGATGATGTCTGATTTTTTTAAACTAATTTAAATAAACTGAATAATGGGTTCTTGGGGTTAACTATTTGCTCGTTTAAAAGTTGGTTCCCTTTATTAAAACTCATTGCGATGTAATATTGCTCTGCCGTATCTATTATGGGACTGTTAGTGACTTTAATGATTTTTAGTGCATCTTTTATGTTACATAATTCATGGCCTTCTTCAATAAGGTGATGGGCATATTTCGACTTGTTTCTGTTATATTTAAAATCTGTAGCGTGTTCTTTGTATCTTATTTTGAAATTACGGCGGGTTTGACCGATGTACTGTTTGGTGCAGTTCTTGCATTGTAATTGGTATATACCACTATTTAGGAGAGGTACATTGGTGTTGGTTTTATTGGGGATTATGTTATGAAGCTTGTTATTGGTTTTGAAGGCTATGTTGATATTTTGTTTTTTGAAGAAATTATTAATTTGATTTGAAATTTTTCCGAAATAAGTCATGGTTTGCCATTTTTTATTGGATTTTGCATTTTCTGGTTCCAGTGTGGTGAATTTTTTTTTAATATAATATGGCTTTTCTATTTTTCAGTAATTTATGAATTAAATGTTTTTCATAACCGTTTTCTATTGCAAGGTTTTGAATATAATTGAATTCTTTTTTGTAATTATTCCTATTCATTGGGGTCGTGAGTAACCGATCAATTAGGTACCTAAATTTGCTGACTTTATGTGTTGTGGGATGGGTGGAATTATTATTGATAGAGTGTGTGGTAGCTGTTTGTTTTCTATGTATATTGAAGTCAATTTTAGGGGGTCTTACAGTAATATTTAGGTCTAGGAAATTTATACTGTTGTTAACTGTTACTGGAGTATAAATTTAATATTTTAGGAGAAAAATTCGCTCCGGCGCTGTGGATTGAATTCGGCGTAGCTCAGTGGTCAGAGCGCTTGGTACGTAGAACCAAGGAAAGTTAGTGTTAGTTGGGAGGCCGGAGGGAAAAAGACCTTTGGGGAGGCCAAGACGTAGATTGGAGGATGATATTAAAATGGATTTGAGAGAGGTGGGATATTATGGTAGAGACTGGATTAATATTTCTCACGATAGGGACCGATAGCGGGCTTATACGAGGGTGGAAATGAACTTCCGGGTTCTCTAAAAGCCATTTGTAAGTAAGCATGGCAAAGAACCGTAAAGTTCGTACAAAAGCTGTGCTGTGTGGGTTCTTTCTCGTGAGGATGAACATCATTTTAAAAAATTATCCAAAATAGTTCATTTTTCGATAGATACGTTACTTATGAAAGATTCTGTATACTGCCTGATAATAGATGTAGTCTACATATCTACATATCAGCCAGAATCTCAATCAGAGGTAACGTTGTGTTGTATTATTATTAAATTTATTACTGAGATGTTAAAATTGAGGTTTCTCCAATTATAATTGTATTTCATGACTACATGCCACGAAGGATGACATAAAACCCATCCAAACCATAGGAGCAGGTAAAAATTTTATATTGCAACTGTCACATTTTTTAAAATGATGAAGGAAATAATATTTTTTCATATGTACCCTTTTAAAAAGCTGTACGCTACTGAAGAAAATCTTCACACAACCGTCAAAACGTACTTTTTGAGAATAAGTGAGCAAATTATTATTATTATTATTATTATTATTATTATTATTATTATTATTATTATTATTATAAACAGTAGACCCGGTCGTGTAGCTTTAACGTTGCGTGACAAGTCTTAACTTTACGCTGCGAATGTTATGTAAAAATAGGCCTATATCGAAAATATATTTTTTTATCCAACCTTATCTTTTAGGGAAGCAATTAAAACATTTAATCACAAAGAAGCAGGCATTTCCTTTTTTATCCAATTATTTATCTTATTATTTTGCTCCTTTTCTAGATTATTTGTCTTGTTGCTTAGTGTAAACCTATACATCTCTATTAAAAACTCTCTCATCGTAGACATAACTTTAAATTTTGAAGAAAAATAACAATTTCGGTTGCTCATGACTATTATCAGAAAATAATATAAAAAAATATAATACATTCATATTCTGTACCGAATTTTCCACCACTAGCATACAAATAAACCAGTAACCAGAGTTTATTCTGGGTTAGATCAATCTAGTTCAAATTCTCACAACTTGTCTCTTGGATGCGTACACAACCGCCACCTAATCTACGCCAACTACAAGCAATTAACTTAATTGACACAGAATATTCTCGGAGCATTCTGTTCTTATCTTTCAAGTAGCTTCTGCTGTACGAACTGGAAGATTCATCAGCGTCTGGTTTTCATCAAGGCAAGAAGAGGAGCTTCCATCTACGTATCTCAGAATAAATACGTAACTTGTACACGAGGTTCAGTAATACCAACAACTCTAATTTTAATTATTCCCTTCAGTGCACTATTTACTGTTAACCTAAACCCATGTTGTTATCTGTAATACAAACTTAATCGCTAATTATTCATTTTCAATAACATACGGCTTCATAGTAACCATCATTCCCACCACCAGTAGGGTTATCTATTCTAGCCCTCTTCCCTACCACTCATCTTCATAATTCTGTGCCGTTCTGAATTAACATTCACGTTTTATGTTGTTATTTTATCAAATTTTCTCTGCCTCTTTCATGCAGAGGTCATAATTATTATAAGTGTGTTCTGGAAATCAGGTATTCTCCACTCTTTGCATATAAATGCTTCTTCTCCATATAGGTAAAGGTGAAATTATATAACAGTATATGTAATAAAGGCCTATACATAATTATATGGACATATAGGCTACACTGCTCAAAACAATTAGGAAACTACTGCATTTTTTCTGTTTTATTCTTTAATTATTCTTTTATTTACATTTTTCTTTCTTTTCTTCTTCTTTCTTTTTTTTTCCTAACATCTCCAATATCTCCATTTGTTTTTAATCGCCTTTAATCCTTCAGTTCTTATATCTTATGAATACGGGGCGGATTCATATGCAGTAAAAATATTGCAAAATATGCATGTAGGCCTACGTATGCACTTAAAAACCAGGATATAGCTCTAAGCACTAAAAATAATAAAATATGCACAGTTAAAATAAAAAAACTAATTTATTTCAAGCAATTTACTATTATTGGTGGTTTTTCTGCTATATACATAAGAGTATTGGGAACCATCAGTTGCTAAAGTTGCGTGTCCACTTCTGACACATTTTTCTTTAGCCATCATTGATAGAACTAATTCAAAATTAATCATTTTAGTGCGGCTAAGCTATTCTAAAATACAGATCTTACATTTTATTTCTGCCGGTCAGTGGCCGTTAAAATTTAAAGTGGCTTGTCTTGCAACTTGTTAGCGTATTAAAAAGCATTACAACCTTTCTGCCATCTCCTTGTCTCCCGACCGCAAATTTGACGCTGCATAGAGGCAGAGATAAAATACGAGACCTGTACAATGCACTTTCCGAAGTTTCTTTGACATGTCACCATAATAAAATGAAATATTCTGATTTTCCACATCGACAAGCAAGCACATATTAAATTGTTAGGCCTTTTATTGACAGGCGGCAATTATCTGTTCTTTTAATCCCAACTTCCATCATAACGTCCCCATATTATATATACACTATCTACCAAAAAGTAATTGGGCACTGTTTTTGTCCTTTTAGATTAGAATCTCGTGGTACCACCGCTTGTTGCTATAACAGCAACCGCCCTTTTAGGCATGCTCTCCAATGGAATGCGTCGCCATTCCTCTTGCAACATGGCACTCAGTTGGACAATGGAAGTTGGCCCCATGTTTCGGCGGCTACTATGCAGTGGTATGCAGACAATGTTCACCGGTTGGACTGGCCTGCACAGAGTCCTGACCTCAATCCCATTGAGCACATTTGGAACGAATTGGACCGGTGATTGAGGTCTCGGGAGATGCGACCAACTTCCATTGTCTGAGTGCCATGTTGCAAGAGGAATGGTGACGCATTCCAGTGGATATCCTACACAAACTAGTGGAGAGCATGCCTGACAGGGTGGCTGCTGTTATAGCAACAAGAGGTGGTTCCACGAAGTTCTAAAGGGGCAAAAACAGTGCCCAATAACTTTTTGGTAGATAGAGTATTTGTACAAAGTCAGTAAGAGGGGCAGAGAAGGCCTGATGGCCTTATCTCTACCAGGTTAAATAAATAAATCTAATCTAAATCTAATACATTAATTACGGAGAGCTTTGCTGTTTGCCGTGTATTGTTCACAATGATTCGCCGACAACAGTGCACTGTCTGCATGTTGTCAGAGAGCCATAAATAAAATATTCAATATCTGCGTTTCTTCTGTATTCCATTTATTCGATTTTCCACATTCTTAATCTTTGTCCAAACACCAGATTGCTAAAAAAATAATGAAATATGTTTTTTATATGCGCTAAAAGCTGAAATATGCATTAACCCTCTGCATACATATATACTTTATACGCACTATAAAATCTTGACCTTTGGTTACAAATAACTTACAACGCATTTATAGGCTACTGTACAATGATAGCATGTGATGTGCAACTAAGAAATACAACATGCAAATATGCTAAAATCCGCCCCCTACTTGTCAGCTTTTAAGTGCCCCCTGACTTTTGAGGTTTAGTATCTATATTCGACCTACAATAATATAAAAAATAAAAGGATCCTGTGAAACGAAAATTGGACTTTTTCAACCACAGAAAAGCTTACGTTATATCCCATGAACACAATAATGTGGGCGAGTCCATTCCAATACACAAGGACAGTCTCCATAAATATATACATAACGTACTTGGAAGAGTTTATTATAATCTATGGAGAGTTGCAATGCATTTAAAAAAATAATAGTAATTTTATCCAGTTGTGTATTAACGAGGAAGCAAAACAGACGCACGCATTAAACACGCGTACAGCATGGCAAACTAGGAAAGAAACTCGTGAGCGGAGACTACAATGGAACATAAATGGAGTGAATTAATTGTACTAAGTGAATAAAATAGTGTCTTAAATTGCTCTGCTTTTAACAATGTCAGTCCCGTGAAACGAGCGGGCCCGGGCTCACAACTTGGTTCGGACAAGTTACCCGGTTGAGGTTTTTTCCGGGAATTTCCCTCAACCCATTGAGAGCAAATGTTGGGTACGGTAACTTTCGGCGCTGTACCCTGGACTTATTTCGCTAGCACTATCATCTCCATCTCATTCAAACGCTAGATGACCTTAGCAGTTGATAAAGCGTCGTGAAATAACTGATTAAAAATAATATGTCAGTAAAATGATAATTATCATAACCTTTGGAACAATCGTCAACTCAAATAATTATTAATGTTCACACCCCTCTGTTACGTTAACATTAGCTATATACCGTGGTTCATCCTCCTTCGGAAGAATACTCAAACAACATCCTCAAAATGAATAAATAAATAAGAAATAAATATTTGGATATAATAGTGCATTTATTTCTCTCAGCACTAAGTCCATGTACGTATCCTGAATAAAATTTATTGTTAGTTGTACTCAAAAGCTGACAATGAACATAACCTCTCACCAACTCTGTAGTAATCAAGTTATACAGTATTAACGGGACGAAGTTTAATCGGGATATGACAATGTGACAACATTCTAGTGACAAAGCGTAGAAAGTTGCTGTGATTGACGGGGTCTATAAACATGTCTTGTTGGCGCAAGCATTTTGGAAGGATCAGATCTATCTTGTCAAGCTAAAATATTGTTGTTTAGTCAAGTGTTTGAATACAGATCTGAACCTCATAAGTGATACCAACAAGGTACCATGTATGAGGTAACTAAGCCACCATCCAGGAGATAATTGGGAAGCGTGGCCAGTTCCTTTTTCCCCTCTATTGCATATATCAACGACTATATTTTTTTATATATATTTGATATATTTATTTGTCAGTCAACTTTACAATTCACAGTTATGGTGGACCTTCACATTTCTGTTTTTCGATCCATCATCCCTTTAATACATACAACTCTTTTCTATTAGTGTATTCTTTGCCGAGAATTTCTTAATTACTTTCTAATGTTCTGTTAAGACTGAATTGCTATAGCCTATGTCCTTCCCTCTCTATCCTCTTCTATTCTCTCCCTCCTACCTAGACTGTCTCCCTTCCATTTCTCGCTCACCTATTAAATATTGCATATTCCTTACTTAATAATTTGCGTTATTTATTTATTTTCTTCTCTACCCTCAAATCCTACCTACTCTTAATCATTGTTTTCCAGCTATTTTTCTCCTACATTACTTGCTGACTTTTTCGTTTACTTTATTTTACAACACTTACATCACTTTTTTTTCTACCCTCTGTTTATTTACGTATTTATCCCTTTCTCTTCGCTTCACTCCTAAATTTCCTATTTTATTCCTCTTTCCATATATCTGTTTCTATAATACTCCTACAGTTATAGTATCCCTCATACTACTCTCAACCCATAACATTGAAAAACATCAAATATCTAATTCACTTCATTCCACTTGCAATTTCTCCCTCATTCCACTTCACATTTGCTCAGATGTTTTTTTTTTTTTTCCACTTTAATTCTCTTGTATTCATTGTTTGATAGTCTATCTTATTACACTCTTGCACTATCTTCTTACACTTAACACTTTTTTATATCAACGACTATATAGCTACACACTACACTAAAAAAAATCAGACTTCAGATATAATATAAACTATTGTTCCACCTCTGACACATATCGTCAAATGAGATGTATTGCCTGATAACAGATGTACATCAACCAGAACTTCAATCAGAGGTCAAACTATAATTATAGAACGTTAATATAATCTTGGCATTATTCACATACTGACATACAGATAGATAAAAAATAACAATAACATTTACGGGACATTCTCGTATGTTTATATATAATATACCAGTTAACTGGCTCAAAAACAGTTCTTGTCTTGACCTCTCCTCTTACCAGTGTAAGTTTATATTGTTTTAAACTGTTATTATCATCATAAGAAGAAGAAGAAGAAGAATAAGAAGAAGAAGACTGTTATTCATAGCTTATTCCACTCAGTTCATTAAGACACACATCTTACAAGGGGAAAGGCACTAGCCAACCTATCGCATTATCTCCTGGCCTAGTTGCCTCATAATTAGTTCCTCAATGGTATCACTTATGAGGTTCATACCTGTCTTCAGACAACTGATTAAACAACAACAACAACAACAACAACAACTTACAAAAAATTATATTTATTTATTCTATGACGACTGTATAATTGGTCAATTTAATATTTTAAAACCAAGTTTTGTCATCTGCTGCGATCACATTTACTGTGCCTCGTATGCTATGTAGGCCATACATTTTAATTTTTAATCGGCTGTTTAACGACACTGTATTAACTAGGTTATTTAGCGTGATAGCGAGATGATCTATGGTGAGATAAGACCGAGGGTTCGTCATGGAGTTATACAGTATGACATTCACAATAAAATTTGAGAAAAGTTTGGCAAAAGAAAAGTGAAACAGCACTACACAGCAACTTTAAATCATTAAGATCTTGTTGAATTAAAACCTCGGGGTCATTTTCAGACCAATTCTGAAAAACTGTGTGTTTTAATTCCACTATTAAGAAAGAAGAGTTCATGGTCTGTACAAAAATGTTTGTCCAGCCAACGGTTGCTCAATCTATGCTAGCACAAAATAAAGCAAAATTATATATTTTCTGCTCGTCATTTTGAGTGTGAAAATTGGTTTTAGTTTATATGGGTACAGATCAAAATGTGATTTTATAATTATCCAAACTTTGCTGTAATTACTTTGAAGATGCCTAGACACCTAACTAACACTACTAATCACATAATAATTATGTACAGGTAAGTATACTTATTTTATTTCTTGTCTGACGCACCTCAGCATTGGTTACTACGTCGTACCCTAATCCACGAAACATATTTCATTTTCGTAGAAAGCAGTGCCAACAAATTACAATTTTCCATCTATTGTTCATTTCTGTTTTACTGAAATAGAACTTATATCTGTTTCTAGGCTCTGAAGAGATATGCACATTTTGTACACGAAAGGCTGGCTTATATAAATCTCATTAATATTTCAGTGTGTGCTACTGCCAACGTTGTCATGTGGATAAAAGAACAATGATATCTAGCTTCCATGCATAATATTATTTTACCACGCACACATTATGAAGACGTATAAAGAGAAAGTAGAGAAAGAGATATTCGTAACACTTAAAGTATTATTTCTCTGAAATACTACTTGAAGTAAATCAGCGCTTACCTAACCGTTGAACAGTCGTTACTTTGAATACAGCAGACTTCCATTTAAAGGTAAATCCGTTACATGTTTGGATTATCTACTCTCATACAAAAAGCAAATTTAATTATGAAAGCAAATGATTCTATGTTTTCTCATATACTTGAACTGAAATTGTCATTTTGGCGTAGATATGTTACAGCGATGAGAAGTTCGTGAATTCGTGGAAAGGAAGCTATGTCCCAAGGTAATTGCATAGAATTCAAATCAAATTGCAGAAAGTATATAACGAGAAAGTTATGTAATTTACATGTCACAGTTCATTATATGTGCATTGCACTACAATTCAACATAAAGATCTCACTCAGAAGTGACAAGATCCATGCTCGGCTTTTTGAAGTGAACGAACGATATCCAGATTAATACCTGATAAACCTCCGGGCCCGAACGTCGAAGCACAAAATCCGTATCAGTATAGTAGACCTGTGCGTTCGTAGCTCGGCCGGACCGTTCCGCGGCGGCCTTGGACTGGGTGAAGATTGGCGCGCCTGGCGCCAGAGTAGCGCTGTAGCTACCGATGACGCGCCAATCAGTCGAGTTGGATCTGTCGTGAGGGAAAGAAGTCTGTGCGCGTGTTGTGAGTAAAACTGTGTTGTCGCCGCGGAACGGTCCGGCCGAGCTACGAACGCACTGTATTTAACTATTTCAAATGATACATTAAATGAGAGGGAGGTGGAGATTGTTGGTGGAATGAAACATGGAAATGCGAATACCTCAACGTCTCTGCAATGTAGGGTTGCCAGGTTGTACGTTTTTCCTGGATTCTTACGTGTTCTGAATGCACATTAGTGGCCTTAAGTTTTTTTTATTCCCCCGTACAACATTTTCTTTATCTCGAATTTGGCGCCGGGTAATAGTATAATACTGTATAACTATTATTTCTGTTATTTTATCGCTGGGATTTAAATTTTGAAAATATTTTCACGTTGGTACTATTGCAGAGATCATTCCATTTCTTACAATCAATAGTCGCAGGTATCACTCACTGCTACAATCGATGCTGCTTTCGATGGATGTAGTACTGGTAGTTGATTAATGATTACTGACTGTGTTGCTAAAGATGATGATGTGTCTAAGTGGATCAAATTCTTCACATTGGTGCCTCAGTAGAAAGTGCCAAATATTTCCCGACTCATATGTTTCATACTGAGCATACCTGGATCGAATGCGTTGTGAAACGAGTGTTTTCAATGATGAAGAACAAATGGACTGATGTGAGGTACAGATGCTCACCAGAACTGATAAATTCAGAGCTTCAAATTGTTATAATTATTTATATACTCTACAAACAGTTTTTTAATGTGTTAAAAATGACAGTAAATTGATCAATGAAGCTAAAATCAATTTCAAAATATGAAAGTGTTGTTAAAATTAGATAGCAAGACACAAAAATGTGAGTATGTGTACAATGGTTGTATGTGTAATCCTTTAATATGTAATTTTTAAACAGAAATTAAGAAAGCATGAGTCAGTATAAAATGTCGATAAAATCTTCCTTTTGTTATTTTGAAAAATTGGCAACCCTACTGCAACGTGCGCTTTGTGGACAAATTTCATAATGAAGAGGACGAGATCGAACAAAGACCGCCTGGATGAAGAGCACCGATAACGCTAAACCAAAGACACGACTGCATTCTACTAGTACTTTAATAATTTACTACTTATTGTTAGTAAAGTCATACCTTACGCTAAAGTGGCAGAGGATTGGTTAACTATAGTGCGGTTCAAATTTCCTGACGTTTGGGGCGTATTTACTTATCCGGCAATAGCCAGTAGCAACAGTGCTGCGTTGCCGCGTACGGGTATTCGTTGACGCCGCCCGCTTGTAAAAATAAGTGCGGTCGGACAACTTCTTCGTGACAGGGTGTCTACATGGGATTACCTTGAATGACGTTATGTTTCTGAACATATAGAAATAAGAATCTCATTCTACGCCAAGTAGTTCGCATTTTATGTGTCTTAATCGCGTCCAACTGATTATGATTTTTATGATCTTCCAAGAGAGATATATTTACAGAGCTGCGTGCCAATAAGAAAGCCTTTCGAAGCACCAAGACTATTAACTGTAAACAGTATCCATTCAGCTACATAAACATTAGGCAAAAGTAATTTTGAAGCGGGAGCCGAAAATGCCAGCCTGATTTCTGTTTGCGTTGTGTGTAGGTATTCGATGTGCTTTATGTATTTCAGTGAAATCATTAATTCGTTTATAATAAACATTATCTGTGGGTTCTTATCAGTTTATTACTTTATTCGTTTATTAGTAGTATAAAATTCAATTGTGTCATTCAGCAAGGCCAATACTAGTGAAAGTAATAGATCCAATGGATATATTTTTATATTTATATATTTTAACTAGCTAGCTAGCCAGTACAAATTAAAATTATAAAAAAAAAATATTCCTAGCCACTACCATAAGAGCCAGGCTCGTGTACGGTGTGGTCTTAGCCAATAATATAACATAAAATTTATAAGGACAGAAAGTAGCAAAGTTCGGAAAATTATATTTAATGTCTACAATTTCTTTAGAAAATATTCGTCCGAAGAAAACCGTAAGAATCTTAACTTTTCTAAGTGTCAAAAACTAACTGCCGAGGCGTGTTCAATAAATGTATCAAATGTAGCGTTATCTGCATGTAACCGAATACTGTCAAAGATATGACGTCACTGAACGAGATCATGTACTGTACTCCTACCACGAGAAAGTCTTTGGGGACTGAGACGAAGCGGGGTAATGCTGTGAATGAATGTTGATGTCATAAGATGTCATAAGGTAACACACGTGGGTACTCGTATCTGTACTGGCTAGCTCTCACAGCACAAACAATAACATTGATACACACACATATTGTTACTACCATAGTTACAAAATTAGAGCACTGTTAATCTCCTGGTCTTTTAATCTCTCCATACAGGAAATAACATATGCAGGAGAGCGCATGGTTTTTAAACTGACGTTATAACGGTAATATTATCTATCTACTTCGCTCCAATAGATGACGCAATAGTAAGCACATTCCTTTCACGGTTGATCTCCTGATTGGAGAACAGTAACAGAAGTGAGTGAACTAAAAATGTAATTTATTGTTTATGAGCGAGAAGGTAAACTAAAAATACATAATTACTTAATTATGTTACTATTGTTACAGTCACGAGCAGCGTCCATGCGTGAATAACTCAAACGAAAACAACTTAAAGGAAGATAATTGAAACTTTCGTATTTTAGGCCTATATAAACGAATAAGGACAAAATATGCAGAACGAAACAGAGACTTTATACAATGCCGAAAAAAAGGTATTTACAAGAACTGGACCAACCTGTTGTATAAAAATATACTGTGCGTTCACTATTGTAAATGAACTATGTTATATATTTCAGTGATCATAAACCAATATTAACCCTTAAAAGTAATTTTAAAATGTAACTATGAGTATAAATGCATTGTGATAGCAATATGTCACCATATATTAAGTTTATTGTGTTCATCATGTAATCATTCATATAAATTTGAAGATGGTCACCCGTGGTCGAAAAGATAGTTTAATATTAACAAGGAGTTTGGTGTAGAAAAAGAATAAGTTATTAATACCAGCATTCTTATGAAATGATTGTATATTAATCAACAGGGTTATGGAAATCGTCGTTGTTCCGGCAATAACTCCTATGTGACATATTTATGGATTTTCAGATTTTTACTCTATTAAATAACTTAAATAGTGATACAGCAAATAATAAAATCTCCTATATGTAATTATATATTTCTTTCTTTCGAAAATGTAAGAATTCACAATCTCCCATGCACTACTGCCATAGAAGAATAAATGTGTTTTCTCTTCCTACTGAAAATTTTCATATTTTGCACATAGGAGTTATTGAAGGAACAACGAAGAAATACACAATTTTGTACATCAGAAACAAACCAAGCTCGACTTTTGGCTCTACAAGAAAAAGAAGCGGGTTCCTGGCTACAAGCTCTACCTTCCCCAAATATTGGAACGCTGATGGATAACAAGTTTTTTAGGACTGCAGTCGCTCTACGTCTTGGATGCAAAATCTGCCAACCACATAAATGTGTATATGGGGAAGTTGTCGACACTTACGGTCATCATGCTCTGAGCTGTGTCAAGAGTAAGGGACTTTTTTTTTTTTTTTTTTTTTTTTATAGACATTCAACAATTAACGACATAATCAAGAGAGCATTAACATCTTCTGGTATCCCTGCTATTTTAAAACCCACTGGGATTAATCGCACGGATGGAAAGCGCCCTGATGGATTAACCTTGGTCCCGTGGAGCAGAGGAAAATCGCTAATGTGGGATACGACATGCGTGGATACCTTAGCTCCATACCACTTGCTATCAACTTCTAAAATCGCAAGCTCTGCAGCAGAATCTGCCGTACACAATGAACGTCATAAATACGTACATCTAGTAGACAATTACATCTTCATCGTCTTTGCTGTTGAAACACTAGGCTCCTGGTGTAAAGAAGCAAAAGACCTAGTTTCCGAAATTGGCAGAAGTTTGGTGACTGTTACTGGAGACCCTCACTGCACCAATTACCTACGGCAACGAATAGGAATAGCCATCCAACGTGGAAACGCAGCCAGCATTTTGGGAACCTTTCCAGACGCCAATTCTCTGGATAAGATTTTCCTGATTTGAATATCTGAAAGCAAGACAAGGGTGAAGTACGAAGCCCCGTAGAATAAAGATGAAACTCCACTCACGGCAAGAATCGAACCACGGACAGCTTCGTTGGAAAACACACGTACTATGTACAGAGAAACAGTGACAGACCACAAATTCAACCGTTACGAACTGTATAACTTATATAAAAATCGATTGTAATTCATTTTATATACAAAATAATGGGTATTAATTTCAACATTATTTAGTTATTTCAACATTTCAATTGGCAAAACGTCATTTCTCGCACTAGTTTATTAAACCGTGTCGGACTGTAAAGAAAACAACTATCGCAATATTCATATTTTATATGTTGTACAATATTGGTGACTCATTGCGCGAAAAGGGATCTGAAGTCGTGAAAGGAAATTTTACAGGAGAACAAAGTAACGGATTTGCGGTGTAAAAACTGAATTTCTATGTTTTGACATCTTGCGCTACCTGTAGGCTTTTTTTACATATTAAACTAGGACGTAGTTTTACAAAGTGCTTCTTACATACCTAAATCTTTCTTATAGTTGCTAATAAAACAAATGAAAGCTTTAATTGCATTTTTCTCGAAAAGTACATAATGCAATGTCAACATTCAATAAAAACTATACATTTTATTTCCTACTGTCTTCAGAGCTACTAGTGTATTAATATGCTATTTAAATTTAAATTTTATATGCCTGTGCATGTTTCTTTATATTTAACATATCTTCCATCAGTATAATTGATCCGCAGCATAATAATAAATCCAATATGTATATTATTCAGTAGCAGTTCAAGTTTCTTATGACTCGTCCTGAATCCGATTGAAGTCCATTAAGCTTTCAAATTCAACATTACCGGTAATTCTTTCTTGAAATGTTCTACGACGACTATGTTCATAAACCTCAATTTCTTTATTACCGGAAGACGAATACATGATTTTAAAAAAAGAAAAAAAAAACTCAGTTCATTTTAGGAACTAAAGTAATATTACCTCCAATTCACCCGTTTTACAGACATCAAGAGTAAAATAAGAATTTGTTACATTTGTAAATTTGTAAACATTGAATTTGTAAAATTGTAAACAAATCACAAAGCTTGTAAATTTGTAACACTGAATTCGTAAAATTGTAAACAAATGACAATCTGGTTTGTAGAATCATGTCCTGGAATTTATTGCTTTCTACTTCACTTACATCATCTACTTGGAGGGTTTAGTGAAGAACCGTTCTCAGAACATGGGAGGGGTGACGGTAGGAGGAAGAAGAATAAAGTGTATAAGATTTGCTGCTGATAATGGCGTTATTAGCAGAAGAAGAGACAATGCTAAGGGATGTGCTGCTGGAACTAAATGACAACCGTGAGTAGTATGGGATGAAGATAAATCCAAAAAAAGAAATAAATAAAGAAGATAGGCTAAACGTGCGAATTCGCAAAGAGGCAGCAGAACTAGTGGACAGTTTCAAATACTTGCTTGGGATGTACTATGAGTTGTTGCCAGGAAGTCAAGAGGAAGATAGCAATGTCAAAGGAAGCTTTTAACAAAAAAGGCGCATCACCTTCGGACCCTTGGAGAAAGAACGAAGGAAGAGACTAGGGTGTGAAGTGCTTTGTTTAGAGTGTGGCATTGTATGTGGCAGGAACATGGATATTACGACTAGAAGGATTTGAACCTTGGATATGGAGAAGAATGGAGCGTATGAAATGAACAGACAGAATAAGAAATGAAGTCGTGTTGGACAGCGTGGGTGAAGAAAGAATGATGCTGAAACTGATCAGGAGGAAAAAAAGAATTGGTTGTGTTACTGAACGAGAAGAAACTGTCTACCGAAGGATGTACTGGAAGGAATGGTGAACGGGAAAAGAGTTCGAGGCAGAAGAAGATATCAGATGATAGACATTAAGATAGCCTACACCGTGGCGAGAACGTGACTCGCGAGACATTGTGGCTCGCAGTGATAGCTGTGCATTTCGCTTGCTTCTAACCTGCGCCAACCCCCACCCACTCACTCACTGGAGTCAAACTCAGTTCCATTTGTATTTGTCTCTGACCTGCGAGTGGCATATGCCTCTCTCGAAACCATGTACGAAAGTTCCAAGTAGGATAGGAGGACGTATTTTTTTGCTGTCAATATGATGAGAATATTAAATGTATGATTTGTTCACAAGTATTACGAGGAAAACGGTTGTATAACATAAAACGGCATTATACTACATGCTAATGATGAAACATTAAAAGGTTAAGTGTTATTGTTGTTGTTGTTGTTATCATCATCGTCATCATCATTTCTGTACGTCGACCCTTTTCTAGCAGATGTATGAATAATGCGGTTAGCTCTTCAATTTGAACTCACTGATTTACTATGTGATGTCAAATGAAAGCTAGATGTAAGGACTTGACAAATGTTGAACTTTCAAATCTTTGCCAAAAAATAAATATCCGAAGCTTCGTTCTTTCGCTTGCTCTGTTGAAGCCATGTTCGCTACAACTTACGTTTGTGAAAAATTATTTTCAACAATTAAAATAGTAAAAACCAAATTTAGGTCACGACTGACAGACTAACACCTTCGTGATCAACTACGACTGGCAGTAAGTGACATAATTCCTGATTTTGAACTTTGTCGCAGAGATATTCTGAAGACAGTTAATTTTAGGTTGTGGTATTGTTCATTTATTGTTCATGTCTTTCTTCGTTACACGTACTAAACATTAGTTTGTAGCCTTGTACTGTATAAAATTATATTTAAGTGCTTGAAGTAAGTAAAATGAAAATCCGTTAATAAGTCAGACAGTTGCTTCACTTCCCCTTCGGGTGTCCGCCTCCCTCCATAGGTGCTATGCACTTTGCAGGTTACACAGTGGCTCGGCGCACGATTACATTTTCGCCACCGCTGGCCTACATGCATCATATGCAGAGAAAAAGAGGAAGGCAGAAAATGGGAAAAATTTGAGAATGTTGAGTTCGCAGTGAACGCCATCAATTAATTAATTTAATCAATTAATTTAATTAATTTAAGCAATTAATTCAATTTATTTAATTACAAATTTACTTGAGCACCTTTGTGAAACACAGAAATTTGTAACTTGTAGCATTTTTCCTTGTAATTTTAATTTGTACTTTCGTAGAAAAGGGCCCAGGAATTCTAGTATTTCTGAATATTCCGTTTGTTAATTCATGACGATCCTATAAAAGGTACACACTTTCACTAACATTTCAGAAAATAGGACTGGACGTTTATACACTGTCGTCATCAATAATCACGTCTGCAACATTGTGTGAATCAGAGAGAGGCTGATTACACGCAGTCTGCTTGCAATGAGTCACGCTGCGAATGAACATTCTTCCATGTCTAGTGGCTACGGGGAACAGGATTTCCTGCACATCCCGTCCAGTTCTTGACTTGTCAATGCGTAACATTCCACTTCGATACGTTAACTGTAGCCTTTGGTAATGGTTCGATTCTCTGATGGAACTGTATTTTCCTTCCCGTAACATCATTTAAATCGTTCCTGGATATCATCAAACAATTTCACTTCGGCATGTCTACATTCAACTATGATAGTGAATTTTAGTTTCTTTCTCACATTGCTGAAAGAGAACGTAGCTTATTTTCATAACCCATAGTTCAACGCAATGTTTTAATTTATTTTTCTTTATCCAAATGTTGTAACAGGTCCTCTGTTTCGATCTCGGAAAAAATTGAATTCGTTTTATAAAATCGTTTAAGTAACTTGCAAAAAACTTAAAATTATTTAGAGGAAAGTAGCCTAATAAGGGATACCTGTTTTTATTTCTTTAATACCGTCGAGAATATCAGATATTTGTATTTACAGATAATGTAAATTGATTCTCCAACTCTTTCTTTACGTTTTAGGCTGTACATATATAATATTTTAAGTTAAAACCTCGATTTTTAAAAAGTATCAAAATAGTTTCCTAATATGGAGTAGTGCCTAATATCAGGGAGTGACAGACGTTCCTAATATGGGATGGGATTTCTAATGTAAATATTCATATAACCATAACAATTTTAATTATTACACTAAACAATGTATTTAAGAAATGTGATCGATTAGTATCCAGAATAAAAGTCACAAGATCAAATCCCGACCGATTACAATGGTTTATTCTCAACATTTCAGTAACTCACTTTTTGTATCCATTGTTTTATTTTTTTAGTATCATCTTCGGGTGAGGATGAAGATTTAAATTGAAAACATGCAGATAAGGAAGCTCCATTTACATTTCATAGGCCTGTACCTAAAGCAGTAATGTACAGGGACATCATTTTAGTTTTACTTCAATTTGAGTTTTCAAATGTACTTCACTCCCACCCCTTCTACTAATGAAGTTCAACCGTCCTCCACACAGATCCAAGACCGCATATACTGTACAGTCATAGTAACCTTACGGTCATAGTAAACAGTACGTTCCAAAAATATGTTCGCGTTTTCCAGTGACGAAAGAGCTTTCAATATTGAATCATTCTCGCACAGGTACTGTCGTCCGTTTGCCTATGTCGCATCCCCGTTTCCCCTACCTGCTTCTATTCGCCTCTCTGTAAAGGCTAGTGGCTGGGCTGTCTTAGCTCTTTTCTGAGAACATTAATTTCTGTTAGGAATTGGACGTCTACGTAATATTATACCCATACAATGTTTAAAATAACTTAAATAAAAGGGCATCGTTAAGTAATTAACAGTCATGTGATTTCCTCTCTTTCTACTACCCTGCGACATAACCACTTGGACGGACAGTAGATAGCATGTCTGAGTAATTTTATCTTTTCGGATCGGGCAGAAGTGAAGATTGAATTTACAGTACGTAAGGTACTCTTATATAGAGTAGGTACAGAATTATTTCAACATGAGTTACTGATAAGAAGTACGAGCCTGGTAATTGGAATTACGTACAATAGTCTATAGTGCGATAATATGCACATTAGAACTGAACCCTGTATCGAAATGAACGGCCACCATTTTAAAAAAATGTGTTTAAATATCCATATTATGATTATTTTTCAATTTAACAACATTCACTATAGTGTACGCTAATGTGCTGTAGACAGTATAATATACACTGCATAATGAATGCGTCCATGCGACAGCTCAGTTCGTGAGTAAAAACACTTATTGTTAATACTGTACTATACTGTATTTTGATTAAACAAAAACCTAATGAAAATTATGAAACTCAAAAGCGCGATATTTCCTAGTTTACGTAAATGGATGAACTACTTTTCTTCCCTCATATACCTAGTAAAGTGATTTGTTTGTATATTACATCAGTATCTTCGAACTCCAGTCGTGGAAGGGGGTTTCCGGTTCTCAATCGTTGATTCAAAGGTATAGCCAGGTTAATATTAGAAATGTTAGTAAAAATAAAATGATGTCCTTGTATATTCCTTAACACTGGGTACCCCATATTAGGCCGGTCATCTTGAATTAGTAAGGCTTTCAGCTACTCTTTAAAATGGAGTTCTACCAAGAACATAGTAGCGTCAGACTGCGTGATTTTCATACTACCACTTGAGTATAAATTTGTTAAAAACAAAATTTTTTTCGTATATTTATATACACAGACGTCAGTGACAACAAAACTTTTCGACTTCTTTATCCGGCTCACTGAGGCGGCTTCTTACACAGAAAATGTTGTTGTCTTTGCCTTTAAGTTTCCCGACGATATCAGCGCCAAGCAGCTGAGATTCTGAGGTACCCCATATTAAGCACCATCCCATATTAGGCTACTTTCCTCTAACAGTTTTGATTATTACAAAGCGTTTAAGAGGTGAAATACAGTTTTTCAGTACTGAAAAATTGGTGAAATTCGATTTATTTTCTCGGCAATGAATAACTCTGTAATCATTAAAATATCGTTATGTTAAAATCAAACAGTAATAAAAAAACACATAGCAGTAAAATTAAAATTCACTTGCTAGACATGTTTCGGAAAATGCTATCCCATCATCAGTAGAATTGAGGCCGGTTCAGCTGTTGTTCATGCTAGCGCATTCTGCTGGTACGTACTGCCGAACAGCTGAACCGGTCTCAATGCTACTGATGATGGGATAGCATTTTCCGAAACATGTCTAGCAAGTGAATTTTAATCGTATTGTTATGTGGTTTTTAATACTGTTTGATTTTAACATAATGTAACATTTTAAATTAAACACACTGTTACATTTAACGACTAATAAACACAACTATGTCAACTATAACACTGTAACCTAGAAATTGTATTAAAATATATACTCCTTATAACCTATTTCTGCAATTGTGTATTTCCAGACTTAGCAAAAGTATCAGCTACGGATAATTAGCAGTACAAAAAGGTAGCTGCATTTTGTGCATGGGAATGATATTTCCCTGACTATTACACTTTTACTACGTCATACTACTTTTGACCAATAAAACGGTACGAAAGGACGCCTTTCAACCAATCATGGCTGCTTATCGCACTATTGTACCGCGTCCCTAGCATTTGTTTATTTTTATCACTACTCTAGCATTTGTTTCTTTGTTTGCCAACATTTCAAACTGCACTGGTCTGGACGTCAAAAAAAAAAAACAAAAAATTACAAACCACTCCAGTCGATGCACACCAGTTTCAAATATGACTCGCATTGGCATTCAAGAACAAGAATTAATAAAGATCACTGGTCATAGCTATGCATCTTCCCTGAAATCCTATTTACAAATAAATGAAGAGCACCATTCAGAAATCCTGAATACGTTGAGGAATACACCATGTATATCAACGAGTTCCACTTCTTTTATGTACACGTCTAATATGTCATCAACTTAACCACCAATCACTAAAACATTCAAATTTGAAAATTGTACTTTCAATAACTGTTCCTTTTAAAATTATTAATGTTTATTTTTTAATTCATTGTCCTTAATTAAAACTTTTCTTGTTTATTTTATCATCCCTAATTAAAACTTTTCTAACACTTATTTATATTATTTAGGTTATGTTATAGCTTCTGCTATATGATATTATGAATAGTCACGTATCAGAGATTGTTTAATACTAAGATTTATTGAAAATCATTTGTCAAGTGACGTTGATTACTGGGATCCGGATAATTGAAGCGGAATGTAACTGTTTTAATAAAAATGAAACTGAATCAACAAAGCTTTCTTGACTAGTAATCGTCCACAGAGTTCAATGAAGATTCCATAGTTGGCACAACTGATAACAAGAAAACTGATAACATAACACACTACTGCCATCTAGCGTAATATTTGCAATTTAGAGATGTTACAATAATACATTTGAAGACAGTTGTATTTTCGTAAGTCAATTAATATTTTATTGTATTGGAGTACTTCGTTACTTCTAATCTTTATATATTTTCTTCTAATCGTGTAATAGTCAATTAAATCCCACTCGAGTTTTGATTTTCTCTAGATAAATCAAAACCTCTAGTGAGATTACTGTTGATAATTTCTACAAATATCAATATTTCGGAGTGATTCCTTTTTCTATTCATTCCTGTATGTCATATGAACAACGTCACGTATAATGTTCGAAATACATTTAATAGAAATTATTTTTATTATTTATATTTTGAAGTCAATTTTGTACATTTTATTAGGTAAAAAATATTTAAAATGAAATAAACTAATGATTCTAAGCAGGTTTGTTTTTGACATATGACATACAGCCGCATGCAAAATTTCACTGCAATATCTTAAAAACTGTTTCAGTTATTTGAGAAACCGTCTTGATAAGTACAAATTATAGGTGTCATTTTGTACTGATAATTACCAGTAACGATAATAGTTTCACAAAATCTGAAAATAGTATGTAATTCCAAAAATAATGGTTATTGAGCATATGAGATTTCAAGGTTACAGAGTTATTCACTGGTGACAAAAAAAAACAAATTTCATCAACTTTTCAGGATTGTTCTTACCCACTTAAAGGGAGGGGGCCTTTAAGAGAATGAGAACAATCCTGTACCCCAAATGCTTAATATTTCGAACATTTTATTTTTAATGATGGAGTTGAGATATAATACGACATAAATATAAAAATATTAACGAATTTCTGTGGACTGGACAACACTAGAGATGAAGGCTCCGTACTATGACAGCTACTGAAACATCGCTGTGACAGATAATAGCGATTTTGTAACTAATTTTTTGTTCAGATGATACTTGACGATTGTGAATGTGTCTCATAACAAGCCAAGAAATGATTATATTTAACGCTCTTATACGAATTGATATGCTTATCGTCGTTGTTCCAGCAATAACTATGCGACATATTTATCGATTTTCAGATTTCTGTTCTAATAAATAACTTAAATAGTGATACAGCAAATAATAAAATCTCCTATATGTAATTATATTTCTTCGTTTCGAAAATGTAAAAATTCACAGTCTCCTATGTACGGCTGCCATAGGATGAATACATGTGTTTTTTCTTCCTGCTGAAAAATTTTATATTTTGCACATAGGAGTTATACTGGTGTCATCTCTTATATCAACAAAACTGATTAGAGACGGCGAGTACAACAAACACGCTCTGAACTGTGTCATCGCGATGTGTGGGCGCGCATATTCACCCAATAATGTTTATGAATGATAGGTTAATCATTCGTTGAATAATATAGCGAGTGTATTGTAGTTTGAGTATCAAAGAGTTGCCGACATTAACTTTTTAAGTGAGACAAAATATATTACATCCCAGTTATGTTGTCCTTCAAAATAATCTTCTGACTTCCAGTTGTCTGGACTCTGGAGCCGTCACATATACGTACATTACTCGCCATCGCTAGGAGTCGCATATCGATCGGGTATGGCGATTTCTCGGAGCTGCGATTTTGGAACTATTGACACAGTCGCTGCCAGCGACAAACCTGTCACAGCGACAATATCACAGGTCTTCAAATCACTCCCCACCACTAGACAACACCAAACTTGTAGAACACGGGAACATTCCTTACATGCGTCGTGTAATGTCTGGAGAAATAAGAGAAGGAGAGAGGAGGAAGAAGAAAGAAAGAGTGAAGAAAAGGAGAAGAGAAAAGCGAAGCTAACAAATACAGAACAGAAGAGAACAGGACAGGTAGGAAAAGAGATAAATGGTGAAAAAAGAGAAGAGGGAAGCGAAAAAGAACACACGAGGGAGACAGAACGGAGCAGGAAAGACAGAAAAATAAACCATGATGAATGAAAAGTTAAAGCTTCCTTTCTAATTTCCTTGAATGGAGCTTACGAGAGCTAACAATAACGATAATGATTGCTATATCAAAGTGGAAAGAGACGAGAACGTATGAGAGTATACGAGCTGGCACATAAAATTCTCGTTGTTCGTAGAACTGTGAGATGTAAAGAGCGTTCCGACTCGGGACGTGTCTATAAAAGAAACGGAATAATTTATGAACTCCACGCATACACATCGCAACAGGGTGTTTAATATTATATGTCACAGCTATTTGAATAATTCAACTTTCCCACAACTTTCTGTTTCTTTATTGGCGTACGTCGTAAATTCTTTGGAGGTTTCAAGTCCAATAGAGGCGTGACTGCCAAGTTTGCAGTCTCTTCCGACCCTCAAAGCAGCAGTGAACGTAGGAGAGCATAAAGAAACCTAATATATACACACATATTCGCCCTTGGGACTTCTGGGTGAGGGAAGTACATGAAGAGTGTGGTAGTAAAATAGAACACAACGTGACATCACCACAGAATAACGGAAGAAAAAGTTAAAGTTTGTGCTATGGAGTGCTACATTCTAATTTCGTAATGGCCAAGTCATTCAATGCAAGATTGTGCGTTTAGATTCGTCACCATGATCTTCTTCGTCATCACCATTTTTAAGTATTCAATCTTTTGACTGGTTCAGAGACTCAACATTAAAAAACTGTTCGATACATCTTCCTTTCAGTCTTTACTTCTTCCCTTGCGCTTGTGTGAGATAAACTAAGCACGAACCAAGGAAATCCAGAGCAAGCATATTAAAACCTGTATGAAGCATGTTGGAACTTGTATTCATTCATTGCTCAACCTCTTATTAGAAGACAATGACATCATGGGTGGGGTTCATAACTTTATTCTGATTATATAATTAGCTTGTATCAAAGATGTAATCGATTCTTGCCTAGTAACTGACCACGGTTAGTACAATCTTTGTAGTTTATTTAATGTAAATTCATCTTTGACAAATTAGCCGTGTATGCAGACTCAGTATCATCAGCGCCACTGCTTTATGCGTGTAGTTAAGGGCATGTTCTATCCTTTCTACTACGTCATTCCGGAGTTGTAACATAATATATTTGGTTTGTTAGCTTGGGACCCGTTCAGAGCTAAAGTATGGAAATATATTGTAACTTAGTGGAACGTTCCTTCTCTTGTTTACTATTTTGATATTATGAATAACTGTTATTATACAGAATTGTAGGCCTATTTTCTAATTCTTAGAAGCCAGTATTATAATTTCTAGCTTCTATACGTGAATTCTGGAAGGTTCTGGGTTGCATTGGTCATGATTATAGTCTTTGTTAGTTCTGATCATGTTCATTTATTTATTATTAATTTAATTATTGCATCATTATTTTGTATTATACAGGGCTTTCATTTCAAAACTTCCCAATCTAAATAACTAATTATTTGAATTTAATTCATTTTAAAGAAAAAAAAAACACGTCAATTTAGATATTGAGAGAGAAGTCTGAAATCAGACTTAATTACATTTCAGATTTCACCCCCACCCCCAGTCTCATCCACTTTAAAATTTCAAATGGCATACAAATATTTTTATACTTAAATATGATAGAGTATTCAATTGTTTATACACCTCATTTGTTTTCGCATCTTTTGTTTTATATCATCGCCTGGCAACCTGGATTGTTGTTATTTTTTATTAGAGCTGAAGATAATAAAGCTACAAAAACTTATTGAACATTTCATGTAATAGATGTGTTAGTGTATTAAATTAATCTTAAAATGGTGTATACCCTTCAAGAGAGAACATAATCACCCTTATTGATTACATTTAAGGACATTACACAAAATAAACTATGTTTTCACCATATAATCAACCGATAATAACAAAAATTTAGGTTTTCAGGCGACGAAAGAGGAATTCATAGCGGAAAGAGACGGAAATGAACAAGCATGATTTTTTCTTTTGATATAACGAAGTAATTTCAAAGGTCCCTAACATTTGGCTGTATTGGAATTTTACTGTATAACTGTCTTCATGTGTATTCTCTTCACTTGATGTTTCAAACGGCTCTGTATCAACTGAAAATGTATCTGCATCGGTGGAATTCGTAATATCAAAATGGTAATTTCTTGAAATGATATAAAGAATTTTCCATGACATTAACCGACATTCGCCTTACAACTGCAGAAAACCTCGGAAAAACCAAAGCAGGTAGCCAGTTTATCTAAAATTCCAGATGTAACTATTTGACAGCCGGTTATATTAATTACATGACCAAAACAAAGAAATATTATTTTAGATGCAACCTACATGAAAGAAACATCTCATAGTGACATTAAGAGTAAATGTCACAAAGCCAATTCAATATTTCAAATGCAAATTAACAATATTATTTTTAGAAATAATTCAACATTTCAAATGCACATTAACTATACTATTTCTAGAAATAATTCAGAATTTAAAATCCATATTAACTATAATTGACTTAGGCCTATTACGCTCCAATAAATCAATCAGGTGACAGAGTTATTTAATAATCAGAACTACCTCGTCTCGCATACGACTGAAGACTTGAACACTGAAAAGCAATGCCATATTGAAGTCACCATACTACGTTTTAATCAGTCAGCAGGAACATTCCTGGGAACAATGCGCCGCGTTCGACTGATCTTCACGGAGCCTCGTGTTCGTCAAAGAAACTGTGTGGAATGGCTCGGCGAAAACAAAGGAAAGAGGAAGATCAGGATGCTGGGAATTGTTCTGTGAGCAGCTAGCACCTGTCGCGTAGCTATTAAGTGAATACTTAATCAAGGTAAAACTATTCATGCTTATAGGTTATCGGCTAGACTTAATTAAATACCATTCGAAAGTCGATACGATTTACTGCAGGTTTCTATGAACACCTCTTGTTACTTCAAACTCTGTGTCCAAGACGGCAGTTTTAAATATACGAAACTGGGTCATTAATCTGACTTCTTAACCTGAATTCTTAATAATAATAATAATAATAATAATAACGATAATGATAATAACGATAATGATAATAATAATAATAATAATAATAATAATAATAATAATAATAATAATAATAATAATAATAATAATAATGGCTTTTAAGGAACCCGGAGGTTCATTGCCGCCCTCACATAAGCCCATCGTCGGTCGCTATCCTGTGCAAGATCAATCCAGTCTCTATCATCATATCCCACCTCCCTCAAATCCATTTTAATATTATCTTCCCATCTACGTCTCGGCCTCCCCAAAGGTCTTTTTCCCTCCGGTCTCCCAACTAACACTCTATATGCATTTCTGGATTCGCCCATACGTGCTACATGCCCTGCCCATCTCAAACGTCTGGATTTAATTTTCCTAATTATGTCAGGTGAAGAATACAATGCATGCAGTTCTGTGTTGTGTAACTTTCTCCATTCTCCTGTAACTTCATCCCTCTTAGCCCCTAATATTTTCCTAAGCATTTTATTCTCAAATACCCTTAACCTATGTTCCTCTCTCAAAGTGAGAGTCCAAGTTTCACAACCATAAAGAACAACCGGTAATATAACTGTTTTATAAATTCTAACTTTCAGATTTTATGACAGCAGACTGGATGATAAAAGCTTCTCAAGCGAATAATAACAGGCATTTCCCATATTTATTCTGTGTTTAATTTCCTCCCGAGTATCATTTGAAATAGAAATATAAAAATTGGAAATTTATCCTTTGAAGAGGTGGAAAAATTCAAATACCTGGGAGCAACAGTAACAAATAATAATAATAATAATAATAATAATAATAATAATAATAATAATAATAATAATAATAATAATAATAATAATACTTAGGAAGATCGTATCAAAGCACTGTTTTCAGGTTGAGTGCAGCCAGGCATAGGCTATAGATCTATTGCAGTAGCATATTAAACATCCTTTCATATATAAACAACTCATAGCATATCCGCAGCTACAGGTGGATGACTTAAGTCAGTCACTATGTTACAATAATAAGCACAGTAGAGAAGCAGTTTCATTACGTACTAACATGTGCAGTCGAGTCGTACAGTTTAATAAGCAGCTTTTAGCGTGACATAAGCTAAATCCTCAATTTACAAGAAGTTGAATGCAATACTTCAAGAATTTGCTGATAACCAGAGTAACAAATAGAGAAACATTTTATTCGAAATTATGTAATGTAGAAATTTAATCTATATAACGAATAGTAGCCTATAGTTCAGGAACACTGTCCTACTAAAAAACACGTGCAACGCCTATCGTTACTTAGGAAATAAGCAATGAAGAGAAACCGTCTTCTTCAACACCTACAAGTCAAGAAGCAAGAAATTAAAAGACGAGGGAAGTAAGCAACATTACCAGATCGAAATTTCAAATAGGTTTTCCATTTTAGGAAGTTCCGATGAAGTTGACGAGGAATAAGATATTAATAGCACGTGGGAAAATATCAGAGATAATATCAAAGTTGCAGCTGAGCAGAGCATGGGCTATTATGAAACTAAAAAAAAATCGTGGTTTGATGAAGATTGTTGCATGGTAGTAAAAAGAAGTAAACTGGCAAAATTGAACATTCTTACAGGATCCAGTCCAGACGAATAGAGATAATTATTTCAATGAAAGACAGGAAGCAATCTACCTTAGGAATAAAAAGAGAGATTACTTGAAAGAAAAACTAATGAGGTACAAACAAATAGTATTTATATAGAGGCATAAAGGAATTTAAGAAAGAATATCAGGCAAGGGTAAACGTGATCAAGGATAAGAACGGTGACTTGCTTGCAGACTCATTTCATTCTGAACAGACGGAAAAACTATTTTGGGCAACTACTAAATGTCCATAGGCCAAATAGAAATGATCTGGACGAAATTGAAATACAAACTGTTGAGCCATTTACTTCCGAACCCTCACTTTCTGAAGTCAGAATACCGATAGAAAAGCTGAAAAAGTGCAAGTCTCCAGGTATCGATCAAATTGCAGCAGAATTAATACAAAAGAGTGGAAACGCATTATTTAGTGAAATGTATAAACTTGCAGACTACTTGCTATTTGGGGAAAGGAAATTGTACCAGAACAATGGAAGGAGTCCATAATTGACCTATTTTTAAGAAGGGAGAAGAGACTAACTGTAGTAACTTTCAAGGAATATCAATTTTATTGACGTCTTACAAAATTTTGTCCAACATTCTTTTAAAAAGATTAAGTGTGTATGTGGATGAAATTATTGGGAATTATCAATGTCGTTTGAGACGTAATAGATCGACTATTGATTATATTTTTTGTATTCGACAGATATTGAATAAAAAACGAGAGTATAAGGCCACAGTACATCATTCATTCATAGATTTCAAAAAGGCATATGACTCGGTTAAGACAGAAATTTTATATAATATTCTTATTAAATTTGGATAAGTTTGCAAGCAACCCCAAAAGAATTAAGTATATGATTATGTCTCGTGACCAGAACATAGTACGAAATGGAAATATAAAAATTGGAAATTTACCCTTTGAAAAGATGGAAAAATTCAAGTATTTTGGAGCAACAGTAACAAATATAAATAACACTCGTGAGGAAATTAAACTCAGAATAAATATGGGAACTGGGTAGCGGGTGAGAACCCTCTTTGAGGTAGTCTCACCAAAGGGGATAGCGTCCCTTCCCTCGCTAGCTCCAGGACACACTGACCCGGTGTGCAGTACCTGGGCGAAGGGTCCCTTACACAGGGTAACGTGTAGAGCCTCCAACGGTTTTTCGAGGCAGCATGGCAGTAAGTCCTTGTCTTGGCTTGAAGAGCAGAAGGAGCGACCCTTACTGCAGGGATAATATACAGTAAATGGGTAGGTAGAACCCCTTGAGCCATAGAGAAGGCCATCTACCTATGGGAAGGAAATCCTAGATAAAAAACCCCCTCCTTGTAGTTAAAGGTTATGCAGAGGATTGGTAGCCCTCTCATGTAAAACTCATTTTACTCATAAGCTCCAAATAGTTGCAAGCCGGACGGATTTATTGGATAAACGGACCTTGGCAAAGAAACAGGACAAACGGGCAGGAAACGCTGAAACATTTAATGTGGCTACATGGAACGTCAGAGGATTATGTCACAAAGAGAACATTTTAGAAAAAGGACTAAAAGAAAGGAAATTAGATATAGCAGCAATATCAGAGACCAAGAAAAAGCTTAAGGGCTCAAAACAGCTGACCGATTATATTATGTATTATAGTGGTGTAGAACAAGAAGCAAGAGCATCTGCGGGTGTGGCATTATATATTCACAATAAGTGGAAAAATAGAATCCAAAGTTACTGTTGTGTCAACGAAAGGATCTTGATTGTACGTCTAAAAGAAAATAGAGGATATATAACTATATTTGCGATATATACCCCTAAATCAGGAAGAGAAGGCAATTCTAAAATATTTTATAATGAAATACAGGAACAAATAGATAAAATAAACAAAAATGATGCTATCATATTAGCGGGAGATTTTAATGGAAGATTGGGTGATACACCGATTCAGAATGTAGTAGGTTCGAACGGAGAAAAAGTAAAAAATAAAAATGGAAAATCTTTAATAGACTTCGCCTCCTATAATGATTTAAAAATACTCAATACATTTTATAAACATAAATAAATCCATAAATATACTTGGAGTGAAAGAGGTTCGCAGTCAATAATAGATTATATAATTGGCAACACGAAAGCAGCTAAAATGTCACACGATGTAAGAGTTTTCAGAGGCAGTGACGTAGGCTCAGATCACTTTCTTGTTATAGGAAGGTTCAAGATCTATAAGAGGTGGATAAAATTATCAAATAAAGCAAAACCAATGGAGGAAAGATTCAAAGTCAATTTGCTGAGAGAAGAAAGTACAAAATATCTCTATCAAAAAAGGTTAGATTACTACATTAATCTATTCCCAGCGAAGGATAGCATAAACATGGAATGGGATAACATAAAGGGAATTATTAGTAAATCAGCTGTAGAAGCTCTGGGTAAACGAAAAATAAATTATCAAAAAAAAGGACTTAATATCTGGAACGATGAGTTAAAGAAACTAGTGGAGGATAAAAAAGAAGCATATCTGCGCCTATTGAATTCCAGATCAGCAGAAAACAGGATGGAATATAACAGACTCCGTGCACTAGTAAAAAAAGAAACTATAAAAATAAATAGACAATGGTGGGACCGATATATATCACATTTAGAAGATGATGTACATGGAAGACAAGATATAGCGTATAAAGCCATGACATATCTAAATAAGGAAGTGAAAGATCAAATTAGAATTAATCCCATAGATATAAAACATGGGAAACATTTTATAAAGAACTGTGGATAACAAAAAGACAGGAACCATTCTTTTTAATGAATAGTGATCCGAATGTTGATCCTATTACAGAAGAAGAATTCAAAGAATCGTTAGATAGTTTTAAGAACAAAAAAGCGCCAGGAACAGACACATTAAATACAGAACTAATAAAATATGGTTCACCATCTATGCATAAAAGAATATTAGACTTACTTAACCAGTGCTGGAAAATAGGAAGTATCCCAGAGGAATTGAAAGAATCAATTGTTATCCCATTGTTTAAGAAAGGAAATAAAGGAGACTGCAACAACTACAGGGGAATCAGTTTGCTGAACTCATGCTACAAGATATATGCAAAAATTTTGAGAAACATAATTAATAATATAATGGAAACATTTCTCTTGGAACAACAGCATGGGTTCAGAAAAGGCAGATCTTGTTGTGACTGTATTTTTACAATAATGCAATTGCTTGAGAACAGAAAGGAATATAATGTGCCAATTTTTATAGCATTCATAGATTATGTTAAAGCCTTTGATAAAGTAAAAATAAATATAATATGGCATATAATGAACCAACGAGGCTTTCCAAGTCACATAATAAGAGCAATTCAAAGCCTGTACGCTGGAACAGTGATAAAAATAAAAAATGGAAACAGACAGTCGACTAACAATATAGAGATAAATCAAGGTGTGAGACAAGGGTGCCCTTTGGCACCCGCTCTGTTTAACCTTTATATTGACGATGTCATAAGGAAATGGCAATATATTTTATCAGAAAAGTTTAGAGTAGATAATAGAAAATTACATACACTCCTACATACACTGATCAGGCAGTGATAGCAACTGACGAGGACAGCTTACAGAGAGCCATTTTTCAATTAGAAAGAGTTGCTGCTGAATATAACCTACAGATATCGCCAAGTAAAAACCAATGTAATGTCGTTCCATGGGAAGAATATAGTAAGAGCCAAAATAGTAGTGAACAATATTTTAATAGAACAGGTAACTGATTTTAACTATTTAGGGGTCTTCCTAGGAAATGATAGGACAAAGGATATTAACAGAAAATTAAATCTGTTCCAACATATTTGTGGTACAATTAAGAGAACACTAGGAAGGAAAACCAGAAGAGAAACTCTACTCAAGTTTTATAACGTTTTAGCTTTGCCTGTATTGATGTATGGCTCGGAATGCTGGGCCCTTAATAAAAGCATGATAAGAGTGGAAGCAGCAGAAATGAGATTTCTTCGATATGTAGCAGGATATACTGTTTTAGACAGGAAAAGGAATGAAGATATTCGCAAAGAACTACAAATAGTCAGCATAGTAACAAAAATAGAAGAATATAGAAATAAATGGTTTGAACACGTCAGCAGAATGAATGAAGAAAGACTGCCCCGTATGAGCCTAAATTATAAGCCTCAAGGTCACAGAAGTCGAGGACGACCAACCAAAAGATGGAGTGATCAACTATACTTTGGAGCCGGAACAGATCAGTAATGATCTAATCCATGAAGGAGATGATGATGATGATGATGATGAATAAATATGGGAAATGCCTGTTATTATTCGGTTGAGAAGCTTTTGTCATCCAATCTGCTCTTAAAAAAGCTGAAAGTTAGAATTTATAAAAGTTATATTACCGGTTGTTCTGTATGGTTGTGAAACTTGAACAGAGGTTAAGGATGTTGAGAATAAGGTGCTTAAGAAAATATTAGGGGCTAAGAGGGATGAATCTACAGGAGACTGGAGATAGTTACATAACGTAGAATTGCATACATTGTATTCTTCACCTAACATAATTATTATTAACATTAAATCCAGACGCTTGAGATGGATAGGGCATGTAGCACGTATGGGTGAATCCATAAATGCATATAGTGTGTTAGTTGGAAGACCTGAGGGAAAAAGATCTTTGGGGAGGTCGAAACGTAGATGGGAGGATAATATTAAAATGGATATGAGAGAGGTGGGATATGATGCTAGGGACTGGATCAATCTTGCTCAGGATAGGGATCGATGGCGGGCTTGTGTGAGGGCGAAAATGAATCTCCAGGTTCCTTACAGGCAATTTGTAAGTAAGATGTATGAATGTACTGTAAGTGCTTGATGTTACATTTGATTAAGTCACATTTTATTACAGCAGCTGTATACTGTTTCAATAAACAAATTCACTTCGCTGAAGTGTTATGACAACTTTATAGCATACAAGCGATCATTTTACGGCGTGTAATAAATTTTCAAACCAACTTATTTGGAAAGCGTATACAACATATCAGCTTTATGCAACGAATAGGAGATGAAACAAACTGTAATCACAAAAGCAGTGAAATTCCGAAAGAGATTAAAATGAAGCTACATTAAAAATAAAGTCAATTTACAAGAATGTCTGATGTATGGAAACATGACTCCTTAAAGTTATCCTCAAATATTATTGTAACGGGAGATATCTGGACACCCAATAAAGAAAGAGAAGGTAACGAGTCCGTAATGTACTGAGGGACAAAGTCCGACTATGACGTCGACTAAAAAAACTACTATTATCATCATCAATCTCACCATTATCATGATTTTAGCCGTTGAGAGCAGAAGTGGTGTAGTCAAAAATGGGTAATGAGGTTTAAACATTCTGTAAAATACAGCGCAAAGTAGCAATTATAATATTCAATTTATTTAAACTATTATAGTCAGTGGATAGCAGGAGGGACATATTAATTGCTACTTTGCGCCGTATTTTACAGAATTTTTACTTTAAACCTCATTACCCAATTTTGACTTCCACCATTTCTGCTCTGAACGGCTCATTTATTAGTAAGCTGCAGAGGCTAAGTTTCTCTATGTATCTTGGCATGAAGATTAATATCCATAATCACGTAACTTACGTATTTCGGCATTAGTCTTTCTACGCTTGATATTATTGCTACGAGATATAGTCATTAAGTTCGTCGACTATTGTTCTATCGCGCCAAACACACTTATGCTAGGTTTACACGGCGACAGTTTAGAGTGAGAGAAGATCTAAAGTATCAGGAGAGCTCTCTAAAGGAGTGTTTACACGGTGACAGAATATAGCTTCTCTAAACCCATTAGCGAGCTCTCATGAGATTTATATAACTCTAAACTCTAATGTTACTCTCCGGACCGTTTACATGGTGCAGACAGTTTAGAGTGAGAGAAAGTGTTACGAGCATATAGAAAAGAACAGGCTGGTCAGTGCATTTACAACTATGGCAGAAACAACATTTTTCTGCCGCTGTAGTGTGCAGTTCTTCTGAATTGAAGAAGGCAGAGGAGAAATAGATCTACGTGGGAAAAACCCTGTATATCTCGCCGGAACACGCATGGAGCTTACATATCGGACCTGTAATTTGCAAAAAAGACAACTATGAGGATTGCCATCAGTATAAAGGAAAGGCTGTTGGTCACATTACGCTTCCTAGCAACAGGTTTATACCCTAAACACATTATTTCATTGTTACCAGAATAAATTATGAATAATAATAATAATAATAATAAATAAACATATGAAAATGGTAGACTACATTGCTCCTATAAAATGTATTAAGTTTCTTTCATTATGTTCGAAAAGGTATGGTGTATGAATTGAACAACAGGAAGGTAATGCCTGAGTTTATAATATGTAATATCTTTTCATATCAAAAATGACAACCATTTATTTTAATATAATTGATACGTAGAAGTTTTGAACTTACGTCTATTGACCATAAAATATTGTACGAAGCATTTAATACGCAACGATGAGTCCTTTAAATGCCCCAAATGTCAATGTCAATAAATGTTCTGCTACAAATATCTAGAACCGAACAGCGCTCTGAGCGGCGGAATTGCGTCTCTACATTTACACGGCGAGAGTTTAGAGAAGAGAGGGCTAGAGATTATATCTGAGTATAGCTCGTGCGGAACCTGGTGAAACTTGGAGGGAGAGAACAGTATTGTGGTGTGGGATCGACTACCGACCGATGTTATGTGACGAGATGCAAGCGAGACTGAACAAGCGTTACCCCCTCCACTCTTAACCGCCCGTAGAACTGGTTTCTCCATTCACCAGGTTCCGTTCGAGCTATATCACCGTGTAAACGGTTTTGAGAGTAGGTATCTCGTTGACTCTAATTAGATATTAGAGAGACTAAATAGAGCGGCCTTGAAAACTGCTCTCGCAGTGTAAACACCCTAGACAAAGAACTCGCATATGCTCTCAACTCTCATTATAGCTACTCTAAATTATTCAACTCAGTTGAACTTTTTCATAAACTCTCGCGACAGAAGCATTATAAATGACGGCCAAAATAATGGAGTGTCGAAGACATGAAGATTGATTGAAGCATATGAATTGGAAAGTTGTTTGCGGAATGTGTTTAACAAGAATTACAAGAATAAGGACCTTGAGAAATCAGGAATTGTCAAAATTAGCTGAGACTGTTGAGGCGTCTGAATTTGGCTTTTAGTTTTGTTAATTTATTGTAATTTGGCCGTAATTTTTATAGTAAGGTCCATTGTTTTACTTGTTAATGTATTTTGTGGGTTTTATTCTTGCTTATTTATTTGCTGGAGGAGGTACAGCGAAAAGTCCATAACCTCCAGTAAGTGCGAACTATAATAATAATAATAATAATAATAATAATAATAATAATAGTGATGATAATAATAATAATAATATTATTATTATTATTATTATTATTATTATTATTATTATTATTATTATTATTATTATTATTATTATTATTACTGTCGCTATTATTTATTATTATCACTATTGTTTTATTATTATTATTATTATTATTATTACTGTCGCTATTATTTATTATTATCACTATTGTTTTATTATTATTATTATTATTATTATTATTATTATTATTATTATTGTGCAATTATCACCATTTACTTGATGTGGAATATTTTCTATATTTCTTTAATCCTATTGATAATGTATCATATTAATAATAACGCTCACCTAGTACATTACAAACAAATCACATAACTGGTACAGGGGGTCTTTACCGGAATCTGTTAACAAGAATATAGTTATAATTTAACAAAACGAAATAGGCACAACTATTACACTGTATTAGTAGAACCATTATAAACACAATATAATGAAAGAAGATGAACAATGTTATGTGAAAAATTGTTTTTTTTTTTCTTTGAACTCTCGGTCTCTTTTGAGGAGCTTAAACGCAATCAGTCATTTTCATCGCAATTTCTGCACACTTTTTTTTTTAACATTGGAGGTAAATTGGACTTTGGCCCTTGTAGCAAGAATATTTTTTCCTCTTTAATTTTGGGAGGCACAAAACACATCTTCTTCTTCTTTTTCTTCTTCTCAAGAACCACTTCTTCAGCTGCATCCGTTGCCTTTCTTTCATCAGGAAGCCTGAAAATTGCCTTTATACAGGTTTCCTACAAAAGACCTTTCCGGTTTCGAACATATGTAATTTACGTGCTATGAATCTGAGGTGCATGAAAATAGTACCAATGGAAAGAGAAGCTCCAAACGTTTAGTTTCTTGACTTAAAGATGTTCAATGTGTCCCCCCTCCTTAGTAACACGGCACACATCAAGCCTATAGTCAAGTTCCACGTAGGTACGCGGATTTTCCGATCTTCAGATTCTGAGGTTATGTCTGTTCACCTTATCAGAAAGTTGAAAACTGACGTCGTCAGAAAACACCACGGAACGAATAAATTCATCATCGTTTTCAATTAAAGTCTACATACTTGTGCAAAAATTTCTTCGTAGCACTTTGTCCTCTGGTATTAGGGCTTGCAGCAACTGTAGTAGGTATGGATGGAGTCGCAACCGCTTGCGAAGAATCGTGCCTTTAAATCTGTGTACCATTAACGGATTTTAGGCCCACTGAGTGGATCTGCACCAGACTTTGTTCGGTAATGCTTTTGCACATTAATAACCGACTGGTTCACACGAAAATTAAGCTCTTCTGTCGTCTATAGCAGCCATTTCGCCTCAACAATGAACAAATTTGTTTATATGCACTATTATGAGGCGTGTTATCAAGTAGGGAAACTTTTTGAGTTTCTCTTACCATTGGTACTATTTTCATGCATCTCTGATTCATAGAATGTAAATTACATGTGTGCCGACTTGAGCTATAATTTGCACATTTTTGATCAAGACTATCAACTCCGTCCTTCGTGCAATTATAGTATTCTATACGAATAAATAAATAATGACTCACCCAACAATATTAGTAACGCAAGTGCTATGCGCGGTCAGGTTACACAACTGCTGACACACTGCTCAGAAATTAGATGGGTGATGATGTCATAAAAACGCACTGACCAGCCTATTCTTCTCTAAATGCTCTCTCTCAACACTTTCTCTCACTCTAAACTGTCTGCACCATGTAAACGGTCCGGAGAGTAACTTAGAGTTTAGAATTATATAAATCTCATGAGAGCTCGCTAATGGGTTTAGAGAAGCTATATTCTGTCACCGTGTAAAACTCCGTTAGAGAGCTCTCATGATTCTTCAGAACTTCGCTCTGAACTGTCGCCGTGCAAAGGTAGCATGATTATTACTTTAGACTTGTATAATCTCGTACGCAACAGTCGCGAGAGTTAATGAAAAAGTTCAACTTAGCTGACTAATTTAGAGTAGCTATAATGAGAGCTGACAGTATATGAGAGTTCTCTGTTCAGGGTGTTTACACGGCGAGAGCAGTTTTCAAGGCCACTCTATTTAGACTCTCTATTTAGATATTAGAGTCAACGAGATACCTGCTCTCACAACAGTTTACACGGTGATACTCAGCTATAATCTCTAGCTCTCTTCTCTAAACTGTCGCCGTGTAAACGTAGCATTAAACAGATCCACACTGTCCCTCAAAGTAGTCGCGGATGGCCGCTATGCACGTCTGCCAACAGCCGTGAAGTACATTATGATAAAACATTCTCAGTAAGTTACACTAGTAATCGAGACTCACAACAGTTCATAGCATTCATACAGCATTTCCACTGCTTTAGTTATAGTTTGTCCAATGACGTAAAAATTCGTTCTAACACACTTCAATCATTATGTAGGCCATAAACGCACCGCTATAGTTGCCATCATGAACGACAACTGATAAGCCAGGCGTTAGAGACGGGAAAAGTTATTATTTTCTCGTAAGAACTCCATCTGTTCCAAGTTCTTGAAAATACTAAGTTCCAAATAACAATTCCGAAATAGCAGTACCATATATAACTACAAAGGTTGGAACATGCATGTACGACCAGTATGTAACAATGGTACTTTGAACACTGAATGACTACATACTTCCCTGTATGCCATGTGATCCAGTATGACTTTTTAATGTAAGGCTGGTATACTTCGTGGAAAAGAAATGTTTTCTAATACCAAACTGCATTCGTAGATCAAGTTTGTTCGAAGTAAGAAATTTATTGTAATTTTAAATTATTTGGAAATTGGTCCCGAAATCGAAGTGGATCCCAATGATAAATATAACCTAACCTATTCTTGCTCTTCAGTCCAACTCAAGTTCACAATGTTCGATTTCTCCAAAAATTAGTTATAATCATTTATGCTGTGCTAAAATTTATAATACTGTCATGAAGAGTAATAATCTCATTGCAATGAAACAGGAAAATTTACAACCTTTATATTTTTGTAAATAAAAACTCTGGAACATTCTCTGCTCACTAGGGTTATAATACAGTCATGTTCGAACAGAATTTAATTTAATTTACAGAATTGATAATGAAACTAAAAATGGAAAACATATGTAAATAAAACAACCTATATATTTCCATCTCCCTTGATAAAATTTACAATACATTTACTATACTGTAATACAGGCATTATGTTAATAAAATTGTTTGATAGCGTCCTATACTCAGTAACATCAGTTTCGAGATAAGTTGTCAGTTTCCCCCCCCCCCCCAAAGAAGTTCTTCGTATTTTACCATTTATCTTTTACTTCAGTTTCTAACATGTCCTTCAGTGTCACGAAAGGATTCCCTCTTCTACTTCCAATAGTGACAAATTTGTTCCGTTCTGCGGAACAGGTGTTGTAATGTAGTTCCAAAGTGAAACGAGTATTTGTAACAGCAAGTATTTTGTACTAGCTCAGAACACTACTATTATTTTGGACGTAGTATTCCACAGAACTATTTCAAAATAACTGTTAAGTTTACGTTATTTTTTCCCCTGCCTCTAGTAAGAGTCACTTCAGACGAAGGGTTTTTTGAACCTGCATCTCTGTACCAAGTGCCAACAAACTTGATGATTCAAATGCGCTTTTGTTTGTGTTTTATTCGACAGTATAACGTGTATAATATTAACGTTAATATTAAGTTGGCACTGCAAAACACTGACTCAACATAAAAGAGTTCCATAAACAGGCAAAGGAGTTGATTTATAAAGTAGACAGCTATTGTAAGCGGGAAGCAGAAGCTGGCCGATCTTTTTGCAGTGTTGCAAAATGTCAGAACTATACAGTTCCACGCCTACGCCTGTGGTGTGATAGGTATGAGCAGATTACAATTTGACAATGTCGGCAAGTCTATCGCCATCTCTCTTTTTAACACTCCTTGTGTGGTCATCGGCCCTTGTCCATGGCTACTACTAAATTCAAAAGCTAATTCATCGACTTTCCATGCCAAGGACCCACGTTCAATTTCTGGTGAGTATAAGCCTAACATAGTATAATACTCTACCATTCCTATGATTAACGTCATTCACGTGATAAAAGCAAAAGTAATGCGCTCTGGTGGCTGCTTTGGTGACTAGCTTGCTGGATTTCAAGGATAGGTTCCTTGCTATTTTTCGTGTTGGTTTGCAGGCTGGAACCAACGATGATATACTGTAGTATCACACTGAAACCATGTCGCCATGTTCCTTGTTTTCCAACTAAACCTGTTTTTTCTCTATTCTTTAGTTTCTAGGAAACAGCAATTAAATATCGGACTTTGGCTGTTTTGCACTTACGGCTTAATTACCTTATTACGACATTTACTATTGTTAATGTAGGACTTTAGTTGCTTTCCACTCACGGTTTAGTTTCTTTTTGACCATGAGTGTTGGCAACAGATGAAACAGCAGATGATTCTCCAATTTGAACTGTGAAAAGAGCCAGCTCCGTGAGAACAACAACCATCACCGTAGCCAACACGGGAGCCAGCACCGTACCCACCACGGCACCCGACTTGTTAGCCAACAAGGAAACATGCAAGAAAACAAGCACCGTCTGAACCGGGCTTAAGTCGTAATGCTAGTATCATGTCACTACGGATTTTACGAACAACGGTAAACGCAACTATTATCCGCCCAAGAGAGATATTCGTGAAACGTACATACATATCCAACGTTTATATAAATTCTATTTTTCTGATAATTCCATAAAATAAACAACTGAATGGGTTCTAATTCTTCACAAGGACTGTAACAGCTGATTATAATAATTTCCTCTCAATGTGAATGAAAGTTATTGGTAGCAGAAATGGACTTATACACGTGCGGGTATACCTATGATGCTAAGACAATACGCAAAGAGACACGGCGTTCATGAATCAACAACAACTTTGTACGAGTAATTTAAATACAAATAAATTCTTACTGGTTTGGACAGGTTCAGAGAATGCCAAAAGAAAAGCTGTCTGAAAATTACGGTCCAAAGAGAGAAATCGGGGTAAATCTAGATTACTGTGGAGGTCAGTATTCTGCTCATAAAATAAATTATAAAAAAAAAATGAAAATACATAACTAAACATTTCCATACGTCATCAGTACTGAAGATAATACCAATTTGAAAATCATTGTTAAATTAAAAATGTTCTCCTCAATGAAGCGTAGTTTTTGGTGTATTTTCGAGAGACGGCATTTCCTGAACACTGGTACAGCGCTGCACGTGAGCATAACAACAGTGTTACAGCTCCTTTAATCCACAGTATGCTATGGTGATAAGCTTCACGCTCAGGGCATTGTAATCTGGGCACATTGCATAAACCGCCTGCCCGATAGCAGAATAAATGGACTCCAGCGGCAAACAGAAATAGTCTCCAATCATGGCAGAGCCTAAACCCCAGACAGGGCTATCTAGGGTTGCCATATTTCAGTTTGTTACCTCCACTAGTGAGCAAGAAGAAGTTATAGGACGACTTATATTCTAGTCATAATATTATTACATAATTAAATTTACTGTACAAACTGTGTCATATGCAATTAAAAATAATAATTAATAATAAGTTTTAGGACATTATTTCAAACTTGAAAGGAAAATTAATACTGAAATTAGTGAGAAATTAGGGGCCGTATTCATAGACATTCTCAGCGCGGGCTTCCGGTGGATGATCAGCGAACTAACGTTTTTTGTATTCATAAACCCGTGTTAGCGATATGAATTGATATGAATCCTGTACAAGTAACCAGTCGATAGCCGGGGCTAGTTTAGCACGCTCGTAGCGCGGGCTAGCGAAATGTCTATGAATAGCACCCTAGATGTTTAATTTTTTACATGAGAAAGAAATGAAAGGGACAGCACACACGATCATCCACGAGGAATCTGTCAATAAAAACCAATTTAAAACTATGAAATCCTGACAGTTCATTACATGTAGTTTAAAAATAAGAGCGGTAGATGTAAATTTAAGACATCAGCTCAAACTCGACTCAAGATCCTATGGTGGAGTGATTATACTATATTCATCATTCGTGATAGGCTGACGTCCAACTCTCGTCAGAATACACCTACCTCCTACTGGCGACACAAGCTGGACAAGGACACCGCGGGGAATAGAGGACTTCTGGAACGTGTTATACGTGTTGTGTTCCAACTGTATCAGAACTTTAACACCATAAGAGAATAACAGAATTTTTGTAACTTCGATACAGAGAGTGTTTCCCGAACCGGATAGAGGACGTCTATCAGACTAGCTCGGAAAGCTCCCGCCGCTAAAATATAGCGTTTTGTTTTACAAGCTGTACCAAAACAACGCTTCCATTTCAATCTTCTATCTTATAAGAGGGTGGAACATAGACTACACATAAGTGTAAACGAACTGTTCGATCTGCACCCTAACGAAGCCAAGCGTAATATATTCAGATATGTTTCTCGAAAATGACATATTGAAATATAAGGACCAGGAAGCTCTTTGTGTAGGCTAAGTATATGCTGTTAAGACGTAAGTCAGCGGTGGCGAAAATGTAATTGTGCGCCGAGCCACTGTGTAACCTGCAACGAGCATAGCACCCATGGAGGGAGGCGGACATCCGAAGGGGAAGTGAAGCAACTGTCTGACTTATTAACGGATTTTCATTTTCCTTACGTCAAGCACTTAAATATAATTTTATACAGTACAAGGCTACAAACTAATGTTTAGTACGTGTAACGAAAAAAGAAATGAATAATAAATGAACAATATCACAACCTAAAATTAACTGTCTTCAGAATGTCTCTGCGACAAAGTTTCAAAATCAGGAATTATGTCACTTACTGCCAGTCGTAGTTGATCACGAAGGTATTTGTCTGTCAGTCGTGATATAAATTTGGTTTTTACTATTTTCATTGTTGAAAATAATTTTTCACAAACGTGAGTTGTAGCGAACATGGCTTCAACAGAGCAAGCGAAAGAATGAAGCTTCGGATTTTTTTTTTTTTTGGCAAAGATTGAAAGTTCAACATTTGTCAAGTTCTTACATCTAGCTTTCATTTGTGAGTTTAAATTGAAGAGCTAACCGCATTATTCGTACATCTGCTGAAAAAGGGTCGACGTACAGAGATGATGATGATGATGATGATGATAACAGTAACACTTAACCGTTTAATGTTTCATCAGTAACATATAGTATAATGCCGTTTTATGTTATACAACCGTTTTCCTCGTAATACTTGTGAACAAATCATACATTTAATATTCTCATCGTATTGACAGCAAAAAAATGCGTCCTCCTATCCTACTTGGAACTTTCGTACATGGTTTCGAGAGATACATATGCCACTCGCAGGTCAGAGACAAATACAAATGGAACGGAGTTTGACTCCACTGAGTGAGAGGATGGGGGTTGGCGGAGGTTAGAAGCAAGCGAAATGCACAGCTATCACTGCGAGCCATAATGTCTCACGAGTCACGTTCTCGCCACGGCTGACGTAAGTAATGCACAAGCATTGAAACAGTGGACGGACTGGTCTTCTGACAAGGGAAACTTTTCATCACACCCGTTTCATATTTTAATGGAATACAGCTCATTTCGAATGAAAACGAGAATAACAGACAATCTTAAAAATATTCCGAAGTTACTTCTAAAGGGCGTAAATCCTAGTTAAAAGTCACTACATGCCAATAGACATACTGCAATACTTCATCATTATTCCATCGTTTGCTTAGCTTAACCGGCTAGTGACGCGCCTTTGGAGTAGAAGTTCTGGGTTCGATTCCCGCCTACTTATTTTTTGTTTTTTTTTTAACAAAAAAGTGTAGAGGGCAGGACTTCTAAATACCAATAGAAATGTAGAGATCCCTCCTCAGTTGGTTCTAGCTGAACGGGCAAGAAGATTCTTCCTATGCATATACCTGATCTTTCTGTTTGTTTATTACGCACGGTGCATTAGATCTTGAATTGGAGACGATTTTGGTGGCTAGATGAATCCGTTAAATACAGCTCGCGACTTTTGCAAAGTAGTGCATGATAATTTCGGAAATTTTGAAGTGTTGGAGTTTCCCAAGAGACAACACTATTGCCGAGTACTTGTATAAGGACTTATTACTGTTTAGAAAAATATTTGGGGCTAAGCGGGATGAAGTTACAGGAGAATGGAGAAAGTTACACAACGCAGAACTGCACGCATTGTATTCTTCACCTGACATAATTAGGAACATTAAATCCAGACGTTTGAGATGGGCAGGGCATGTAGCACGTATGGGCGAATCCAGAAATGCATATAGAGTGTTAGTTGGGAGACCGGAGGGAAAAAGACCTTTAGGGAGGCCGAGACGTAGATGGGAGGATAATATTAAAAGGGATATGAGGGAGGTGGGATATGACGATAGAGACTGGATTAATCTTGCACAGGATAGGGACCGATGGCGGGCTTATGTGAGGGCGGCAATGAACCTTCGGGTTCCTTAAAAGCCATTTGTAAGTAAGTAATAATTAATAGAACAAATGTTTCAAGTATGACACTCTGGCATTTATCTGTTGTAGTATATGCGACAATATGTGTTGTTTTGATCATTTGTTCAGTAATGAAACCTTTCACTGTCATTCATTTCAGAATGAAGCTGTTTTATTAGCAAGAAAATGAGTAAGAAACACTTTTATTCTATTGGTTTAGAGCTGCGGTGACCAAAACCAGAACTGGAGTGATTACATGCGACAGACAGCCTATGAAGTAAGGAGATTGAGGAAAGGTACTTGGCATGAAAAGTACAACCAGTGATGGTTTCTGTACTAACATCTTGATTAATCCCGCGGATAAAAATTTCAAGCTTTGCTGTATCAGTAATGTCACTGCTGTCATCAACAGCCAGTGAGTAATATACGATTTTTCTTGCTTCTTTTTTTAACCTTCCTCTTGAATATAGCCAGGAGTTTTCTAAATTCTTCTCTCGATACTTGGTCGAGAAATTCGTAGTTTTTCAAAATTAAACATTTCTTATGGACAAGTTATTTAAGCTATTTTAATCAATACTCTTTTAAGAAATTCTGTCCTATCAAAAGGCTTTGAAGCACGAGATATTTCAAACCTCATTAGGTAGCTGACTTCCTTACATTTATTTAGCTCATCTTTCTCTTCCTGGCTATGATTTAAGACATGTAAATTCCTGGCGTTTAACAGTTCGTTGGCACATAATATTGAATCAGTTTTTCTACAATATTATTATTAAATGAATAGGTAATAAATAGTTACCCTCATCTAAAGATTAAAAAGATTAAAATTGAGATAAAACCTAATAATTTTATCCTTCTAGGGAGAAGATCTAAAAATATCAATATTAATGCACGTACAGAAGAACTATAGAAATACATACTTGGTGGTCAGTAATAATAATAATAATAATAATAATAATAATAATAATACATTATTCAACGTGGCAATTAATGTTTCTATATACTCCTAATTGAACCGTTGAGCGAAGTAAACATATTACATTTTGCCCGACAGAACAACAAAGAAACCACCGACATGGCTCAGTCGGTTAAGGCGCTGGCCTGCCGGTCTGAAGTTGCGCTCGGGCGCGGGTTCAATCCCCGCTTGGGCTGATTACCTGGTTGGTTTTTTTTCCTAAGTTTTTCCCAACCGTAAAGTGATCTATGGCGAATCCTCGGCTTCATTTCGCCAAATATCATCTCGCTATCACCAATCTCATCGACGTTAAATAACCTAGTAGTTGATACAGCGTCGTTAAATAACCAACTAAAAAAACAACAACAAAGAAGTTTTCCTCCTCATTCTTTACGAAACCACCTCTTACTGCTTGTAGAGACAGTTTATAGAGCGACATAATACCGCCACTGCTTGCCTTCATTACGCGAAAGAAACACACAGCAATGTACAGGAAACTCCTCGTACCCATTTGAATGTCGGTGATTGCACGATGTAATCACGACACCCGCTTTGATCACCGCTGGTTTAGAATAATAACACCGGTTTTTTGTCATTAGAATCTAGATAATGAAAGAACCATAAAACACCAACAAGAAAGGATTATACAAGAAAACCAAACATTATAATAAAAAAAATGACAACAGGTATATTCGATTTGAACACGGGTCCCCTACTTGACTACACACGTTATCCGTTGAGCTAACTCAATGTCCTTCCAAAGCCATTCCATGTCCATACATGTTTACATACAACTTTTTCACTATTCCTGTGATGTTATTTAAGCCCTTTTGATCACAACTTCGGCATGTTTTGATTTTATATTCTGATTCAAGTCTCCCAGAGCAACAAAATAAGCTATCATGTGTTAAAATCTCAAGGGGGAGCAATGAAAAGTTTCCCTTGCGAGTAGAGAATTTGAATCCAATGCTTCGTGTCGATTCTGACAATATTGATTGATGGCAACTTCTACCGGGTGGATACTGTGAACTGTAGTGAAGTCATCAACGTATAAAAGTGCCAAACAACGGTGACCGATGTTGTCGGCAATTCCAGTGATTGCAATGGAAAACAAAACGGGTATTATGCTACTCAATACAAAATCCTACAAAACGCAATCTTTCTGGAGATGTTCAGTGAAACACGGAAATACCGGTCTGTCAAGAAGCTAGCGATAAAAACTGGAAGACTGCCACGAAATCCACAGCTTTACAGGATACAGCGACGTCATGTGGTAGCGTAATTTTTTTTTCCACATCAAAGAAGACGGTCACGACATGAATCTTCTTCAGGAGGGTATGCCTAATAGGCTCCCAGTATCCGATAAAATTGTCTGCAGCGGATCTGTGCTTACAACATCCACACTGAATCGCTGACAATCTTTTCGCATTCAAGTACCTATAGGCCTACTACGCGTTCACTTATAGTCTCCATAATTTACACACATCGAGAGTGAGAGCGATAGGTCTTAAACTAGAAGGCAAAGACGGATCATTTCCATGTTTTACACATGTAACCGTGCAGGAGTATATGAAAAAATCCTTATCCTTATTCATTATCAGCAGCAGCTGTTGCTGCCTTTCTCGTGTTCTTTCAGTGGTTTATTTTACGACGCTTTATCAAGATCACGGTTATCTAGCGTCTGAATGATATGAAGAAGATAATGCCAGCGAAATGAGTCCAGGGTCCAGCGCTGAAAGTTACTCAACATTTGCTCTTAATGGGTTGAGGGAAAACCTCGGAAAAAACCTCAACCAGGTAACTTGTCTCAACTAGGATTTGAACCCAGGCCCGCTCGTTTCACGGTCAGGAGTGCTAATCGTTACTCCACAGCGATGAATGTTTTTAATGTTATGTTTTATTTAACGACGGTCGCAACTGCAGAGGTTATATCAGCGTCGCCGGTTGTGCCGGAATTTTGTCCCGGAGGAGTTCTTTTACATGCCAGTAAATCTACTGACATGAGCCTGTCGCATTTAAGCACACTTATATGCCATCGACCTGGCCCGGGATCGAACCCGCAAACTTGAGCATAGAAGGCCAGCGCTATACCAACTCGCCAACCAGGTCGACCACGAATTTTTCTCGTGTTAGACCTTGTGATCCGCTACTGTCTCCATTCTTGGGCGGTATTCCCAAAGATATTTTCCCAAGAGGAAAGTAACGAAGAATGTTTCGTAGCATTCTGGATCCGTCCATTCTGTTCACATGTTGAGGCAAATTTTTTCTGTATGCTTCAAATATTCAGCTATTGGAGTTATTTGGTGGTTGTGCGAAATGTCCTGATTTCTTTTGTCGTACAATAAAGTATAGTCAACAGTCCTTGTCTTGTAATACTCTCTTAAAGTCAGTACGACGGAAACTTTATAAAATATACATATGATATGATATACTGTATTTATTTGTCAGTTAACTTTTCAATTCACAGTTATGATGGACCATCACATTTCTGCTTGTCGATTCACCATCCCTTTAATACATATCACTCTTTTCTATTAATATATTCACTTGCCAAGTATTTCTTGATTACTTCCTATTCTTCTGTTTTCACTGAATTGCTATAATTATATCCTGCCCTATCTACCCTCTTCTATTCTCTCTCATACCTAGATTGTCTCCCTCCCATTTCTCGCTTTCGTATTATTCCTTTCCTTAATGATTCACATTATTTATTCATTATCTTCTCCACTCTCAAAACTACCTACTCTTCTTAATCATTCCTTTCCAGCTATTTTCTCCTGAATTACCTAATTGTTTACATTTCCCTTTCTCTATTTTTATTTACATATTTATCTCTTTCTCTTCACTTCACTCCTAAATTTCCTATTTTTATTACCTCTATCCATATATGTATTCCTATAATTCCCCTACAGTTAAAATAGGGACCTACCTCTGATATTACTCCCAGCTCACAACAATGATACGAATGATTTCAAGTTCTGAAAATCAAATAATCGGGATAGCCAATTCAGTCTAAGGTTTTATAAATATTTTTCTTTATGGTGGAAAATTAAGCATATCAACTGCCAAGCTAGTATTTCATTTAAGGGCGCTTTTTAAACTGCTGAAATTATGCTGCGACGAAATTAAACGTGTGCCAGAAGTGAGCGACATATTTTGCCTGGAGCCCTTTATAACAGATAGTGAAGAATCGGTAGAACGGAGAAAAATTTCCTACGGCACCGGGATTCAAACCCGGGTTTCCAGCTTTACGTGCTGGCGCTTTATTCGCTAAGCCACACCTGATTCAAATTCCGATGCTGGATTGAATCCCGGGTTCGAGTCCCGGTGCCGGAGAGAATTTTTTTCCGTTCTACAGATTCTTCAACATATGGAAACGCAGAATTACTGCACAAACTCCATATGTAGGCCTACTTCGGTACATCAAAGTAATTTGATAACAAATGTTTTTAAGTGCCGTAAACGTATGACAGGAGCCTGTCAGCTTTACTGCCATCTCGCAGGAATCCAAACTAAGAATTTCATATCCTTTCACAATCCATTTCCTCGGTCTGATTTGAACTGATGAACCTGAGATTCGACAACTTGTATTAACCAAATGCAGGATTATTCTACGCTCTGAAAATTCAAAGTATCATGTTACTAAGTAGACACCTAGTCAACGTGCTAAGTTATTGAGTAGACGTACTTCCAAATACTTAAGGAAGTTATGTTAATGCAAAAGTAAGAAACGCAGGTACTTAAAATAATCGTTCTCTTAAAGTGCAGAAATAAGCGGAGTTCAAAATTTATATCAGTAAATAAGAAGTGTAATTTTATTCGAAAGCCAGCTCCAAATAGCTCACTAAATATTCAACAGACTCGAGTGTACTCGAGACGAAAGTTTGCGAAGTCAACATTTTGTGTGCTATACATTCTTGGCGCCACGACCATCAGACCCTACATAAAGTTAGTTCCTCACAGAGATGTGAAGCAAGACAGCTGTCACCGTCCCTTAGGGTCGGGGCTGGCTGTATAGTCGACTTATGGGATCGATCTGAACTTGAGGCCCAGCGTCCGGGCCTCTTTATTGGTTGTGATGCGATGCCAGTCGGAATTCCAGCGTGCGAATATAGGTCACCACCACATGTGACACATCTTGAGTGTTGCCACCACGGATCAGTGGAGGTTTCGAGTCCTGCGGAACTGTTTCGAGTTCAAAGTCTTATATGAAATTGTAGTGCTAAAGTTTCCCCATTTATAAAATATAACTAGTTCATCTATGAGCGTATAATATTTATTCATTCGTACTTAACACGTTCCTACTTCCTCTATTTCATTGTTACCTCCCTTAATACCTTTTTCCTTCGTCCTGTCAATCCTTTCCTCCTTTACTCAATTCCTTCCTACCAATTTTCCCTCCACCTAAACAATTTCTTGAACTTCTTATCAATTTCTTCTCCTTCCCACCAACCCTATCCAATTTTCCCTCCTCTCTATGCATTTCCTCACCTTCCCATCAACCTTATCCAATTTCCTCTCCACTCTTCTACCAATGTTTCCTCCATCTTTCCGTCAATTTCCCCTCCGGCTATCAATTTCCTCTCCATCTTTATCAATTTCTCTTCCATCTCATCCTTTTCTCTCCATCTCCCATCCATTTCACCTTCACCCCATCCTCTTCACCTACTTCCCATCAATTTCTACACCTACCCATTTCCCCTCCTCCCTATCAATTACATCATTTTTCTACCCAATTCCCCTCCACCCCTAAGTCCAATTTCTCTCCACCACTCTGTCCAATTCCGCTCTACCACTATGTAAAATTCCCCTTCACCACTCTGTAAAATTCCCCTCCACCACTATGTCCAATTCTCTTTCTAGCCTAAGTCCAATTCCCCTCCACCACTTTGTCAAATTCCCCTTCACCACTCTGTAAAATTCCTCTCCACCACTCTGTAAAATTCCTCTCCACCACTCTGTCAAATTCCTCTCCACCACTCTGTCAAATTCCTCTCCACCACTCTGTCAAATTCCTCTCCACCACTCTGTCAAATTCCTCTCCACCACTCTGTCAAATTCCTCTCCACCACTCTGTCAAATTCCTCTCCACCACTCTGTCAAATTCCTCTCCACCACTCTGTCCAATTCTCTTTCTAGCCTAAGTCCAATTCCCCTCCACCACTTTGTCAAATTCCCCTCCACCACTCTGTAAAATTCCCCTCTACCACTCTGTCAAATTCCCCTCCACCACTCTGTCAAATTCCCCTCCACCACTCTGTCAAATTCCCCTCCACCACTCTGTCAAATTCCCCTCCACCACTCTGTCAAATTCCCCTCCACCACTCTGTCAAATTCCCCTCCACCACTCTGTCAAATTCCCCTCCACCACTCTGACAAATTCCCCTCCACCACTCTGACAAATTCCCCTCCACCACTCTGACAAATTCCCCTCCACCACTCTGACAAATTCCCCTCCACCACTCTGACAAATTCCCCTCCACCACTCTGACAAATTCCCCTCCACCACTCTGACAAATTCCCCTCCACCACTCTGTAAAATTCCCCTCCACCACTCTGTAAAATTCCTCTCCACCACTCTTTAAAATTCCTCTCCACCACTCTGTAAAATTCCTCTCCACCACTGTCAAATTCCTCTCCACCACTCTGTCAAATTCCTCTCCACCACTCTGTAAAATTCCTCTCCACCACTCCGTAAAATTCCTCTCCACCACTCCGTAAAATTCCTCTCCACCACTCTGTCCAATTCTCTTTCTAGCCTAAGTCCAATTCCCCTCCACCACTTTGTCAAATTCCCCTCCACCACTCTCTAAAATTCCTCTCCACCACTCTCTAAAATTCCTCTCCACCACTCTGTAAAATTCCTTTCCACCACTCTGTCCAATTCTCTTTCTAGCTTAAGTCAAATTCCTCTCCACCACTCTGTCAAATTCCTCTCCACCACTCTGTCCAATTCTCTTTCTAGCCTAAGTCCAATTTCCCCTCCACCACTCTGTGAAATTCCCCTCCACCACTCTGTAAAATTCCCCTCCACCACTCTGTAAAATTCCCCTCCACCACTCTGTAAAATTCCCCTCCACCACTCTGTAAAATTCCCCTCCACCACTCTGTAAAATTCCCCTCCACCACTCTGTAAAATTCCCCTCCACCACTCTGTAAAATTCCCCTCCACCACTCTGTAAAATTCCCCTCCACCACTCTGTAAAATTCCCCTCCACCACTCTGTAAAATTCCCCTCCACCACTCTGTAAAATTCCCCTCCACCACTCTGTAAAATTCCCCTCCACCACTCTGTAAAATTCCCCTCCACCACTCTGTAAAATTCCCCTCCACCACTCTGTAAAATTCCCCTCCACCACTCTGTAAAATTCCCCTCCACCACTCTGTAAAATTCCCCTCCACCACTCTGTAAAATTCCCCTCCACCACTCTGTAAAATTCCCCTTCACCAATCTGTAAAATTCCCCTCCACCACTCTGTCAAATTCCTCTCCACCACTCTGTCAAATTCCTCTCCACCACTCTGTCCAATTCCTCTCCACCACTCTGTCAAATTCCTCTCCACCACTCTGTCAAATTCCTCTCCACCACTCTGTCAAATTCCTCTCCACCACCCTGTCCAGTTCCCCTCCATCCCTATAGGATTTGTCAATATAAAATAATTACATTAAGTAATTTTCCAGTAATCACGAACTTAGTAAAAGTTATTTTTCATTAATAAATTGTTTAACCCTATATCTAAAATGTCTCATATTATTAATATTTCCAATTTCTAGAGATAATTTATTATAAAACTAGATTCCCATAACATGACTTTTTTCTAATCTACATCTCGATCAACCAAATTATGTTTACCTTTAGTGTTGTGTAAATGCACATCACTAAAAAATACTTGATTAAAATTATTTTGAAATATAAATAAAACGGTTGAAAAATAAAGTAATTCTACTGTTAATACATTAAATTTGGTAAAAATGGGTTTCCAATGTTCACGTTGAACACATCCTTTTAAAATTCGGACACTTTTTTTTTTGTTAGCTTAAAAACATCTTGGTCGCCTGCACTATTACCCCAAAGTAAAACGCCATAATGAAACAAGCTAAAACATGCATTCAAAAGAGCACCAGCAGGAATGAACTGTTTTGACTGTATAAATAGTAAAATGCTGCTAGACAAATTCCATTATTATGGAATATTAAAGGCACTGCACACCGATGGTTTCACTCATATCTCATAGACAGGAAATAGAAAGTCGAAATCAATACAACTATGAAATCTACCTCGACATGGGGAACTATTAATAATTGAATTCCTCAAGGATCGATATTAGGTCCCCTACTTTTTCTAGTGTTCATAAATGATCTTGCCCCGTAATCAAAGATGTAGGTCATCCCATATTATTTGCAGATGACACAAGTATAGTACGAGTAATTACAGCCAAAAACTCCAACACATTTCAATCTTCAACACAGGAAATCCTCTTCAAAATATGTGACTGGTTCTCCGTCATTAAATTAGTATTAAACTGTAAAATAGCTAATATAATTCAATTTAAATCCTGTCCAAATTCAACCTCGAAAATTACAAGTGCAATAATTAACAATAGGTCCCTAGTAGGAGGAACAACAACAACAACCAAATTTCTTGGCTTAAAAATTGATAATGGGTTAAATTGGAAAAATCATATTAAAGATATTATCCCCAAATTACATTCAGCATGTTCTACTATTATATCTATGCAAAAGATAGTAAATATCACTACCTTAAAAACAATATACCTTGTATACTTCCACTCGGTAATGAGTTTTGGAATAATATTCTGGGGAAATTCCACAGACAGTAACAGTATATTCCTACTAAAAAAGAAAGTAATTAGAATAATAATAAGAGCCAAATCTAGGGAATCGTGTAGGACTATTTAATAAAAATTACAAATAATAGCCATGGCTTGTCAGTATATTTTTTCATTAATAATCTTCCTCATATGTAATCGTGAAAGCTTTGTAACTAATTCACCAGTTCATAGCATAAATAAGAGTCAAAAATGACTTTCATACTCCATCGGCAAGACTATCGTGCTATCAAAAAGGAGTGTGTTATATGGCAGTAAAAATTTTTAATAGCCTCCCTATGGATATAAAACTTGAAACTCAAAACACAAGATTATTTAGGGCCAAATTAAACAAGTGCCTAATTTCTCACGCCTTCTATTCTCTAGATGAATTCATGACATTCAATAACGCTTCATGAAATTGATATTAAAACTGTGTGTTGTACTAGTAGACTATACTGTAACCCTCTTCTATATATATTTCAACTAGACTGTGACTATAAATTAATACATTATATGTAGTAGTATTAAGTTTTTTGACTTGTTCCATATTCTAGCTGTGAAGCAATGTACGAATACCATGGAATGTTAATAAATACAATACAATAGTTCCTACGTATATTTCCATATCAGTTTTCCATCCATCCAAAAACCTAGCAACTGTAAAGGTCGTCATTCAGCTCTCCAAAACGTAAAATTCCCTATCGTTAGTTTAGTTTATTTATTTACACCAATGATTTGTGCAGCAGCAGCAGCATTGCTCAAGCAATGTATCAAGTTATATAATATCTACATAAATCTTACAGAAACACCGCCTTCAAAAACATATTTAAACTAAGATAACTATCAAGTGTATTAATAATATATTAAAAGAAAAAAGAAACCAAAAGACTGCTCCCGCTATTGTTTCCCATGGTAGACCAAAGTTATCTCAATAAACATGTGGCTACAAATATCCGCACCTCTTCAAGCTGAATCAGAGAACAAGCATTAATTTGCTAAAAGCAAATTCATTTCATTTATTATAGTCCATAGATCTTACATCAGCAATGAAGCTTTAAGATGTGGAACAAGTCAAAATTTTACAATATTACAATTACAATTTTTACAAATTTTAAAAATTTTTACAATATTTTACAATTTTTACAGTTTTACAATTTTGTAATTTTCTACAATTTTTTACAATTTGTTTACAATATTTTGGGGAGCTGTAATGAGATGATGTGAGGCCCGAAGATTCGCCAAAAGATTACCCGGCATTTGCCTTATGATTGGGGAAAACCTCGGTAAAAACCCAACCAGGTAATCAGACCAAACGGGGTGAAATGAAGTGAGGCTGAGAACTCGGCATAGACAATCCGGCTTCAGTCCCACTGTCCGTCCGAGTGGTTATGTCGCAGGGTCGTCGAAACGGGGGAAATCATGTTACAGGTACTTCCTTAACAGGGCCCTTTTCTTTAAATTATTTTGAACAGTTGTAGTATAATAAGTAATTGATGTACAGCTGTCAAAAGAAAACGTGGCCGCTCTCCTGAAACAAAGTTCCCTTCGGGTATCTTCGCTATAATTCGGAGACAGGCGATGTTACATGTTGTTGGACCACGTTGCCTGATATCTACAGTTATAATTGAAGTATTCATTCCGTGATTCGATAGGATAATGGTAGCGTTGAGGCCTCTTATTCATGAGGTCCTGCGTTCGACTACAACCTCGTGCTTTTTATGTGCTTTTTATGTTCTTTTTTGTTATGTTTTTGAGAGAGACAAACTATACATAATGGCTCCTTTCTCTTTTACGATTATTTTAGTAATTAACATCAGGTTCATTAATATATTATGCCATGACTTTATCATTATGATATTGTGGCTGCAAATGGAAAGAAAAAAGATTTTATTCTCAATAAAAATATCTTTCGTGGCATAAACATAACAAATTTACTGGCGTCGGCCTTAAAACATTCAAACAATTAAGCGTTCAAAAAACAAAACAAAAAGCAACAATTCAATATTTAGTCTATCTTCCTCTTATCTCGATCATCTTGCAGTCGAGTGGGCATGGAATTGACAAGTCTTTGCAAATAGCGACTGTTTTTAGACACGATATTCCAGGCATTCTGAACATACATAAGTGTTCTGTCCATGGGCAGATCTTTCATTGCAAACCCAGCAATCTCCAATCTTTCCTATTTTCTGCCTTCCTCTTAGTCTCCGCATATGATCCACATATCCTAATGTCGTCTATTATTCTTTTCAACCAGAGACCCAACCAATTACTTTTTATCTTTCTAATCAGTTTCAGCATCATTCTTTCTTCACTCACTTTTTCAAACACAATTTTATTTCTTATTCTATCTGTCCACTTCACAACACGCACCGTTCTTCTCCACATCCACATTTCAAATGCAATTCCTTTCTCTTCATTTCGTCGTAATGTCCATGTTCCTTCCCCATACAATGCCACACTCCACACAAAGCACTTCACTAGTCTCTTCCTTACTTCTTTTTCCAGAGGTCCGCAGAAGATCCTTCTTCTTCTATTAAAAGCTTCCTTTGTTCATGTTTGCAGTTTTTCTTGGGAAGGATAGGCCTAAATGCGGTAACATCCCGTTGCTTTCCGCACACTACTCTCGCATCTTATTAAATTCCAGGGGGCCCAAGCGTGGAGATGAGGAGAGTGGATTTGACTAATTGGGCCCTCCGGACTTCACCGAAAGTCACGGCAAGGGTTAAATATTAATTCTATCAGGATGTTTGACCCTATCAGAGATCGGGAAATCTCAATTAGCCTTTGCCCCCCGCATCCTGGACTAGCTTCTACGAATCATCAGAAAATCTTAGAGTGTGATTGGGACAATTTTTCCGAAAATGTTTCCACACTTTTGCCCTCGTAGCTCAGCGGACGAACGTCGGAATTTAGATGTCAACGTCTCAGGTTCAATTCCTCGTTACTCCTTTTCATTTTATTGTGGTTCAAGATAGTATAATGTAATAATACAGAGAGAAAAACTAATAGCAGTATTATGCAACTGGATTTTTCCAAACCTAATATTAAATTTATGTTATTTATATCGCTAAAGAACGATTACAATATAAATAACTTGAATATTATTTATACAGTATCACTAAAGAACGATAACACAATATAAATGATAAATATTGGTTTGTTTAATTAATATAAGATATTATATAATACGTATTTAATTATCTAAATAAAATAACCTATTTTACAAAGAAATATGTTTATTTGTGTTACAATAATTACTTACATAAAATACAGATTATTTATATTGCGAAAGAACAATAACAATATAAATAACTTGAATATTATTTTATAATGCTAATGAAAGAAAACAACATAAATGATAACTTTAATATTATTTATATCGCTAAAGAACGATAACAATGTAAAAAACGTGAATAATATTCATATCGGAATTTCACAGATTTATTACAGATGTATTTAAGAAATTATAGAAGAATAGTAATTAGTAACAGTGTCCTATTTATTCTTCTTGGAGCCAAATTTGTAACTTTTAAAAGTGTGGTTACTATGTTCAAGTGTACGTGTTGCAACGGATGCTTGATTTGTTATGTATGTGAGTCAGTTATGGGATGCTTGATGTCGTCGCAATGTCGTAATTATAGTTTGATTGTGTCTGTGTGACTATTGTGTATTAATTTATGATGTATGGTACGGAAAGCTGCATATTTGTGTTATAGAAGTGTTACGTATGTGTGTTGTTAATGTTTTTGTATGTTTCAAATTGATAACTGATATTTGTTTTGCAATCGCAATGCCTAATTTACGGATTGTTTATGTTTTGTTTACATCGCGTAAGCTAATTTAATTTTCTTTTCCATTTCTCTTTATGCTTATCTTTTTTGTGTATAAAACTATAGCCCTAACATACATATGTAAAATAGGGCTAACCCCCATTGGAGATACTGTAGCTACAATAGTAATAATTATTATTCATATCGTTATAAAACGATAACAGAATACAAATGATGACTTGAATTTTATTCACATCTCTAAAGAACGATAACAAAATATAAATAACGTGATATCCATCAAGAACGATAACTGGATATAAATGATAATTTGAATATCATTTACATCGCTAAAGAACGATTAAAAAATAAAATGAAAACTTGAAGAAGGCCCGAACCCAGAACCTTTGAATCATTAAACAAGCACTCTACCGCTGGCCTGCGAGGAGTAGATATGGAACACTTTCATAGTTCGGGAACTGCTTGTACAAGCACATGCATCGTGTAACATCGCCGCGACCCGAAGTGGACATTGAAAATATTCGCTGTTCACGAGTGCGGCCACTTTTTTTTGACAGCTGTACAGTACGGTATAGACAGCATGTGTAAAATTACTGGTAATTAGGCTACCCGTTACTCTCCGGAATCAGACAGCATGTCCCAAAACTACTGGTAAATACCTGTTGCTCTCCGTATCAGACAGCATGCCCAAAACTACTGGTAAGTACCTGTTGTTCTCCGTATCAGACAGCATGCTCAAAACTACTGGTAAGTACCTGTTGCTCTCCGGAATCAGACGCATGTCCCAAAACTACTGGTAAGTACCTGTTGCTCTCCGGTATCAGACATCATGCCCAAAACTACTGGTAAGTACCTGTTGCTCTCCGGAATCAGACAGCATGTCCCAAAACTACTGGTAAGTACCTGTTGCTCTCCGGTATCAGACAGCATGCCCAAAACTACTGGTAAGCACCTGTTGCTCTCCGGAATCAGACAGCATGTCCCAAAACTACTGGTAAGTACCTGTTGCTCTCCGGAATCAGACAGCATGTCCCAAAACTACTGGTAAGTACCTGTTGCTCTCCGGAATCAGACAGCATGTCCCAAAACTACTGGTAAGTACCTGTTGCTCTCCGGAATCAGACAGCATGTCCCAAAACTACTGGTAAGTACCTGTTGCTCTCCGGTATCAGACAGCATGCCCAAAACTACTGGTAAGTACCTGTTGCTCTCCGGAATCAGACAGCATGTCCCAAAACTACTGGTAAGTACCTGTTGCTCTCCGGAATCAGACAGCATGTCCCAAAACTACTGGTAAGTACCTGTTGCTCTCCGAAATCAGACAGCATGTCCCAAAACTACTGGTAAGTACCTGTTGTTCTACGGTATCAGACAGAATGCCCAAAACTACTGGTAAGTACCTGTTGCTCTCCGGTATCAGACAGCATGCCCAAAACTACTGGCAAGTATCTGTTACTCTCCGATATCAGACAGCATGTCCCAAAACTACTGGCAAGTACCTGTTACTCTCAGATATCAGACAGCATATCCAAAACTACTGGCAAGTAAATACCTGTACTCTCCGGTATCAGATATAGCATGCCTGAAACTACAGATATTGTTGTAGGATGACAGGTAGTCTAGGTTGCATTTATACTTCCGATGCTGATAGGCAGACCACCCTGTCTCAGAGCCATTTTCGATTCCCAGTTGAGTACCTGACAAGGCCCATAACTTGAAGCCCTTAAATTTAAATCGTATATCAGCAATGGGGACTCACACTATCCCCAATACAACCCCAGCCTATTTGTAACTACTGCAGATGATAAATTGGATGAGGGCGAGGAGAAGTGGACAGTGTTGGTGGAGTAGAGGAGAATGGTAGTAGCCCGAGAATAACCCTCTGGAATGTCTGATTTTTTAATACCACAAAATCCATCACGATCAGGCCTGCGATCGAACCAAAATTAGCGCTGAGCCACAAACGCGGCATTTTGCAACACTACAATAATATAATAATCTACTTTCTCTTTATATTTCGTACAATGAGAAAGTAAATAAACAGACTTAGACAGTGGAGAACAGCATAACTAAAGAGACAAACATAAGATGGAAAAGAGAAGAAACTAGAAATTCCGTTCGACTACTTTAAACTTTCCGGTTTGGAGACCGAATCACATAGCTTCCAAAAGTAAATTCAATACTGGGATGGGACTCATTTACGTAACGATAAAGAATGGGAAATGTGAGAGGAAAAAAGTGATCTATAAGAAAGTACAGACTTGAATAATTTCAAGGAAAAATTGTTCCGGGGCCGGGTATCGATCCCGGGACCCTTCGCTTAGCGCGCGAACGCTCTACCGACTGAGCGACACCGTCACAATTTTTCCCTTTTTTTACCCGGCTCCGGAACAATTTTTCCTTGAAATTATTCAAACCTGCTTTACATGGAGCTACTACTTGAAAGCCAGATTTGTATAAAGTACAGACTATTTTTATGTCATTACAAATTCTACTGAAATAGGAAACTTAAGTAGAGCTTTATATTTTTCCCTCAGGCTTCCTTCGTGCCATAGTTTCTGTTCCGGCTGAAGTATTAAGGCATTTAATTAAGCAATTAAAAAGTATTCAATAACCGAGCAGGGTGCATTCATTTTCTGTAACAGTAAAGTGGAGTTTGAGACTGCTGTTTTCCCGGAGGGACTGTCTCGAAGTCTATGGATTTTTTCTAATCGGTTTTCGATAATATCAATGTATTCCTTCCATTTTCTCATCCCTACAAGATGAACTATTTTTATTATGCACAGACCGTAGCACAAGACATTGAGAATAGCTGAAGTACGGGATTCGTAAACGTATAGGCCTATAAGCGTGTGCTGCAAATAAGAAAATTAAATAGAGCTCAGAAACTTTGTACTTCTACAACAAATAACTTAGCTTCACTTCAAAAGAAAACCAAGTTCCGGATCACTGATTCGTAAGTCTTGAGAATCTGAATCTCTGCAGAATATTTATAAAAGATGGCGATAAACTGTGGAAATTCTAACGATTTTCCTTACGAAATATATATTTCGTTGTGAGAGATACCTTTTTATCTTCATTCTTGTATACGCTCTT